>NC_135805.1:38149106-38819915 GCF_964213995.1 Mustelus asterias
GATCATTTATGTATAGAGTGAAAAGGTGTCGTCCCAGAACTGACCCCTGCGGAATCCCACTGGTCACCAGCTGCCATCCTGATAGCCAAAAATCTCCAGCTCCCAAATTGTCAATGCAACAGTGGTGGAGTGGGTTTACATTGATGGACTGGTTCCCCACTGATCCCTTAAAAATTCCTTGAGTCAGCTGACTTGAGTATCATGGTGGCACCGTGGTTAGCACTGCTGCCTCACAGCACCAGGAACCTGGGTTCAATTCCTGGATTGTGTGGAGTCTACCTGTTCTCCCCATGTCTGCGTGGGTTTCCACCAGGTGCTCCGGTTTTCTCCCACAGTCTGAAAGATATGCTGGTTAGGTGCATTGGCCTGAACAGGTGCCGGAGTATGATGACAAGGGGAATTCCAGAGTAACTTCATTGCAGTGTTAATGTAAGCCTTACTTGTGACTAATAAATATACTTTAACTTTTACTTTGAGTGTCTAGGAGCAGACTGGCAATATAATTCTTGTCGCTGAGTGGGGAGCTATGTGGAGGAGTCAGATTCTTCTGGTTGTTGCAATGCATTATTTTAAAAGGGTAGCGGGAAGTGTGATAAGAGTTTGTTGTGAAATAGCAGTGTGCCTATTACTAGCAAGTAAAGTAAATTTATTTGTCACAAGTAGGCTTACATTAACACTGCAATGAAGTTACTTTGAAAATCCCCTAATCGCCACACTCAGGCGCCTGTTCGGGTACACTGAGGGAGAATTTAGCATGGCCAATGCACCTAACCAGCACGTCTTTCAAACTGTGGGAAGAAACCAGAACACCCGGAGGAAACCCACGCAGACACGGGCAGAATGTACAAACTCCGCACAGTCACCTAAGCCAGGAATCGAACCCAGGTCACTGGTGCTGGGAAGCAGCACTGTTAACCACTGTGCCACCGTGCCGCCACATCAGGCCACACGGAAACAGTTGCTTGTTTCACGGACATCAATTCTATCTGCATGGGCGAAAACATTGCATAATCTCAGTTCAGGTTGCAAGATTGCTGTTGTACAAATTAATAACGGTACTGGCCCTAAAACATCAGTGGGGCCCCAAGGATACAGCAAATGTATGTCGGTGAAGTGATGGGCTGTAAAATGGTTCACTTGTACTAAGTGTATTTTAATTCTTTGAATGGTGCACTTATGCTGTGAAAGGGAGGCATGATTGTAATTAATTGTAGAGTGTGCATGTAATCTGCCGGCGAATATCTCTGGCTCAGCCAATCGCACTTCCTCCTTCTCCTTCTCCCCCCCTCCTCTTCAATTTGCTGGCTTTCTCAAAATGATGCTCCTCTAGATCTCCACTTAAAGTATTGTTGCAGTGAAAGTTTTTCAATGTTCAACTAGCCACCGAAAAAGCAATGGAGCCTTTCTGGGGCATATCGCAAGGCTTTTCTTGAGCTACTAAGGTTGTGGAAGCCTTCGCAATATCAATGATCCATGCAATGGTCCCTCAATGGCTGCATGTGCCTTGGTACAATGATGTTCTGCTGGTGAGGCAGGGATTCACAATGTGTTATCAGCTACAGCATCAACACTGAGCCTCCACTCCCAGGACCTATATTGATGGAAGATCAGCAAAAGGTTAAATGGCACCATTTGTGGGTTATGAAACACCCTGTCTATTTGTCACCTCAACCTACTACATCATCAGTTGCCTCTATCTTGGTTGTTCAGAACAACAGAGAGAGTGAATGACGATACGAATGAAGTTCTGCAGCTTACCCTCTTAGTTAAAGGTTCTATAGAGAAAGGAAATAAATGCTGTCAGTTTCCTACTGTCCGCTGTATTTTTTAATCTCATTCTGCTCATGTAATGGTCCCATTTTCTTTGTGGACTCTTTCTTCTGGATTTTTGCTGATCCACCAACTTCTGCAGTTTAAAGCAAAATAGTGCGGATGCTGGAATCTGAAACAAACACAGAAAGTGCTGGAAAATCTCTGCGGGTCTGTCAGCATCTGTGGGGAGAGAATAGAGCCAATACTTCAAGTCTGGATGACACTTCATCAGACCCTTCTATATTTTGTCATTTGCTAAAATTATGAGCATTATTTTCCTGCACAAGAACATAAAATGTGTTACTTTTACTCATCGAAAAGTATCTGTATATAGAACCGTAGAATCCTTCAGTGCAGAAGGAGGCCATTCGGCCCATTGAGTCTGCATTGACCACAATCCCACCCAGGTCTTAGTCCCCCTGACACTAGGGGGCAATTTAGCACAATCAATCCACCTAACCCGCACATCTTTGGATTGTGGGAGGAAACCGGAGCAAATCCTCGCAGACACGGAGAGAATGTGCAAACTCCACAAAGACAGTGACCTAAGCTGAGGATCGAACCCAGTTCCCTGGCAGCAGTGCTAAACACTGTGCCACTGTGCCACCCAATCATGACCTCAGAATGTCCCAAAGCACTCTACAGTCGCTGAAGTGTTTTTGTAATTTAATCACTGTCATTATATAAGGAAATGCAGCAATAGGCTTGGCACAGGAAGATTCCGCAGACAACAATGCGGCAAGGAGAAGATAATCTGTCCTTTGGTGATGTTGGATGAGGGATAAATATTGGCCAGGGCACTGGGGAAAACTCCTCTTCTTTGAAGAAGTCTAATCGGAAGTTTTACACCCGTTGAGATGAGCTGTCTGGCTGCACTTCAGGCAATGGATCAAAAAACTCTGAATCTCAGGAGCTTCAGAATCAGTTTGCAAAAGCTACCAAAGCACCATTAACATCAAAACCAGAGGTCAGGTCAATTTCTCATTAATGTTGGGTTGTGGGGGGTGGTTGATATGACGGGAGTTGGTGGGGGAGTGGAGTTGGGGAGAGGAAAGGTCATGTGCCAGAAGGAATTCTTTTCAATTATGACATAGAACCTTTAACCTGTGATTACAGGAGAGTTCTATTTTTTTTTGTAAAACGTTTAATGAACAGCGTTGATACATTTGTGCTGCTTGATTCCAGTTTGATTTGATTTATTATTGTTACATGTACTGGGATACAGTGAAAAGTATTGTTTCTTGTGCACTATATAGGCAAAACATACCTTTCGTAGAGTCCATAGGGGAGAAGGAAAGGAAAAGGTGCAGAATATAGGCCAGAATTTTCCTGTCCCGCCCATTACGAGGATCGGAGTGGGTGAGGGGCAGACCATGGAAAGGTTCATTGACCTCGGGTGGGATTTTACGCAGCTGTAAAATCCAGATCATAATGTTGCAGTTACAGGGAGGGTGAAGAGAAAGATCAACTTAATATATGATAGGACCATTCAAATGTCTAATCAGGTTGTTAACTTGATTGCAGTTAGCGCTATGTAGAACCACAGAAATGATACAGCACAGAAGGTGACCATTGGGCCCATCTTATCCATGCCGGCCCAAAGACACTCAGTTGCCCTCTCTAATCCCATCTTCCTACACATGGCATAATTGCTACTCTGAAAGAAGTGTGTGAGTGCCTGTCTCCATTACGTTATGGTACACTGAAAATAGTGGCTACCCACTCCATAACTGCTGATGAAGTCACACACCCAATTATGTGGCCAGAAGCTGCTTCATTTGACGTAATAGTGTTTGTTAGAAGTCTCAAGACAGGAATGTGACCTAGAAGACATAGACTCATCTGGGTGCAGCAGCAAGGAAGCTCAGCCAATTCTAAAGGCCAGGCTTTGTTAACCTGCCACAGACTTTCTCCCAAGCCAAAATGTTCAGGAGGTTTGTGGGAAGTGGCTACCTGGTTGTTTAAGGTGGCAAACAAGAGGCAGCCACAACCACGCCAGAGAGGAAACAGTATTCTGCATTAAGCTAAGCCTTCAGGAAAAGGGAGAGAGGAGGTGTTTCAAAAGCAATTGGGTAAGGAGAAAGGGAATTAAGTTTGGGATGAGAGGGCTCAAGATTTCCTTGTGGGGCCTGAAAGAAAACCTCTGGACCTTCCTGAGTTACAAGAAAACATGAGTAATTATTTAAAATGTATCTTCCTGGCAGAAAGAGAGAGAACTTTGATTGATTTGATTTATTATTTGATTTGATTTATTATTGTCATGTAGAATCATAGAATCATAAAATGTATTAGTATACAGTGAAAAGTATTGTTTCTTGCACACTATACAGACAAAGCAGACCGTACATATACGAAAAGAAAGGAGAGAGTACAGAATGTAGTGTTACAGTCATAGTTAGGGTGGAGAGAAAGATCAACTTAATGCAAGTTAGGTCCATTCAAAAGTCTGATGGCAGCAGGGAAGAAGCTGTTCTTGAATCAGTTGGTATGTGTCCTCAGACTTTTGTATCTTTTTCCCGATGGAAGAAGGTGGAAGAGAGAATGTCCAGGGTCCGTGGGGTCCTTAATTATGCTGGGGGTTTTTCCGAGGCAACGGCAAGTGTAGACAGAATCAATGGATGGGAGGCTGGTTTGAGTGATCTGTAACAGGTTGGTAACAGGGAACTACAGACCAGTTAGCCTGAAACTAGCCATCGGGTAAGCACTAGACTCTATTATTAAGGAACTCTCAACAATTAAAGAAACACAGTATGATCCAACAAAGTCAAATGGTTTCACAAAGAGAAAAGAATATTTGACAATGTTATTGGAATTTTTCAGGCTGTGATTAGTAGGATGGTGTTATAACCATCTCTATTTTGGGTTATATTGAGGTAATGTTTTGGTTTCAGGTGAATTTGGGGAATGGGAAGTTATTTACTCTTGGTTTGGCTTGGTATGCCTGTGTGTTTACAAACTATGCTTGAACTTTGGTCCCAGCTGAGAGGCTTTTCGAAGCAAGAATATTGCTGAGGATGGAGCTATGCTCTTAAAGGAAAATTGCTGGGTTTCATCTTTTAAAGTAACTGTAAGAGAAGCTGACTTAGAGGCTGCAGGCATCCAGTTTGTTGCATTAAACGCAAACCAGAGAACTCAGTTTAGTCTATGTTCAGTGAGGAAAAGAGGGAGTTCTAGAGAATTGTGTCAGACCAAGTAGCTCTGCAAAGAGAGAAGTCCAGCTATGGAACAGATACCAAGGGAATGTGTCTGGTAGGTCATGGTGTTTGACTGTCAGTGATGCACATACTTGGACCAATATGAAGGTCATATTGGTAGGATTATATCTAGAACTGAACTATCACCTGAACAGCAAGAGATAAAAGAAGTGCCTCCCAGAATTGGGGGGAATTCTCCTGCCCCGCCCACCATGGAAATCATAGCGGGCAGGGGGCAGACTGTGCAAATGTCCATTGACCTCGGGCAGGATTTTCCGGTTTTGGGATGAGCATAGTCGGAAAATCCCACCCTATGAGTACGTTAAAATTCCAATTATCGTCCCGCACCTAGTGGCGCACTAAGGCAGACTTTCATCTGTTTCCATAGTAATTCCCAAAACAGTTTGGTAGTCAGTCACTGGGGGCTTAACTTCCAATTCCCCAAATAGCTTGAGGGGCATCACTTCACATCAAGCGCGGCCGACCAGGAGTCCCTCCCGCTCTGATAAAGGTAAAATACTGCGGATGTTGGAATCTGAAACGAAAACAGAAAAAGCTGGAAAATCTCAGCAGGCCTGACAGCATCTGTGGAGAGAGAATAGAGCCACCATTTTGAGACCCTTTGTCAGCTCTGAACTATGTACATATGTACAGAGAAGGGTTCTCTTCAAGAATTTTAGAAATAGGAGCAGGAGTAGACCATCTGGTCCAACAAACCTGCTCCCCCGTTCAATAAGATTATGGCTGATCTTGGGCATTAACTCCACCTTCCTGGACACTTCCCATATACCTTGATTCCCTGAGAGACCAAAGATCTCTCTCTCCCAGCCTTGGGTGTATTCGATAGAGCATTCACGCCTGGTGGGGTAGAGAGTTCCAAATTCACAACCCTTCAAATGAGTACATTTCTCCTCATCTCAGTCCAAAATGATCAACCCCTTATTCTGGGACCATGCCCCTGTGATTTAGACATCCCTGACCTGCAGAAACAATCTCTCAGTGTCTTCCCTATCAAGTCGTTTCAGAATCTTGTATGTTTCACTGAGATTGCCTCTCAGTTTTCTAAACTCCAGAGTATGTAAACCCAATTTACTCAGCTACTTAGCTCAGCTGCAATTTACCAGACTGTCTCCATTGCTTCAGTCACTTCTGAAGATGATGCCTGTGAAGGCATTCAGATCTTGCATTCGTGTACATTTCTGCTCCTTTCTTCTGTCCCTTTCTCATAATTCTGCAACTAGTATCAAATAACTGTGTTACACCAACTCTTCTGATGAGTTTGTACAGGAGCTTTGACCACTGGGATAGTTCCATTTCCATTCCCATGCAAATCCCACAATTGGATGAGATATGAAGAGCAAAAAGTGAAGGGAATGCGAGAGAAATCCAGAGGAAAATGGGATGGGAGAAGATTATCAAATCAAATCAAAGAAACCCTACAGTGCAGAAGGAGGCCATTCGGCCCATCGAGTCTGCACCGACCACAATCCCACCCCACATATTTACCCGCTAGTCCCTCTAACCTACGCATCCCAGGACTCTAAGGGGCAATTTTTAACCTGGCCAATCAACCTAACCCGCACATCTTTGGACTGTGGGAGGAAACCGGAGCACCCGGAGGAAACCCACGCAGACACGAGGAGAATGTGCAAACTCCACACAGACAGTGACCCGAGCCGGGAATCGAACCCGGGACCCTGGAGCTGTGAAGCAGCAGTGCTAACCACTGTGCTACCGTGCCGCCCATTATATTCATATTATATTCATACCACTCGATTCCCCTTCAACTCATAAGGTGTAAGCTTGCTAGTTGCTTTTAACCACTTTTGGCCTTCGACAAGTCTTCAGGCATACAACTCACGGCTGAAAATCTCATGTCTAGGATTTGACCAAGATTGACAGCTCTGAAGTTTTTCGCACACCGGCATGTGGAGCGTGTCCATAGCAATGGGATAGACCTTCCTGAACAGAATGTAAAAACACTCATAGCCGCAGTGTCTTCAAATAGCATTTGGCCATCAAATTCACAGGTTAGGATGCTTTTCTGCTTCCATCTAGTCATAATGAGTGAAGATCTGACACTGTAGTACAACTGTGACGGATATCACATCAGTAAAAACAATTGGTTGCATTTTTGCTTTAGAGTCAGAAATTTTAGGTTCAAGCTTCATTCAGGGAGTTCAGCACATCAACCCGGATGATGGACGGAATTCTCCGGTCGTTCACACCTGCCGCCACTGCCCTTGAGGACGGAGAATTTGGCACTCAGCCAAATCTCTATTGACTGCAGCAGGACCAGAAAATACCGCTGGTGTGAACAGCTGGAGAACCCCGCCCAATATTTCAATGTAGTATTAAGGGAATGTCACATTGTCAAAGGTCTCTTCCTTTGCCTGAGATGACATATTGAGGCCAATTCTACGTGTGTGTGTGTTGTGTGTGTGTGTGTTTGTGTGTGTGTGTTGTGTGTGTGTGTTGTGTGTGTGTGTTGTGTGTGTTGTGTGTGTGTTGTGTGTGTGTGTGTGTTGTGTGTGTGTTGTGTGTGTGTGTGTGTGTGTATGTTGTGTGTGTTTGTGTGTTGTGTGTGTGTGTTGTGTGTGTGTGTGTTGTGTGTGTGTTGTGTGTGTTTTGTGTGTGTGTGTTGTGTGTGTGTTGTGTGTGTGTTGTGTGTGTGTGTTGTGTGTGTGTGCGTGTGTTTTGAAGATCCTCTGGCACTAAGGAATTCTCTCGAATTATAATTTCCCGCAGCCTACACCATTAAAATTATATTAACTGCAAATCATCTCATTGCTCTTTGAACTTCCTGCCACATTTGCCTAAAAACAGCGGAGACAACACTCCAATAAACATTTTGTCATGTTCAGCTGGTCAGGTTTTGGAGTGGGGTTATTGGTGAGGTGATCAGCACACAGTGTTCTAATGGGTAAATTGGACAGGAAGATCTGGCAATTGGACATACATAGTTATAGAACATAGAACATAGAACAGTACAGCACAGAACAGGCCCTTCGGCCCACAATGTTGTGCCGAGCTTTATCTGAAACCAAGATCAAGCTATCCCACTCCCTATCATCCTGGTGTGCTCCATGTGCCTATCCAATAACCACTTAAATGTTCCTAAAGTGTCTGACTCCACTATCACTGCAGGCAGTCCATTCCACACCCCAACCACTCTCTGTTAAATATAGAAATCAGCAAATTGCTGTCCAAGATGCCTGCTCCTCTGCAATCCCCACTGCAGCAGTACCTCACCAAGATATTCTACATGGAAACACATTAAATGGTCTGAATTTGCAACAGTTCTGTAATAGGACATCACTAAATGTTGAACTCAGTTTCTTTATCGTTCATTCGATGGGTGTCGCTGGCTGGCCAACATTTATTGCTGATCTCAAGTTGCCCTTGAGAAGGTGGTGGTGAGCTGCTTTCTTGAAACACTGTGGCCCATGTGCTGTGGGTTGATCCACAATGCCATTAGGGAGGGAATTCCAGGATATTGACCCAGCGACTGCGAAGGAACAGCAGTATATTTCCAAGTCAGGATGGGTGAGTGGTTTGGAGGGGAATTTGCAGGTGGTGGCATTCCCTTCTATTGCTGCCCTTGTTCTTCTAGATGGAAGTGGTTGTGGGTTTGGAAGGTGCTGCCGAAGGATTTTTGGTGAATTGCTGCAATGCATCTTGTAAATGGTACACACTGTTGCTACTGAGCTTTGGTGGTGGAGGGGATGGATGTTTGTGGACGTGGTGCCAATCAAGCGGACTGCTTTGTCCCAGATGGTGTCAAGCTTCTCGAGTGTTGTTGAAGCTGCACCCATCCAGGAAGAGAGTATTTCATTACACTCGTGACTTGTGCTTTGTAGCTGGTGGACAGGCTTTGGGGATTCAGGAGTTGAGTTACTCACCGCAGTATTCCTAACCTCTGACCTGTTCTTGTAGCCTCTCTGTTTATTTGGTGAGTCCAGTTGAGTTTCTGGTCAATGGTAACCCCAAGGATGTTGACAGTGGGGGATTCAGTGATGGTAACACCATTGAATGTCAAGGGGCAGTGGTTAAATTGTCTCTTATCAGTGATGGTCATTTCCTGGCATCTATGTGGCACAAATTTTACTTGTCAGCTCAAGTTAGGGGTTGTCCATTCAAGTATGCATGAATTTTTAACAGTATGGTAAGTCTTCATTGCTGTCAACAAAACATTTTTCTGGCACTGAAAAATGTATTTCTACAAATGTGGAGTTTCATTTCTTCTTGTTTTAATTGTTGGTAAAGATTTTTAAAAATAATTAAAATAAGACTTTAATTTTTTTTGTCTCTTTTATCTCTCCTTCTTCGTGTCATCTTTCCATCCATCCCTTTAGTTTGGTTCTGGACATGGATTGACATTAAATGAATTGTTCCAAATTTACACTTTGCAGCATAAATCACACAGGCGTCCTCCATGAATGCTGAAGAAAGACGTGCAGGCCTCAAAGGCAGTATTAGTCCTTTGCGGATCAGTGTGAACCTGCACTGTGCTGCTGGAAGCAATACTCTCCCTAAATCACAGCAAATTACTTTGGATGCTGGAACCCGAAACAAAAATAGAAAATGCTGGAAAACCTCAGGAAGTCTGACAGCATCTATGGAGAGAGAATGCAGCCAAGGTTTTGAGTCAGCTCTGACAGAGTCATCCTGACTTGAAATGTTGGCTCTATTCTCTCTCCACAGATGCTGTCAGACCTGCTGGGATTTTCCAGTATTTTCTGTTTTGTTTCCCCCTGTATGTCTCAGTAAACATTCTTCAATCTAAGTGGCTAATGAGCCAAATCATTACAGCTGAAATTCTCCCATCTCGCCCGCTGTGGGAATTGTAGTGGGTGAGAAAGAAAATTTGATGGACCATTTAAAGGTCCGTTGAGCTGGGATGGGAATTTCTGGTTTTGGAGCTTGCATGGCCAGAGAATTCTGCCCTACATGTCCTGTGGGTGGCACGGTGGCACAGTGGTTAATACTGCTGCCTTACAGCGCTAATGACCTGGGTTTAATTCACGGCTGTGTGAAGTCTGCACGTTCTCCCGGTGTCTGCGTGGCTTTCCTCTGGGTGCTCCAGTTTCCTCCCAAAAGACATGCTGGTTAGGTGCATTGGCCATGCTAAATTATCCTTCAGTGTACCCGAATAGGCACCGGAGTGTGGCGACGAGGGGATTTTCACAGTAACTTTATTGCAGTGTTAATGTCAGTCTACTTGTGACACTAATAAATAAACTTTAAACTGTTCACACATGTCTTGATCCCCAGGTGCTATTTGACTACCTGCGTTCTACAAGCTCCAATGCATAATAACTAAATCTTTACGCAGAGAGTGGTTGGGGTGTGGAATGGACTGCCTGCAGTGATAGTGGAGTCAGACACTTTAGGAACATTTAAGCGGTTATTGGATAGGCACATGGAGCACACCAGGATGATAGCGAGTGGGATAGCTTGATCTTGGTTTCAGATAAAGCTCGGCACAACATCGTGGGCCGAAGGGCCTGTTCTGTGCTGTACTGTTCTATGTTCTATGTTTGTGGGCAAGTGGGAGTTAAATTAATGATTAACACCATTTGTTCACAATTGATCACAAAATCCAAGTTAGTGAAGTGTTATATAAGACACCAAGTGTGTCTGAGGGCTGGATTTTCATTTTCAAGATAGGCAGTGGGAACTGGGAACATTCCTAACTTGGCTCGCCTGCCTTGGGTGAAAATGCATGCAGAGATACTGAAGACTGTAGATCAGAGAGTCACTGCTGTCAATCAAGGCATGCTTTCTCCAGGACTCTGGTGTTTTAGAACACTAATGGATATTTGGGTTCCTAGCCAAAAACGCATACTGGAGGCTCAGCTAAGAGCCCAGCATGTTGAAACATGCTCCCCGAGAAAACCTTAAAAGATTGATAGCTTAGCCTCTCTGATCTCTTCTGTCAATTGCACAATGTTTATTTACAGAAAGTTAAGAAGTTCCAATTCCGTTTACTTTCTGTTGATCCTTAAATAGGGTCTGGCTGATTGACATTTTTATTGGGTTGTGGTAAAAAAGGAGTTTTTTTGAGAAAATATGAAGTTATTGACAAATGACCTTTTTCAAAGCTTTTTTTTTTACATATCCTCCTGTTCATTGCTTATATACAGTCTACAGTGGGTGAATGAGAATGGAAGTGTGATGGGTTGGCATAGAGAAGGCAGGGGCATAAAGGTCATTGGAGCTGTTTGGAGCATAACTTGACGCGTGAGAAATGAGGACCCATTAGGTTTAAGGTGCGAGGGGCAAGGTTTAAAGTAGATGTACAAGGCAAGTTTTGTACACAGAGAATGGTGGGTGCTGGAACAGGCTGCCGGGGGAGGTAGTGGAAGCAGATATGACAAATGCCTGAATAGGATGGGATACGGTCCGCAGAAGGGTAGGGGGTTTTAGTCCAGTCGGGCAGCATGGTCAGTGCAGGCTTGGAGGGCCAAGGGCCTGGTGCTGTGCTGTAATTTTCTTTGTTCTTGTTCTTTGGAGTTGTTTGGTTGTCATATATTGGCATGGGCGGCATGAGGGGCCTTAGGGGTTGTTTGGGGCACAGGGAAAGGACCTTTTGGACTTGCCTTTCAAAAGGTTCCCTCATGCAGACCAAGATTCATGACCCTTCTGAGGTGCGGTGAACCATGAGTCTTTGGAAAGCCGGCCAAACTCCATGAAAATTGCAGAGGACTCAGACAATGGAGCTGACGGGGTCAGGTGTCCAGGGTGCCAACCTGCAACACAAACCAACTCGCAACCTTTCCTGAAAGTCAGAAACCCTGTGAATGGGGTCAGGAATCCTGGAAGCGGCACCTGCCTGCCAGAATGGACACCTGAGCAACAACTCTGAGAACATATTTTTGTGAATGCGATTTTTTTCCCCAAATATTGAGGGATACATCAGAAACATCAGAAGACATTTTATAATTGATATCAGCTTTTAGCTTAGATGTAGGTCCATGCCATGGTCATATTTTTTGCTTGTCATTAACACAGAATGTTAAATGCACTCTTTATAAATGACTTTGTTACAAAGCACACACAGAGAAAATCTTCTCCCATTAAGCCATTATCAACAACACTGAAGTACATTGCTGTTGGTGAGATCATTTAAAATGTTGGATTCACTCTATCCCAAGTGTAATAACAGAAGAATGAAAGGAAATGACTATAAATCCTCCTGTTAAGCTGTCACATTGAATGTAGTCAAATGGTTAATTATTACTGACATTCTCATTTATCCTTTCTTCTTAGTAAGGGTTTTAGTCACAGGAAGCTGGATGTTATAATTACAGCAGACCTCAGAAAGAAGCTCAGAACTGACTCACATGTCATCCTTGACCTAGAAATTTGGAGAAATGATGCAACAGAAGCTCTGTAGGGTTGGCCCCAGCTTTAGTGAGCAGAGCGGCATGGTGGCACAGTGGCTAGCACTGCTGCCTCACAGTGCCAGGGGCACAGGTTTGATTCCCAGCTTGGGTCACTGTCTGTGTGGAGTTTGCACATTCTCCCTGTGTCTGCGTGGGTTTCCTCCAGGTGCTCCAGTTTCCTCCCACCACTCTGAAAGACGTGCTGGTTAGGTTCATTGGCCATGCTAAACTCTCCCTCTGTGTACCCGAACAGGCGCCGGAGTGTGGCGACTAGGAAATTTTCATGGTAACTTCATTGCAGTGTTAATGAAAGCCTACTCGTGACAATAATAACTAAATTTAAAATTTTCAGACAGGATTGCAGTGTGGGCATCAACTTTCTTTCATTCGTAGAGTCATAGAGGTTTACAGCATGGAAACAGGCCCTTCGGCCCAACTTGTCCATGCCGCCCAGATTTTACCACTAAGCTAGTCCCAATTGCCCGCATTTGGCCCATATCCCTCTATACCCATCATACCCATGTAACTATCTAAATGCTTTTTAAAAGACAAAGTTGCACCCGCCTCTATTACTACCTCTGGCAGCTTGTCCAGACATTCACCACCCTCAGTGAAAAAATGGCCCCTCTGGACCCTTTTGTATCTCTCCCCTCTCACCTTAAACCTATCCCCCTAGTTTTAGTCTCCTCTACCTTTGGGAAAAGATGTTGACTATCTACCATATCTATGCCCCTCATTATTTTATAGATCTCTATAAGATCACCCCTCAGCCTTCTATGCTCCAGAGAAAAAAACGTCCCAGTTTATCCAGCTTCTCCTTATAACACAAACCATCAAGTCCCGGGAGCATCCTAGTGATGCGCGATTAAATCACTCGGGAGGCTGGATCGTACCCGGGAAATAAAGGCTTTTATTACTAACAGGAATGGAGCATACTATATACAATACAATCCCAGACTAAAGGGTCACCAGGCAGTGAAGTGACCTTTATGCTCCTCCAGGTAGGCGGAGCCAACTGGAGTGTACCACAGAACAATATCAACAGGTAGAACACCCCAACCCTAACCCCAACAGTGACAACAGTAACATATCTACAAGTACCCATAGTGCTGACCATCTATGGTTCAGTACTCATAGTGGTAACCAACTATGGTTCACCACACCTAGTAAATCTTTTCTGCACTCTTTCTAGTTTAATAATATCCTTTCTATAATAGGGTGACCAGAACTGTACACAGTATTCCAAGTGTGGCCTACCAATGTCTTGTACAACTTCAACAAGCCATCCCAACTCCTGTATTCAATGTTCTGACCAATGAAACTAAGCATGCTGAATGCCTTCTTCACCACTTTGTCCACCTGTGACTCCACTTTCAAGGAGCTGTGAACCTGTACCCCTAGATCTCTTTGTTCTATAACTCTCCCCAACATCCTACCATTAACTGAGTAAGTCCTGCCCTGGTTCGATCTACCAAAATGCATCACCTCACATTTATCTAAATTCAACTCCATCTGCCATTCATCAACCCAATGGCCCAATTGATCAAGATCCCATTGCAATCTGAGATAACTTTCTTCACTGTCCACTATGTCACTAATCTTGGTGTCAGCTGCAAACTTACTAACCATGCCTCCTAAATTCTCATCCAAATCATTAATATAAATGACCAATACCAGTGGATCCAGCACCGATTCCTGAAGCACACCATTGGTCACAAGCCTCCAGTTTGAAAAACAATCCTCTACAACCACCCTCTACAACCACGACTCAATCTAATAGGCTTTAACACCGCTTTGGTGGTATGAATTGAAATTGGAATTGATTCCATCGATCATCCCTCAGCTTCCATCGCTCCACGGAAAAAAGTCCTAATCTATTCAGCCTCTCCTTATAACTCAAACCATCAAGTCCCAGTAATATCCTAGTAAATCTTTTCTGCACTCTTTCTGTGCAATCAAGCATTTTGTTCTCTCTAGAGAACCCTTCATGGTCAAACAGTGATAAGCAAGACATTGCATTGGGGTGGTTCCCGCAGATTGGAAAACAGCAAATGTGATGCCACTGTTTAAAAAAGGAGGTAGACAAAAGGTGGGTAACTATAGGCTGGTTAGCTTAACTTCTGTAGCAGGGAAAATGCTTGAATATATCATCAAGGAAGAAATAGCGAGACATCTGGATATAAATTGTCCCATTGGGAAGATGCAGCATGGGTTCATGAAGGGCAGGTCATAGAGCATAGAACATAGAACAGTACAGCACAGAACAGGCCCTTCAGCCCACGATGTTGTGCCGAGCTTTATCTGAAACCAAGATCAAGCTATCCCACTCCCTATCATCCTGGTGTGCTCCATGTGCCTATCCAATAACCGCTTAAATGTTCCTAAAGTGTCTGACTCCACTATCACTGCAGGCAGTCCATTCCGCACCCCAACCACTCTCTGCGTAAAGAACCTACCTCTGATATCCTTCCTGTATCTCCCACCATGAACCCTATAGTTATGACCCCTTGTAATAGCTCCATCCACCCGAGGAAATAGTCTTTGAACATTCACTCTATCTATCCCCTTCATCATTTTATAAACCTCTATTAAGTCTCCCCTCAGCCTCCTCCGCTCCAGAGAGAACAGCCCTAGCTCCCTCAACCTTTCCTCATAAGACCTACCCTCCAAACCAGGCAGCATCCTGGCAAATCTCCTCTGCACTCTCTCCAGCGCTTCCACATCCTTCCTATAGCGAGGCGACCAGAACTGCACACAATATTCCAAATGTGGTCTCACCAAGGTCCTGTACAGTTGCAGCATAACCCCACGGCTCTTAAACTCCAACCCCCTGTTAATAAAAGCTAACACACTCTAGGCCTTCTTCACAGCTCTATCCACTTGAGTGGCAACCTTTAGAGATCTGTGGATATGGACCCCAAGATCTCTCTGTTCCTCCACAGTCTTCAGAACCCTACCTTTGACCCTGTAATCCACGTTTAAATTAGTCCTACCAAAATGAATCACCTCACATTTATCAGGGTTAAACTCCATTTGCCATTTTTCAACCCAGCTTTGCATCCTATCTATGTCTCTTTGCAGCCTACAACAGCCCTCCACCTCATCCACTACTCCACCAATCTTGGTGTCATCAGCAAATTTACTGATCCACCCTTCAGCCCCCTCCTCGAAGTCATTAATAAAAATCACAAAGAGCAGAGGACCAAGCACTGATCCCTGCGGCACTCCGCTAGCAACCTGCCTCCAATCCGAAAATTTTCCATCGACCACCACCCTCTGTCTTCGATCAGACAGCCAGTTACCTATCCAATCGGCCAACTTTCCCTCTATCCCACACCTCCTCGCTTTCATCATAAGCTGACCATGGGGGCCCTTATCAAACGCCTTACTAAAATCCATGTATATGACATCAACTGCCCTACCTTCATCAACACACTTAGTTACCTCCTCAAAAAATTCAATCAAATTTGTGAGGCACGACTTGCCCTTCACGAATCCGTGCTGACTATCCCGGATTAATCCGCATCTTTCTAAATGGTCCTAAATCCCATCTCTAAGGACCTTTTCCATCAATTTACCAACCACCGAAGTAAGACTAACCGGTCTATAATTACCAGGGTCATTTCTATTCCCTTTCTTAAACAGAGGAACAACATTCGCCATTCTCCAGTCCTCTGGCACCATCCCCGTGGATAGCGAGGACCCAAAGATCAAAGCCAAAGGCTCTGCAATCTCATCCCTTGCCTCCCAAAGAATCCTAGGATACATTTCATCAGGCCCAGGGGACTTATCGACCTTCAGTTTATTCAAAACTGCCAGGACATCCTCCCTCCGAACATCAATTTCCTCCAGCCTATTAGCCTGTAACACCTTCTCTTCCTCAAAAACATGGCCCCTCTCCTTGGTGAACACTGAAGAAAAGTATTCATTCATCACCTCGCCTATCTTTACTGACTCCATACACAAGTTCCCACTACTGTCCTTGACCGGCCCTAACCTCACCCTGGTCATTCTTTTATTCCTCACATGAGAGTAAAAAGCCTTGAGGTTTTCCTTGATCTGACCCGCCAAGGACTTCTCGTGTCCCCTCCTAGCTCTCCTAAGCCCCTTTTTCAGCTCATTCCTTGCTAACTTGTAACCCTCAATCGAGCCATCTGAACCTTGTTTCCTCATCCCTACATAAGCTTCCCTCTTCCTTTTCACAAGACATTCCACCTCTTTCGTGAACCATGGTTCCCTCACTCGGCCATTTCCTCCCTGCCTGACAGGGACATACCTATCAAGGACATCCAGTATTTGTTCCTTGAAAAAGTTCCACTTTTCATTAGTTCTTTTCTCTGACAGTTTCTGTTCCCAACTTATGCCCCCTAATTCTTGCCTAATCGCATCATAATTACCTCTCCCCCAATTGTAAACCTTGCCCTGCCGTACGGCCCTATCCCTCTCCATTGCAATAACAAAAGACTCCGAATTGTTTTCACTATCTCCAAAGTGCTCTCCCACAACCAAATCTAACACTTGGCCCGGTTCATTTCCCAGTACCAAATCCAATGTGGCCTCACCTCTTGTCGGCCTATCCACATATTGTGTCAGGAAACCCTCCTGCACACACTGCACAAAAATTGCCCCATCCGAACTATTTGACCTACAAAGGTTCCAATCAATATTTGGAAAGTTAAAGTCCCCCATGACAACTACCCTGTGACCCCCACACATATCCATAATCTGCTTAGCAATTTCTTCCTCCACATCTCTATTACTATTTGGGGGCCTATAGTAAACTCCTAACAACGTGACCGCTCGTTTCCTATTTCTAACCTCAGCCCATATTACCTCAGTGTGCAGATCCCCCTCGAAATGCCTTTCCGCAGCCGTTAAACTATCTTTGATTAACAATGCCACTCCTCCACCTCTTTTACCAGCTTCCCTACACTTAGTGAAACATCTATACCCCGGAACGTCCAACAACCATTCCTGTCCTTGTTCTACCCACGTCTCCGTAATGGCCACAACATCGTAGTCCCAAGTACCAATCCACGCCCCGAGTTCATCTACCTTGTTCCGGATGCTCCTTGCATTGAAGTAGACACACTTCAACCCACCTTCCTGTCTACCGGTACCCACCCTTGACCCTGATACCTTCCCCAATACCTCACCACCCTCACTGACTTCTGGACTACAACTCCTTTTCCCACTCCCCAGACAAATTAGTTTAAACCCCCCTGAAGTGCCGTAACAAATTTCCCTCCTAGGATATTGGTGCCCCTCTGGTTCAGATGCACCCCGTCCTGTTTGTACAGGTCCCACCTTCCCCAGAATGTGTTCCAATTATCCACGTATCTGAAACCCTCCCTCCTACACCATCCCTGCAACCACATGTTTAACTGCACTCTCTCCCTGTTCCTCAACTCGTTATCACGTGGCACCGGCAACGTACCAGAGATGACCACATGTTTTGTCTTAGCTCTCAGCTTCCAGCCCAGCTCCAGAAATTCCTGCTTTAAATCCCCGTCCCTTCTCTTACCTATGTCATTGGTACCAATGTGTACCACGACTTGTGACTGTTTCCCCTCCCCCTTCAGAATCCGGAAAACACGGTCTGAGATGTCACGGACCTTAGCATCCGGTCGGCAACATACCATCCGTGAGTCTCTTTTGCTGCCACAGAACCTCCTATCTATCCCTCTAACTAACGAGTCCCCAATAACTATTGCCCTCCCGCTCTGCCCCTTACCCTCCCGAGCCACAGAGACGGACACAGTGCTGGGGATCCTCTCACTGCGGCTCACCACTGGCATGTCATCCCCCTCATCCGTATCCAAAGCGGAATACTTGTTGCTAAGGGGAACGACCACCGGGGATCCCTGCACGGACTGCTTCCTCCCAGCCCCTCTCACCGTCACCCATCTGTTTTCATTCCTCGGAGTAACTGTATTCCTCAAGCTTCTGTCTATGGCCACCTCTGCGTCCCTAATGATCCTAAGTTCATCCAACTCCAGCTCCAGTTCCCTAACACGGTTTTGGAGGAGCTGCAGATGGGTGCACTTCCCACAGGTGTAATCAGCAGGGACACTGTCGTCGTCCCTCACCTCAAACATAGTTCAAGAGGAACATAGCACTGCCTGCACACCCATCCCCTCTAGATACCTTGCCAGTACCAGGTAGAAAGTGCAGAAGTGAATTTAAACTCACCCCTGCTCGTCTTTCTGCCTAAGCCCTGTGAGCCAAAGCCTTATAGCTCACACTCTGCTTCCCACGCACTCCACTGCCCGCTCCCGACACTGCCCGCTGTATACTGCAGCCTACCTTTTATACTTCACGTGCTTAAAAAACCCTTCCCAGACTCCTTAGCAGCCCACTTCCAGTTTTCACTTTAAACTTAAAATACTGCTGCAAAAGTAAAGGCCAAAATAAAACACACACTAGCTGACTAATTAAATAAATAAACAATTCAATGAATCTCTCACCAGCACTGCTGCCTCCAATCACTCCCTCTCAGCTTGCTCCATGCTTGACTAATTTGGTGGAATTCTTTGAGAACACAGAACAAAGAACAGTACAGCACAGGAAACAGGCCCTTCGGCCCTCCAAGCCTGTGCCGCTCATTGGTCCAACAAGACCATTCGTTTGTATCCCTCCATTCCCAGACTGCTCATGTGACTATCCAGGTAAGTCTGGAACGATGCCAGCGTGTCTGCCTCCACCACCCTACTTGGCAGCGCATTCCAGGCCCCCACCACTCTCTCTGTAAAAAACGTCCCTCTGATATCTGAGTTATACCTCGCCCCTCTCACCTTGAGCCCGTGACCCCTCGTGATCGTCACCTCCGACCTGTTCACCCTATCTATACCCTTCATAATTTTGTACACCTCTATTAGGTCTTCCCTCATTCTCCATCTTTCCAGGGAGAACAAGCCCAGTTTACCCAATCTCTCCTCATAGCTAAGACTCTCCTTATCAGGCAACATTCTGCTAAACCTTCTCTGCACTCTCTCTAAAGCCTCCACATCCTTCTGGTAGTGCGGCGACCAGAACTGGACGCACTACTCCAAATGTGGCCTAACCAGCGTTCTATACAGCTGCAACATCAGACTCCAACTTTTATACTCTATACACCATCCTATAAAGGCAAGCATACCATATGCCTTCTTCACCACCTTCTCCACCTGTGCTGCTAGCTTCAAGGATTTGTGGACTTGCACACCTTGGTCCCTATATGTTTCTATACTCTTGATGGCTCTGCCATTTATTGTACATTAGTTCTTCCAAAATGCATCACTTCGCATTTATCTGGATTAAATTCCATCTGCCATTTCTCCGCCCAATTTTCCAGCCTATCTATCTCCTGCTGTATTGTCCGACAATGTTCATCGCTATTGCTGTATTGTCCAATAATGTTCATCGCTATGCGCAGTGGGCAATGGGGAACAATGGGGAACATTACATGCGCAGTGGGCAATGGGGAACCTGTGGATGTGGTGTATCTGGATTTCCAGAAGACATTTGACAAGGTGCCGCACCAAAGGCTGCTGCATAAGAAAAAGGTGCACAGTGTTATGGGTAATGTATTAGCATGGATAGAAGATTGGTTAACTAACAGAAAGCAAAGAGTGGGGATTAATGGGTATTGTTCTGGTTGGCGATCAGTGACTAGTGGTGTGCCTCAGGGATCAGTGTTGGGACCGCAATTGTTCACGATTTACATAGATGATTTGGAGTTGGGAACCAAGTGTAGTGTGTCAAAATTTGCAGATGACACTAAAATGAGTTGCAGGGCAAAGTGCGCAGAGGACTCTGAAAGCCTGCTAAGGGATATAGATAGTCTAAATGCAAGGGTCTGACAGTTGGTGTACCATGTTGGTAAATGTGAGGTAATCCATTTTGGTAGGAATAACAGCAAAATGGACTATTATTTAGATGGTAAAACATTTCAGCATGCTGCTGTGCAGAGGGACCTGGGTGTCCTTGTGCATGAATCACAAAAAGTTGGTTTGCAGGTGCAGCAGGTAATTAAGAAAGCAAATGGAATTTTGTCCTTCATTGCTGGAGGGATGGAGTTTAAAAACAGGGAGGTTATGTTGCAGCTGTATAAGGTGAGGCCATGCCTGGAGTACTGTGTACAGTTTTGGTCTCCTTACTTGAGAGAGGATATACTGGCACTGGAGGGGGTACAGAGGAGATTCCAGAGTTGGTTCCAGAGATGAGGGGGTTGGCTTATGAGGAGAGACTGAGTGGACTGGGGCTATACTTATTGGAATTCAGAAGAATGAGGGGAGATCTTACAGAAACATATAAGATTATGAACGGAGCAGATCAGGTAGAAGCAGGAAAGTTGTTCCCATTGGCAGGTGAAACTAGAACTAGGGGGCATAGCCTAAAAATGAGGAGGAGCAAATTAAGGATTGAGTTGAGGAGGAACTTCTTCACACAAAGGGTTGTGAATCTGTGGAATTCCCTGCCCTGTGAAGCAGTTGAGGCTACCTCATTGAATGTTTTTGAGGCAAGGATAGATAGATTTTTGAACAGTAAAGGAATTAAGGGTTATGGTGAATGGGTGGGTAAGTAAAGCTGAGTCCACGAAAAGATCAGCCATGAACTTATTGAAGGGCAGAACAGGTCGAGGGACCAGATGGCCGACTCCTGCTCCTAGTTCGTATGTTCTTATTATGTTCTTAGCGTGTTCAGTGGACAAACATCTGCAGTACTTCGCAGCAAACTGATTCCTCCAGAAGGAAACCAGAGACATCAAATTCTTCGGCAGTCCGTTTGAATGGAGTACTGCTGTCCATGACTTCACCTTCCAATGGATCAATTGGTGCTGCAATGGATTCTTCATAACCTTCTTCAGGAATGTCCTGCCTGCCATAGTGGAACCATTCTGCACCTCCTGCAGCATAGCTACCTCAAAATGGCTGCAATAGGGTTTCCTGTCCTTTTGTCTATTTTTGGCAGGCTTATGAGTGGGCTGGGCAGCTGCCCTTGGGCCTACTCAGCTAATGGAGCCATCTAGAGCCTTGGTGTCGGGGAAGATTCAAATGCAATTTAGCTCTGAGTCGACCTGACCACAATGCTGAACCACTTGATCGAGATTGAGTTAAACTTTCCCTATAAAAAGCTGATGGCAATGTGGTCACATACAAGTTAATCTTTCATTACATTATACCCACAACAACAAGCCAGGCGATATTGGTCAGTGAGAAACAATTGGTCAGATTCCTCTGGTCTTTGGGATATCTGGTTAAATTGTGCTTGAAGTTTGTGGAGGTATATTCAACTCGCTGTTTCAAGAGGATATCGTCAGCAACAGGTCTTGTGGTGCAAAGGAATGAACTAGCCTGGTGCTTTGGCTGCTTACCGTACAAGCCTGATGCAGCTCAATGCTTTAGAAAGTGTTTCTTCCGATCTTGGCCTTTCTCTGGGTTCTCCAGACTTTTGAATGGGCAGGTTGGAGGTAATATTTTATTTTTCTTTTATTTATTTATTAGTGTCACAAATAGGCTTACATTAACATTGCAATGAAGTTACTGTGAAAATCCCCTAGTCACCACCCTCCGGCACCTGCTCGGGGACACTGAGAGAGAATTCAGCATGGCCCATGCACCTAACCAGTGCGTCTTTCGGATTATGGGAGGAAATCGGAGCACCCGGAGGAAACCCATGCAGACACGAGGAGAATGTGCAGACTTCGCACAGACAGTGACCCAAGCCGGGAATTGAACCCGGGTCCCTGGCACTGCTAACCACTGTGCCACCATCCGCCTATTACATGCTTTCCATGCGTGCCTTCCTCACAGGTAGGTTTTTAGATTCTTGCTTCTGAGATGTTTTCTTCCACTTTCTCACTATGGGGTGTTCTATCATTGGAACCAAACCTTTATTAGATTGGTGTCAACACCGCTGCCACTGTGTTTAGTATATTGGTTGCATGGTCTATCTTATCTTGAGTAACTGTGGTCTGGCTCAGGTAGTTACTTCAAGCAGGTTTATTAACAATACATACAAGATAGATACAGGATACAGAGTATATCCTTTTAAGTACAGATTGTTCCATCTGCTCTACAGTCTCCAACACTTTTCTCATGTCACTGATGTAATGATGATATACATTTCTTACTCATTACCATAACTACCCCATCATACTACAGTTGATTCCAAAAGAATAAATCTATTCTGAATGAAGCAGGCTTCCTGTGCTCGTGGGTAGAATTTTAAGGAGGGCGAGTGATTCACGCTCACCGTCCCGGGAATCGTCGCTTAACATCAGTCGCCGACACACAAACTCCCCCTGCCGTTTAGCACTCACTTGAGTCCTGATTGACAGTGGGTGGGAATTCTGACACCTTTGGAAGGAAGCCCCGCCCATGAGAGCTGTCGGCCAATCAGATTGTCAGACACAGCGCTGCAGTGGCCAGAAGTGCTACAGCGATGCTTTGCCTGGGACCAGGTCTCGGGACCTGCACAAAGGTCTTGAAGGTCCCAGGGGCAGGAGGAAAGGGACATCGGGGGGTGGGAGGGTTGGGAGGTGGGTGATCGTGGTGTCGGGGGTAAGCCTGGGGAAAGGGATCCAGAACTCCAAAGTCCCCTGCGTGGGGACCCCCCAACTCTGAGGGGGCCTTCAAAATGAGGTAACTCCCGCCCCTTCCTGCCCAAGATGGGGAAAAAGTGTTAAGTGGCCACTTCAGCGCCTTAATAGATAAATGGATGATGTTCTCGCCCACCCAAGTGAAAAATTGCATCTGGGTTTGGGCGGGCAAGTTACTGGGGGGATCGCATCCATTCAATTTTACACCACCCCCCGACCTCTCTCCCCATCGTGCCCCAGAATTCTTCCCCATGTTTCAGTGGGATTGC
The DNA here is from genome assembly GCF_964213995.1 of Mustelus asterias. Classification (NCBI taxonomy): domain Eukaryota; kingdom Metazoa; phylum Chordata; class Chondrichthyes; order Carcharhiniformes; family Triakidae; genus Mustelus; species Mustelus asterias. The sequence continues at coordinate 38,172,352 of NC_135805.1, forward strand.
TGTAGCTTAACAAGTGGCGGGTCACCAGCAAGGTTATTTACTTTACTTGCCACATGTGGAACCTGCACGCAGAAGGCATGCGCCTCCCAGTTCCATGGCTTTTTTATTGGCCCGTGATGATACTGTGCCTTTAAGAAATGTATTTTTATCATGTTTCTTGTAAGGGGTATGTTTAAAATTCAACTGTTTTAAATGGTGCTGGTTTGTCCGCACCAGGCAGTCCACATGCTGAGGCTAATGATTGATTTTTGCTGGGGATGTGTTTGTTTTAATCTGAGTGAATGCATTTTTGTATATTTTGATTTTCCTCTAGAGTTCCAGAGTCGGGTATTGATTATGTTGATTGACAGAGACAGAGTTATGTGAATGGGTGGAGCTAAACATGCAGGGAAAACACACAGTTCTTTTTGATTTTAAAACAGTCAGTTTCTGCCTCGTCCTGAAAGAAGCAAGAGGTGTCTTTCTGTCTCTCTCTGGAGGCTACTGTTTGGGGCTGTCAGAAGTGTTGCTCTCTCTCTCTTTCCTGAGGTATTCAAAAGGCCCTAGGACTGTCAACAAGTACAAGCATCTAAGTCTGTATTTGAAGAGGAGTTTGTCTATAAGAGGAATATTGCTTGAAGTGGAACGAACAAAGATAGGTTAACAGTTAAGAATTGTATCTTGTCATGTTTAAGTATTTCAATGGATAAAAGTTAAGCTACTTCATTCATTATAGTTAAACTACATTATTAAATAAAGTATTTTTTTGATAAAAGCTTACTAGTGTGTCACTAGAATCACACCCGGAGTGAAACACTTTATCCTCACGCTAATGCCAAAATTTTTTTTTAAACTGTTAGGATCTAGTCGGGCTTCATTACATTCTTTGGGGTTTCTGCTCTGGTACTCGAGCAGATCTTTGTCCCCTACAATTATTTCAATTCTTTTCTTCTTCCTCCCCCAGAAATTCTAGAAGTTCCAAAAAATTGATCAGGTCACAGGGATGGGCTGCCCTGGCTAATGGCTTTCTCTCAACCAAAATGATCAATCAGATGGCCTGGTCATTAACTTATTATTGATTCTGAGAGCTTGTAGTACATGAAATGGCTTCGATGTTTCCTGCAACAGTAGATATACTTCAGAAGTATTTCATTGGTCCTAAAGTGCTTTGCGACACCCTGAGGTTGTGAATGGCACTATATGAATGTAAATCCTTCTTTTTTTTCCTTTCATGTAATGTATTAAAGTTTAAAGTGGGGGCGGCACGGTGACACAGTGATTAGCACTGCTGCCTCACAGTGCCAGGCACCCAGGTTCGATTCCCGGTTTGGGTCACTGTCTGTCTGGAGTTTGCACATTCTCCCTGTGTCTGTGTGGGTTTCCTCCGGGTGCTCCGGTTTCCTCCCACAGTCCAAAGATGTGCTGGTTAGATGCATTGGCCATGCTAAATTCTCCCTCAGTGTGCCCGAACAGGTGCCAGAGTGTGATTTTCACAGTGTGAAATGTAAGCCTACTTGTGACAAATAAATAAAGTTTACTGCAGTAGTTCATATTAGCAGAGAGAAGGCTGTTGCTGTATCTTTTCCCAACATTTGTTGACTAACAATTTTCTCATTTAAAAATAAAGTGAAAGCTTGCTGAGGTGCGCAGGAGGAAGACTTAAAATGTCATCCATATTGCTTGAGATTGCTTCTTCAAAGCTGCGTGAGAATCACCAATGCAACAGAGCTCAGAGGCCGATCCATACTTGTCAGTCAATTCGGAAATGAAGATTGTTCTTTTGGGAATTTCCCAGGGAAACGATGTGGTTCTCTGTTTGCCAAGCGGATTTCTATAGCTTCTTTTTGCCATGAATGTAGAACTTATAAAGAAACTGAAGCTTCAATTGTCTCAAGATGGTAGCCCTGGAGCAAGCTGCCTCATCTTCCAGTCAACTGGGTTCTTCTAAAGTAAACAGCAGTGCGCAGATCATTTGTCCCAGTGGGGCAATAGATTCCAGAGCTAATTCATTAAGATGCATTATCTAATTGTCTTCATTCCCCTGCAGTTAATTAGATCAAATTAAAGTCAATTTTAGTTTTCTTTCTTTGATTTTTAGTGTTTTCTTTATTACCTTAACTAAATTGGATAAATAAAGGCCTGCTGGCAATGGACAGGAAAAATGCTGTCCATAGCACTCCTGTGGAATAAGATGAATGTGTCCGCATTATTAACTGGAACGCTTGAGAAAAGTCACACGAGCTTGCTTAGCAGCCAGACTTCTTGAAAAGGTAATTGTACTTGACACTATGTTGCTTCCCGAGGCAGCAGCGGCTGCTTTATAAAATGGATGCTGAACACATCTGTTCAAAGGCTTTACGTGAGGTACCCCAATCGATTATATGAATTTTTAATCACACAATCAGTGACCTCTGTATCTGGAGAGAGAATAGATTATTGCAAATTATGGAAAAGCAACCAGAATTTTAATAAAAAATGGGCGGTCAACTTTTCCAAATCCAAAACGGCCTATATTCCAGTTGTAACTCCATTGAAAAAAAGAGTTATCAATCAAGTTCAGATTTACAATATAAATATAAAAGCCAATTGCTGCGGATACTAGAATCTGAACTCAAAAGAGAAAATGCTGGAAAATCTCCACAGGTCTGGCAGCATCTGTAAGGAGAGAAAAGAGCTGACATTTTGAGTCCAGATGACCCTTTGATAAGCTAAAAGGAATGGGAAGTGGGGGATATTTATACTGCAGGGTGAGGGAATGAAAGATGAGTGGCAGCACGGTAGCACAGTGGTTAGCACTGCTGCTTCACAGCTCCAGGGACCTGGGTTCGATTCCCAGCTTGGGCCACTGTCTGTGTGGAGTTTGCAAATTCTCCTCGTGTCTGCGTGGGTTTCCTCCGGGTGCTCCAGTTTCCTCCCACAGTCCAAAGATGTGCGGGTTAGGTTGATTGGCCATGCTAAAATTGCCCTTAGTGTCCTGAGATGCGTAGGTTAGAGGGATTAGTGGGTAAATATGTAGGGATATGGGGGTAGGGCCTGGGTGGGATTGTGGTCGGTGCAGACTTGATGGGCCGAATGGCCTCGTTCTGTGCTGTAGGGTTTCTATGATTCTATGATTCTATGAGTCATAGCCACAGAAACCAGGGGAAAAGGCTGTTAATGGCAGTCCACAGAGAGAATAAAGGGTGTGAACGGCCATACGGCAGTTTAGAGTCATAGAGGTCTACAGTATGGAAACAGGCCCTTCGGCCCAACTTGTCCATGCCGCCCTTTTCTTTTTAAAACCCCTAAGCTAGTCCCAATTGCCCGCAATTGGCCCATATCCTTCTATACCCATCTTACCCATTGTGGTGACCCACTGTAATTACATGTTGTATGCCTGGACACACCCCTGCTGCACCTGGCCCGAGACTCCTCCCTTTCCACCTGAGACTCCTCCCTTTCCACCTGAATGAGGTATAAAGGTGGTGGTTCCTCCTTCCTGCCTCAGTCTGGGCCAGGTTAGCTACAAGGGTGTGTTCCAGTTCTTTGCGATTAAAAGCCTGTTATTTTCACTCACTCGCTGGAGTCCTCGTAATTGATGGTGCATCACTCATGTAACCGTCTAAACGCTTTTTAAAAGATAAAATTGTACCCACCTCTACTACTGCCTCTGGCAGCTTGTTCCAGACACTCACCACCCTCTGTGTGAAAAAATTGTCCCTCTTTTGGTTTCAGATTTACAATGATCCTGTGCAAAAAGATCACTTGCTGATGGTACCACGTTCAGTTTGCGTATTTATTAATGCTTCAGCAATGTATAATTTTGTCGGAGCTGGAATATAGTTTAAAAGCAAATGACTGCGGATGCTGGAATCTGAAACCAAAAGAGAAAATGCTGGAAAATCTCAGCAGGTCTGGCAGCATCTGTAAGGAGAGAAAAGAGCTGACATTTCGAGTCCAGATGACCCTTTATCAAAGCTAAAAGGCATAGAAATATGGCATAGAAGCTAGAATATAGTTTACTTGTTGATTTGGAGATTGAAAAAAACAGACTTGCTCCTATAACCAATTCGTCAACTCATGTTGTGCCCTCAGCCTTGAAGTAAAGAAAACTAAATCAGTTTTCACATCAACTTTGTTTCTGTTTTGTCTGTTGCCCACTTCTCAGTCATGAAGACAGACCCATTTTCAACGTCTGTCAAGTGGAAGTTGTTTCTTTTGAAATTATCTTCATCCTCTCAGTCTGAAGTCATAAAATTGAAAATAGTAATATTTTTCCTATGTGAATTACAACTTAAAGGGGTGAATTTGAACTGGGAGCGGGTGACCCAGGTTACTTTAACTCTTGGGGAATTCTTTGAAGTCAGCTGGGTAACTGCTCACCTAAAATGACAGGAAGTGGCAGATGGCAACAGGCAGGAGTAGAGGCTTGGGTGGCAGAAGATGGTCAGGGACACCGAAGGGCAGCTGACCAGCAAGGAGGTAAGTCACAGTTAGGGGTGAGCTTTCAGGAGGGTCACACAAGATGGAAGAGATTCAGGAGGCTCAGGGGCTGGAAAAGCCTGAACATTCCATCGGGAGCCCAGAGGAGCATTCCTCAGAAAGTAAATGTCCTCTTTTGGCCCTGTATCCTTTTCCCACGAGCTTTAACTGATGGAAAACTGTTAAATCAGAGACTACTGGGGGTCTAGTTCCCAAGAACTCACACGGAGGCAAACCACAGGAATAAATGAGGGTCACCTGATCTGTCCTCTTAAAGGCGTGACGTATGCAGGCCCCTCTTAAAGGGGCCCCATACATAACAGAATCTACTGATGCTTTTCTGCTTTGGCTTGACTTAAAATTGTAGTCTGGGGTTTGATTATGTTATCTGCCTATTTGAGGAAAGACCTGTGCCAGTTTAAGGTGGGCATATTTGCTTACTAGAACAGCTTAAAATGGAAGATGGCAGGATCCATTCAGCACATTATGACTGAACCACCTGATTAATTTAAACTGCCCACTCTATCAGAGTCTGCCAATGGGTACGGTTAAAATAACCACCAGAATCTCTATTTTTGTCACTTATATATCAAATTTTTAATGTTCACATATTTTGGCTGAATACCTTTGTTCGAGGATATTTAATAATACAATTCCTGTTTGATCCAATGGAGGAAGTTTACGTGTTTTCTATCAGCTATTTTCTCTCATGCATGAGTGAAGTCAAGCCACGCAGAACAAGAATATTGTTAGCCAACTTGAGGACTTGTGCTTGAACAGAGCAGGAGTTCAGCTTTTACACTGGCCAGCAGGGAGTACTTCCTAATTAGACGTCAAATAACAAGCTCCCTCATGCTCTCAAATCATGGTGTTCAACCAAATATTACTGCAGTGCAGTCATTAACTAAAAGGAGTTGTCTCAAATTTCGAATAAACTCTTGAAACATCTTGATGAGTGAACGTTTTCAGAGCCATGGGATAGGACAGAGGAGTGGAACTAATTAGATAGCTCTTTGAAAGAGTTGGTACAAATAAGATGGGCCAAATGACCTCCTTCTGTGGGCAGAATTCTCCCATCTGGACTGCAGAGGCCAATTGGAAACCATGCCATACCTTTTGGCCTTGACCTCATTAATTATGCGTGTCGGGGTTTAGTGGTATTCCATGGAAGGGCAGGCTTGATTGCATGCATCTTGTCGTTCTATCTGGGTGCTATATTTAAAAAACGCCCAACATCATTGACCTACTGCTGAAGGAAGAAGGTGGATCCCTGAAGAAAGAAAGATAATGTGGAGATGCCGACATTGGACTGGGGTAGACACAGTAAGAAGTCTCACAACACCAGGTTAAAGTCCAACAGGTTTCGGAGAGCTCCGAAAGCTAGTGTCTTGTGCTACCAAATAAACCTGTTGGACTTTAGCCTAGTGTTGTGAGACTTCTTACTGAAAGAAAGATGGACAGAGCTCTTAGCTCTGATGAAGGGTCATCCAGACTCGAAATGTTGGCTCTATTCTCTCTACACAGATGCAGTCAGACCTGCTGAGATTTTCCAGCACTTTTTCCAGCACCTTTGGTTCACCATTCAGACAATGAGCTGATGTTTTATTCTTCCTGCCAAAATGGGCAACTTAACATTTGCCCACCTTCTACTCCATTTGTTCAATCGCTTAACCTATCTATGCCCCTTATGACAGCGCATAAGGTGCACACAGAGAAAAGGTGAAAATACAATATTTCTCCTGACTTTTAGTGCAAGTGCTAAAATGTGATGTAAACCTTAGGTTAATGTAAACTTAAATGGTTTGCTTCTTCGAGGTCATTGCTCAGATTATGATGCGATTAGGCAAGAATTAGGGGCATAAGATGGGAACAGAAACTGTCAGGGAAAGGCACTAATGAAAAATGGAACTTTTTCAAGGAACAAATACTGTGTGTCCTTGATAGGTATGTCCCTGTCAGGCAGGGAGGAAGTCCTTGGCGGGTCGGATCAAGGAAAACCCCAAGGCTTTTTACTCTTATGTGAGGAATAAAAGAATGACCAGGGTGAGGTTAGGGCCGGTCAAGGACAATAGTGGGAACTTGTGTATGGAGTCAGTAGAGATAGGAGAGGTGATACTTTTCTTCAGTGTTCACCAAAGAGAGGGGCCATGTTTTTAAGGAAGAGAAGGTGTTACAGGCTAATAGGCTGGAGGAAATAGATGTTCAGAGGGAGGATGTACTAGCAGTTTTGAATAAACTGAAGGTCGATAAGTCCCCTGGGCCTGATGAAATATATCCTAGGATTCTTTGGGAGGCAAGGGATGAGATTGCAGAGCCTTTGGCTTTGATCTTTGGGTCCTCACTGTCCACGGGGATGGTGCCAGAGGACTGGAGAGTGGCGAATGTTGTTCCTCTGTTTAAGAAAGGGAATAGAAATGACCCTGGTAATTATAGGCCAGTTAGTCTTACTTCGGTGGTTGGTAAGTTGATGGAAAAGGTCCCTAGGGATGGGATTTACGACCATTTAGAAAGATGCGGATTAATCCAGGATAGTCAGCATGAATTCGTGAAGGGCAAGTCGTGCCTCCCAAATTTGATTGAATTTTTTGAGGAGGTAACTAAGTGTGTTGATGAAGGTAGGGCAGTTGATGTCATATACATGGATTTTAGTAAGGCGTTTGATAAGGTCCCCCATGGTCGGCTTATGATGAAAGTAAGGAGGTGTGGGATAGAGGGAAAGTTGGCCGATTGGCTAGGTAACTGGCTATCTGATCGAATGAACCATGCAGATGCTACGACAACCAGGCAAGACTGTTCTCTTCCTGTGGGGGAGCACTTCAGCGGTCACGGGCATTCAGCCTCTGATCTTCGGGTAAGCGTTCTCCAAGGCGGCCTTCACGACACACGACTGCGCAGTCGCTGAGCAGAAACTGATAGCCAAGTTCCGCACACATGAGGTCGGCCTAATCCGGGATGTTAGCTTTAAGTCACACTATCAGTAACTCCCACAGCTTGCCTCCTGGACTTGCAGAATCTCACTGACTGTCCTGTCTGGAGACAATACACATCTTTTTAACCTGTGCTTGATGCTCCCTCCACTCACATTGTCTGTATCTATAAGACCTGGTTGGCTGTAGAGATTCGCATTCTAATTAGTATTCTGTAACTTGATTTTGTGTCTCTGTGCCCTGTTTGAGAGCAGATTTCCATTCCATCTGATGAAGGAGCAGCGCTCCGAAAGCTAATGGCATTTGCTGCCAAATAAACCTGTTGGACTTTAACCTGGCGTTGTTCAAACTCTTACTGTATCTGATCAAAGGTGGTGGTGGATGGAAAATTTTCGGACTGGAGGCAGGTTGCTAGCGGAGTGCCACAGGGATCAGTGCTTGGTCCTCTGCTATTTGTGATTTTTATTAACAACTTAGAGGAGGGGGCTGAAGGGTGGATCAGTAAATTTGCTGATGACACCAAGATTGGTGGAATAGTGGATGAGGTGGAGGGCTGTTATAGACTGCAAAGAGACATAAATAGGATGCAGAGCTGGGCTGAAAAATGGCAAAAGGAGTTTAACCCTGTTAAATGTGAGGTGATTCAAATTGGTAGGACTAATTTAAATGTGGATTACAGGGTCAAAGGTAGGGTTCTGAAGACTGTGGAGGAACAGAGAGATCTTGGGGTCCATATCCATAGATCTCTGAAGGTTGCCACTCAAGTGGATAGAGCTGTGAAGTAGGCCTAGAGTGTGTTAGCTTTTATTAACAGGGGGTTGGAGTTTAAGAGCCGTGGGGTAGCACAGTGGCACAGTAGCACAGTGGTTAGCACTGCTGCTTCACAGCTCCAGGGACCTGGGTTCGATTCCCGGCTTGGGTCACTGTCTGTGTGGAGTTTGCACATTCTCCTCGTGTCTGCGTGGGTTTCCTCCGGGTGCTCCGGTTTCCTCCCACAGTCCAAAGATGTGCGGCTTAGGTTGATTAGCCAGGTTAAAAATTGCCCCTTAGAGTCCTGAGATGCGTAGGTTAGAGGGATTGGCGGGTAAAAATATGTGGGGGTAGGGACTGGGTGGGAGTGTGGTCAGTGCAGACTCGATGGGCCGAATGACCTCCTTCTGCACTGTAGGGTTTCTGGTTTCTGGGTTATGCTGCAACTGTACAGGATCTTGGTGAGACTACATCTCGAATATTGTGTGCAGTTCTGGTCACCTCACTGTAAGAAGGATGTGGAAGCGCTGGAAAGAGTGCAAAGGAGATTTACCAGGATGCTGCCTGGTTTGGAGGGTAGGTCTTATGAGGAAAGGTTGAGGGAGCTAGGGCTGTTCTCTCTGGAGCGGAGGAGGTTGAGGGGAGACTTAATAGAGGTTCATAAAATGATGAAGGGGATAGATAGAGTGAACGTTCAAAGACTATTTCCTCGGGTGGATGGAGCTATTACAAGGGGGCATAACTATAGGGTTCATGGTGGGAGATATAGGAAGGATGTCCGAGGTAGGTTCTTTACTCAGAGAGTGGTTGGGGTGTGGAATGGACTGCCTGCAGTGATAGTGGAGTCAGACACTTTAGGAACATTTAAGCGGTTATTGGATAGGCACATGGAGCACACCAGGATGATAGGGAGTGGAATAGCTTGATCTTGGTTTCAGATAAAGCTCGGCACAGCATCATGGGCCGAAGGGCCTGTTCTGTGCTGTACTGTTCTGTGTTCTATGTTATATAATCATAATGATGAGTGCTCCGGTAGTTCCAAAGTGAAGTCATAATATTGTTGAGTTACTTTAACCTTGGTATGGCAGCCACTTAACATGAAGTCAGTCACATTTACCAATTCAATCCATACTTCAAAGGGATGCCATCATTTTATTCTGTTAGACTTTAGTGCTATCAATTGGAAAGCAATTGACTTTGTTGTATAAAATGTAAACACCATGCCAAACAGTTTGATTATCGTTATCTGAAGACCATGAGAAATATAATGGGTGACACAAAATATTGTGTAAATTCAGGGAATTATGTTACTTTTAGCTACTGAAAAATTGATCTTAACCAAGAAATGTAATACTTGAGACGACAGTTGAAAAATAATTCCTATGCAGCATTCCAAATTGCTTCAAATGGATTTTTGGGTGCTGCATATATTATTGCATTTAACTCTTAAGTTGTGCAGGGGCAATTAAGGTCTGACCTTTCTTCACAAGTGTGGGAACCTCAAAAGTTTGTCATAGCTAGCATTATTGTGAACTGGGCATATTTTGTTTTCTTCATAATATCAGCTCATTTTAATAGTTCACTGACATTGGGATAACTATCATCGGTCACCCACAGTTATAGCACAATTTTAATGCTATGACATTATGATGCCTAAGATATATCATTGTGAATAATGACCTCACAACTATTTTGCGCTCTTTTGTTCCTTTTACTTGCATGTACAATGCAAACATTCCACTTCAACATCTAGCATTCAGTGTCATTATAACTACTTGTGACAGCTCAGCAGTTTAATAGGAAAAACAATTTTAATTGTGCATTTTTAGGTGTGATTTCACACAGTTATCCCGGCACTATCAACATTCATCAAACATTCCAACACAGTTCAACTCTGAATAGTTAATGGATATTTAAGCAACTCTTTACCATGGGAAGCATTTCATTGATGTATCGGCTTGACACGCGTGACATGACACGCTTAGATACTTTTAATAAACCATCTGAAATTTTGATATGAAGTTACAGGAAACAAGCAGGAGTCTGGTTGAAGCCTTGATTTAACATGATGTGTTTTTACCTTCAAGGTTTGGATTTGAATTCATTCCAACTTTAAAAAAAAGACTTGCAATAATATTATTCCTTGTCACAATTTGTCTGAAACATCTCAAAGTGCTTCATATAAGGTGAATTACATTACAAATGCATTTAGTGTGGTTGTCTATGCAATGCAGCAACTATCAAGAAGGCAGTTCATCACCATCTTCTCAAGAGCAGTTAGCGATGGGTAACAGATGCTGGCCCTGCCTGCAACATTCACATCCCATGAAAGAAGTTTTAAAAATGCACCTCATAATATCCCACAAGTAATGAGACAAATGATTGTTAATCTGGATTTAATGACTTTTTTTAAGTTTATAGTTTATTTATTAGTGTCACAAGTAGGCTTACATTAACACTGCAATGAAGTTACTGTGAAAATCCCCTAGTCACCACACTCCGGCACCTGTTCGGGTACACTGGAATTATTGATCAAGCTAACTGTAGAACATCTCAGGCAATCACCTGAATCAGCAGGCGATGCAGACAGACCCCTCACTACAGTACCAGTACTACTGCAGTTACACTAATCTTTAAATAATACTGGGATGAGCAGATGAATAAAATGGACTTGGGGCCTGTTGAGCTAAATTACCACCCAGTTTTGACTCTGATGTATTTTCTTTGTTGCCAGACATGATAGAGGATGCCTCATACTCAAATAAGCATTCAAATGATTTTTATAATGTAGGTGTGGATTTGCCACCTGAATGAGCAGGAAATGCATAAATTCTAGTTAAAGAGGAGGATTGTGAAATATTAGATACAATAAGCGTAGCGAGAGAGGGAATACTGAAATGCCTGGCATCCTTGAAGGTGATTAGATCACCAGGGACAGATGGATTGTAGCCCAGGCTGTTGAAGGAAGCCAGGGAAAAAATAGCAGATGTTCTGCAGATCATTTCCCCATTCACATTGGATACGGTCAAGGTCCCAGAAGATTGGGGATTTGCGAATATTGTACCATTTAAAAAGGGTGTGAGAGATAGGCCTGAAAACTATAGGTTGGTCAGTCTGATTTCAGTGGTGGACAAATTATTGGAAACAATTCTGAGAGGCAGGATAAGCTACAACTTGGAAAGGATTAGGGATAGTCAGCAATGTTCTGTTAAGAGGAAATTGTATCTTACTAACTTGATAGAATTTTTTGAGTCAGTAACAAGGAGGATTGATGAGGGTAGTGCAGTGGTTGTTATCTACGTGGACTTCAGTAAGGTATCTGACAAGGTCCCACACAGCAGACTGGTCAGCAAGGTGAGATCTCATGGGATACAGGGAAGGGTGGCATGTTGGAACCAAAATTGGCTGCGTGACAGGAAACAACGGGTAGTGGTCAATGGATGTTTTTATGAGTGGAAAACTGTTTCCAGTGGTGTTCCACAGGGTTCAGTGTTGGGGCCCTTGCTGCTTGATGTATATATTAATCATTTAGACTTAAATGTGGGTGGCATGATTGGGAAAATTTTCCGATGACGCAAAAATTGGCCATGTAGTTGATAGTGAAGAGGGTAGTTGTTGACTCCAGAATGATATCAATGGTTTAGTTGAGTGGGCAGAGAAGTGGCAAATGGAATTCAATCCAAAACGTTTGAGGTAATGCATTTAGGGAGGACAAACAAAGCAAGGGAATACTCAATAGACGGGAAGATATTGAGAGGGGTTGAGTAAGTGAGAGATTTGGAGTGCATGTCCACAGGTTCCTGATGATATTAGCAGAGGTGGACAAGGTGGTCAAGAAATCATGTGGAATGTTTTCCTTTATTGGGTGAGGTATTGAATACAAAAGCAGGGATGTAATTCTGGAACTGTATAAAATGCTGGTTAGGGCTCAGCTGGAATTTTGTGTACAGTTCTGGTCACCACATTATAAAAAGGACATAATTGCTTCGGGGAGAGTGCAGAGGAGGAGATTACAAGAATGTTGCCAGGGCTTGATAATTGCACTATGAGGAGAGATTGGATAGGCTAGGGTTGTTTTCTTTAGAACAGAGGAGGCTAAAGGGTGACCTAATTGAGGTGTACAAAATTATAAGGAGCCACGGTGGGGTAGACAGGAAAGAGTTGTTTCCCCTAGCTGAGGAGTCAATTACTCAGTGCATAGATTTAAGATGATTGGTGGAAGGATCAGAGGGGATAGGAGGAAAAACATTCTCACCCAGAGGGTGATGGGTGTCTGGACTTCACTGCCCAAGTTGGTGGTTGAGGCTGAAACACTACATTCTGTATGAACAGTATGCCTTGTCTGTATAGCGCGGAAGAAACAATACATCGCACTGCATACTAATACCTGTGACAATAATAAATCTATTCAAAATCAAATGGTCAGCTCATTGAAAATATACCTGGATCTGCATCTGAGGAGCTGACCTGCAAGGCTACCTTGTGTTGGAACCTGCAAGGGTGTTGGAAAATGGGATTAAAACGCACTCGTTTTTTTGTTCTCTTCTGGCTGGCACAGATGTGATGGGCTGAATGGCTTCTTTCTGCACCGTAACTTTTCTGTGATTCAATGGGTGCATTGGTCTTGGAAACATCCCAACTCAAGCTACCCACCTTGGGAGCTGGAATTGAGTCCATGATGTGTAAGTGCTCATTGGTTGTAAAATCTGGAAAGTTGCTCTATTCCTCATCACTGACATCCCTTAGTTCAATGAATGCAAAACTGAAGACCTAACACCAGAAAAATCAAGCATAAAAAGCACTATCACAATGAGAATACAACATTTCCAATTCCTATTCAGGTTCGTGCAAGTGAAACATGACAAACTCCCAACTATAGTATTGGTGAGTGACTTCCATTGCAAGCTGAAAAGCAAAACTCGCTATCATATCATGAAGAGATGTTATGGCTATTTATCTATCCCTACCCAGTTGTCTAATAGTTCACATCAGTGAAAAATAAAGCAACAATTCAACATGTTTTTAATTGACAAAATATTCCAGAGTAAATTTAACGGGCTGTGATTTTAGGTGAAACTCTCCTTTACGTTGAGATGATTTGTTTTAATACTATTTTTGTAATAAACATCTCTCCCTGTGGAATACAATGTATTCAACAGAAAAGCGTAGTTCAATATTAATAGACTTCTGTGTCTGCTTCTGCAGGGTCATGAATCACGGGTGGCAGAAATTTTGTACATCAGATTATCCCCAGCCGCTGTCGGACTTACAAGCTCCTGTCTGAGCAATAGGCTTATTAAACATTCACATGAAAGGGGGGAATTTTGCACGATGGGGGCAATTTTGCACTCATGTCCACCGTCAGTGAGAACGGCGATGCGAGCACAAAACCTTACGCAAATCAGGAAATGTGAATCCCACCAGCAAGATTGTGTTTCTCGATTTTCCCCGCTCTACACCTGTGATGTAACAATGCATCCACCCAGAAAGGATGGAAACCTCATTTAAATACAATTGAATATGTTTAAAGGTCCTCCCCTCCATATTATTCCTTTAAAGGTGGTGTCCCGGTCTCTTTGGAGCCGGCTTTGCCAGCTCTGTCATGCCCCGCCCTGTGAGAGTGATGGCGTAAACCGCGCTCACTCATTTATTTTCCTGAGTGCCTTAAAATCTAAAAACTGGGCAGTACAGCTGGAGAGTCAGAGCTTGACACTTGGAAAAAATACGGGATCCATTTATTCTCACTCTCTACTTCCTGTCTGCCAACCAGTTCTCTATCCACATCAATATTTTAGCCCCAATACCATGAGCATTAATTTTGCTCACTAATCTCTTGTTTGGGACCTTGTCAAAAGCCATTTGAAAGTCCAGATACACAACATCTATTGGCTCACCTTTGTCCACTCGACTGGTCACATCCTCAAAAAATTCCAGAAGATTTGTCAAGCACGGTTTCTCTTTAGTGAATCCATGCTGACTTGGACTGATCCTGTCACCACTTTCCAAATGCTCAGTTATTATTACTCCTTGTCCAAATGCAGCAAGACCTGGACAATGTGGGTTAGAACATAAGAACATAAGAACATAAGAAATAGAAGCAGGAGTAGGCCATCTGGCCCTTCGAGCCTGCCCCGCCATTCAACAAGATCATGGCTGATCTGAAGCGAATCAGTTCCACTTTCCCGCCTGCTCCCCATAACTCCTAATTCCCTTATCGATCAGAAAACTATCTACCCGTGATTTAAACATATTCAACAAGGAAGCCTCCACCACTTCAATGGGCAGAGAATCCCAGAGATTCACTACCCTCTGAGAGAAGAAGTTCCCCCTCAACTCTGTTCTGAACTGGCCCCTCCTTATTTTGAGGCTGTGCCCTCTAGTTCTGGTTTCCCTTCTAAGTGGAAAGAATCTCTCCACCTCTACCCTATCCAGCCCCTTCATTATCAACCCTATCCCTATCCCTATCCAGCTCCTTCATTATCGACCCGACCCTATCCAGCCCCTTCATTATGCCACTTGACAAGTGGCAAGTAACATATGTGCCTGGAAATGACCATCCCCAACAAGACAGAATCTAGGGCTGGTACACTAGCACAGAAACATAGAAACATAGAAACCCTACAGTACAGAAAGAGGCCATTCGGCCCATCGAGTCTGCACCGACCACAATCCCACCCAGGCCCCACCCCCATATCCCTACATATTTCACCCGCCAATCCCTCGAATCTACGCATCCCAGGACACTGAGGGGCAATTTTTTAGCATGGCCAATCAACTTAACCTGCACATCTTTGGACTGTGGGAGGAAACCGGAGCACCCGGAGGAAACCCACGCAGACACGAGGAGAATGTGCAAACTCCACACAGACAGTGATCCAAGCCGGGAATCGAACCCAGGTCCCTGGAGCTGTGAAGCAGCAGTGCTAACCACTGTGCTACCGTGCCGCCCCTGGTTAGCACTGCTGCTTCATAGCACCAGGGACCCAGGTTCAATTCCCAGCTTGGGTCAATGTCTGTGTGGAGTTTGCACGTTCTCTGTGCCTGCATGGGTTTCCTCCTGTTTTCTCCCACATTCTGAAAGACGTGCTGGTTAGGCGCATTGGCTGGACTGTGGCAACTAGGGGAATTTCACAGTAACTTCATTGCAGTGTTAATGTAAGCCTTACTTGTGACTAATAAATAAACTTTACTTTTTAACTATTGCCCCTCGACAGTCAATGGCATTACAATCGCTGAATCCCCACTATCAACATTCTGGAGGCGTACCATTACCAGAAACTTAACTGGACTAGCCATAACTGGACTAGCCAGAACTTGCGACTCCCCTAGCCAAGCTCTTCCAGTACAGTTACAACACTCGCATCTACCCAACAATGTGGAAAATTGCCCAGGTATGTTCTGTACACAAAAGGCCGGTCAAATCCAACACCGGCCAATTAGCGTTCCATCAGAGTACTCTCGATCATCAGTAAAGTTAATGAAAGGGGAATTGGTGAGGTGATGAAGCACGGGCAAGGGAGGAACTGAACGTGGTCTTGAAAGGAATAAGCTAAACATAGATAATTACCTTTAAAATGTATGGAAAGGTGGTGCTAAAAAATAAATGTTTTAGGATTTATCTTCTATCTCAAAAGTTTTGATGAAGTTTGATGATGTTGTTCAAAATACAGCTGGATGTTAAGATGTGATAACAGTAAGAAGTTTAACAACACCAGGTTAAAGTCCAACAGGTTTATTTGGTAGCAAAAGCCACACAAGCTTTCGAGGCTCTAAGCCCCTTCTTCAGGTGATCCAAGCCGGGAATCACCTGAAGAAGGGGCTTAGAGCCTCGAAAGCTTGTGTGGCTTTTGCTACCAAATAAACCTGTTGGACTTTAACCTGGTGTTGTTAAACTTCTTACTGTGTTTACCCCAGTCCAACGCCGGCATCTCCACATGTTAAGATGTGATGCAGAGAGAATAAGCTTCACTAGGATGACAACAACAACTTGTATTTAGCCCATCATTTTCTTATTATGAAATGCAGGTCAAACATGAAAAACTCAAACACAATTGTCGAAGTTTGGTCTTGCTGAAATTGCTGACCTTTAAATTGAATAGGGAGTAGAAAAGGTTAATTATTGGAAATTATTTTGTTAAAGTGGTTTTTAGAAAAACAGAGCAATAGTGATGTTCCTTCAAATATTGTTCTAACGTTCAACATGTGACATTTCATTGTTTGGAAGGCAACATGTCCTCACAGATCAGCACACCACCCTGTCATTTCTCGACCTCCTTTCTCCAGTGATTGCAAGCAGTTGGTGATTGAGAAAGGGAACTTCAGCACTGAAAGAACAAGATTTAATTTTTGCGGGATAGGGTCTTGGTATATCCCAGCAAATGTAGATTTATGAAACTTGATTTGATGCATTTTCCAATACTGAAATATTTTTGCATAAATATGCCTTATGATATGACAATTGGTGGTGTAGTGGTAATGTCACTGGGTTAGTAATCCAGTAGCCTGGGCTAATGTTCTGGGGACCTTGGTTTAAATCCCACCAAAGGCAGCTTTATTTATTTATTAATTAGTGACACAAGTAGGCTTGCATTAACACTGCAATGAAGTTACTGTGAAAATCCCCTAGTCGCCACACTCCAGCACCTGTTTGGGTACACTCAGGGAGAATTCAGCGTGGCCAATGCACCCAACCAACATGTCTTTCAGGCTGTGGGCGGAAACCGGAGCACCCGGCGGAAATCCACGCAGACACAAGGAGAATGTGCAGACTTCGCACAGACGGTGACTCAAGGCAGGAATCGAACCCGGGTCTCTGGCGCTGTGAGGCAGCAGTGCTGACCACTGTGCCACCATGCCACCCAGCTGGTGGAATTTATATTAATTGGGGGAGTGTGTTTAAGACTGGTAATTTAAATTTAAATAAAGGCAATTATGAGGGCATGAGATCAGAACTAGCTAAAGTGAACAGGCAAATGAGATTCAGTGATAGGTGAATAGAGATGCAGTGGCAGACATTGAAAGAGATATTTCAGAATGCAGAGAATACACAATACCAAAAAGAGAGAAAAATCCTAAAGGGAGGACCCGCTACCCATGGTAAACAGAAAGTATTAAACTTAAGTCAGTATCAAACTTAAAGAAAAAACATATAATTGCACAAAGGCGGGTGGCAAGTCAGAAGATTGGACAAAATATAGAGAACAGCAAAGAATGGCAAAAAGATTAATGAGGGGAAAAATATAACACGGGAGCAAGGAAGTTAGAAATATAAAGACAGGTAGTAAGAGTTTCTATAGGTATTTAAATAAGAAATGAGTTGACAAAGTGAGCACTTGTCCTATCGAAAACATGTATGGGGAATTAACAATGGAAAATAAGGAGATGGCCGATGAATTAAAACAATTAGAATGCAAGAGAAAGCTAGCTAATAATAGAGATGGATGGTTTCCATAGATATTTCTACAGATATTTAAATAAGAAAAGGGTTAACAAAGTGAGTGTTGGTCCTATAGAAAGTGCATTTGGGGGTTTGATAATAGAAAGAAAAGAGATGGAGGGTTAATTAAACAGGTATTATCCATCAGTCTTCACTGTAGAGGGTACAAATAACATCCCAGAAATAGCTGTAAATCAGGAAATAGAATGGAGGGAGGAACTCAGGACCATTACAGGGAAGTAGTTTACAGCAATCAGTTGGAGCTGCAGGCTGAAAAATCCCCAGATCCAGATGGTCTTCATACTAAGGTCTTAAAAGAAATGACTAATGAGGTCATTGATACATTGGTTACAATTTTCCACAATTCCCCTGGATTCAGGAAATGTTCTTGTTGGCTGAGTGGTCACGTGATAACATAATGGCATGGCTACTTAAACGATAACCTGAAGGCAGCACGGGAGTTCTCCCTGGGCAGAGTGGAAACATGCAAGTGTTGCTCAGAGCACTGAATAAACTATTGCCTAAGTCCTCAGTCACCGGTCATTAGAACCCAGCAATCCTACAGTTCTATTAGACTGGAAACTGGCGAATATAGCTCCTTTATTTGCAAAGGGAGGAAACTAGAAAGCAGGAAACTGCAGGCCAGTTAGTCTAACCTGTAGAGTTAAAATAATGGTTTTAACTGGTTGTGATTTTGATAAATCTGAACAAATCAGGCCATATTTAATGTGTAGGGATGAAAACAACTGTGAAGACATAGGGTGGGATTCTCCCCAAAGAAAACTAAGTCCCCAACGGGCAAGAAAATGGGAGAATTTCCCACCCGTTCTTTGGGCATACTTACCTGAACAAACCCCTGGCACTCTGAACATCTGAAAAGCCAGCAGCATAGTGCTGAGTGGGCCATTGCGTGTGCGCCAATATGTCAGTGGGTTATCTGCACATACGCACTGGCCCCCCATCTCCAGTCTCCCTATCGCTGGTCTCCCAATTTCTTTGGCAGCCCTCTTTCTCCTCCCCCGCCTTCCCCACAATTGCCGGCCTACCTGACCACCTTCCCCTGATTGCTGGCCTCCTGGACCTACCCAATCACAAGCCCCGACCTCCCCCTGCCAAATGGCCAGCTCTGATCGCCTCCTCACTCCCTTCCCCACCAATCCCATTGCAGAGGGGCAGCGGGTCCCCCCCACCACTGATCGCCCTACCCCTCAGTAAGTCCTGCCCCCTCAGTATGCCCCACTCGCCACTGGCCCCGCCCTTTTGGCACTGCCCGGTGCCCGATGGTCAGTACCTGGGTCCCCAGTGGACAGTGTCAAGGTGCCCAGTAGGCAGTGACAGGGTGTCAGGCTGGCACTGCCAGGCTGGCACTGCCCAAGGGGCGCAGCATTGCCCCCGACCTCCCAGCGGGGCCTCAATGGCCTTTGTCCCTACCAGCCGGGTGAGCAGCCTGTACCCCATTAGTGGAGAGTAGTTGTAAACCCTGCTGGTGGGAGAGATATTAGCAGGCCTGGAGAATATTGTCCCTGGCCCATTAATCATATGGAAATTTAGATTCCGTATGGTAATCACCTCCTTGCTGATTTCTGGTGCGGAGCTGATTACGCAGAAAAAAAGGGCCTGGGAGACTCGTGATCGGCCAGGCCCATTTGCTAGTCCTGCTAAAGGACCCCACTGATGTCTCCCGGCCTGCTACTCGAGCAGTGCAGTGAGCTGGGAGAATCCTGGCCGTAGTGTTTTTGTGGGAGTGCCGAGTGATAGTATCTCCCCCGGGGTGACAGCCACCTCTCCAGGAGCTGCACAGCACACATCCTGGGCAGACTGGGATGAAGATGTTGGCCAAGAGCTACATTCGGTGGCCGGGGATTGACAAAGCAATAGAGTGTGCGGTCAGCCATTGTGAGCAATGACAAGTGCAGCAGACACTTGCCCCCGCAGCAAACATACACTGGTGGGAGTGGCCCGTCTGCCCTTGGACGAGGTTCCACATTGATTTTGCCAGTCCTTTTATGGGAATCACGTTTTTAATCATAATGGACACCTACTCAAAAACATCCATGAGTTTGTCAGGCACTATTGACAAGCTTCAACGAACTTTCGCAATACATTGCATACCAGAAGCGACCATTCCTGACACTGTTTTCACAGCCGAAGAGCTTGAACTCTTCGTCAAGAATCATAGCATCCCAACATGTATGAACGTTCCCTCTACCACCCTGCTGCCAATGGCTTGGGAGAAAGGGCAGTGCACACCTTTAAAACCTTTAAGGGGTGGCACGGTGGCACAGTGGTTAGCACTGCTGCCACACAACGCCAGGGACCCGGGTTCAATTCCCGTCTTGGGTCACTGTCTGTGCGGACTTTCCATGTTCTCCCCATGTCTGCATGGGTTTCCTCCCACAGTCCGAAAAACGTGCTGGTTAGATGCATTGGCCATGCTAAATTCTCCCTCCGAACAGGTGCCGGAGTGTGGCGACTGGGGGATTTTCACAGTAACTTCATTGCAGTGTTAATGTAAACCTACTTGTGACACTAATAAATAAACTTAAACATAAACTCAAAACCTCCATGTGCAAGCAATCCAACAGATCACTACCGCACCAGTTAGCCAATTTCCTGCTCTAGTACAATACGACCCCTTACATTACCACAGGAGTTACATCAGCTGAGTTGTTTTTTTTATCCATTTGTGGGACATGGGTGTCGCTGGCTGGCCAACATTTAATGCCCATTCCTAGTTGCCCTTGAGAAGGTGGTTGCCTTCTTGAATCGCTGCAGTCCATGTGCTATGGGTTGACCCACAATGCCATGAGGGAGGGAATTCCAGGATTTTGACCCAGCGACTGTGAAGGAACGGCGATATATTTCTTAGTCAGGATGGTGAGTGGCTTGTTGATAGGTCGATGCCTTAGAACCTACCTTGACTTCATTTTCTCAAACTTGATGTGGAGGGTGGAGCCAAAGCAAGCCTCACAAAACTCAGCTAAAGGAGACAGGTCATTCTTCTGCCATTAGATGGGAGTCATGATGTGGCGATGCCGACATTGGACTGGGGTAAACACAGTAAGAAGTCTCACAGCACCAGGTTAAAGTCCAACAGGTTTATTTGGTAGCAAAAGCCACTAGCTTTCGGAGCGCTGCTCCTTCGTCAGGTAAGTGGGAGTTCTGTTCACAAACAGGGCATATAAAGACACAAACTCAAGTTACAAAATAATGGTTGGAATGCGAGTCTTATTTGCATTCCAACCATTATTTTGTAAATTGAGTTTGTGTCTTTATATGCCCTGTTTGTGAACAGAACTCCCACTTACCTGACGAAGGAGCAGCGCTCCGAAAGCTAGTGGCTTTTGCTACCAAATAAACCTGTTGGACTTTAAACTGGTGTTGTGAGACTTCTCACTGTATTAGATGGGAGCCCAGAACTTTAGCACAAGCTCAGTAATGGAGCCAGCAGCAGGAGCTAGGAGCAAGAGTGAAGCCGCAGGAGGGACCAGGAGTGGAGCAGTAGGAACAAACCTCGGGAGCTAAGGTAAGAGGAGGGATGGTAGGGAGGGAGGTGAGGATGGAGAACAATGCTGGGAGGCAAGACCAGCAGCGGGAGTAAGCAGGACTGACAGCAGGATAGAAGCACTGCAGGAAGCCCTGGGGCGGCTCAATGGTACTGCTGCCTCACAGCTCCAGGGACCTGGGTTAAATTCCCAGCTCGGGCACCTCTGTGTGGAGTCTGCATGTTCTCCCCATGTCTGCATGGGTTTTCTCCGAGTGCTCCAGTTTCCTCCCACAGTCCAAAGATGTGCAGGTTTGGTGCATTGGCCATGCTAAATTCTCCCTTGGTGTCCCGGGATGAGCGGGGTAATTGTGTGGGGTTATGCGGACAAGGCCGAGGTGGGATTGTTGTCAGTGCAGAGTTGATGGGTCGAATGGCCTTCTTCTGCACTGTAGGGATTCTATGATTATGTTATTCTGTTTGAAATGGATGAATTGGGGGGGCGGGGGGAGGGGGGGGCGGGGATGGTGAGGGTGCAGCTGAGATACCCGGGGAAATTATGGCAAGGATCAGCCCAGTATCCTTTGTGGATGCATGAAGATCACATCGGGATGCGGGAAGCTGAAGCCCCCACCACCAGTTTTCTGGACCCGGTTGTAGTTTCAAATGTGCCAGCAGCCGAGACGATACTAGCAGAACCTAATCCTTTCCACAGAGAATCTAGTCTGTCAGTGGAAGCAGAGGAAGAGGCTTCGGCCTTGGCTCATCTTCTGAATCTGTTAATCCACCGACCACTGTCGTAGATGCTGATACCTCAAACATGGATGGCACAGTGCTTAACTCTGCTGCCTCAGTGCCAGGGACCTGGGTTTGATTCCCAGTTCGGTTCACTGTCTGTGTGGAGTTTGCATATTCTCCCCATGTCTGCATGGGTTTCCTCCGGGTGCTCCAGTTTCCTCCCACTGTCCAAAGATGTGCGGGTTAGGTGGATTGGCTATGCTATATTGCACCTTAGTGTCAGGGGGACTAGCTAGGGTAAATGCATGGGGTTCTGGGGATAGGGCCTGAGTGGGATTGTGTGCAGACTTCATAGAAATCATAGAAACCCTACAGTGCAGAAGGAGGCCATTCGGCCCATCGAGTCTGCACCGACCACAATCCCACCCCACATATTTACCCGCTAATCCCTCTAACCTACGCATCCCAGGACTCTAAGGGGCAAATTTTAACCTGGCCAATCAACCTAACCCACACATCTTTGGACTGTGGGAGGAAACCGGAGCACCCGGAGGAAACCCACGCAGACACGAGGAGAATGTGCAAACTCCACACAGACAGTGACCCGAGCCGGGAATCGAACCCGGGACCCTGGAGCTGTGAAGCACCGGTGCTAACCACTGTGCTACCGTGCGGCCCTTGATGGGCCAAATGGCCTCCTTCTGCACTATAGGGTTCTATGATCCTACGGAGAAAGAGGTTGCGGAATTGCAGTACTCTGCAAGAAATCGAAAGTCCCCAGACAGACGAATTGGCCCCCCCTTTCTGGAACTTCAGTTTTGACGGCACTTAGTTGTATTTGGGAGGCATTTTTTGTATAATTGTAAGAAAACTTAAGGGGCAGGAATGTAATAGCGTGGCCCCTTTAAGGGGTGATTGTCCATGGGTCACATGACCCTCCCAGGACTTATCAGAACAGAGTGCGCCACATTGGCCTATCGAGTGTTAGGACGTGGGTCCGGGTAGGTGCAGCTCGCAGTGTGAACCTGGGAGTCAGTGGGACTGGACCTGTATCTGTGGTGAACTTGTCTGGATCTAGTGATTGTTGTTGATTCACAATCTTCCTCATTGTATTACCTCGTGCTAAAACACAGAGAATGGCTGGACTCTGAACGAACAGACCAAACTGTTTTCATCTGACAACAGAAAACAATGCACACTTGTCACTGTCTGAATATTTAAAATCCACAATTGATTTGAACCCGACAAACGTTGTCACTTTCTTAATACAAAAATTGTTTAGTTAATATAAATAATATTAACTTGTGTCACACAGGCCTACCAATTGTTTTACCAAATGCCTACATGGCGAGTGGGTTATGGGTAATTTTACCAGTGTCAGCTCTTTGACAGGGGAGATGAACTACCTAAATTTCTCCAGATTTGTTCATTTTATTCCTAGGATGTGAGTGTCACTGACAATTTCTGGCATTTATTGTCTGTCCCTAGTTACTCTGAAAAGGAGGTGATGGATCTTCATTTTTCGCAAGCGAAGGCAACACAAAGAATGTTCTTTCGTAACATTTTGAAAAAGCTTCCAAATGAATTACATCTGTCGGAATTTTCGACAGTTCACGTCAATGGGATTTTCCCATCCCGCTGCGGTGAGCGGTGATTTGGCTTGTCGCCAGATTTTCCGTCTTCGCTGCAGCGGGAGCGTGACGTGAACCGGCGGTAAGATCGCACCCATCCAGTTCAAAACTTAAAGCAAAAGTAGTTCAGACTATAAGAGGAATCAAAATGTTAATTTTCCTTCGCAGCAACTTGGTCACAGAATTGTTACAGTGCAGGAGGAGGCCATTTGGCCCATCGTGTCTGCACCAGCTCTCCAAATGAGTATCATGGTTTTGTGCCATTCCCTGTAACCCTGCACATTGTTTCTATTCAAGTAATCATCTAATGCCCTCTTGAATGCGTCAAATGCCTCCACCACATACTTGCTTTGTTTGCAAATCACCAGAACAGGCAGAATAATGGATTCTCGCCAGAAAGAATCTCTCCCACAAGGCCACAGAGCCAAGTGAGCCTGGTCAATTGAATCTCAAGCTCGCGAATTCTATTGAAATGACATTGAAATTAAGTTTAAATAATTTATTCAGTCTCGTGCCGGAAATAGGCAGATCGTGCTGGATATCCGGTGCCGGTAAGATCGAGAGAGGTGAGAAATCGGGCGCAACCCTGACTTCTCGGCTCTCTTGTGATCTTGCCCCCTTGTGCTGCCCATCAGCCAGCTGGGTGCAATGGTAAAATTGCACCCCCCTCACCCCCTCTCCCGTATGAGCCTCTCGCTTGCTATAGAGTAAAGGAGACACAAGTTCTGCTTCTTCACAAAATACATTCATTTCTTGGATCCAACTCCAGGCACAATTCTCCACCAACACACAGTGCTACCTGTGAACCCTTTATATATCAGTGACTTCTATTGAATAATTGACATCAAATTAGGACTTAATTGGAAGTCTGTTAACCAATTTCTAACATCCCCCCGCCCCCCGCCCCCCGGACGAGTAAATCCAGAGAATGTGAGTTCAAGTCCTGGGCTATTTTATAATTTTAATTCAGTTTGAAGTAACTATAAAGCTGCCATCAAAACCAGCCGGTTCACTGATGTCCATTAGGGAAAGGGACGTTGTCCTGGCCGCCAATGTATGTGACTCCAGTCCAGATTAATATAGTTGAATCTTGCCTGCTGCCTGAAGTGGCCATGAAGTTGTGTCAAAACTTCAATAAAGAAAAGTTAGTGAGGTTTGTCGAGCAAGAACTTTCCCTTGTGAAGAATTTTTAAAAAGTTATTGTTATGCAAATGCTCTGACATACCCCTTAGCAGAGGTTCCATTGTCTTGAATGTTATTAATAATAATTTTACAGAATGCATTTAAAAAAAACACAGCAAAAATTTACATACTGATTGAAGAAAAGAAATATGCACAGTCCCTGAAGGATCAGAGAACATAAACTAATTGCCAAGCAATGACAGGGAAATCTAATGCCTTTGCTATTTTTCCTGATAATGGAAAAACAAAAACAAAAAAGAATCCTCCAAGTATATACAGAGCAGAGCTATCCTGGGACTTCGCTTGCCAGGTGATTCCTCTGCAACTTATTTGTCATTAATCTACAAAAGAAAAGCTGCGGAGGTACAGCTTGTGAATGTCACAGACAAATTTAACTCCTCACCTCTGGAGATTTTACAGATACAGCCTCTCGTAGACTTATAAAATGTTCAACACCAATAAATCCAGTTTCATCTTGTCTTAAGCAAATGTCTTGTTTACAGATGAGTAGATGGGAGAGATGTTATTTTGTGTTTAGAAAGTACCACTGTAATATAAAAACAGCTGTAAGTTAACAGAAGGCAAAACAATATTAATATTTCTGTTCCATTTGCCTTGGGACAAAATGCATTTCTGTCACTATTTTGTCATGCAAATCATGTGCCCCAATTTTTGCTGGTGTTATTTTTTTTATTCTTTCAAAGGATGTGGGTGTCACTGACTAGGCCTGCAACTGTTGCCCATCCCTAATTGCCATTGAAAACATGGCGGTGAGCTGCCTTCTTGAATCACTGTAGTCCATGTCGTGAAGCTAAAGCCACGTTAGAGAGCGATTCTGACGCTCTGACCCAGCCACAGTGAAGGAGCAGTGATACAGATCCAAGATGTGTGGCTTGGAAGACAACTTGGCGGCGGTGATGGCCCCTTGCACCTACTGCCCATGTCCTTCTAGGATCTTGCAGGATTGGAAGGTACTGTCAAAGAAGGCTTGGTGAGTTGATCCAATGCATCTTGTGAATGGTACATACTGCTCCTGCTGTATTGGTGGTGGGGGAGGAGGGGGTCAATATTTAAGTAGGTGGATGGCGTCCCAAGCAAGCAGGTTTCTTGGGTATGGACGATGTTATGCTTCTTGACTGTTGTTGGAGATGCACTCATCTATGCAAGTGGAGAGTAATCCATCAGACTCCTGAAGTGTTCCTTGCAGATGGTGGACATGCCCTGGGGAGCCAGGAAGTGAGTTACTCACCACAGAGTTCCCAGCCTCTGACCTGCTCTTGTAGTCACAGAATTTATATGGCTAATCAAGTTCAGTTTCCAGTCAATGGTAACCGCCCCCCTCCACGATGTTGAGAGTGGTGGATTCAGCAATGATAATACCATTGAATGTCAAGATGAGATGGTTAAGTTCCCTTTTGCTGCAAGTGTTTATTGCTTTACTCTTCAACCACCCATGTAACAATATAGAATTTCATGCCCTATTTATTTTATAAGAAGTAAATAAGAAATAGCAGCGTCACTTGTGGGAATAGGATTTAAGTCCTGTTACAAAGAGGAGAGAGGGGCAAAACTGAACTCCTTTAATCTCTTGCCATCTGTCCATATGTAGAGGATTTTGTTTGAAATAGATTGTGGCACTTATTTCAAACACTTGGTTTGGGTAGTTAATTTTTAAAGTAACTTGAATCAAACTCGAGAAGGATTAAATTGAATAAAAGGCGTAAATCAGTTGACTGCTTGTTTCTGAGTTCTCAACTATATAAAAGACATTTTAAAATGGTCACCAGAATCATTTAACCTCTTTCCCCCACAATGATTTCATAAAGGGATGTTTGCCTTGTTTCTGGATCTGGTGATTGTTTTATGACTTAAAATGTCCTAGTTATTTGCTTCTGAATGTGTTATTATGCATGTTAATGTTGTGGGTAGATATTGCCTTGATAGAACCTTGGACTTTGCTAGAGGGGTGAGCTTATAAAGATGAAAATGACCAAGCGTGAGATTCTATGAGCAACATGTTAGCGCATGTCTCCAGTGCATCCTATACAATGGCTTCATAGTCATCTGACAATTCCAGACATCGTGTGACTTGTGGCGGCCATATTTTGTTTCAGTAAAGTTAATTTTTAAATAAGCAAATAAAGATTGATTTACACAGTTCATCCTTTCTTTTATGGCTTAGAATCATAGAATCCCAACAGTGCAGAAGGAGACCATACGGCCCATCAAGTCTTCACCTACCACAATCCCACCGAGGCCCTATCCCCATAACTCAACGTGTTTACTCTGTTGCTAATCCTCTGACACTAAGGGGCACTTTAGCCTGGCCAATCAATCTAACCCACACATCTTTGAAGTGTGGGAGGAAGCTGAAGCACCTGGCAGAAACCCACGCAGACATGGGGAGAATGTGCTAATTCCACTCAGACAGTCTGGAATCAAACCCGGTTCCCTGGCGTTGTAATGCAGCAGTGCTAACCACTGCGCCACCATGCCGCCTCATCTTACTGATATTTCAGTCCCTGGAGGATTGCAGGGTTGAATATGCAGGAAAAAAATAAGGGGCTTATGAGAAAGCTACAACAATAATCAGTGGATGTTTTAATCTGCAAAGAGATTGGATGAATTGGATTGGCAAGATGTGTTCATGAATGATCTCAGGACAGTTGCCTTGAGCAGCGTTCTAAAGTCAACAAGAGAGTCAGCCAATATTCTAGACCTGGTATTGTGCAATGTGACAAGATTAATTAATGACCTCATTGTAATCGTACCCCGAGATAGCAATGATCATTCAGTTTGAGGGAGAGAAGAATGGATCTAATATGAGTTTTTAAAATGGAAATAAAGGCAATTATAAGGGTCTGAGGACAGAGCTGATTATAGATAACTGGGAAATTAGTTTAAGGAGTAGATCAGTAGAGATGCAATGGAAGACATTTAAGGTGTCACTTCATAATGCTCAGCAAAATATAGATTCCAGTAAGAAAGAAAAGACTCTAGGAAAAGAATGCATCATTCATGGCCAACTAGGGAAGTTAAAGGTACTCTCAAATTGAAAGGAAAAGTATACAATTCTGGAAAGATTAGTGGCAGGTCAGAAGATTAGATAGAATATAAAAACCAACAACATATTAAAAGAGTAATAAGTTCTAAATAAGAGAAATGAGTCTAAATTAGAGCATGAGAGAAAGCAGGCTAGAAATATTAAAACAGGCAATAAGAGCTTCTGCAGGAATACAAAATGGAAAGAGTAACACAATTGAGCATGGGTCATCTTGAGTGTGATTCTGGAGAATTGATAATGGAAATAAAGAAATGGTGGATGCATTGAACAGGTATTTTCTGTTTGTCTTCACTGTATAAGACACAAGTAACATTCCATAAATCATTGTAAATCAAGAGATGAAAGGGAGGGAGGAACTGAAAATAATTACAGTCACCAGGGAAAGTGTTCTGAGAAAATTACAGGAACTAATAGCTGAGAAATCCATATGTTCTGATGGACTTCATTCTAGGGTTGCAAATAAAGTGCTCGCTGAGATATAGATGCGTTGGTTTTAATTTTCTGAAGTTCCCTATATTCTGCAAAGGTCCCATCAGATTGGAAAATAGTGAATGTAACTGCTTTATTCAAGAAAAAAAGGGAGTCAGAAAGCAGGACACCACAGGCGAGTTAGCCTAACATCTGTCAGAGGGAAAATGCTAGCATCCATTATGAAGGAAGATATAGCAGAGTACGTGGAATATCTGAATGCAATCAGGTAGAGTCAACATGGTTTTGTGAAAGGGAAATTGAATTTGACTAATTTATTAGCGTTCTTTGAAGGAGTAACAAGCAATGTGGATAAATGGGAACCTGTAGGTGTAGTAAATTTGGATTTCTGGAAGGCATTTAACAGGGGGCCACATTAAAGGTTCGGACACAACCAGAGCTCATGGTGCAGGGGGTAACATATTCGCATAGATTGAGGATTGGTCAGCTACTAGGGAACAGAGAGCAGAGATAAATAGGTCATTTTTAGGTTGTAAAGAGTAGAATGCGATAGGTGTTAGGTCTGGGGGCTCAACTGTTTACAATCTATATCAATGGTTTGGGCGAAAGGACCAAATACACAGCTACTGAATTTGCCGATGACACAAAGATTGGGAGGCAAGTTATGAAGTTGTGAAGAGGACATAAGTGCTGGAATTTACCAGATGTTCATGTCTGCGGGATTCTCGAGTCCCGCTGCAGTGAACGTAGATTTGGCTGAGTGCCAAATTCTCCATCCGCGCTTGCAGCGGTGGTGGGGTGTAATCGGCAGGAAAATTCCAGTCAAGGAGTCCATGATGAGATATTGATATGCTAAGGAAGTGGGAAAAATATAGCGGATGGAGTATAATGTGGGAAAAAGTGAACTTGCCCACTGAGGCAGGAAGAATGGAGAAGCAGCATATTATTTAACCAGAGAGAGGTGCAGAACTCTATGATACAAAAGTGTCTGTATGCCCTGATTCATGAAGCACAAAATGTTGGTGTGCAGGTACAGCAAATGATTAGGAAGGCAAATGGAATGTTGTTTATTGCCAGGGAAATTGAATTTTAAAATCGGGATGCTTTGCTATAGTTGTACAGGATGTTGGTGAGACCACCTATAGAATACTGTGTACAATTTTGGTCTCTTTTTCAAACAAAGGACATAATTGCATGAGATGCAATTCAAAGGATGTTTGCTTGACTAATTGCTGGGTTGAAGGCGTTACCTTATGAAGAAAGGTTGGACAGGCTGGATGTGTACCCATTGGTGTTTAGAAGAATGAGGGGAGATCGCATTGAAACATATAAGGAGATAGTCAGCGACTTCAGGAAGCATAGTGGAGGACATGCCCCCATCTACATCAATGGGAATGAAGTTGAAATGGTCAAGAGCTTCAAGTTTCTAGGTGTCCAGATCACCAACAACCTGTACTGGTCCCTTCACACCGATGCTATAGTTAAGAAAGCCCACCAACGCCTCTACTTTCTCAGGAGACTAAGAAAATTTGGCATGTCTGCTACGACTCTCACCAATTTTTACAGAGGCACCATAGAAAGCATTCTTTTTGGTTGTATCATAGCTTGGTATGGCTCCTGCTCTGCCCAAGACCACAATAAACGACAAAGGGTCCTGAACAAAGCCCAGTCTATCACGCAAAATAGCCTCCCACCCATTTACTCTGTCTAAACTTCCCGCTGCCTCATAGAAGTAGCCAGCATATTCAAGGACCCCACACACCTCAGACATTCTGCCTTCTACCTTCTTCCATCGGGAAAAAGATACAAAAGTCTGAGGTCATGTGCCAACCGACTCAAGAACAGCTTCTTCCCTGCTGCCATCAGACTTTTGAATGAACCAACCTCATATTAAGTTGATCTTTCTCTACACTTTAGCTGTGACTGTAACACTACATTCTTCACTTTCTCCTTTCCTTCTCTATATATATATTCCTTGTCTGTATAGTGCACAAGAAACAATACTTTTCACTGTATACTAATACATATGACAATAATAAATCAAATCAGAATATCTTGAGGGAAATTAACAATTGAGAGAATGGGTAGCGGGATCTTTCTCTTTACTCCACTTACAGGCCGGTATTTGGGGGTCTGCCGATAGCTGCGAGTGTCTCTCTCTTACAGGCCTTGAAATTTCAAAGGCCGGGGAATGCTGCATTGGGGCAACTCTGCAGGAGAGAGCGCTGAACCAGGCTCACCGTTTATACCTGACCGGTAGCCTGATACTTATATGACACAGCCATCCCAAAACCGCCACCAAGGCCTGAGTGATTCTCTCCCTTGTCGGTGGGACAACGGCCACCCTGCACCCACTCCACTCGAGTAGATCTCCAAGAGAGAGAACAGAGAGACTCTGTCCTTTATCTCCTGACCAGCAGTCTCCCTTGAGTGAGCGGGTTCAAATCGCTCAGATCACCCTCGGTTCTAGACTCTGGATTTATGGTAAGGGATATTGAAACTGTGACCTCGCCAGAGTGCGCTGATGAGAGAACAAGAGGCAAGACGAACTCCTAACGAGTTTGAAAACTTACAGTGATTTATTTAACCATAGAATCAACCTCTCCAATACCCCACCACACATGAATAAAACTTATACTTTATACTATCACTATGGGAGAAATGCTAATGGGTACAACGTAAAATCTTACTTTACACAGTTCAAAACAAGATTACTAAACTTTTAAAATTCCAATACACCACCCCTCCCCTTGCCTCAACCTCTATCCTATCCTCGGGAGCTTCACAAGGTTGGCTGGGATACTCACAATTCTAAAAGGGGTTCCTTTGTGATGGGCTCAAATGTCTTAGTGCAGGGTCGAAACTGGGATGCTGTTGGTCTTCACCTCTGCACATGAGTTTGCGATTCTGGAAGAGAGCTCGGTTTGGCTTGTCTGCTCCCTTGATCTTAACTTCAGCCCAATTTAACAACCAACTTCCCTGCCCCCGTAGGTAATTTTCAAGGACAAAGGGGCTTTCGATCACCGGCAGTCTCAGTTTAATTGAGTCAAGTCCAAACACAAAAGGCTGGAACTGCCTTGACCCCTGTTGGTCGTTATTTTAATGTCTTTTTAATGCTCCTCCGGAGCTTCCTGAACGGTATCCCATTAGTGGGATGGGTCTTCTTGTCTTCTGTGGATGGGCCGATTTCCGTGGCCATTGTCTCCCTGCTGGTCTGTTTACTGTTCGTCTGCTGGTCTCCATCTCCCTTTGTCCTTCTGATGACTAGATCACTGGTGTGTCTGCCTTTCTGCCGCACCTGGCCACATGCATATTCAGGGGGCTCATACCTTTCCTTAGCACAGTCCACAGGCAGGTTATGTTTGTCCTGCTGAGCCTTCTGGGAGGTTTTATCAGCCAGCAGCCAGAGTTGGCCACTTTTAAACTAAATATGGAGGATTGCCCTGAAACTTACAAATGCCTCCCCTTGTTGGAGAAACTAGAACTAGGGGACATAGTTAAAAATAAGGGGTGTTCCATTTAAGACTAAGGTGAGTATTTTTCTTCCCTCGGAGGTTTGTTAGTCTGTTGAATTTTCTTCCCCAAAGAGCAGCAGGCGGGTCATTGCACATTTTTAAGGCTGAGTTGGTCAGATTCTTAAATAAAAGCAACATGCTTTGGATGCTGGAAACCTGAAATAAACGGATAGATTCTTGTCTGACAAGAGAGTCAAAAAGTATACGGGGTAGATAGAAATGTAAAAGCCACAATTAAATCTTAGGAAATGGCAGAGTAGGCTTGAGGGGCCGAACGGCCTACTCCTGCTCCTAATTTATATCTGCATGTTTGTTTAAATCACCTCCGCAGACTGTACTTCGTGATATTTTTTAGTTTTCTGTTTCTTTCGGTTTGCATTGTCTCAATGGGCAGCTTTAATTTTCCTTTCATTTGAAACAACGGTTTGTTCTTGCAATTCCCTGGAATTTCTGACAACCTGATGAAAGCAAGTCTATTAAACGAGAGCGTTGACATTTGAGTTGCTATGATCCATCCAAAGGAATGAAATTGGCTACAATGTGCCGCAGAAATTGAGAGAAGTGCTTTTATGCAATTTCACCGTTGGTGTCAAATTATTGAACATTAATGTTGAATTGTTGAAACTTCTGTGTTTAAAACGTTCTATAAATGCTGCACTATAAGGGAAGATAAGAATGCAGGCATGAAACATTATGGATGGTGTGCAAGTGCAAATGTTTTAGTCAGCAGCAATGTTCTCTGGTCTTCCAGGAAAATGGTGTGGCTGAGTGAAAATAATAGTCAGTGTCGTGGACATGCCCCCTTCAGAGCACAGTGTGGTATTTTTATCGAAGGTTGAAATGTGAGCTCTTCCAGATGAATACCAAGCTGCTTGTAATGAAGCAAGTTTATCCTCTTCCAGACTCTGTTGACATGTGATGCGGAGGACGAAATCACAGCATTTCCACTGAAGCATTTAGATCTTGTGCCATCCTCCCGTATGCAAAGAGAGAGTGATGGCAACAGCACGTCGTAAAGAATACCTGGTGATTACAGAAAAAAAGGTGACAATCTCTCCAGAATTCAGATTCAGGATATGTAGCAACCCCTGCGATATCTGTACAAAGAGAATGTTGTCACAGCATAAAACATAAATGACGGTCACCAGAGAAGAAATGATAATGCTCAGGAATACTGCACAAGCCTCTGGTTGGTGCCATCTATATTTCAGTACGATGACCAACTGACACAATGGTCAAAGCAAGAGGCCGAGTAATGATGGCCAACAACCTATCATTTAGTCCATTTCTGCACCATCCATTCAGTACATTCTTCAGAAAGAGCTCATTTGATTCATTTCATTATCTTTTGGTACCCAAAATAGACATACCTATTCTGCTTTTCCTGTCTTGGAGTTGGCAATTTGTACATAATCCTCAGGTCTTTGTACCTCCACACTGAGGTATTGCACACATGTGTAGCAGGGGAGGTGATGGTATAGTGGCATTGTCACTGGATTAGTAATCCAGAGGCCTACGGTAAAGGTCTAGGAACTGGGAGTCAAATCCCACCAAGGCAGATGGTGATATTTGAATTCAATTTTAAAAAGACCTGGAATTAAAAGTCTAACAATGACCATGAAACCGTTGTCATAAAAATCCATCTGGTTCACTAATGCCCTGTATGGAAGGAGAACTACCATCCTTCCCGAGTCTGGCCTACATGGGACTTCAGTTCCACAGCAATGTGATTGACTCTTAAATGTTCTCTGCAATGCCTAGAAAGCCACTCAAGGGAAATTAGGGATGGGCAATAAATGCTGGCCCAGTCAGTGATGCCCAAATCCGATAAATGAATAGAAAAAAAAAATGGATTGAGGAAGATAAATCCAATACATCCTCATGTCATCTTTGCACCTGTATATGGACAATTGATCAGTGAAGAATAGGAGAGTTATTATTTTCCTAACCCCTAATCCTGTGGAGATTGAGAGAAAGTGTA
Organism: Mustelus asterias; assembly: GCF_964213995.1. Lineage (NCBI taxonomy): Eukaryota > Metazoa > Chordata > Chondrichthyes > Carcharhiniformes > Triakidae > Mustelus > Mustelus asterias. The sequence goes on from NC_135805.1 coordinate 38,205,929, forward strand.
ATGTGCTACTGAACAAAACAATGACAATCAGAATAAAATAATGTTGGTGTGTGTCAATCTGTTCCAGGTTCCATGTCCTGTTCTCCATAATTATGACGAATGATGAGAAATATTTGCAGCTTTTGTTTTGTATTTGCAACTTTTTGCTCAAAGACATGCTTGCACAGTACAGTTACCTAATCTCACATGTCAGTGCAGTTTGAAGGGAATGCCTCACTGTCACAGCTGTTGGCTTCAAGGTCTTGGCTGCCCTTTCCAATGGATGTATAAAATCCCATGGCACCACTTGAAGAAAAGCAGAAAGCTCTCATAGCGCCCTGGCCAATAGTTATCTGCCTGCCAACACTTCATAGAGTCATAGAATCCCTACAGTGCAGAAGGAGGCCATTCATCCTATCAAGTCTGCACTGACTTTCTGACAGAGCATGTTACCCAGGCCCACCGCCCACCCTATCCTCATAACGTATACTAACCCCACTAACCTACACATCTTGGGACATGAAGGTACAATTTAGCAAGGCCAATTCACCTAACCTGCACATCTTTGGATTTTAAACCATTATTTAGTCATGATTCAATGATGTGTGGGTTAGGTGGATTAACTATAGTAACTGTAGGGTTATGGGGATAGGATGGTGGAGGTTGGGGGGGGGGGGGGGGGGCGGGGGGGGGGGGGGGGGTTGGGGTGAGCCTGGGTAAGATACTCTTCGGAGAGTCGTTGAAGACCCAATGGGCCGAATGGCTTCTTTCTGCACTGTGGGGATTCTATGATTCCTATGATCACATTTCCATTTGTACAACTGTGCCATTTGCAAATTGGTGCCGACAATTCCTTACTTTACAGCAGTGGTTCCAATTGAATGATTACGAGCGGTATTCTCTGGCTTCCCCACGGTGACTTTTTTGTGGCAGGAAGCAGTGAGCTGTTAGTCAGTGGCAGGATATGCTGGTCCTACCACTGTCAGTGTGGCAAGAGTGGGGGTAAATGGGTGTTTTTCTGGTTGGCGATCAGTGACTAGTGGTGTGCCTCAGAGATCAGTGTTGGGACCACAATTGTTTACAATTTTCATAGATGATTTGGAGTTGGGGACCAAGTGTAGTGCGTCAAAATTCGCAGATGACACTAAGATCAGTGGCAGAGCAAAGTGTGCAGAGGATGCTGAAAGTCTGCAAAGGGATATAGATAGTGGGCGAGGGTCTGGCAGATGGAGTGCAATGTTGGTAAATGTGAGGTCATCCATTTTGGTAGGAATAACAGCAAAATGGACTATTATTTAAATGGTAAAAAATTGCAGCATGCTGCTGTGCAGAGGGACCTGGGTGTCCTTGTGCAGGAATCTCAAGGAGTTGGTTTGCAGGTGCAGCAGGTAATTAAGAAGGCAAATGGAATTTTGTCCTTCATTGCTAGAGGGATGGAGTTTAAAAACAGCAGGATTATGTTGCAGCTGTATAAGGTGCTGGTGAGGCCATACCTGGAGTACTGTGTACAGTTTTGATCTCCTTACTTGAGAAAGGATATACTGGCACTGGAGGGGGTGCAGAGGAGATTCACTAGGTTGATTCCGGAGTTGAGAAGGTTGACTTATGAGGAGAGCCTGAGTAGATTGGGGCTATACTCATTGGAATTCAGAAGAATGAGGGGAGATCTTATAGAAACATATAAGATTATGAAGGGAATAGGTAAGATAGGAGTAGGGAAGTTGTTTCCACTGGCGGGTAAAACTAGAACTAGAGGGCATGGCCTCAAAATAAGAGGGAGCAGATTTAGGACTGAGCTGAGGAGGAACTTCGTCACACAAAAGGGTTGTGAATCTGTGGAATTCCCTGCCCACGGAAGCAATTGAGGCTACCTCATTGAATGTTTTTAAGGCAAGGATAGCTAAATTTTTGAACAGTAAAGGAATTAAGGGTTATGGTGAGCGGGCGGGTAAGTGGAGCTGAGTCCATGAAAAGATCAGCCATGATCTTATTGAATGGTGGAGCAGGCTCGAGGGGCCAGATGGCCTACTCCTGCTCCTAGTTCTTATGTTTTTATGTTCTAATGGGGTTTCCCATTGAATCAACCCCATGCTGCCGAGAAATCTGCAGTGGGGGTGCGCTGTTGACAGGACCAGAAGATCCCGCCAGTGTGAACAACCAGAAAGTTCTGGCCTACATTTCAAAGGTACTTATTTGGTTTTAAAGTTTCTTAAGGCATGCTGAGGCAATGATAAGGTGCCATCTACATACAAGTCCTTTTCTTTGTAAGAATGAGCTTGAGTTTTGTAGTCTTTTATTGGGTAATATGCGTGGTTCTGTGAAAAATTACAGTTCTTTCTGTAATGACCAGTGGAGGGTTGGTTGCATTTGAAACCAAATGGGGAGAGAATGAGATCATATTTTCTGGGAATTGAGGCATATACAATATTCTTTCTTCACTAAAGAATCCATTTTGCTATATTGTAAAAAATGAGCGTCCTAAATAAAAATAATGATGAGCATAAATTTGCTACTGAAATAACTGCAATCTAAATCCATTAGCCGTGATTAAAGTGAAATAGCCAATCACAATTGTTCTGCAATAAAGCTCTTTTCATACTTCTCAACCAGCTTAATCACCATTTAATTGCTATAAATGCTGACTATTTCAGTCATCCAGCTGTGAAATGTTCAGAACTTTTCCAAAATGTTTGAAAATGATGATTTGCTCACAATGCTCAGAGAAAAATAATTCCTATATCTTTGATGCGTTCTGTAAGGGCTGTTCTTTGTGGTGTCCCGCCTCTGATCAGGTAGCTTCTCCCACGCATTGTCTACCTCCAAAAAACACAGTTTCCTTTATTGTGCCAAAAGAGTTGTTCAGTAACTCTTAAATATCCAGTGAAGCTAAATCCATCCAAACTTGAAAACTGCTTCCACGCATAAAGGTTATTCTTCCCACCAACATTTCCAAACTCCTATGGAAAAATGGCGTGGAGGCAACCAGGGTATCACCCATCGGCTGGAGAGCTGATGAGAGCCCTGCATCACTATTCTTTGTAAGAAGTTTAACAACACCAGGTTAAAGTCCAACAGGTTTATTTGGTAGCAAAAGCCACACAAGCTTTCGGAGCCTTAAGCCCCTTCTTCAGGTGAGTGCTCACCTGAAGAAGGGGTTTAAGGCTCCGAAAGTTTGTGTGGCTTTTGCTACTAAATAAACCTGTTGGACTTTAACCTGGTGTTGTTAAACTTCTTGCTGTGTTTACCCCAGTCCAACGCCGGCATCTCCACATCATCACTATTCTTTGGGCAGGCTTACTTGTGCCACTCAGGTAACAGACCAATGATGGGCTTGTTAAGGATGCTGGAGCCAGAAATCCTGCCCTCCAAGAGATGCCAACCAGTCAGAGGTTGGCAGCTCTATTGAACCTCAGTGTCACTGGGGAGGTGTAGTTTCTTCTGGGATGCACCCACCTAAGGCCTTGCTGGATCTCAGGCCACAGGAAAGCGAAATCGGGAGGGCGATCGCAGGGATCAGTGGCAGGGGGCAGTGGTCACAGATGAGGGGTGTTGGCAGAAAGGGCAAGGAATTGGCACAGGAGCAGCACCACTCTCTTCCCAATGTTTGGGTGCCTCGACCAAGCACTGAGTGCCTTTGAATGAGGGGCCCGGTTTGTTTGTCATGCTGTTCGCATTGTCAAAGCCTCTGCCCGCTGCTGAGTTTATCCTAGTGGTGATGGGGTTGAGGCCTTTATGTGGACATTAGTTGCCAACCTAAGGCATTCAAATAGTGGCAGGAATAGAAGGCCATTAAGGGGTCTTTCTGCTGCAAACCTAATAGGGTTGGAGGCGGAAGGGTGGCAGCATCTCTTACCACCACCCACTCACCAAATTCCACGCTCCCCACCACCAAACTCACCACAGGGCAGGGAACAGGATTCCACCCTGCAGCTTTCTGTGGTTTGCCGTATGAGTGACTGCAACAAGGACTGTAGTAACAGAAAGATTATTTAACTAACTCTGCAGCTAAAAGAAAGCACTTGTGCACTGCCCAAGGTCCTGGGGAAATCTGATACGCTTCTACAGACTGCGATACCATACATGACATCCCGGTCTACACACGCTTAGTCAGAACAAAAGAAAAAGATTGTCTAATGAGCCATCCTTCTCTCCCTGAAATGACCCCCTCTGTTGCACCATTACCTTATTTTATTGTGTCAATACGGCAATGGTCAATTATTCATTTTACCAATATATTAAATGTAGAAAATATCTCACATAACATAAATATCCAAACATCAATGCTGAACCAAAGAACATTTCTCTTTCTTTCAACGGGATGTGGGCATCACTGACAAAGTCAGCATTTTGTTGTCCATCCCTGTTACCCCTGAACTGTGTGTCTTGTTAGGCTATTTCAGAGAGCAGCTAAGAGTTCAGAGAACAGTTAAAAGTCAATCACACTGCTGTGGGCCTGGAGTCTCATGTGGGTCACAACTGGTAAGGATCCAGATTTCCTTCTTGTTAGTGAAGCAGATGGTTTTTACAATATTTGATGATACTTGTATGGTCACTACCATTATTGAGACTAACTTTACATTCCAGATTTATTAATTGAATTTAAGTTCCGTCCAGCTGCCAAGGTGGGATTTCAACCCTTGTTCCCAGAGCAATCCTGGACCTCAGGGTTACTAGTCCAGTGATGTTGCCACTATTCTACAGTCTCATCCAACCAATGAGGAAGATGTGACCAAAATTTCATCATAGTTCTTAAAGACGGTTCTTAAAGATGGTCTTAAAGGTGGAGATGAAAGAAAGGAAGACTGATTTAGGGACAGAATTCCCAAGCATCATCCCTAATGGCATTGTGGGTCAACTCACAGAACATGGACTGCAGCGATTCAAGAAGGCAGCTCACCTCCACCTTCTCAAGGGCAACGAGGGATGGGTAATAAATGCTGGCCAGCCAGTGACGCTGATGTCCCACGAATGAATTTTAAAAAAGCATAGAGGCCAAACAATTGAAACTTTGGTCATTCATGGTAGGTAAGGGAGACAGAGGATTCCAGAGTTGGAGGAATGGAGAGTTCAGGAAGGGTTATAAGCCTCAAGAAGGTTTTGGAAATAGGGAAAGGCATGGTCATGAAGCTTTTTAAACATGAAGATGCAGGTTTGAAATTGGAGCCATTGTAGTAACAGGAAACAATGGAGATCAGCAAGGATGATGTGGAGATGCCGGCGTTGGACTGGGGTAAACACAGTAAGAAGTTTAACAACACCAGGTTAAAGTCCAACAGGTTTATTTGGTAGCAAAAGCCACACAAGCTTTCGGAGCTCCAAGCCCCTTCTTCAGGTGAGTGGGAATTCTGTTCACAAACAGGGCATATAAAGACACAAACTCAATTTACATGAATAATGGTTGGAATGCGAATACTAACAACTAATCAAGTCTTTAAGAAACACATGTCACACTATTTGTAACCCCCACAGTTGCCTGGACCTGCAGAGTTTCACTGGCTGTCTTGTCTGGAGACAATACACATCTTTTTAGCCTGTCTTGATGCTCTCTCCACTCACATTGTTTTGTTTCTTAAAGACTTGATTAGTTGTAAGTATTCGCATTCCAACCATTATTCATGTAAATTGAGTTTGTGTCTTTATATGCCCTGTTTGTGAACAGAATTCCCACTCACCTGAAGAAGGGGCTTGGAGCTCCAAAAGCTTGTGTGGCTTTTGCTACCAAATAAACCTGTTGGACTTTAACCTGCTGTTGTTAAACTTCTTACTGGGATCAGCAAGGATGACAGGGGCATCATGTACAGCAGAATTTTGGATGCGATGTTGGCTAGAAGACAAGTAAACTGACAACACAGAAAGAGCGGACAGGTCCAGAGAGTTTGTAGAGAGGCAGATCTAGGTGTCATCATTGTACATGTCTCACCAAGTGGAAGCACACAGGTATGGCAGAGGTGGAGGCCAATGATTAATTATTGGGGAAATCTAGAAGTAATGTGCAAGAAATAAGAAGCCACTGTGATGTCCTAGCTATGTTAGGGTTGTGAGTTTTAAACAAAAAAAATGTGGTTTGCACACACACGGCGGAATTTTCCCATCCCACCCGTCACGAGAATTGTAGCGGGTGAGGATGGACCATGCAATGTCTGTTGACCTTGGGGGGAATTTCCGGCATTAGGGCAAGTGCGACCGGAAAATCCTGCCCATAGATTCAATAAACAATAAGAGATTTATTGAAGGAGCTGTTACCTGCACAGAGTAAAATATGAAACTGAAGCAGGAGCCTGGGAAACACCACATGACATCACCATTAAATCGTGCCCCTCTGGGCACCCAACCCAGGAGCGAAATTCTGGGCCAAAGTAGGAGAAAACTAGAGAAGGTTCAGGGTGAGGGCAAATGGAGCTCTGGTGTGAACTTTGGCTTGGTGGACAACAGGAAGCAGGAGAGACAGTGCAACAGGTGGTCTCAAACTTGGTGTTGAAGAAGTCCATTAATCCCTCGCACTGGACGTTGGAGTAGAGGGTAAAGGAAGTTGGAGTGGATGATCGGTCATGGGGAGAGAGAGCAGGATTATATTTGCTTCTTTCTTCTCTTTATATCCTTACAGTGTTAAAACCCAAGACTGATTGAAGTGTCCTTCTCCAATTCACCCATTGCTAGAATTTCAATCCTCTCCAGCTCCTTAGCCTCCATCAGTTTAACGAAAGCAAAACATTGCAATGCTGAAAATCTGAAATTAAAACAAAAAAGTGGCTGAAAATGATCAGCAGCTCAGGCAGCATCTGTGAATAATGAAGCAGATTTAAATGTTGAACTCAATGTCCTTCCATCTATCTTTCCTTGCTGTTAGAAATATTAGAGCAATGAAAGCCCTAAGTGCATTATCACTACTTTTGGATTTACCTTACCTCCTCTTTCGCTTCTTCTGACCTTCATTGAGTTCAAGACAATGAGATTTGACCCTTTACCTTGGTTTCTGTGTAATAAAAAGAGTTGCCATGTTACAAGGAATTCCTCTTTGCAATTTGAAGGCAGCGGTCACGTTGTAACAGCCCTGAGAGATGCCACATTATGCATCTGGTGTACCCTGCACCTGTCATTGTGGACTCCATTACTGTACATTCTATCCTCTTTCAATAGATAATGATGCTTTTTATTTATTTTGCCTGCAGGCATTAATTTGCCTTAGAATTACTCATTATCAGAACATTGCCTGAATTTGAAAATACTTCGACAAGCAGTGGTCCTGATGCCAGTGCCAACAGATTCTTCTGCTGAAAGATGGGGCTTCACACTATCGCTCCAGCGGTTTCATCTACTCTCCACCATTAGGGTGGCCACAGAACCTGTTGGAGATTGCACTAGTCATATTCAATGCTGCTGGGTTTCTGACACAATGAGGTGTTACGAATTCTAATGAATAAAACTGTTCTTCATTCCTTTCCTGGGCATTTTGGGATACATGTGCCTTCCATCATGATACATTGCACATTTTTGAAATTAAACATAATAGTTAAAGTTTATTTATTGGTGTCACAAGTAGACTTACGTTAACACTGCAATGAAGTTACTGTGAAAATCCTCTAGCCGCCACACTCCGGTGTCTGTTCAGGAACACTGAGGGAGAATTGAGCATGGCCAATGCACCTAACCATCACGTCTTTCAGACTGTGAGAAAACCGCAGCACCCGGAGGAAGCCCATGAAGACACAGGAAGAACGCGCAAACTCCGCACAGACAGTGACCCAAACTGGGAATCGAACCCAGGTCCCTGGCGCTGCGAGGCAGCAGTGCTAACCACTGAGCCACCAAGCTGCCCTAACGTAGGACAAGTGATGCACAATAATGCCATTTGATAGCCTTATGATTATCTGATTTACCTAGTGACAATCTGCAAACATTTATTTTGGTGGGAAGTTGGGAGGTGGGGCTGGATGCTGCTAGCAGATCATTGCTCGGATTTGGACAAACACGGAGAAAAGAAGTGAACTCCAGGAAGAGGTAAGAGTGGCTGCCTTTGACATCAAGGCAGCAGTTCATCGAGTGTGCTATCAATGGGGCCCAAATGAAATTGAAGTTAATAGTCTCCACTCCATGGTTCATGCCTAGCACAAAGGAAATGGAGAGCAATTATCTCAGCTGCAAGACATCGCTGCAGGAACTCATTTGACAGCACATTCCAAACCTACAAACTCTACCATGGAGAAGAACTAGGGCAGCCGGTACATGGGAAGATCACCATCTGCAAAATCCCTCCAAATCACTCGCTATCCTATCCTAATATGACTGCTGCTTCACAAAATTCTGGAACTCTCTCCTCAACAGTGTCTCATTTTTGCAAGATGCAAAGGGATTGTGCCAACATACTGTGGATTCATTTGTTGAGACTGGACACAAGGTAATTTATATACATGAGTATAAAGCCTGAAGACATCAGAACTGCAGAGATGTGTGTGTGTGTTCATTGCTGAAAAGCAAAAGCAACACTTACACTGGATCACATGACACTTTGGTCGAGTGATGTCATGCTGTAACCCCTTAATTGCAACAAGCAGCATTGTGGGTGCGTTTACACAACATGGTTCAAGAAAATGGTTCACCACCATCTTCTCAAGGGAAAGTGGAGATTGTCAATAGGACTGGCCTTGCCAGCAATGCTTACATCCACAAAAAAAAACAATAAAAAAAACTGGGACCCTGAGTGTCAGGAAGATTGGGGCTGAGTTTTTGGGGTCTAGGGGATGGGAGTTTGAGGTTTAAAGCTATACAGATGGGAGATTGAGGTTTGGGGCCAGAGGGTGCTGGGAGATTGGCGTATGGGGTTGGAATGGGCTTGGGAGATTGTGGCTCTGGGCCTTGGTATGTTGGAAGATCCAGTTCTGGGCAAAGGGCTGGGAGATTGCCATCGATGGGCCATGGATGGTGGGAACTGGGGATAACAGCGGAGATTGGGGCTCAAAGCTGGGCACCAAGAGATCAAGGCTTAAGGTCAGGTTGGGGCTTAGACTTTGGTAGAGGTGGGGTAGTACATGGAACTTGAACTTAGGTGCCAGGTGTGGGAATCAGATACTGGAGCTTAGATTTGACAGTCAGGGCAAAAGAGAGGCTCATTTCATGGGGGCCTGTGGGATGAAGCACTCCTTCTCCTCCCAGCTCCACGTTCAGGAAAGTTAACCTACAATGGGGAGGCAATGGCTTCGTGGTATTGTCACTGGACTAGTGTAGGAAAACTGTCATCCTTGCCTTACCTGATCTGGACTACATGAAACTCCAGACTGTTAAATTCCCTCTTGAATGGCCTAGCAAGACAGTAAATGCTGGCCCAGCCAGTAATGCCCACATCCCATGTAAGAATTAATAGGCCATAGAGCAGTGGTTGCAACATGGCCCAATTTCTCAGCCATTTTCAACCATGATCCAAGTGATATACACTTGTAATAGTGAGAGACAAGAACTGCTCTGGCAGCAAAAGGTATTGCTATAATTTTCAGAAAAGGTTTCTCATTCTTTCAATGAACATTTTGGTTTATGTACTGATAGTGTAACTGAATCCAACTGAATTAGAACATAAGGAAATCGAAATAGGAATCAGCCACTTGGCCCCTTGAACCAAAATATTTATTTCAATGCTATTCATGCAGTGCTTACAATGCCTGACTGCAGAATTTTGCACTTGTCTTTTTAACTCAGTGAAACTTCTCTTATTGTTCTCAGTTTGACATAACCTGTTGCTTATTTTTTTACCCAGTTCTCTGTCCAGTCGCATGAAGCCTCCTTAAACAGATCTTGGCAAGTCGTGGGAGCCAGGGCTTAAGATCAATGTCAGTAACAACAGCTAAAGCAAATAGATTATATAGCTGGCACAATTCAGAATAAAGCAAAGCACACTATTTGTCATTATGTAAGACTTTGTTGCGGAACATGTCCAACATGATGGGTGATATAAAGGGCCCAATTTTACCATTGCGGGCGCGAAACCTGGTAAAGTCGGGCGTGAGGCGATTTGCATCCACGTCCGCGCAAATGCCCACTTTACCAAGGCCCGAAAATAGCCATGATCCGAACCGCACCCAAAGTGGGCGCAACAGCGATTTAAATGTATTTGCATGCATTTAAATTGAATTAATGGGCTGCCCGCCCAACTTTACCAGCATTTCTCCCTTTACCATCGCGTTCGTCCATCCAGATTCAGCGCGAATCAGACATGCTCGGCAAAGATCTGTTTCGGGTGCTCCAGCTTCTGAAGAGGTAGGTTCAGCGCTTCCAGCAGCTCTCTGACTCAGATCAGTGGGGGGGAGGTGGATCAGATCATTCTCTGGTGGGGGTAGGGAGGAAGGAGACGTGATCATTCTCTGATGGGGAGGAGGAGGGAGGCCAGATGGATCTCTGGTGGTGGGTGGGCAGGGGAAGGGGGGGAACCGTTGCCACTCTGCGGGTGATCGGTGGGGAGGGAAGGGGGCAGGATGTCATGAACGGTCAGGGTAGCGGGTGGGGGTGGATGGATAAGGGAGACAGTTATGTTGTGGGGGTTGGGTGATGTCTGTGGGGGGCATCGCTCCCACCTTTTGCTCCCGGGCCGCTTTATGCGGCCCGGAAGCGATGTGACAGGGGTGCGTTTTTTCAGTTTTTTTTCTCACTGCGCATGCACAGTTGCATTTCGGGCGTGATAAATCCCACCCACAGCACGATTCAGACTCGCAATTTTTTTTTTCAGGCTAAGTGCGTATGGGGGCCGCCTGAGAGCAGTTTTCCAAGTCGGATCTGAATTGCGCCCAGGTTCAACACTTACAATCAAAATGGTAAAATCGGGCCCAAAGGCTTTGAAAGTTTTTCAGAGTAAGGCCATGGGAATACTGTTCACTTTTAAACACGTGCAGTTACCCAATCTGGCCTTAAAAGCAGGGCTGATTTACTTCAAATAGGCTCCAGGGTGATCAGATAGAGGTGCTTGACATCATGATGGGAGAGTGTGAACCCAGGTTATTACCATTTTATTTCATAGAATTCCTACAGTGCAGAAGGGGGTCATTCGGCCCATTGACTCTGTAACGTCCCTCTGACAGAGCACCCCATCCAGGCCCTATCCCTGTGTATTTACTCCACTAATCCCCCTAAACTCTTACTGAGGGGCAATTTTAGCATGGCCAATGCACCTAACCTGCACATCTTCAGAGTGTGGGAGAAAACCGGAGCACCCAGAGAAAACCCACACAGACACAGGGAGAACATATTAACTCCACACAGACTGTGACCCAAGACTGGAATTGAACCCAGGTCCCTGGTGCTGTGAGGCAGCAGTGCTAGCCATTGTGCCACTGTGCCACTGGTTAGTAGACCAGGGCTCAGGCATATCAAGTTTCACAAGGACACAGCGAGGCTGAGGTCATGAACTTCTTTCTTTTAGTAGTGGAACAGTGAGTCAATGGAACAAATAGCTTGCTCATGCAATGCAAGGGGATTTTCTGTAATGGAAAGTGGATCCGTTCCTGGTAGGGGTAGGTACAATACTATAAAGAAGGTCATTAGAATAGAGAGTAATATGGTCATTATGGTCTCCAATGGACTAGTTTTGATTGTTTATGGTATCAGAGAGAAATTCTCCATCTTTTTTTGTCTTTAAATTGCCCTTGGGTTTGTTATATTTTTGTTGGCCCTACAAGAAAATGACATGGCCGTTAGTAGTGGGAGGTGTTGTAAATTGCGATCTGCATGACCACGTGGAACACGCGCAAAGGATCAGCTTCTCTTTTCCTGTCCATCATTTCAAAATATTCATATAAGAAGTATGGATATTGCTGACATGCTGATCCGGCTCTGCAATTGCTGCTACTGCTTGTAGCTGCTCCCACCAGAAGATTGGCTGTCATGGTCTACTGGCATCATGCTCGTCTGCCTTGCATCATTCTCACACATTCACTGCAGCTCACCTGCCAACGCTCTGTGACATCTGTCATCCATCTACGCCTAGGCTGACACCTCTTTCTGCAGCTCTCCACTTTGCCTTTTGCTTTTCAACTCAAGTCAAGTGGCCAAAATACTGACATTTTCTCTTTTCTGGATGTCATTTGTAAAAGTTATTTTTTTGTTCTTGCTTTTCCAAACACTTCTCCATTTGTCTTACGGTATGTATATGGAATTCTCAGCAAACATCTTAGCATCCACATTTAAAAGGCTTCTGTTTTCTTCCACAGATCTTACTGTCCCGGGATCTGAAGCATTCAGGAAAGTGGATAGAATGTAGCATCTTATGAGTTTTTTTCCTTGCTACACATCCTTCGTCTTCACAAAATTACTTCTGCCTTTCTCAATCCTCCTAACCTCTGCTTCACATTTGTCATCTTCTGTCCTCAATATACCAATTTATCAATGAGACCATCCACTCTGGTTCCTTCGAATGCATTCCTTCTGACTAGCATTGTTTTTGTTTGTTTGAGTGCCCATATTCAACCCATGTTCTAAACTTCTAGATTTTATTTGATCAATTATATTTTGTAGGGCCATTTGAATTCAGCAAGAAGCGCTGTGTCATCGGCGTACTGTAATTTTGTTATGTTCTTACTTCCATTTTTTACTGCTGGAAGTACATTTAATCCTCCGAATTTTTGTTCCATGTACAAATTGAATAATTTTGGCGATGATACACAGTCTTGTCACGCTCCTCTCCTCACTTGAAACATAGCTGATTATCCCTTGATAGCCTGATGCTTGCTCAAAGGCCCTGGATAAATCATAGAAATCATAGAAACCCTACAGTGCAGAAGGAGGCCATCCGGCCCATCGAGTCCGCACCGACCACAATCCCGCCCAGGCCCTACCCCCACCTATTTACCCGCTAATCCCTCTAACCTACGCATCTCAGGACTCTAAGGGGCAATTTTTAACCTGGCCAATCAACCTAACCTGCACATCTTTGGACTGTGGGAGGAAACCGGAGCACCCGGAGGAAACCCACGCAGACACGAGGAGAATGTGCAAACTCCACACAGACAGTGACCCGAGCCGGGAATCGAACCCAGGACCCTGGAGCTGTGAAGCAACAGTGCTAACCATTGTGCTACCGTGCCGCCCCATAAATCCCACGGGTAAGGTTCTCCGGCCTCCTAACCGTGTGTTTCCCACTGGCGGGAAGTGGCGCGTTGTTTGCTGGCAGCGGGATTCCTTGGTCCCGCCGCTGCCAATGGGAATTCCCATTGCCGTCATCCCACGCCAGCAGGAAACCCACGGGTGGGGGTGCTCTGCCAGCGGGACCGGAGAATCCTGCTAGCGTGAACGGCTGGAGAATTTGAGCCCACATCTTTACTGTCAATGCCAAATTTCAACACTTCCATTAGCTTTTGGTGATAAACATTATTGAATGCATTTCCATAGTCTATGAATAATATGTAAATATTCTTCTATACTTCTAGATATTCATTGAAGATTGTTCTTATGTTAAATATTTCCTCTCTTGCTCTTACTCCAGGTCTAAATCCAAACTGCGTTTCACGACTTTCTGTTTCAAAAGTGATTTTCCTTTCCCTTTCTATTATGATTTTCGTGATCACTTTAATGAGTTGACTCATGAAGATTATAGTTCTAAAATGATTGCATGCCATTGCTTTAGATTGTTTGCACACTTGGAAAAGTCCAGGTGTTGTGTATAGAAATTAAATAGATGATGTGAGGGGGAAACGATGTTTCAGAAACAGTATAAAGAACATTCATACCTATCCCAGCTTGGGCACAAATTCAGATCCTTGTGGCAACAATTAAGTTGAAACTGAAAGTACAAAGAAAGAAAAAGCTGTGCAACCATTAGACTTTGACATGCTGAAGGATGAGAACATCAGAGAGGTAGTTAAAAGAAACAAGAATGAATATCTTGAGAATGAGGAAACAGAACAAGCAGTGTCTCATAACAAGAAATAGAAAACAAGTGGAAAAACATCAAAGACGGTAGACAATATGCTGCAAAGGAAATATTACCAAAATGGGACATAGAAAGAGACAAGAAGCGAGTAGATGAGATATCAGCAGCGGTAATAGAAAGAGGAAAGAAAAGAGCCACACTTGTGTATGATGAAATTGAAAAAACACTATAAAGTATGTATGTAGGCAAGCTAAAGAGAAATTGTATAATGAGATGTGTGATGAATTATCAGAGATGGAAAGAGAAATGAAAGTTTTGCACAAGATAGTGAAGTCTTTGACAGATAGAAAGAAAGGGATAACACAGATAGTTGGTGCATAAAAGACAAAGATGGTAGGGTATAGTTTGAAAAGGATGCAGCTGTATAAACCTGGACAGAATGTGTAAGTGAATTGTATAATGGTCCAAATCGACTGAGTCCTCAAGGTGTGGAGGCAACTCAATGACCAAAGATTATGATATCAGAGGTAAAGAATGAAAGCTTTGAAATTAATGAGCACAGGAAAAGCTCCAGGCATAGATGAAGTAATAGCAGAATACCTAAAAGCCCTTGGAGAAACAGAATTAGAAGTGATAACAGGAATTTGTGATCAAATATACACCAAAGGAAACATTCCAAGTGACTTGAGACATTCATTATTCATTCAGTTACCTAAGACTCTGAAAGGTGAAGTTAATATAGTGAATAAAGTTATCATCTCAGCAGGTGTAATTGGTGTTAAACTGAAACTCCAGTTTCTCTATTAGTACATGACATTGGTTTTAACATTTGCTTATTAGGTTTAAATTAAAAGAATAGACGACAGTCTCATCAGTGAAACTGATTTCTTACAACCCTGGGAAGTAAATCAGTCACTGAATTCTATTGTTCCTGTACTACCAATAGCCATCGAGTGTTTTGAAGTCAACCACAATAGAGAGCCTTCTGTACTCAGTGCCATCATCGGTTTGATTGTAGTATTGAGTTGAGAATCACAAACCAGGTTTTTTCTGAACATGTGTATTAATCAGCATGAAAAATGAGGGTATCAGTGATTTTGTTGTTATTTCCCAAAACAGACTCATGGAATCAGAGAATTGTTACCTGCAGGAGGAGGCCATTCGGCCCATCGACTCTCCAAATGAGCATTGCAACTTAGTGTCATTCACCTGCCTTTTCCCCATACCCCTGAATATTGGGGTGAATTTTACCATCCCGTCCACCACAGGAATCAGGGCGGGCAAGGAGTGGAACATGGAAAGGTCCGTTGACTTTGGGCGGGGTTTTCCGGTTTTGGGACGAGCGAGGCCATAAAATCCCGCCTATTGTTTCTATTCAAGTAATCAGCTGATGCCCTCTTGAATGCCTCCATTGAACCTGCCTCCACCACACTTCCAGGCAGTGCATTCCAGACCCCAACCACTCAGATGCGTGAAAAAGTTTTTCTCACATCGCATTTGCTTCTTTTGCAAATCACTTTAAATCTGTGCTTTTACAAATGGGCACAGTTTTGCCCTATCTACTCTGTCTAGACCCCTCATAATTTTGAAAATCTCTATCAAATTTCCTCTTAGCCTTCTCCTCTCTAAGGAGAACAGTCCCAACCTCCAATCTATCCTCATAACTGAAGTTTCTCATCCCTGGAACCGTTCTTCCAAACCTCTTCTGCACTTTCTCCAATATGTTCACATCCTTGTGTTGCCCAGAACTGTACACAATACTCCAGTTGAGGTCTAACTCGTGTCATACATAAGTTCAGCATTACCTCCTTACTCTTGTACTCTATACACCGATTAATAAAGCCCAGAATACTGTATGTTTTATTAACTGCTCTCTCCAACTGTCCTGCCACCTTTAATGACTTATCCCTCTGCTCCTGTACACCCTTTGCAGTTGTACCCTTTATTTTATATTGTCTCTCCATGTTCTTCCTACCAAAATGAATCACCTCACACTTCTCTGTACTGAACATCAACTGCCACCAATTTGCCCACTCCATCAATTTGTCCCAGTGCCATTGTGAGTAAAACTGCCAGTTCAGTACTAATTTGTATTGGGTAAGAAGAGTTCAACAATTCCATATTTTGGAAATGCACACACCAATAACTGAATTAACATTGACCATGATTTATTTATTTCACATAAGATTCTTGTAACCAACAGAAAATGAAGGCTTCCATCTCACTACCCTGGATTGGATTTGATACTGAGGTTGCAGATGTGTAAGGATACTATGTCAGATACTGTGCCACTCAGGTCCTATGCTATAAGAAGAATTTAGCCCATGTGTGAACATAGAACATAGAAAGCCACAGCACAAACAGGCCCTTCGGCCCACAAGTTGCGCCGATCACATCCCCACCTCTAGGCCTATCTATAGCCCTCAATCCCATTAAATCCCATGTACTCATCCAGAAGTCTCTTAAAAGACCCCAACGAGTTTGCCTCCACCACCACCGACGTCAGCCGATTCCACTCACCCACCACCCTCTGAGTGAAAAACTTACCCCTGACATCCCCCCTGTACCTACCCCCCAGCACCTTAAACCTGTGTCCTCTCGTAGCAACCATTTCAGCCCTTGGAAATAGCCTCTGAGAGTCCACCCTATCCAGACCCCTCAACATCTTGTAAACCTCTATCAGGTCACCTCTCATCCTTCGTCTCTCCAGGGAGAAGAGACCAAGCTCCCTCAACCTATCCTCATAAGGCATGCCCCCCAATCCAGGCAACATCCTTGTAAATCTCCTCTGCACCCTTTCAATGGCTTCAACATCTTTCCTGTAATGAGGTGACCAGAACTGCGCGCAGTACTCCAAGTGGGGTCTAACCAGGGTCCTATAAAGCTGCAGCATTATCTCCCGACTCCTAAACTCAATCCCCCGATTAATGAAGGCTAGTACGCCATACGCCTTCTTGACCGCATCCTCCACCTGCGAGGCCGATTTAAGAGTCCTATGGACCCGGACCCCAAGGTCCTTCTGATCCTCTACACTGCTAAGAATGGTACCCTTCATTTTATACTGCTGCTCCATCCCATTGGATCTGCCAAAATGGATCACTACACACTTATCCGGGTTGAAGTCCATCTGCCACTTCTCCGCCCAGTCTTGCATTCTATCTATGTCTCGCTGCAACTTCTGACATCCCTCCAAACTATCCACAACACCACCTACCTTGGTGTCGTCAGCAAACTTACCAACCCATCCCTCCACTTCCTCATCCAGGTCATTTATGAAAATGACAAACAGCAAGGGTCCCAGAACAGATCCCTGGGGCACTCCACTGGTCACTGACCTCCATGCAGAGAAAGACCCCTCCACAGCCACTCTCTGCCTTCTGCAGGCAAGCCAGTTCTGGATCCACAAGGCAACAGCCCCTTGGATCCCATGCCCTCTCACTTTCTCAAGAAGTCTTGCATGGGGGACCTTATCGAACGCTTTGCTGAAGTCCATATAGACCACATCCACCGCTCTTCCTTCGTCAATGTGCTTGGTCACATTTTCAAAGAACTCAACCAGGCTCGTAAGGCACGACCTGCCCCTGACAAAGCCGTGCTGACTACTTTTGATCATACTAAACTTCTCTAGATGATCATAAATCCTGTCTCTCAGGATCCTCTCCATCAACTTACCAACCACTGAGGTTAGACTCACCGGTCGGTAATTACCCGGGCTGTCCCTGTTCCCTTTCTTGAATATAGGGACCACATCCGCAATCCTCCAATCCTCCGGAACCTCTCCCGTCTCCATCGACGATGCAAAGATCATCGCCAAAGGCTCCGCAATCTCCTCCCTCGCCTCCCACAGTAACCTGGGGTACATCCCATCCGGTCCCGGCGACTTACCAACCTTGATGCCATTCAATAGTTCCAACACATCCTCTTTCTTTATGTCCACATGCTCGATCCTTTCTGTCCTCCGCAATCCAGCAGTACAACCACCCAGATCCCTTTCCACCGTGAATACCGAGGTAAAGTATTCATTAAGCAGCTCCGCCATTTCTAACGGTTCCGCACAAACTTTTCCCCCTTCACCTTTTAAGGGTCCTATGCCTTCACATCTCATCCTTTTACTCTTGACATATTTGTAGAAAGCCTTGGGATTCTCCTTAATCTTACCCGCCAAGGTCTTCTCATGACCCCTTCTCGCTCTCCTAATTTCCTTCTTAAGCTCCTTCCTACATCGCGTATACTCCTCTAAATCCTTAACACCTCCTAGCTCTCTGAACCTTCTGTACGCCTCTCTTTTCTTATTCACCAGGTTCATCACAACCTTCGTGCACCACGGTTCCCGTACCCTACCAACACCCCCCTGTCTCATCGGAACGTTGTCATGCAGAGCTCCAGACAAACATTCCTTGAAAATCCTCCACTTTCCTTCGGTACTTTTCCCCAAGAATGCCTCCTTCCAATTTACCCGTCTAATTTCCTCCCTGATGACACTGTATTTCCCTTTACTCCAGAGAAACACTTTCCTAGCCTGCCTGACCCTATCTCTTTCCAATGCTATCGTGAAGGAGATAGAATTATGATCGCTATCCCCAAGATGCTCACCCACCGAGAGATCCTCCACCTGTCCAGGTTCATTAGCCAGCACCAGATCAAGAACAGCCTCTCCTCTAGTAGGCTTATCCACATACTGTGTCAGGAAACTCTCCTGGACACACCTAACAAACTCCTCTCCATCCAAACCCCTAGCCCTAGGGATATTCCAATCTATGTTTGGGAAATTAAAATCTCCCATCACGACAACTCTGTTATTCCTACATCTCTCCAGGATCTGTTTCCCCATCTGCTCCTCAACATCTCTGTTACTATTGGGCGGCCTATAGAAAACACCCAGCAAAGTTACCGACCCCTTCCTGTTCCTAACCTCCACCCACAGAGATTCCGTAGTCAGTCCCTCCACGGCGTCCACCTTCTCTACAGCCGTGACACTATCCCTGATCAACAGTGCCACTCCCCCCCCTCTCTTGCCTCCCTCCCTGTCCTTCCTGAAACATCTAAAACCCGGCACCTGAAGCACCCAGTCCTGTCCCTGAGACATCCAAGTCTCCGTAATGGCCACCACATCACAATTCGAAGCAGCAATCCACGCTCCAAGCTCATCCACTTTATTCACTACACTCCTGGCATTAAAATAGACACATCTCAGACCTTCAGCCTGAGCACTTCCCTTCTCCCTCACTCGTCTAACCTCCCTCTTACCCTGTCTACATTCCTTATCTATTTGCGAGCTAACCTCCTCGCTCTCAGTCCCCTCATTTCGATTCCCTCCCCCCAACCTTTCTAGTTTAAAGTCTCACCAGTAGCCTTAGCCACTTCAGCTAATCAATATTTGCACTTGGTTTGTAGTTATATGTTTGACCTTTGGCGTTTTGGAATGCAACCTTTCAATCTCCGCAAGTAAATGTTAAGACTTAAGGGTAGAGTGTGCAGCTGGATAAGAAATAGGTTGAACAAATTAGAAACAGTGAACTAATGCAGACAAGCGTTGAGTGGATTTCCACTGAGGTCAGTGCTTGGACACTTGTTGACTGCGATTTAGTTATGGTAATACCGTCCCACCTACCACTTGGAGAACTGATGGGAGTCGATGTCCTCTGTCCATGGGAGGCCCGTACAATTACAAGACAAGCAGGCACTTACCTGAACAGTTGGACCTCCCACTGAATCAGGACATTGGTTGGGTGGAAATCCACCCCCCCCCCCCACCTCCCCCCCAGCCCCCCCCCCCCCCCCCCCCCCCCACCCCTGCCCCGAGAACTGTCAGCCGATCAGAGACCAAAAGCTCTCCATTACCATCAGTGCTACTGGGAGTGATGGCTCCTGGCTGTAATAGATTGTTTTTTTAACCAGGGACAGTCACTGAATCCCTGGAGAGAACTAAGTGGAGTAGTTCTGAATGCCACCTGAACAGACACATTACCCTTTGGTGGGATCCATCAGTGGCCAGGCAAGAGGGATCTTGTGGAAATCGTCGCGAGCTTTAGGTTTCCAAGTGTCCAGGTCAGTAATAACTTGTCCTGGTCCCTCCACACTGATGCTCAAGTTAAGAAAGCCCATTAACGCCTCTACTTTCTCAGGAGGCTAAGGAAATTTGGCTTGTCCGCAGCAACTTTCACCAATTTTTCCAGATGCACCATAAAGTATCCTTTCTGGATGTATCACATCTTGGTATGGCTCCTGCTTTGATCCAGGCCACCAGGAACTACAAAGAGTTGTGAATGTAGCCCAGCCCATCAAACCAGCCTTCCATCCATTGACTCCGTCTACACTTCCCGCTGCCTCGGAAAAGCCACCAGCATAATCAAGGACCCCACGCACCATGGACATAGTCTCTTCCACCTTCTTCCATCAGGCAAAAGATACAAAAGTCAGAGAATATGTACCAACCGACTCAAGAACAGCTTCTTCCCTGTTGCTTTTGAATGGACCCTTATATTAAGCTGACCTTTCTCCACAACCTACCTGTAATTTCAACACTATAGGAGCTCTCAGACTCTCCCATGTCCCCTTTTGGCAAGGGATCTCCGCTTTAAAGCACCAGGTTGTGAAAAGCTCAACAGATCATGATTATGCGGGTTCCCCTCTGTGGAGAGTATTGCAGAGCTCCGCCCGAGCTTGTCAAGATTTGTGCTGCATCGTATCTCTCCTCCAAGGCAATCTGAGGAAAATGCATGGGTTACAAGAGCCATTGTTAGAGCAGGTACCCCATGATCCAAGCAGCCAGCCCTACATCGCTGAGCCCCTTCAAAAATGTGAGGTACTGAGGAGTGACCCAGGATGCAGGAGTTCTGGCAGCTCCAAGGGTACCGTGCACTAATGTGCATGATGTGCTTCTGATGATCGCATACCAGCTGAATGTTCAGGGATGGAATACATTTGTCCTAATGAACATCGGGGGCTGGTGCCATGCAGATCATAAAACTACATTGGGTGGGATTTTGCACTCTGTGCACAGACTGCTGGCTGGGGTGGGAAAACCAATGTGTCACTGTCCAACTGCACAGCTGAATTTTCTCTCCATGTTCTCTGACATTCTTTGCACAAAAAATCTGCAGGCATGGTTTTCTCCATCATGCTGATGGAGCAGTGCCTGAAAATCAGGAAACCCCCTCCCCCCCCCTCTAAGAATAAGGGGATCTCTCCACCCACAAGCATTGGGGCAAACCCATCCCCTCATCCCCCACAAATATAAAGGGAACACTGCACCCCCAATGGAGCTCCCCAAGGTCCCGCCCTGGCACTGCTCAGTCAGCGCTGCCAGGAGGCTGGCACTGCCTGGACATGTCCCTCCCCTCCGCCTCCCCCCCATCCAGGAGCTATATTTATCTTTCCACCACCAGAGGGTCCTCCTCAACTGCTTCACGTTTTTCCAAACCAGTTGTAAACCTTGCTGGCCTAACAACACATAGGCGAGGGGGAGTTCTAAATGTGGGGGGAGCGTATGGTGGGGAAACCCTTTAATTATATGATAAATTATTAAGATGTATTGAAATGAAGTTCCTGCCCTGTGATTTCACCAGCAAAGGGCGGGAAAATCAGAAATGAGATCTGGCTGACGAGAATTTGCGCTCACAGCAAACACGGGCACAAAATCATGTCTATGTGTATAATCAAATGTATCCTGTACACTGGAGGCGCCTGAGATAGCTGCAAAGCTCAGAATTCCAGCAGCCTGGCTCGCTTCATCATGGGTATAGAGGAATATGGGCCAAATGCAGGCAACTGGGACTAGCTTAGGGGTTTAAAAATCTTGAACTGCCCTTGCATCACCTGGAGCCCAGGCTTCTTCACCTGAACCAGGCAGTATGTCTACATCAGGCTCCATATTGCCCGTGTCCAGTTCTTCCATTTCTGTTGGCAAGTCTTCTTCTGGGTGAATGCTCAGTTCATGTGGAAGCGTGAAGTTGTGCAATGCACAACACACTACAATCTTTGCGACTATCCCCGGTGCTTACTGTAATGTGCCCCTGATCTGTCCAGACATCAAAAACCTGAAAAACCTGATTTCACCTGACGTGTTGCCACATGAGCACGGTTGTCACATTCCTGTGCTTCATGGTCGGACCTGTGGAATAGTGTCATAAGCCCTATTCTAAATGGGTTTCCCTGATTACCCAGTAACCATCCTCTAATTCCTGGTAGTGTTTTCATAGCCCACTGGAACATTGACTTTTCAAGAATGAATGAGTCATGATCACTTTCCCGGTTGTCTGCATTTACATTGAGGGTCCCCATTTTTGCAATACACACGATCATGTCATTTAAAGAATGGAACCCCTTCCCATTGATGAACAAACAGTGTCATCCCTTGGTTCCTTCAATGCAAAAGTGTTCCACCAACAGCCCCGATTACTTTTTGCAAACCAGCAATCCTGTGGAATGCAATGGATCTCTCTTCCATCTTCACAGAGGATGTGTCAAAAGTAATAAGCTTGGATCCCTACAATAAAATCTCATTCGTTACCTGGTGAATGCAGATCCTCGCATGTGAAATGTTACATGTCTCACTGATGCCAAGTTGAAAGAATCATAGAATCTCTATAGCGCAGAAGGTGGCCATTCGGCCCATCGAGTCTGTACCAACCACAATCCCATCCAAGCCCTATTCCCGTAACCCCACACATTTACTCTGCTAATCCCCCTGACATTAGGGTCAATTTAGCACGGCCAATCAACCTAACCCGCACATCTTTGGACTGTGGGAGGAAACCGGGGCACCCGGAGGAAACCCACGGACACGGAGAGAACGTGCAAACTTCGCACAGACAGTGACCCGAGGCCGGAATCGAAGCTGGGTCCCTGGCGCTGTGAGGGAGCAGTGTTAATCACTGTGCCACCATGTTGCCCAAGGACCCCGACCCAAAAAACTCAGTGCTGCCATGAATTGCATCTCCACTGTTAAGGTAGTGCGGCAGTTAGAGTTTGGTTTCAGGTCTTCCTTTGACATTTCACCAAGGCATCCCATTGCTTCTTTAGTGAAGTACAGTTTCCAGGCACATATTTCCTCTGACAACATTTCATATTGCTATGGTTCAGGTCAGAAACTCCGAAAGTGTTTTATGGAGTCCGTATGGATCATAAATTTGCAACTTGAATTTGGCTAGGATATGCATGATTGGTCTCACTTCAGGTATGATTCAAATGACTCGCGAGGGATCTTTAATCAAACAAAGTTTATTTAAGAATATAGTTAACATATATAGTGAGAATGTTAGCAATAACTTCTATCAATTACAAACAAAATCAAAACAACCACGATAATGTATAACCTTTAACAAATATAGGAGCTGTCCCAATCAAACCAATCCCATAAACAAGACCCTTCATACGGGTTGAATATAGCATAGACTAATGCTCACGTGATACAGGAATTGAGTCCTTTGGATGAAGTCTGCAGTTCTCTGGATAGACTCAGAACAGTTTGAAGTGAGAACAGCTTCCCAAAACAGGAGGGACTCGAGATAAGCCACCAACAGCAGATTCCCCTTCAGAAAGGCAAGGCCTTTCTTTCAGGTGACCAGAAGAATCTCCAAGTAAAACAGGGAGAGAGAGAAACACTTCCTTTCAGCTTGCTGTCCCTTCTAAAAACTAACCTGCAGCTCAGAACTGAAAATGAAAAAGCTCTTGTCACCTGACCTGCCATCCAGTTTTTATCCTACCAATGCAGAGTCATAAAGATCCCAGGAAAAATAAACAAGCTCCAGTTTAAGCAGCAATAAAATGATTCCTCCAGACAAACCAGTGCCATAATGAGAAAACAATTGAAGCCAAAAAGGCTTGCTTACAACTGCAGAAAACATGGTTTAGAAAAAAAATCTCTTAAAGGCACGCTAATGTCATAATATGATGTGTTTTGGCTGTACACTCTCATGGGTGGAAAATTGATTTGCTTCTTCATCAAGCAAACATGTAGCCTGACTCTTGTCTCATGATCTCTGCGCCTACGCAAGGCCTCAAAAGAACTTCAGTGACTTTTAGAAGCAAAGCTATAAGTGTGAGTTTCCAACGATAGTGGGACATGATTCCAGATTTTCAATCTGCACAGGATTCTGCAATACCTGTCAGAGAGGTAGTTCACATCAGCGCACAGGAGGCTTCCATACATCAACAAAGGCATCATATTTTCCTCAATCATTTACTGACTTATTTATTAGTGTCACGAGTAGGGTTATAGTGACACTGTAATTAAGTTATTGTGAAAACTCCCTAGTCACCACATTCTGGCACTTGTTTGGGTACACTTAGGAAGAATTTAGCATGGCCAATGCACCTAACCTGCACATCTTTTAGACTGTGGGAGGAAACTGGAGCACCCGGAAGAAACCCACACAGACATGGGGAGAACGTGCAAACTCCACACAGGCGGTGACCCAAGCTGGGAATCAAAACTGGGTCCCTGGCGCTGTGAGGCAGCAGTGCTAACCATTGTGGTACTGTGCCACATTTGAAGTAACAACTGAGACTTGTAAGGATCAACATTGCATTTAAACAACAGAGATTAAAATACAATGCAAACTCTTTCGCTGAAGGTTGTGCGGTGCACAATCTCTGTAAATTGGAATTCAGAAATGAGGGTATGGGCCAATGATTCCTGCAGTCTCTTGTTAAAGTGCACCAAAAGGCAATCGCTGCAAATTAGCCTTCTCAAGGAAGTCTTTCTCTTTCCCCCCAGCTTTGACTCTATTTCAATGTTGTGACTCGAAGTAGTTTGAAGGTGCTTCCTGAACAGGCCTCTTTGTCCAGCCATTGGCCTTTTCCACACCAACTCAGACCTTTCCTGTACAGAATATTTGTCAGTTTTGATTTCAAACTGCACTGGAATTTCAAGATGGCAGTGCTGTATTTTTACTTTGAGACCAGCGCCAGCTTTAACCTTCTCTCTGACAGTGTTAGGGTTAAACTGCGTGTGGACGAGCACCAGTTATCCTGAGGGAAACTTCGGAGGGAACCAGCTATTAGATGGTTTGATTAGTCTTTCGCCCCTATACCAAGGTCAGATGACCGATTTACACATCAGGACCGCTACGGACCGCCACCTGAGTTCCCTCTGGCTTCGCCCTGCCCAGGTGTTAGGGTTGGCCCAGTCTTCCTGGAACCTCACAATGATTGTAACACGACGGGGAGAATTTTACCATTTTGAGTCTAAGTGCCGAATCTGGGCGTCAAATAGATCCGCGCCTGGAATCCTCTTTCCAGCGCGCCCATACGCGTTTTGCCGGCTCCAGCCCGATCTGTGCCGTGGCCGGGGCTTAGCGCTGGCGGACCGGTTGGATCTCTGAACTGCGCATGCGCAGTTTGAAAAAAATCTGACAGAGCGCGCCCGGGCGCGGAAACAAAAGCAGAGAGCGGAGAGAGTTCATCCACTGGTCGGGGGTGGGGGGTGGGGGGGGGGGAGGGGGGGGTGGTGGACGAGGGGGTTGTGACCGATCATCCTCTGGGGGCGGGGGAGGAGAGGGGGTGTGACGTATCATCCTCCGGTCGGGGGGGTTGGGGGGTTCCACTACCAGCCACAGATTACTCTTCCCTGCAGGTGCGAGAGAGCGGGAGAGATGGCTGTGGCATGGACTGTAGCAGTGATGGTGTCAGGAGTGATCGGCCGCAGACAGGCAGCGGAACCCCCCCCGACCAGAGGATGAGATGTCGCACCCCCCCTCCTCCCCCACCCCCCCAGAGGATGAGACATCACATCCCGTCTCCACCCCCACCCCCCCCCCCCCCCCCGGGGATGATCGGTCACACCCCCTCCCCTCAGAAACCCCCCCCCCTGCAGGGGATGAGACGTCACACCCCCTCCTCCTCCCGCCCCGACCAGAGGATGGCCTGGGTCAGGGAGCCGTTGCAGTCTCTGACCCCGCTCTTCGGAGGCTGCAGCGGCGACTTCAGGCTTTTATTTTGCAGGTCGGTTCCAGCGTGGACGCGGATCGGGCCAGAAGACGGTAAAGTGGGATTTGGCGGTAGAGTTGGGCGCGCGGTTCATTAAGTCGATTTAAATGCATGCTGGACCTGCGCCCGAATCAGGTGTCGGTAAAGGCGCGATCTGCTCGGATTCGGGTGCAGATCGCGTTAAAGGCCCAACGCCCAACTTTACCACGATTTCGCGCCCGAAAACGGGCACTAAGGTTTGGTAAAATCAGGCCCTACATTCTGCACTCTCTCCTTTCCTTCTCTATGAAAGGTATACTTTGTCTGTATAGCAGCAAGAAACAATACTTTTCACTGTATACTAATACATGTGACAATAATAAATCAAATTAATTCAAATCAGATGTGTAGGTGGACATCTTCTTGTTATTCTCCAGCCTCCTCCAGGAACTCATTGTCGGTGTAGTGGATATTCTGGTTTTCTCCCCTGAACCCATCACTGTTGATGCCCACATGCCCATGTCAACCCTCCCCATCTCAAAGATGTAGCATGGTCACATACAGAGAACACTCCAGGAGAGCTTTGGATACCGCACCCCCCACCGCACCCCCCCCCCCCCCCCCCCGCACCGCCCCCCCCCCGCCTCCCCACCAACCACTTCCCTTGTTATCTTCCCCCATTTACAGACTGCAAATGCCCCCATCAACCATGACCATCCCATCTGCAGTCCAGACAACTTCATCACCACTGAGTATGAGGGAATGACCTTGATTTGCACATCAAGATGTGCCTGATCCCCAGTTGAGCACACAGGCCTTCCTCTTCCCTGGAACAGGACTATGATGTGAGTGCCATGCATAGCCCTGTAGCATGGCCCACAAAGCTCCAGGACTCCCTGAGGTTCGCAAATCCCGAGTGCTGCCTTTAATCTCCCACTCCAATCTCTTGCCCCAAGGGACTAGGACTGTTTTTCAATGAGCTCTCCTATCGCTTCATGATTGATCACAGCATGGTCTCCTTTCCACCAGCCCCTACACCCCACCCCCCGCCCCACCCCACCCCACCCATAAACCTAAGTGCAACCCATCCCTCAGGTACAAGCCTTCCTCCTCCTCCACCTTCATGAGACTCTGTGCAACCCATTCCCCCTTGTGCCACAATAACACAAGCCCCTCTACCTCCCCACCACCCCTCCCTCCAATCCTACAGAAGGTGGATGAGAGCAAAATATTGTATATTTTCAAGAAGCAGTTAGATATAGCTCTTCGGGTGAAGGGGATCAAAAGAAATGGGGTGAGAGGGGAGTCAGGATCAAGCTATTGAGTTGAATGATCAGCCATGATCATAATAAATGGCAGAGCAGGCTCGAAGGGCTGAATGGCCTCCTCCTGGCCCTATTTTCTATATTTCTATGTTCCGGTGTCTGCGTGCATTTCTGCCCATTCATACTGTTCAATTCCCATCCAAATCCTTCTGTGTCTGCATTCCAGTCTTCCATGAAAGCTCCAACTTGCCCAAAGTCTCCCCTTTGCCTGCATTTGTTACATGCACCTCTCCCCTCCACCCCCTCAGACCCTCCCTGACCCCACCCCAATTCAACCCCTTGGGCGTGCAGTGCATGATTCTGAAATTTCCTGATGCCACAAAATTTGGAAGTATTGTGGACTCTGAATAGGATAGCGATAGACTTCAAAAGCACATGGACAGGTGGAAGGGGACAATATGTGGCAGAATTGAACCATTTTGGAAGGAAAGATAAGGAAAGGCAATAAAATAAAGGATAGAATTCTAAAGGGTGTCTGGGGAAAAGAGGGACCCAATGATCTGTGCACAAACCGTTGAAGGTTGCAGGAAAGGTTGAGAAATTGGCTAAAAAGTCACGCAGCATTCTGGGCCGTACAAAATGAGGCAGAGTGCAAAAGCAAGGAAGTTATGGTAATTCTTTATAAAGCATTGGTTCAGCCTCAACAGGAATACTGTGTCCAATTCTGAACACCATTCTCCCGGAAGGAAATGAAGGCACTGGAGGTGCTGCAGGAAATATTTGCATGAATGGTTCCAGCTGGGATGAGATATTGCATTAATGAGGAAAAATTGGTGAACCTGGGGCTGTTCTCTTTAAAGAGGAGATGATGGAGTGGAGGTTTGATAGGGACACTGAAAATCATGAGGGATCCAGACGGAGTCGATTGGGAGAATTTCTTTCCATTGCTGGAGGGGCCAAGAACCACAGGATAACAATTAATGGCTAAAGAAGCAATGGCATCATGAGAAAAAACATTTTTTTTTCACAGAACGATTGGTTATGATCTAGAATGTACTGCCTGGGAGTGTGGTGTCAGGTTCAATCATAGTTTTCAAAAGAGCATTGGATAATTATCTGGAGAAAAATTGGCTGGGTGTGTGGGAAAAGCTGAGTTCGCCTGACAGGGAGCTGGCAGGGGCACAATGGGTCAAATGATATATATGCTGTAACCATTCTACAAATCTGTGTGCAATCATCACACAACAAAAAATATTGAAGCAGAACAAAAATACTGAATGAGATACAGCAGAACTTAGATGGAAAATTGTCCCAAAGATGTCTGATAAAGACATCATAAAAATGTCAAACAAGAGAAGGAAATATGAGGAGGAGCAACCAAGAGCTCAGTGAAAGAGGTGGACTTGATGCAAGTCTTAAAGGAGGTGGAGAGCCAGAGTGGCTTAGGGAGGGAACCTTAAAACGTGGGCCTCGGGTGGTTGAAGGCTCAGCTGCCAAAGGTGTGACAAAACAGTGAGATATCAAAGAGGCTGGAGGCAAAAAGATGGAGATTTCTGGGGAGGAGTTTTGTAACACTGGACAAAGCTACACAGATTGGGAGGGAAAATTGGCTGTGGACGGATTCAAACCCAACAAGGGGAAATTTACGGTGGCTGAAATTTCCCGGTGCTTCTTGCTGGTCGGACCTTCATGTCCAGCTGACAGAAACCCTTGCCACAATCTCTGTGGTACTGGAGGGAGAAACGAACAGGAACCCGGGTTCAATTCCAGCCAAACAGCAGTGGCCCCAAAACAGACCCTTGCGGTACACCCTAGTAACTGAACACCAGGATGAATATTTCCCATCAACCACCACCCTCTGTTTTCTTACAGGTAGCCAATTCCTGATCCAAACCACTAAATCACCCTCAATCCCATGTGTCCGTATTTTCTGCAAAAGCTTACCAGGTTAGGTTGATTGGCTGTGCTAAATTGACCTGTAGTGTCAGACAAGTAGCAGGGTAAATATGTGGGCTTACAGGGGTTGGGCCTGGGTGGGATTGATGTCGGTGCAGGCTCGATGGGCCGAATGGACTCCTTCTGCATTGTAGGGATTTCATGAGAAAGTATCATTCTGACAACGGGAAATCTGTTGGCAGCAGCGGGACTGGAAGATCCCTTGGGTCGCCTCCGCAGCCAAAAAACATACTGCGCTGGAGGGCGGAAGATCCCACTAGGAATCAACATAGATTAATGAGATCAGGGATGATGGCCGCTTGACTCAGGAAACTGGATGGGTGGTAGTATTGTGGCGAGATGAAGTTCGTGGGAGTTGGAGAACCAGCAAATGGAAAGGAGGGCATCAGCGCAGTCAAAACGGGATAGTGACAGGATGTCTGAGGGCTTCAACTGCGGGCAAGCTGAGATAAGGGCAAAGGCAGACAACATGACAAAGGGTTTGAACTGGAGTCTATGTAGAATCCCAAAGTGCCTACCAGGTCATCAAATCTCTGCCCTTCTTTGGTTTGATACATTCCATGCCCAGAACACTTTGGGCTGAATTTTCATTTGTGGACCTCTGATCTTGCTGACAGGAGGAAAAGCAGATTTGGAACACACACAGAGGCTGTTGTCAGGACCCAGAGGGTGACTTTTGATGAGGTTGCCAATTAATTGACCACCTCCTGGAACCTTTTCTGATTAAGGATGGAGGGCAGGCTGCTGAGGCTGGAGAGTCAGCAGGAGGCCCGTTGGTATTAACACATTGGCAACCCCGCATTCAAAGCTGCCAATGTAGAACCTCAAGATGGAGGCACCTACTGAAGACTTTTCAAATCCTTCGAACTTAAGAAGAGGCCACAGTTGCCAGGCTGTCACGGTAGAGGGCAGGTTGGGAGGTGATGGGTGCGCTTTAAAATAACGTTGCAATGCTGTGTCCAGCATAAAGATTTCAATTTCCTTAATAGGCTGCCCACTACTTGTGGGGCAGTAGCCACTCTCCCCAAACAGGGTCTTTATAAGTGGCCCGAGGGGGCACAATGCCAGCAAACCAGCACACTGTTTGTTGGCAGGAAATTGCACGCCCATCACCTCTGGCCTCTACTGCCACAGCAACTTAAAACCCAGAAGGGTAAAAGAGTTTGGAGCAGTATTCTTATTTCCCCATTTTACTGATATTCCATTTTAAAGTGTACAAGACTATAGAATCCATACTGTGCAGAAGGAGGCCATTCGGCCCATCGAGCCTGCACCGACAACAATCCCATCCAGGCCCTATCCCCATAATCCCATGTACTTACCCGGCTAGCCCCCCTGATACTAAGGACCAATCAACCCGCACATCTTTGGATTGTGGGAGGAAACTGGAGCACCTGGAGGAAACCCACGCAGACACGGCGAGAACGTGCAAACTCCACACAGACAGTGACCCAAGCTGGGAATCGAACCCAGGTCCCTGATGCTGTGAGCCAGCAATGCTAACCATTGTGCCACCATGCCAACCAATTCAGACGAGCTTTCTTACTTTCCCGTTTTACTGTTTTTTTTCCTTCTGGTAATTTTGCTCTTTTGTCTCCAGTTCTCCAGTATTCTTATTCAATATCCATGGTTCATTTTCTACTTCCTAGCACACTATTTTTATCATGTATGCTGGTTTAAAAAGTTGCGGACTCTATTAAGGGGGCTGATTTGCCAGGACTGCTATCTGCCACTGTGGCCGTTCACTCAAATCATTCAAATATTCAAAGCGGAAAATCCAGGCCTGGAACAGCATTGCCTCATGGAGGAAGCAGGAGTTGGACTGGCAGGGTGCTGCTCGATAGATTTGATCAGAAGACCTAAATCAGGCAAATGATGAAGTCTTTCATGTTATTTTTTTAAACATTTCAATTTACCTATTAATCCCTGGGAGCAATTGCCAACATCTGGGTCCTCTCTGAGACTCAGAACAGAACCTACACCAGATATGCTCATCAATATTCCATTGCCTAATAAACTTGTCTTTAATTTCCAACTGGTGAGCCAGAGTTTTCAGCTCTCTGCCCTGAGGCAATTAAGTAAAATTGTGTTGAACAGACAAGTCTGCCGTAATTTTCACAGAAACATTTTTTTTTAATCGATTGAGAAGTTGGACTCATTTTAAGGATTATTTGACGGGAGAGTCTAAAATGATCTCCTGAATTGCCTCTTTCACCGTGGCTTAGAAACACGGCACCATGTTAAGAGATTAAATAAAGCAAAAGCTTTATACGGCATTTTATTTTTGCAGTAAACATCATAGCAGTTTCTGCCATGGAGTAAACAGACTTGTGCAAACAGCTTTTCTGACATTATCTTTGAATGTCAGCAAATTGTGCAGAAACACCTACTCGGGATTGGAAAAAAAATCAAATAGAAAAGAAACTAACTGGAAAGCATTTCTCAACAACTTTTTACCTCTATCCTTGACATTCTGAAATATCTGACCTAAAGCTAGATTATAGAAAGATAAACTTGCTTTTTTTGTGAAGCTGTGTGATCGCCGTGAGTTATCCTCTGTAAAAGATGCTTATAAGTAAGAATGATACTGAGTGATTCAGAAAGAAGAAAATGCACAAAGATTCATAGTAGTTTTCATTTGGTTTAATTTATTATTGCCACATGTATTGGGATACAGTGCAAAGTATTGTTTCTTGTGCGCTATACAGACAAAGCATACCATTCATAGAGAAGGAAAGGAGAGGGTGCAGAATGTAGAGTTACAGTCATAGCTAGGGTGTAGAGAAAGATCAACTTAATATAAGGTCGGTCCATTCAAAGGTCTGATGGCAGCAGGGAAGAAGCTGTTCTTGAGTTGGTTGGTACATGACCTCAGACTTTTGTATCTTTTTCCCGGCGGAAGAAGGTAGAAGAGAGAATGTCCCTGGATCCCGTGAGATTTAACTTTATGCAACAATCTACCGTGCGGAACCTTGTCAAAGAACCGTGTGGTCCTTGATTATAGAGTCATAGAGTCATAGAGGTTTACAGCATGGAAACAGGCCCTTCGGCCCAACTTGTCCATGCCGCCCTTGTTTTTAAAACCCCTAAACTAATCCCAATTGCCCGCATTTGGCCCATATCCCTCTATACCCATCGTACCCGTGTAACTATCTAAATGATTTTTAAAAGATAAAATTGTACCCGCCTCTACTACTACCTCTGGCAGCTTGTTCCAGACACTCACCACCCTCTGTGTGAAAAAATTGCCCCCCTGGGCACTTTTGTATCTCTCCCCTCTCACCTTAAACCTATGCCCTCCAGTTTTAGACTCCCCTATCTTTGGGAAAAGATATTGGCTATCTACCTTGTCTATACCCCTCATTATTTTATAGACCTCTATAAGGTCACCCCTCAGCTTCCTATGCTCCCGAGAAAAAAGTCCCAGTCTATTCAGCCTCTCCTTATAACTCAATCCATCAAGTCTCGGTAGCATCCTAGTAAATCTTTTCTGCACTCTTTCTAGTTTAATAATATCCTTTCTATAATAGGGTGACCAGAATTGCACACAGTTTTCCAAGTGTGGTCTTACCAATGTCTTGTAAAACTTTAACAAGACGTCCCAACTCCTTTATTCACTGTTCTGACTGATGAAACCAAGCATGCTGAATGCCTTCTTCACCATTCTGTCCACCTGTGACTCCACTTTCAAGGAGCTATGAACATGTACCCCGAGATCATTTTGTTCTGTAACTCTCCCCAATGCCCTACCATTAACTGAGTAAGTCCTGCCCTGGTTCAATCTACCAAAATGCATCACCTCGCCTTTGTCTAAATTAAACTTCATCTGCCATTCGTCAGTTGATCAAGATCTCGTTGCAATTGGAGATAACTTTCTTCACTGTCCACTATGCCACCAATCTTGGTGTCATCTGCAAACTTACTAATCATGCCCCCTATATTCTCATCCAAATCATTAATATAAATGACAAATAGCTGTGGGCCCAGCACTGATCCCTGAGGCACACCGCTGGTCTCAGGCCTCCAGTTTGAAAAACAACTCTCTACAACCACCCTCTGGCTTCTGTCAAGAAGCCAATTTTGTATCCATTTAGATACCTCTCCCTGGATCCCGTGAGATTTAACTTTATGCAACAACCTACCATGCGGTACCTTGTCAAAGGCCTTGCTAAAGTCCATGTTGACAACATCAACTGTACTGCCCTCATCTACCTTCTTGGTTACCCCTTCAAAAAACTCAATTAAATTTGTGAGACATGATTTTCCACTCACAAAGCCATGCTGACTGTCCCTAATCAGTCCTTGCATCTCTAAATGCCTGTAGATCCTGTCTCTCAAAATACCTTCCAACAATTTACCCACCATAGATGTGAGATTATTCACATAGTTTCATTTAGTACAGAGTATCATAATGGTGCCCTGAGTCATAATTGAGATGTTCAGTCCTGAACATTTCTTTCCTTGTTTTTGAAGATAGAAAATTTGCACTCCGGACCCTCTACAGCACCAGATGTAATCTTGTGGATTTTAATGAGCAAACTCTAGCCCTCAAAGATTTTGCTGCGGCAAATCTATCCTAAGCTCAATCTTTTAAACAATGAATTGTGGTGTAAATTTAAAACGAATAACTGAAGTGATTCATTATTTTGCGCAATTCACTGATTAAGTGTACTTTTCCAAACACTGAGCTTCTAACATTGGTACAAATGTTACCAATATATCAAAATGAATAAATGAGGTGCAAAAAGTAATTTTGTGATATTGTATAATCGCATGCTGAATCACAATATTATGCTGATGAACAAGTTCACATTTGCTCCATAATCCATAATTGGACCCAATTTTACAGGGCCAAACATGTTAGCCATTAATAACAGGCATACCAATGTAGTCCAGTTCTTAGGACCTCAATTTTTTAATGACTGATTAACAGTATGTTACATTACTCCTTCCCTTTTCTAAAGGCAGAGAAAATGCACCTAATCAAAGGTTCTTCCTTTCTTGTCTAATTAACAGCTCGTAACAGTCAGCACCTTAATCACAAGTTTCTCCAATGGATAAGAAAGCAATGGCACTGTCAGATTGCCTGAAGGGAGTCATTTATAATTTGCAGAAGCTCTGTTGCTGCGATTTCAAAGTGCCCAATGTTGTATTACGTAAAATATTAAATCAGACATCTGCTTTCCTTTCCATTTTAAGTATTATTATGGATCACTGTTTCTTCCCAAAATATTTTTTTATTGGTGCACCCCACTGGCAATGTACATGTGTTGGGCATCTTTATAAAGTGATAGGAAGGAATAAATACTTATAAATGAATTCAAACCCAAATACTTATTAATTGGCCAAATAGAGGCCACTTTATGGTTTTGATAAAAATGGAATTGTACATAGATCAATATACAAAGGTAAGATTTAGCTTTAACCCATATCCGTTTGGAGACAAAGTAATGCATGGTAATCGGATTGCCCAAATATTTGGATATTTACCTTTATATAAGCCAAGAGGACATTATCCTGTCAACTATTTTTGTGGATATGCTAAGCTGGTTCATTAATAGATCAATGACTCTGGTAAAGCCCAGAAGAAAGATGATAGAAAATAAATTGCATATATATTTCAGTTGAGACAGTTGTAAGTGTTTGTTTGTTAATATCATCAGTAGTAATTTCAAGAATGTCTTATCTTGCTAACTAGAACTGCTCATTATCTTTTGCCTTTGTACATTCTTCATCTTGGATGGCGCTGCCACAGCAGGAGGTCAGTGACAATATAAAGGATGTCTTGTAGAAATTGATCCCGCTGGTTGTTAAAAGCACAAACGTTCCAGAAGACTTCTGGGGCAAGACCTGAGCCTTTTCTGGGCGTGAAATAACAACCGTGGTTCAAGCAATAATTAACTCTACACTTGAGCTTTACACAAGAGTTCCAGGCGACTATGTTGTTAGACAAAAGAGTCTTGACAGTTCAGTCTCAGTTTTGTTTTGTGGAACAGTAAGTATACCTGCTGCTTCTGTGACAGTTTCTTCAAGTCCTGGGGTTTGGCAGCGGTAGGTGATGGTCTCTTTGCTGCCTTGTTAATTTGGAGGAACAACTGAAAATCCTCACCAAGGTCAGTTTAGCGAATCTCTCTGCAATTGACTGCAATGACTCTTCAGCCCATGAACTTAACCCTGGGAGCCTGGTGTAATCCAATTGGAAAATCTGGGCCCATGACTCTACTGTTGTGGTTTAGGTTAGGATCTTGAGAAGAATCGAATACCTATTCACATCTCCTGCAATTTTGTGGAGGTGCACTTTTCTTAAAGAGCTTTGAAGTTCAAAAGAGATGTTAGCATAACGTTTCCAATCAGCTAACAATCAGCTATTAGTAAGGTGGTAAGAATGTGCTGAGCTGAACTGCACAAGATTGCACATTACCAGCTGTCCCACCCCCAAACAAAGTTCGCTCACATTTCCACTCCTGCCACCCAATGTATACTTCAGAATGGAAGTTCCAGCCCATGCTAATAAACGCAGCCTATATTTGTTCTGCTTTTTGAAACTTGTTGTGCGTTGAGGAGGAGGTTGGGGTGTGGGGAAGTGTTGGTGGTTCCTGGGAAAGATGAGGGAAATCCTATTAAGCATCTCTTAAAGGTGACTTACAAGCGGTGATGGGAACATTTTTAAAAGGATGAGCTCAGTTAAAGAAATATCAGGGTAAAAATGTTTTTCTTCTGTGGAGCCTTTGACAAGGTTGTTTTGATCATTTAACAAAATGCCTGAGAAATTGTTAGCACAATAAATGTGGAACCAGAATTTATGATCAAGTGTGATCAATATAGCATACTAATTCATCTCCTGCTTGATGATTCTGAAAGAGGAAATGTTCAGGATCCGCGAAGAAGGTGGACATATTTACTGTTGCAGGTAATTCTCTTCAGAGGACAGAATTGTAGCTCACCTGAAAGGAAGCACAGTGGGGTACTGAAAGATTCTGCTTTGGACACTGAAGGAGGCGTCATTGTCTCAAGTATATTAACAGGAAGTCCTTATGAACAACTCATAACCACATACATACAATAGAGGGTACAGGGAGGGAGCTGACTCCATCCTAGGTATTTACACATCTCTATCCATCTCTAGACTGAACCTGGTTCTGGATTGTGGTAGTGTGGCCTCATTAAGGGCCTGTGGGCCCTTAATTCCCTGAGGGCCATGTGATCGGGCTGGACCCTATGGGGTGTCGAAGTGGGATGGCACTGAATCAATTGAGTGCGAGAGCATGTATCCCAGGCTGGGGAGGGTCCGCAGTTGGAGTCGGGAAGTGTGCAGTCACATAGTTATTCTGTCTGACCCTGTTGTAAACACAGTTATTTGTTCATTTGCTGTAAAGTCTTTTGTTCTTTAGCCTCATCGAGTAACCCTCGATTTATTACATGAATCACGTCCCTTCTTGCGTCACTATGAAAGCAGTAATGTATTCAGTCCCGCATTAACCCTGTATGTACCAGATCCTACAATGACAGGTACAGTTAACAATTATGCCTACTGAGCGTGGCATTTGGTATGTGGGTAGCAGCATGTTTGATTTGATTTGATTTATTATTGTCACATGTATACAGTGAAAAGTATTGTTTCTTGCGTACTATACAGACAAAACATACCATTCATAGAAAAGATAATGAGAGGGTGCAGAATGTAGTGTTGCAGTTATAGATAGGGGGAAGAGAAAGATCAGCTTAATATATAATAGGTCCATTTAAAAGTCTGTTGGCAGCTGGGAAGAAGCTGCCTTAGAGTCGGTTGGCATGTGATCTCACACTTTTGTATCTTTTTGCCAAAGGAAGAAGGTGGAATAGAGTATGTCCAGGGTACGTGGGGTCATTCGTTATGCTGGTTGCTTTTCCAAGACAGCGGGAAGTATAGACAGTGTCAATGGATGGGACGTTAATTTGCGTGATGGACTGGGTTATGTTCACAATCCTTTGTAGTTTCTTACAGTCTTGGTCAGAGCAGGTGCCATACCAAGCTGTGATACATCCGGAAAGGATGTTTTCTGTGTTGCATCTGCAAAGATTGATGAGAGTCATAGCGGACATACCAAATTTCCTTAGCCTCTTGAGAAAGTAGAGGTGTTAGTGGGCTTTCTTAACTATAGTGTCCTTCCAGTGGAACTTGGCAGTCGGAGGCTGGATTTTTGGATAAAGCCCACCCACCTTGCTGATAGAAATTTGCTGCAAATAGCAGAAATTGAGCTGGAACTGTTATGTTGAAACACTGGCCATTTTCACATTTTTCCCATCATTGCCAATGGCTGTATTCAGGTGAAAACAGGCGTATAGGTAGTAATGATGAGATGATGCCAAAGTTTCATAAAGCTGCAACATGACATCCTAACTCTTGTCCTCAAGGCCTCGACCAATAAAGTCAAGAATGCCATATGCCTTCTTTATCACTCCATCTAATTATGTGGCCACTTTCAGGGAGCTATAGACTTGAACCTTATGGTAGGGACCTTGTTGAAAGCCTTACTAGAATCCATGTAGACAACATCCATCTCTCTACCCTCATCGATCACTTTGTCACCTCCTTGAAAAAAATCAAGCAAGTTAGTAAGACATGACGTGCCCTGCGCAAAGCCATGCTGACTTTCCTTCATTAGGCCATGCTTTTCCAAATGTGTGTAAATTTTATCCCTAAGAATCCTCTTCAATAGCTTCTCAACCACCAATGTGAGACTCATTGGTCAAAATTTCCTGGATTGTCCCTATTTCCTTTCTTCAACAGATGAACAACATTAGCTACTCTCCAGTCTTCCAGCTCTCCTCCAGTGGCCAGCGAGGATACAAAGATCATAACACGTGCAAAAACATCACAGGTGCCGCAAAAAGAAAATCTAGAAGGAAGCAGTCCAGCGTCTGCATGGCCCAGTACATCAAAATCCAAAAACACCGGTGGATGCGGTGTTTTTGGATTTCCAAAAGGCGTTTGATAAGGTGCCCCATAAAAGGCTGCTGAAGAAGATTAGGGCACACGGAGTTGGGGGTAGTGTGTTAAAGTGGATTGGGGACTGGCTATCCGACAGGAAGCAAAGAGTCGGAATAAATGGGTGTTTTTCCGGTTGGAGGAAGGTAACTAGTGGCGTGCCGCAGGGATCGGTACTCGGGCCGCAACTGTTTACCATTTATATAGATGATCTGGAGGAGGGGACGGAGTGTAGGGTAACGAAGTTTGCAGACAACACAAAGATAAGTGGAAAAGTGAATCGTGTGGAGGACGGAGAAGATCTGCAGAGAGATTTGGACAGGCTGAGTGAGTGGGCGAGGATATGGCAAATGGAGTATAACGTTGAGAAATGCGAGGTTATACACTTTGGAGGAAATAATAACAAATGGGATTACTATCTCAATGGAAACAAATTAAAACATGCTACCGTGCAAAGGGACCTGGGGGTCCTTGTGCATGAGACACAAAAGCCCAGTCTGCAGGTACAACAGGTGATCAAGAAGGCAAATAGGATGTTGGCCTATATTGCGAAGGGCATAGAATATAAAAGCAGGGATGTCTTGATGCACCTGTACAGGGCATTGGTGAGGCCGCAGCTGGAATACTGTGTGCAGTATTGGTCCCCTTGTATGAGGAAGGATATATTGGCATTGGAGGGAGTGCAGAGAAGGTTCGCCAGGTTGATACCGGAGATGAGGGGTTTGGATTATGAGGAGAGGCTGAGGAGATTGGGTTTGTACTCGTTGGAGTTTAGAAGGATGAGGGGGGATCTTATGGAGACTTATAAGATAATGCGGGGGCTGGATAGTGTGGAGGCGGAGAGATTCTTTCCACTTAGTAAGGAAGTTAAAACTAGAGGACACAGCCTCAAAATAAAGGGGGGTCGGTTTAAGACAGAGTTGAGGAGGAACTTCTTCTCCCAGAGGGTGGTGAATCTCTGGAATTCTCTGCCCACTGAGGTGGTGGAGGCTACCTCGCTGAATATGTTTAAAGCGCGGATGGATGGATTCCTGATCGGTAAGGGAATTAAGGGTTATGGGGATCAGGCGGGTAAGTGGTACTGATCCACGTCAGATCAGCCATGATCTTATTGAATGGCGGGGCAGGCTCGAGGGGCTAGATGGCCTACTCCTGCTCCTATTTCTTATGTTCTTATGTAAAAGCAGGAACAAGAAAATCTGTCCCTCTGTGTCTAATTTTAGGTGTTCTGGCTTAGGAAGCATTTCAAGGCCACGGACTTTTAAATCCAATTTACTCTGTAATTTCTGGGCAGATTCCTTTGAGTCCACTGCCCATTCTGGTTTGGCACTACCTGTGGATTGTGTAGGTTGCCAGCCTGTTGGTTATATCGGTGCATAATATAATGGCAGTTGGCACGATGCGTGATTGACTTTGCAGCAGTCTAGTGTTAAAGAGTTCTTCCTTACAGTTGGGTGGGAGCTGGTTGCTTCTGGTTATCCTTTTCTACTTTGGCTAACGTCACCAGTTGATGTGACTGTCCAATGGGATGAGGTTACCCTAAAGGAGGTCTTGTGGTGAAGTGGGTAGCATCCCTGTCTCTGACCCATAATCTCTGGGTTCGAGTCCCACTCCAGAACCTGATGGCCAAGGAAGTTGCATTCATAACGCAGTCAAATCCTTCCAACATACCAATGGCTGGCGATAAGTGCAGGAAAGATTGCTAGTCAGCCATGTTTGATCTGAAGTGGCACCCCTGGTGACCGTTCCGGGAGTTACTCACTATGGAAACAGACAAAACATACACCACTAGATGCGGGAAAAGATTTGGATTTGGAATGGAAAGATAGTCAGCACTGAGCAGTGTTGTATTATAACTCAAAGCAAGCAATCTGTTGTCTCCTGTAAATAAGGTGACAAGGTTATGTTGATACATTATGCACAGCACAGTATAATAATTGTGAGAGGAATTATTGTATTTAACTCTGATTAGCTGCAGGATGAAAGGGATCTGAGGATGTGATCGCTATGGCTGAGATTTCACTGCCAACCCAGGTAGCAGTTACAAAAGATAATTGCTATGCGCTGTAGCTGGCCCATGGGATTGGGAGTGATAACAGCCAATTCTCATTGTTCTTTGCAGAGCCCTGCACCTAAAATGAAGCTATTTAAAGTTTATTTATTATTGTCACAATTAAGGCTTACATTAACACTGCAATGAAGTTACTGTGAAATTCCTCTCATTGCCACAGTCCAGCACCTGTTCGGGTCAATGCACCTAACCAGCATATCTTTCAGACTGTGGGAGGAAACCGGAGCACCCGGAGGAAACTCACGCAGGCACGGGGGGATTGTGCAAACTCCACACAGACAGTGACCCAAGCTGGGAATCAAACCCAGATCCCTGGTGCTGTGAGGCAGCAGTACTAACCACTGTGCCAAAGTGCCGCCCACATAAGGTATGGTCCTGCACTGCCCTGATGGCTGCAGACATTTGTAAATACTTAAAGGAAATATTCATCGTTGGATGGTACTGATCTCAGTAACTTCTGCTTATTTCCAGCTACCTTACTGCATACAAGAGTCAAAATGTGCCAAGCTCTGTCTGTTATTATCATGACTGGGCTCTGAGTGCCTTTGATAAAAGAGAGCTTGAAGCCATGCTGTTACAAAGCAGTGAACATTTATTGACTCGTTACACCATTTACAGAAACGGACTTTATCAGGAATCCATTAGAACCTTCTTCCCTCAGTTCTGGTTACTTGTGATCTGGCATCACGGATCACAAACTCTGGCCACCATTAACCCTTTACACTACAAAAACCAAGCTGCAATGTGGTTTACAGCATAATTATCTTGGGGTTTAGAAGAGTGAGGATTGACTTGATTGATGTATATAAGGTCCTGAACGACCTTGACAAGTTAAACGTGGAAATGATGTTTCCTTTTGTGGGTGAGCCCAGAACTAGGGGGGCAGTGTTTTAAAGTTAGGGGTCACCCTTATAGGACAGGAATGAGGAGATTTTTTTTTTCTTTCAGAGGGTTGTGCGGCTTTATAACTCTGCCTCAGAAGGCAGTGGAGGCAGGCTCATTGAACTTTTTAAGGTGGAGGTAGATTGATTTATTCAGCAAGGGAATCGTAGATTATTGGGTATAGATGGGAGTGTAGAACTTGAAACACCAACAGATCAGCCACGATCTTATCAAATGGCAAAGCAGGCTCAAGGGGCCAAATGGCCCACTCCTGCTCCTATTTTGTCTGTTCATATGTACTGAAATCTCCATCCACTTGCAATGCAGAAGCAGCAGCGAGAAACAGAGACCTCTGCAGTGAGCCTGATACCCTCCGTGAAATGTGACCTCGAAGCATTCGCTGATCTTACGAAGTGCACCCATTACCTTGAACCACTTAACTGGGAACTGAGGTTTTTGACTAAAGGATGTGCTGTGTGGGCGATACAGTGGGGTTGCTTGCAGTTCAGTCGGTGATGTGCACTGCCAGTGAAAGATGACCCAAAGGCCACAGATGTTTATGTATCTTGTCGGATACGATACATGCTGTGAAGTAGCTTTAACACCTACTCATAATGACTATCAATTCTGACAAAGGCATAAAATTATGCTCTTCAATCACTGATATTTACGGAAATAGGAAAATATAGAAAACAGAAAATAATCATGTAAATTGAAAACAGAGAGGCAACATGAATGCTAAGGGTTGAGGATGGTTTATAATTCCTGGATCTCAGATATTTCTGATCTTATTGACAACATGGAAATCAAACTAAAAATTTTGATTTGTTTAGATTTGATTCAATTTATTATTGTCACGTGTTGGCTACCGTGTGAAGTATTGGGGGGTGATTCTCTCAAAAGTGCTGAATTGGTGAGAAAACTGATGCAAATCATGATTGTTTTTTCAGTGGGAGTTCAGACAAGAATCTCCCACACTCTGTGCATTGCAGAGGTCACAATCATGAATATCATTAAAAGCTCGGGGGGCTGGGGCCTATTCACATCCCCACCCTGGTAAACACCCCCCCCCGGGAGGCAGACCCGCTCTGGCAGAACACCCCAGGGAGACTGACCTCAGAAGACCATTCCCCCCCCAGCCCAGCCTGATCACTGGACACCATCCAGCCCAGACCGATCCTCATACAGAGTGGCAGCGGGACCCTCCCCAACCCCACTGATCGCCCCTAGCCCTGCCCACCATAGGCTCCGCCCTTTGGTCCCACCCACAATAGGCCCTACCCTCTCCCCAGGCCCCACCCACGGGATCCTGCCCCTTGGCACCACCCATTTGCCCTGCCCACAATAGGCCCCACCACATGGTCTCACCCTACCCCAGACCCAGTCCCCTAGGTCCTGCCCCTTGGCTCCACCCCCTTGGCACTGCCCAATTCCTCTTGGGCAGTGTCAAGGTGCCCCCTGGACATGGGCACTTTGCCCCTTGGGCAGTGCCAGGGGGTTCAGGGGGCACCACCCCCCCACCACCCGACCCCCGGGTGGCCTGATTGTCCCCTCCCTTCGCTCCGGCGGGGTCTCCCGCTAGTTCCCCGCAAGTGGGGAGCTGCTCGAAACACCGCCGGAGTGAAATACCCCTGGCGGGGTGGGAGATACTATCAGGCGAGAGAATTCCATGCCGGGCCCTATAAACACATTTAAAATACATTAAAAACAGATGTAAATTACTTACCTCTCTTCCTGCTGGTTTGCAGCGTGGTCCCGACTGCACCTGTGCTCCGGCTATGGAAGACTCGCATGCAATGGGAACGCGTGGACAAATCCCGTGAAATGGCCGACACGCGATTCTCCCATCCCAATGCGCCAAAAAACGTGCGTGTCGTGCTGGGAGAATGGGCCCATTGTTTCTTGCACGCTGTACAGACAAAGCATACCGTTCATAGAGAGCGTGGGGGAGAAGGAAAGGAGAGGGTGCTGAATGTAATGTTACAGTTATAGCTAGGGTGTCGAGAAAGGTCAGCTTAATATAAGGAAGGCTCATTCAAAAGTCAGCAGCATCGCAACTCCTGCTTATCACCTTGACAATTGTATCACCACAGATTTCACTATTCTAATTTTTTCAAAGACTTTCAATCGTGTATCCCATACAAAGCTACTGGACAAATTA
Organism: Mustelus asterias; assembly: GCF_964213995.1. Lineage (NCBI taxonomy): Eukaryota > Metazoa > Chordata > Chondrichthyes > Carcharhiniformes > Triakidae > Mustelus > Mustelus asterias. The sequence continues at coordinate 38,248,967 of NC_135805.1, forward strand.
GATCATTATGAAGTCTGGGGAAATAGTAAGCAATAGATAGGACCATTTATTCCCAAATGATTTGATTTGATTTATTATTGTCACATGTATTAGTATACAATGAAAGCATTGTTTCTTGCGCACTATACAGACAAAGCATACTGTACATAGAGAAGGAAAAGTGAGGGTGCAGAATGTCGTGTCACAGTCATAGCTAGGGTGTAGAGAAATATCAGCTTAATATATGGTAGGTCCATCCAAAAGTCTGATGGCAGCAGGGGAGAAGCTGTTCTTGAGTTGGTTGGCATTCAAGATGTTTGTATCTTTTTCCCGAGAAGAAGGTGGAAGAGAATATGTCCGGGGTGCATGCGGTCCTTGATTATGTTGGCTGTTTTTCCGAGGCAGCGGGAAGTGTATCCAGAATCAAAAATACAGTTATTGATGATACTAAGTAAGGCAGTATCTTGGAGAAAGAATGCAGCAAATCAATTCCGGTCAGATTTAATTTGGCCAACATCTCTATGCAAGCCAGTGGTACATGAAACATATATTTAATAAGTACTGTACAATAGCTCAACAATTGCATCGGAAACATTTTCTTCTTCACCACCTGCATGGAAATTTGTTGGATCATCCTCCCATAAAATCAATGAATGAAAGTTGGCTGCGTTCTGAAACCAGGGGTTCCCCAGAGCGAAGACATGAATTCACTCCTGCATTTTTGTGCACCATGAATAGAGTTGAATTAACAGGCAGATAATTTTTTAATAAATGGTCCTGGGTGTGTTTTTAAACTCACGAACTGTCAAATTGTAGAGAATGTTTCAGGATACATTTAAAAAGCTGATATAAATAAAGGCCCAGTTACTGTGATCTGGAAAGTACCGCCCAAGAAAAGTGGAGGAAGCAGGTTTAATAATAACTTTCAGAAGAAGATTGAATTATTATATGAAGATGGGGGAATTGATAGGGCTGTGGGGAAAGAGCAGGCGAATGAGATTTATTAGATAGCTCTTCCAAACAGCCAAACTGAGACATGGTTGTAAGAAGGCTTGGAATACAAAAGCAGGGATGTACTTCTGAGGCTTTATAAAGCACTGGTTAGGCCCCATTTGGAGTACTGTGAGCAATTTTGGGCCCCACACCTCAGGAAGGACATACTGGCACTGGAGCGGGTCCAGCGGAGATTCACACGGATGATCCCAGGAATGGTAGGCCTGACATACGATGAACGTCTGAGGATCGTGGGATTATATTCATTGGAGTTTAGGAGGTTGAGGGGAGATCTGATAGAAACTTACAAGATAATGAACGGCTTAGATAGGATGGACGTAGGGAAGTTGTTTCCATTAACAGGGGAGACTAGGACGCGGGGGCACAGCCTTAGAATAAAAGGGAGTCACTTTAGAACAGAGATGAGGAGAAATTTCTTCAGCCAGAGAGTGGTGGGTCTGTGGAATTCATTGCCACAGAGGGCTGTGGAGGCCGAGACGTTGAGCGTCTTCAAGACAGAAATTGATAAATTCTTGATTTCTCGAGGAATTAAGGGCTATGGGGAGAGAGCGGGTAAATGGAGTTGAAATCAACCATGATTGAATGGTGGAGTGGACTCGATGGGCCGAATGGCCTTACTTCCGCTCCTATGTCTTATGGTCTTATGGTCTAAAGTTGGGAAATCAACATTCAGCATAATTTGAATTTTAAGAAGGACGGGTGGGAAGGAAAAAGGTGTTAGGGTAGCTCTGCTAATAAGAGAGGAAAGATGTACAATTCTGAGGGATGTAGGGTAAATGTTGCGCTCCCATGTTTCCAATGAAAAAACAACGTTTGAAGGGAACATGCAGATGAGATGAGACTGCAGACAACAACTCCTATTTTCCAACACAGTCTCCCTTTGAATGTGAGCCTCAGTAGGAGCACATGTAGTGGAAGGATCTTTCACCTAAAGGATTAACATGAAACAAAGTACAGTATCACTTACATAGTGCAATAATGAAGAAGCTGTTCTTGAGTCAGTTGGTACATGGCCTCAGACTTTTGTATCTTTTTGGCGCTTGTACATTGCAATATCTATTACAGTATCCACAACAGTCGGAGTTCTAACATTATAAAGCGATTGTTTGTAATTGTCTTCCTGACAGTTAGGTTAATGCGATAGATCGATTTATCCAACAGGGTTGTAAACTAATCACGGATGTTCACAACTGTGTCCTTACCCTGTGACAAGTTAACATCAATACTACCGAGCTATGAGAGTGTTAGATGACCCTGTGGACAGTGAGAATGTGTTCATTAGGCTCACAGTGGAGGCAAATCATATCTTTGGCAAAAATACAAAATGGATCACAGCAAATCGGCAAATGGCTTTACACTGCACAAGATTTTAATTTTCTATTGAATTAAAATAGGCTACTAAAGCCCGTTTTCTAGTTAGCCTATCAGCGGATTGGGCCTCATTCATGATTCCCAGACCTCCGTGTGGTGAAAATCTGTCCCATAGAATCAAAGAAACCTACAGAGCAAAAGGAGGCCACTCGGCCCATCAAGTCTCCGAAAGAGAATCCTAACCAGGCCCTGTCCCCATAACTCTACATATTTACCCCACTAATTCCGCTAACCTTCACATCTTGGGGCACTGAGGGATAATTTAGCATGGTCAATCAGCCTAACCTATGGCACAGTGGTTAGCACTGCTGCTTCATGCAGGAAACGCACGCAGACATGGGGAGAATGTGCAAACTCCACACAGTCACCCGAGGCTGGAATCGAACCTGGGTCCCTGGCGCTGTGAGGCAGCAGTGCTAACGACTGTGCCACCATGCATCCTATCAGAAGTAAAGTTAATAGGGGCAATTTTCTGGCCCCTCACCCTCCCCCGCCAGTGAAAATCATGTTATGGTTGGAGAATCGCGTGAGATGTGCCAAACACAATTTGTACCCAGCGAGGGTGTGGCTGGATTAACATATTAAATCAGAATTTAAATATGCTTTACCAGGTTTGAACTGGATTCACTCAGCTCCCGGTATTCACCGATGAGCCGGTGCAACTGGAAGTCGGCGGGAATCACGACTAGTCTCCACAAAACAGAGATTAGGCATGATATAGCCCTCAAGTGGTTAGAGACATTATTGGCACTGCCAGGTTGGCAGGGTGGCACTGGCAAGGGCAGGGCTTGAAGGGGGTGCCTTTTAAAAATGGCACCCCAATCTATGAGGAGCCAGTCTTGCTGGTGTCTGTGGTTTCACACATCTCCTTAATGGCGGTAGTCTCCACTGGCTTAAAAAAAAGACTAAATTGGGGAGAACCGTGATTCGGATCATGCCGATCCACCCGATGGAATTCTCACCGCTTTCCCATCTGCTTCACAGTGCCAGGGACCAGGGTTCGATTCCCAGATTGGGTCACTGTCTTAGTGGAGTTTGCATGTTCTCCCCGTGTCTGCGTGTGTTTCCTCCAGGTGCTCCGGTTTCCACCCATACTCCAAAGATGTGCAGGTCAGGTTGATTGGCCATGCTAAATTGTCCCTTAGTGTCAGGGGGACTAGCAGGGTAAATATATGGTGCTACAGGGATTGGGGCTGGATGGGATTCTGGTTGGTGCTGACTCGATGGGCTGAATGGCCTCCTTCTGCACTTTAGGGATTCCATGATTCTTGGGATTCCATGTTTGGGAGAATTCAGCCCAATAATTCTCCTTCTAAGGGCCGAATCTTCCAATAATTTGTCAATATCGGTTTCAACGAGAAGTTGGCCTATAGCTCTCCAGCTGCACAGCCGAGTTTCCTCACCAGATTCACTGCCACTCTGCACAGAAAGTCTGGGCGCTTGGTTTCCACGGTCACTCTGAGGGTGGACCTGATGGAGCCGGAAACAAGATCAAAAAGGGCGCCCCAATCAGCCTTTGAAATAAAATCCCACCACCCCTCCCCCATGGACATGGGCAACCCCTCACAAATACTGGGGCAAACCCCATCCCCAGAATAATCAGAGTGACACCCACCACATTGTCATTGTGTAGAGTTTCAACGTTCTCGTCGTGTCTGTATGGGTTTCCTCCAGATGTTCCTGGAGTCCAAAGATGTGTGGGTTAGGTGCATTGGCCATGCTCAATTGCCCCTTAGTGTCCCAGAATATGTAGGTTAGAGGGACTTGCAGGATAAATATGTGGGGTTATAGGGATAGGGCCTGGGGTGGGTTTGTTATCGGTGCAGGCGCGATGGGCCGAATGGCCTCTTTCTGTACTGTGGGATTTCTATGATTCGATGCTTGGGGCAACCTCCTTCCCCACTCCATTCATAAGGAGAACCCCCCCAGTGGTGTTCCCTAGATGGCCTGCCTAGGTTGGCAGTCATGATGTGGAGATGCCGGCGTTGGACTGGGGTAAACACAGTAAGAAGTTTAACAACACCAGGTTAAAGTCCAACAGGTTTATTTGGTAGCAAAAGCCACACAAGCTTTCGGAGCTCTTAGCCCCTTCTTCAGGTGAGTGGGAATTCTGTTCACAAACAGAGCTTATAAAGACACAGACTCAATTTACATGAATAATGGTTGGAATGCAAATACTTACAACTAATCAAGTCTTTAAGAGACGAAACAATGTGAGTGGAGAGAGCATCAAGACAGGCTAAAAAGATGTGTATTGTCTCCAGACAAGACAACCAGTGAAACTCTGCAGGTCCACGCAACTGTGGGAGTTACAAATAGTGTGACATGAACCCAATATCCCGGTTGAGGCCGTCCTCGTGTGTGCGGAACTTGGCTATCAGTTTCTGCTCAGCGACTCTGCACTGTCGTGTGTCGCGAAGGCCGCCTTGGAGAACGCTTACCCGAATATCTGATATTCGGGTAAGCGTTCTCCAAGGCGGCCTTCGCGACACACGACAGCGCAGAGTCGCTGAGCAGAAACTGATAGCCAAGTTCCGCACACACGAGGACGGCCTCAACCGGGATATTGGGTTCATGTCACACTATTTGTAACTCCCACAGTTGCGTGGACCTGCAGAGTTTCACTGGCTGTCTTGTCTGGAGACAATACACATCTTTTTAGCCTGTCTTGATGCTCTCTCCACTCACATTGTTTCGTCTCTTAAAGACTTGATTAGTTGTAAGTATTTGCATTCCAACCATTATTCATGTAAATTGAGTCTGTGTCTTTATAAGCTCTGTTTGTGAACAGAATTCCCACTCACCTGAAGAAGGGGCTAAGAGCTCCGAAAGCTTGTGTGGCTTTTGCTACCAAATAAACCTGTTGGACTTTAACCTAGGTTGGCAGTGTCAGGTTGGCAGTGCCAGGTTGGCAGTGCCAGGTTGGCAGTACTAGGGCACTGTCCAATTCTGTCCTTCTGCCCCCAGGGACTATACTTACCTTTGCACCCAGGCAGTTCCCCTCCACAGCTTCTGTTGTGCTAAAGCTGTTGTGAATCTCACCAACATGAAGATGGGGGAATTCCTAGCTGGAGGAACATGTGGCGGAGAAGCCATTCAAATGCAAATCTTGTTGCATTATCGGCGAGATTCTCCTTCTTGTGATCTTGCGGGATTTTCCACCATTTTTGCCCATAGTGAGTACTGGCTGAAAATCCCTCCCTGTATCTTTTATCAATAAAGCAACTTAAATTCTCCAGCTGGAGAGATTTGTAAAACTATCACATGTGAAAAATCCTCAATTTAATGCCCATTACTATCATAGAATCCTACAATGCAGAAGGAGGCCATTAGGCCCATTGTTAGCGCGAGTGGGCGAACACAACCACTTTGGACTCAGAGTCAGGTTCAACAGCGGTACAGCTTTATTAACGTCGATGGAGGTGCAATCAGGACATACAAACAGCACTGTCCCAAAAGCACTCTGAAAGCCCGCCGCAATGGGCTACAGTTATACTCGAACTTTGACACGTTGTATGATTCAAATGTTAATGTTTTGTTCACACTATTTGACTCTGACCATTCTGTTTGATGTTTTAAGTACAGTATCGATGTTTAGGTATGGTAATCATTTCTGTCCGATGGGTTTATCAAGGGTCTAGAATCTCCGGGGTTTCTTGAACAATGGGTGTTTGGCTGATCTCAGGAAGTCTTTTGAGGCTAAGAAGGCTTCCTGATATCACTTGATTAGGTCAGTGGTGCTGATTTGATTGGATGTACCTTTACTTTAGTTTACTTTGGTGCCACCCTGTCTGGCTCCCGTTTGTGTGTTAGACCTTGTTTGCATTTTAAAAGCATGCCTTTTGCCTGCTTGTCTGGATAGAACATAGAACATAGAACAGTACAGCACAGAACAGGCCCTTCGGCCCACGATGTTGTGCCGAGCTTTATCTGAAACCAAGATCAAGCTATCCCACTCCCTATCATCCTGGTGTGTTCCACCAGGGATCTGTCCCTTTTAATCTTTAATGGAGGGGTTCTGACTACAGTTTGGCCTGTTTCATATTATATATGTAACTTCATAAATTTGTTGTCCGCGAACACCCATCGAGCCTGCACCGACAACAATCCCACCCAGGTCCTATCCCTATAGATCTGCTATTTAACCTGCTGATCTCCCTGACACAAAGGGTCAATTTAGCATGGCCAATCAACTTAACCTGCACATCTTTGGGCTGCGGGAGGAAACTGGAGCACCCGATGGAAAGCCATTCAGACACAGGGAGAACATGCAAACTCCACGCACAAAATCACTTGAAGCTGGAATCAAAGCCGGGCCGCTGGTGCTGTGAGGCAGCAGTGCTAACCACTGTGTCACTGTGCCACCGTCCTTTTGGGATGTGCAGGGGTGAATTTTCTCACTCAAGTCATCCCAGCGCATTTTTCTCAACAGGCCACTGTGATTGTAAGCTGAAAGCGATAATGGTGGGAGAGAATTTGTGAAGGGGATAAGGGGAATGGCGAAAGGAGGGTTTTGAAGAGTGCTGTTGAGAGAGAGGTGGTGAGGTTGAAGAGCTGAACTCTTCTCTGCTGCTCGACTGATGTATTGAACTTCACTTGGCTTTGAACACAGCTCTTGGTGGCACTGATTGAGTCTGTGATCTCTGTCCAAGCCCATAAATGACATGACCCTGCAATGCTCCTGCAGGTATGGAGAAAAGCGTCTCTCTTCTTGCCCCGCTTTCTTCACTGAGCTTCCCTTCAGAGAAGCAGAGAGGCCTTTTTTTAATTCATTCTTGGAACATGGGCGTCGCTGACTGGCCAGCAGGGGCAGCACGGTGGCACAATGGTTAGCACTGATGCCTCACAGCGACAGAGACCTGGGTTCAATTCGGGCCTTGGGTGACTGTCTGTGTGGAATTTGTCTGCGTGGGTTTCCTCCAGATGTTGCAGTTTCCTCCCACAGTCCAAAGATGTGTGGGCTAGACTGGTTGGCAATGTTAAATTGCCCCTTAGTGTCAGGGGACTGGCAGGATAAATACATAGGGTTATGGGTATAGCACCTGGGTGGGATTGTTGAGAGTGCAGGCTCGATGAGCCAAATGACTTCCTTCTGCACTGTAGAGATTCTATGATTCTATCTACTTCTGGTGAAAAATGGAACACTTCTCTTTATATCTTAAAAAAGCAAAAGTGCATCTAGTGCTATTCATGTCTGTGGAGTTACAAACTTGTATTCCTTTTATCGGGATATCTCAAGGCCTCCAATAAATTGTAGCAACTGTGTGACAGTGAGATTAGAAATCCAAGTGCAAAACAAACAGATACAGTGGTGATGAAATTAAGCCTGCTCTTTCTCTTTTGGAAGTCAGCTGAAACAAATATCATCAGCTGCTGTGCGCAAGATGCATTCGGGATCTTTCAAGCCTAAATATAAGTTGGAGGGTGACAAGCAGCGTGGGTGTGAGGGAATAATCACACACTGCACACTTAAATTGTTGATTTGTTGCATTTAAACACATGGAAAAGGTCAAAGGTTCCAGATTGGATGCTTTCAATGATTATAACCTACAGTTTTAATTTCCTTATTTCTTTTTCTCAGATTATGGGCATTTGAAATTTTGTTATCTTCTGGGCAAATTAATGTAAAGCGAACTAAAGATGAAAAATGAACAGTCAGTCCATCAACAAACTATCCTGTCAATATCATAGAATCCCTACAGTGCAGAGTGAGGTCATTCGGCCCATCAAGCCTGCACCAACAACAATCCCACCCAGGCCCTCTCCCCGTAACTCCACGTATTTACCCTGCTGGTACCCCTGACATTACGGGGTAATTTACTATGACCAATCCTTCTAACTTGCACATCACTGGAGTGTGGGAGGAAACCGGAGAACCCAGAGGAAACCCACGCAGACACGGGGAAAAAGTGTAAACTCCACACAGACAGCCACCTGAGGCCCGAATTGAACCCGGGTCCCTGGAGCTGTGAGGTAGCAGTGCTAACCACTTCGCCACAGTGCTTTTGGGAGGTGCAGGAGTGAATTTTGTTTGCATGATCTGCATACTTACATTGATTTCCTGGGTCAGGGATCACCTCAGGCTGCACATTACTATAGAAGTTCTTGTATGAGTGCATCTGTTTAAATTTGGTTTTAAAATACCAATCTGGTGCCTGGACTCGGTATGGGGATCCCTCCATTACAGCCTCTGGAGGGTGTCCCACTTCATAACGGCCTGCGGAGCTCTCCACAACTTGGAGCTGCAGAGGGGAGACCAGCTGGACCAGGACAAGTGGGGCGTGCCAAATCTCCTTGGCTGAGGAGAAGATCGAGGAGGGCAGTGAGGGTCAACACGCAGAGGAGAAACAAGAAGAACCTCAGGTGATGGCCAGGGCTCACAAGGGAACAGAGCTAGGGACGTCGTCATAGTATCTTGGGCTGGGGATGACCAAGACTAGGGAGTAAAGAGCTCTCCCATTATGGGGGTCGAACATCAATTCACTAACGTGTCAGCAGAATGTCCTCGTGATGATGCTCATGTTTATGGGCAAGGTGCTAAAGCCATTGGCCATCCGCTGCAGGAGAATGATAATGACTTGCACTGAGGAGACTCCTCTCATCCTCAGCGATATTTCTGCCTCCTGCCTCCCAGAGAGCTGAACGCATCCTGCCGATGAATGGGTTTAGCATGGGGTTCAGAGATGCTGAGTGATTTATCTCAGCTACTACTGCCCCTCCTGAGGTCAGGGGTCTTGGTGTTTTGCTCCAACTTACATCTGAGGTGAGTGGGCCTCTCAGTGCTGTCAGGCATCCTCATCACTGGAGAATAGTGGTGGACATCAGAAGCCTGAGCATTCATGTTGGAGGGGTGGCGGGATTGGGGGTTCATGCCAGCAGCAGCGCGTCTGTACTGTATTGTCCATATGGGGTGAGAAGCATAGCGCTGCCATTCTCACACTCCACAGGGATGAAGTGCCAAGTGTGCATGGGAGCTTGCAGAACACGTCACCATGAAGTGACATTGTGGGGGATCGGTAGGTGGACAGAGTGATGATTAATTCAGGAGCATTATTACAATGGTGACCCATCTCTACTGTAATCAATGTCACCTATACCCACTAGGTGCCTATCATTTCTTAGTCTTCCTCACCCTCCCGCTGTGTCTTGCTGTATCCCCAAGATCCACAGCTGAGGTTGAGGCGGCCTGCAGCCTTCCACGCCCCATTACTTGAGATGATCTTGGTGGGTGGGTGTCTCCTGGGGACCTGGACCTTGAGGGTCTGGGCCTGCCTTCAGGCTGCATGGGTGATGCACTGCTGTCCAGTGTGTGGGGCTGCAAATGTTTCACTCATAGGCAGGAGGGCGTCAGATGGACTGAACACACCCAGGGTCTCCTGGGTAGAGGACCCCGGGCTGCGCTCCTGCCGATCCTCTTCCCTTCACTTCCGCAGGGGCCCCTGGGCACCTCCATGGAATAAAGGGGCAGCTAGAGTGAGATCCAGAAACTCCGCCATTCTCTGGCACAGATATTTGTGGATTCCCACCGGTGCCTGCACCATGCACCATCTCTTCACAATGGAGCTCATGGCTCCCACCATGGAGGTCATGAGCTGAACCATGGAGCAGGCTTCCCCGCCATGGAATGCATGTCCTGCACCAAGGTCTCCACTGTGGATGCCACCCCGGCAGTGTTGGCCTCATTGCACTGCAGTGATAACACCATCTCCTCGGACAGAAGGCCATGGAGATCCTACAGTCGGCCTTGCAGCCGGGGGAGGATACTGACATCACTTCCTGATGCTCGTGATTCTGCCTTTGCAGTTCCAGCAGCTCTGGATGACCTGACGCAGGGGAATGTCATTGGCCTGGGGCTCAGAAGAGTTCTGGGCTCCAGCATCCCTCCGAGTATCAGATCACCTGGGATGTTCCTTCCTTTGCCTGCTGTGGATCTTCAGCTGTGAGGTACTCACCAGCGAGTGACCCAGAAGCCTGTCTACTTAGAATCCCACTGAGGTGTGAGTATCTGCACTGGTAGAGGATGTGGTGACAGCTGCGACGTATCTCCAATGTTGGTCTCTGAGAGGATGTGAGGACGGTCCAGGCTTGTTGACAGATTGCCTTGCAAGGGAAGTGAGATGGCACTAATGCATCATGGGACAGACTGATGGAAGATAGTTAACTCACGTGAGGCTTGCACCATGACTGCGTGTCTTGAGCATTCTCACTTTTCTGCTGCCCCCACTTTGCCTCTGCTCTGGTGCAGCCCTGTTCCCTTCCAGCCAGATCAAGGGCTCTGTCTTCAAAGGGCGTGAGGCACCTTAGCTCAGGCATGACTCTGGTAGGCTGTGCGTGCTCACAGTGGTTGTTGCGCTCAATTTTATCCTGCACTGAGACAGATGAGGAGAGTGTAAGATGGACTCCTGCCAGATTAGATTGTGATGGAGTCTGGCATATGTGGGATGTGAGTGGGAATGGGGATGTGAAGAGCACATGAACTACTGGGGGACCATGGAGATTGGGAAGGGGGGATGAGGAAGGCGGGGGGGGGGGGGGGGGTGGGCTCGGGGTGTTGTGTGGGGAGAGGGTCACATGGTCAATGCATGTGAGTTGGCTGAGTAAGTGATCGCGGTGGAGGTGTTATTGGTGTGTGATGTGGTGCAGCGGGAGACTTGAGGCAGAAGACTTACCCTGGCTCCATGAAGAAAGTCATTCATCTTCTTGCAGCACTGTTGCTCCGTCCTCTTCAGCAGCGAGCTGGCACTCACTAAGGGGGCTACTGCCGCCCAGGCAGGGGTGGTGAGCTTGGTGGAAGGACATCTGGGGGATCGCGGGTATAAGACATCCCACCTCTGCTCCACACTATCCAAAAGTTTAATCAGGACTCCCTCGGAGGATTTTAATGCTGACTTCCTGACAGCCAACCCCATGACTGGATTTCAGACAAGTGCTGGGGAGGGGTTCACATGGAATGCCCCATTGGTTAACTTGTCTAATAGTGAGCAATTCAGCGGCAAGCCTCCACGAGCATGGCGTGATTCGCAGAGGTTTTAAAGAGGATCAATGTTGCATGAGATTTTCCGCATCAATGGGATTCTCAGTGGGCTTCTCATTGGGATCGACACTTTGCAAAAATATGGTAAGATTCTGCCCTACGTCTTTGTCTCTACAACTTGCTGGGAGGTTATCGCAAAGATTCTCCCAATTTCAGTTTCCAGTTTACTTTGCACTGATTTTAAGTTTCTGTCCTTTGATGCTAGGTATATGGGAGTAATTAGCAAGTAAATTATGTATCTCCTTATACTTCACTATTTCAATATGATTCAGCTAACACGTCACTAAAACGGATGATCTTGTCATTCTTCTGTTATGGGACCACGCTGTGAAGCAATTGGCTGTCGTGACTCAATGTCTTACAAGTAACACACTTCAGAAGTACTCAATTGACTGCCAAGTGCCTTTGAATATCCTGAGGTTGCGAAAAGCAGTTTAACTTTCCTTCATTCTCAGACATCTAAATCATAGAATCCTGCAGTGCAGAAGGAGGCCATTCGGCCCAGCGAGCCGGCACCGACCCAGGCCCTATCCCCATAACCCCACGCATTTACCCTAACTAGTCCCCCTGACACTCAGGGGCAATTTGGCATGGCCAATCCATCTAACCCGCACATCTTTGGACTGTGGGAGGAAACCGGTGCACCCGGAGGAAATCCACGCAGACACACAGAGAATGTGCAAACTCCACACAGACAATGACCCAAGCCTGGTCCCTGGTGCTGTGAGGCAGCAGGGCTAACCACTGTGCCACTGTGTCATCCCAAATGACTTGGGCGTTGAAAGAATTGGAGTAAAATTTCAATATTTACTGTTGATACAATACTTGAAGGTATGCAAACCGTCAACCGCAACAGGACATAGATTGGTGAATGGGCACACAAGTGGCCTTGGAAATTTAATACACAGTAGCGTGGGGTGATCCATTTGGCAGAAGCAAAAAGAAGAGGCAATATAGATGGTATAGCCTGGGTCATCAGCACCAAGGCGGGAGTTTGTGTCTTTATATGCCCTGTTTGTGAACAGAATTCCCACTCACCTGAAGAAGGGGCTCAAGGCTCCGAAAGCTTGTGGCTTTTGCTACCAAATAAACCTGTTGGACTTTAACCTGGTGTTGTTAAACTTCTTGTTGTAGTTGTAAATGACATTGGTAAGGCCACTTGGAATACTGTGCACAGTTCTGGTCACCCTATTAGAGAAAGGATATTATTAAACTAGTGCAGAAAAGACGTACTAGGATGCTACTGGGACTTGATGGTTTGAGTTATAAGGAGAGGCTGGATAGACTGGGACTTTTTTTTCTGAAGCATAGGCTTAGGGGTGATCTTATAGAGATCTATAAAATAATGGGGGGCATAGATCAGCTGGATAGTCAATATCTTTTCCCAAAGGTAGGGGAGTCTAAAACTAGACGGCATAGATTTAAGGTGAGAGGGGAGAGATACAAAAGTGTCCAGAGGAGCAATTTTTTCACACAGAGGATGGTGAGTGTCTGGAACAAGCTGCCAGAGGTAGTAGTAGAGGCGGGTACAATTTTGTCTTTTAAAAAGCAGTTATACTACATGGGTAATATGGGTTTAAAGGGATATGGGCCAAATGCGGGCAATTGGGACTAGCTTAGGGGTTTAAATAAAAAGGACGGCATGGACAAGTTGGGCCGAAGGGCCTGTTTCCATGCTGTAAACCTCTATGACTCTTTGACCCTATGACCCCAGAGCCAGGCTCACCAGCGTGTTTAGGCCCTGCCCCCCTCCAGAACCAGGCGCAATTCACCACTCTCCCAAAAAATGAGTGTGCAACATTTGCAGTCTGGAGTGCACCACCAGACTGGTGATCCGGTTTTCTCGCCCTCATGACCCATTTTTTGGGAAAACTTTGCACAGAATTTGATAAATCCCTACATCATGAGATTTATTTAAATCCCTACATTATGAGATTTATTTAAATAGATTTTGACTGGAAGATAGAAAGGGAACAAATACCAGCTGAAGTTTCCAAAGTGCTTTGGGGGCATCTCTAAGCAGAATGTAAGAACAGCTATCAGAGTGGGTGTAGGAAAATAATTACACACTGCCCCATCTGAGGAATTGACTTATGTGTTTGTTTTATGTGAAGAGAAGGCCACCCATTCTTGATTACATACCTTCAATAGAATGCGATTACAGCCTATAATTTTGGGAACTGTAGGGAAGCTTCACTTCTTCTGTTATTTGTTTTTCAGTTAAAAAGCATGGCCATGGGGTAAAGATGATTTCATCGTGTTTTCTGTGACTTCTAATTTGCATAATAGCAAGTTATGCTGCAATTTAAACTTCTTAAATACTGCTTGATATCAAAGGATCACCAGTTCCATGACATTACTTTTCATTTTGCAAGTTGCGGTGGTTGCAATAAGATCATAGAATTTGAATTAAAGAAAAATTGTTCGCCTGTTCTTCATGACTGATTTTATTGAACCGGCCCTTTCAAGATGCTCCTTTGACGCTACTTTCTTCTTCCTTTCTTTTCAGGATGCATCTTCAGAACCAGCTCATGCTATTGCTGTCACTTAATTGACTAATTAATGGAAAACGCATATTTAGACTGATTAATGCACTCACTAGATGAACTTGCGTTCTTGGATATAAATCATTTGCCAGTGTATTGTGTTACGAAATGTGAATACTTACCTTGGAGGAAACTTCAATTCCCAATGGGATTTTGGTCTTCTGCAAGCACTAGGAAGTGGCTGCACATGCGTGGTTAGTGTTTTTTCCATTCTTCGGGCCGGGAGTTGGCCCTGTATGCTTGTGCAGAAGAGTGGAAGTGAAACAGCATGAAAATGCAGGTCTGGCCACCTGAGTAGGAGCGCCATTCCAGAGAAGGTGTCCTAGGGCAAGGACACTGGTAGGGGAACAGGGAGAAGTCCCAGAGGAAAGTTCTAGGCAGGGACAAAGTCAATAATCTGAAAGAGGACACAAAAAGCAGTCCTACAAAGGGACAAAGAGGACGGTCAAAAATAGGCCCCCTTAAGTGAGGTTGAAAGAAAGGAACAGAGCAATAGACTCCAAGTTAATGAGAAAGAGCTACACGGAGTAGACTTGAAGTGAACTGGGCTCAAGAGAAGCCCAAATGATCTGAGGGCTAAAGGTTGTTAACTCTATGCTGCGGGCTTTCGGTACAAAGGGACCTCTTTGGAACAGTGATGCTCTGCTTAGCAAAGCTGAGATCTGAAATTGTGCTTGCAAGGTGAAACTTGAGCATGCTTGGAGATCCAAGAGAAAGCAATCTCAGAATGTAAGGTCAAAACCCTGGGGGCAGATCCTTGTTGAAGCCATCTGAGTGGAAGCAACATTTGAAAAGAATTCCAAGGTGAGATCTTCAAATGAGGAGATGGAAATTCTCATGAGAATGACAATGGTTCAGAACTGATTCACAATGTGACAGAAGTCTAGGTGGGTTTTTGTGAAATCCATGGAAGCTGTTTTGATCACATTGCCATTGATTTTGGAGTGCGGTGTGCCTGACTACAGTTTTAACTGTTAATTCACATGTACCTCATACTTACCCTGAATATTAGAATATAATATAGATATGGTAAATTGCTGTATCTTTCTTAATTTGTGTGTGTACATAATGAAATAGCTGGAGTGAAGGAATAGTGAATTTTGAATCATATTTGGTGCTCACATTGAGATCTTTTCAACTTTTTTCTCTGGTATAATGTATTTCATATTTCTTATTTAATAAATATTTTATTCTTTGGGTTAAAAATTCATCACTGGGCTCCTGTGAATTTGTTCAATAATTTTCCTCAATGGTTTCAAAAAATAAACAATGCTAGGATCAAACAAATCAGGTTTCACACTGGGATCTGACTTTCCCAGTATTAACATCAGTAGGCGTTATAACAATTATGATGCATTAAAACATATCACACTCCATGGGGACAATGCAGACCATGTAAATTAGCTTGCAGGGCACCGTTACGGCCTCCTTCCGGAAGCTAAGCTTACAACCCCATTGCCAGTCCATCTCCAGGACCACTGCCTCCACAAAATTGTCCAAATCTGTCTCAGCTTATATGCTGTTGAAATCCTCATTCATTCTTTTGTTCCTCTCAATAATACAAATGCACTTCCATTTCGCCTCCCGCCCGCACCCTCCATAAACTTGAACTCAGTAAAACCCTGCTGCCCGTTTCCTACCAAACATCAAATCTTGTTCACCTATCATCCCTGTGCTTGCTGAGCTACATTGGTTCCTGGTAGTGTCACAACTAGATTCTAACAGTGACACTGTAATTTTCAAGTCCCTCCATGATATTGCACTTCCCTTCCTCCAATCACATAACTCTTTTGAGCTTTGCACCCCTCTAATTCTGACCTCGTGAACAGTCATAGGGATTCTTTGTTCCAACATTGGTGGCCATGACCACAATTGCCTTCACCTTAATTTCTGAAATTCCTTTGCTCAAAATTTCTGCCTCTCTACCTCTCTTTCTCCCTTTGAGATGCTCCTGAAAGCCTCCCTTATCACCTGTCCTACTGTTTCTTAATGCACAGTGCAAATTATGTTTGGTAGTCACTCTTGTGAAGGTCATGAGATGTTGAAATATATTAGAAGGTGCTCATGAACTGAAAGCTGTTATTGAACTGATATTTTCAGATCAATGCCAGAATTTTATCGCCTCACCTGCCCGAGGTTCATAAGATCCTGCCCAAGGCCAACAGAGAATGCCATTCTGCGAGCCTCGCCCATCCCGATTCCAAGGTGGGCGTGCTGGCAACATTCTGGCACAAGTGTCTGCTTTAAAAAAGTGTTGTTGTATGCACTGGGTTATAATCTCTGCTCCATTTTTGTAACTTCCCCAACATGCATGTCTTGAGATGGTCTTCAAATGTCAATCATGTTTTTCTAATACTTGCCAACAAGTTGACGACTGCAGTGCCACTTTTTAGATGAAAATTTAAAACAAGGTTCTGCCTGTTCACTGAAGTGTATATAAATGCTCCCATTTCACTACTTCGAAGAAGAGTATGGGAGTGTCCTCGACAATCACATCACTAAGGCAGATGACTTAGCCATTATTATTTCATTATATTACCACTTGTGGGCGTTTCATATGCAGATAATGACTGTTGTGTTTCCTAACTAAAACAGCGGCTAAACTTTAAATCTACCTCAGTGGCTGCGCAGTACTTTAGGGCAGACTAAGGTCATGAAAGATGCAATATAAAGGTCTACGGGCAGGATTTTCTGGCCCTTCCCATCAGCGGGATCTTCCAGTCCCACTGAAGGTGGCCTCCTGCAACAGGTTCCCCCGGTGGTGGGATGGGCGAACCACTAAGTTCGGCATGACTTGAAGATGCCAGCAGCGGCCAATGGCGAACTGCCTCGTCACGGCGTGCTGGAAAATCCCGCCGGTAATTTTACAATGTTATCATTGGCAATTTGTTATTGGTGCTTTCTTTGTGATGGTTGCAGTTCCTGTTGCAGATGCTGCAACCCTCAAGCAACAGAAGGTCACTTCCTCAAGGTGGCCTTAATGCTATTTGTCAACATTCAGCGTGTCGTCAGATGAACACATTCACTCTCTCGTTATACTGAGGATTTTATCTCTCTGCTACATATATAAAGTTGTATAAAGTTCTCCTTGTTAGTCCAGTTTGGTGTCCAATGATTTCATAGAATCACAGAATCATGCAGCACAGAAGGAGGCCATTCGGTCCATCATACCTTTTACCGAGATTTGAAAGAACAATCCAATTCGTCCCATTCCTGAGATAAAAGCAAAATACTGCAGATGCTGCGATCTGAAATGAAAACAGAAAACACTAGAAAATCTCAGCAGGTCTGACAGAACCCTGACGAAGGGTCATCTGGACTCAAAATATTGGCTCTATTATCTCCCCACAGATCTCAACGCTGAGATTTTCCAGCATTTTCTGTTTTAGTCCTCCTTCCTCTATTGCTTTTCCAGGCCCTTGCAAATGTATTGTTGTCAAGAATTTACCCAATTCCCTTTTGAAAGCAATTACTCAAAACGGTTTCCAACACTCTGTCAGGCATTGCCGACTAGATAATAACAACTCGCCGCATTAAACACATCTCCTCTTACCCTGATCACTTTGCCAATTACCTTAGCATTTCACAGATCACTTTAAGACAAATTTTATGAGGCTTTATGCCGTGACAAGGTATGACATGTGCCAACCCTTGCCAGAAAATTGTGGACATGTTGAGACTTGCAAATAGTTATTGTCAAAATAACTGAAACCGCTGACAGAAATTAAACCATGAAATGTTGCACAAAAGAATTCTAAAGCTATCCTCATAGTCTACTCTAATTACTAGATTACTAAGTTACTTGAACACATCATTGATAGTCAGCTAATGAGACATCTTAAAGGGCAAAATATCATCACTGATGAACAGCATGCCTCTTGTTAAGTTAGATTGGCAGAATCGTAATTCCTCCTTATCATCCTATAACCTTGACAATCGTATCACCATAGATTTCACTATTCTAATTTTTTCAAAGGCTTTGAATCGTGTATCCCATACGAAGCTACTGGACAAATTAAATCATTATGAAGTCTGGGGAAATAGTAAGCAATAGATAGGACCATTTATTACCAAATGATTTGATTTGATTTATTATTGTCATATGTATTAGTATATAATGAAAAGCATTGTTTCTTGTGCGCTATACAGACAAAGCATACTGTACATAGAAAAGGAAAAGAGAGGGTGCAGAATGTTGTGTTACAGTCATAACTAGGGTGTAGAGAAATATCAGCTTAATATATGGTAGGTCCATTCAAAAGTCTGATGGCAGCAGGGGAGAAGCTGTTCTTGAGTTGGTTGGCACGTGATCTCAGATGTTTGCATCCTTTTCCCGACAGAAGAAGGTGGAAGAGAATATGCCCGGGGTGCATGGGGTCCTTTGTTATGTTGGCTGCTTTTCTGAGGCAGCGGGAAGTGTACACAGATTCAATGGCAACAACGAGTCAGAGTGAATGCGCAAAGCTTCTAACTGGAAATCAGTCTTAAGTGGTGTGACCAAGGTATTGCCCTGGACTCATGTTTGTTTCTTCTCTTTATAAATGAGATCCAGGATGGACTATCAAGTCAGACCAAACCCTTTGCAGATGACTACCTCATGAGCAGATCTATTATTGGTGGAGCAGATGAGGTTGGCATCCAGTGGACCGAAACAATCTCATCAAATGGGCCAATAATAAGGGGAATGAAATTTATACCAATACATGAAATAGGAGCAGGAGTAGGCCAACTGTCCCCTCCAGCCAGTTCTGCCATTCAACATGATCATGGTTGATCAGATTGCAATCACAACTCCGCCTACCCCAATCATCTTTCACTCCCTTACTGATCAGGAGTCTATCTATCTCTGCCTTAGGATTATTCAAAGACTGCTTCCACCAACTTTTGAGTAAGAGAATACAAAGACAACACTTACCCTCTGACAGAAAGAAATTCTCCTCATCTCTGTCTCAAATGAGCGACCCCTTATTTTAAAAGAGTAACCCCAACCCCCCCAAACCTCCCTCCAGCATAGATTTCTAGATTCTCCCACAAGAGGAAATATTCTTTCCACAATTCAACATAGAGAAATGCAAATCAGCACTGCTCCATATCTATGAGTACCCAACTATGAGTACTATGAGTACCCAATGCATGAGTCTCCACTCGAAGTTATGAAAGAATGCCATTACTTTGGAATCCACAACTGAAGTAATTTAAAGTGGAATATATAAAGTCAACAAGCAGCATCCAAGGCAGCCAACGTGCTTGAGCTTCTGAAACTTCCATCACTCTTCAACCACAGTAAAGGAAATGCTGTTCCAAATACTAGCTAGTGGAGTGCAGCCACTGAGGACAGATGTACAATTAAAAACATTACCCTCCCTGGAAAGGTTCTAAACCGGGTAGCTCACTTTGTTCCAAACAATTAGTCATGAACTAGCAGTGCCGCCGAGTTGGTCAAGTCGCTAGGCTGGCACAGTCTCTAGAACTGAAGAACGGCCCACAGGTTGAAATTTCTCTCTAAAATTTAAAAAATCCTCTTATTTATTAGTCACAAGTAGGCTTACACTAACACTGCAATGAAGTTACTGTGAAAAGCCCCTAGTCGCCACACTCTGGTGCCTGTTCAGGTACTCTGAGGGAGAATTTAGCATGGTCAGCACATCTTTTGGACAGTGGCAGAAAACCAGAACACCCAGAGGAAACCCACGCAGACACAAGGAGAATGTGCACAGACAGTGACCCAAGCCAGGAATCGAACCTGCGTCCCTGGTGCTGTGAGGCAGCAGTGCTAACCACTGGGCCACCAAAGGGACAATAAATATTTCAAAGCAGCACATCAAGCCCAAAGGTGACTGAGCTTGAAGAGATCACAACCAAGAGTTCCAATTGTACACACCCTAACATGCTTCCTTTGCTAACACCTTTTCCCAAAGAACAATCTTAAACTCCAGGCCTTCTCAGGACTCATTTCAGGAAAATGTCTTGATTTTTAAAAATTAATGTGACCACCGACTGCACTTATTGTACACCTACTGTGAAAATCCCCTGCTGGAACTACTGAGGGAAACCTTACCAAGTACTAAATACCGAGTAACAGGTATTTTTGTAATAATGCATCCACTCCATGCTCTTCAGTTGTGATAAATCCTTGTTCCATTTTCAGTTGCTAAATATTGTCAGAATCAAGGATTTCATTTCAGGCCTCCAATTATCCAGGGAGAGGTGATATGTTCCTCTCTGTCTTATTAATGTTCACCCTTATTCATGCAAATTCTAGATGACTGATCTCAGGAAAATTCTAATTGCAGCATATGATAAAAAATCGTGCCATAAACAATTCTGGACATCATGGGTGAGAATCTCCAGCCTCCCAGCTGCGTGTTTCCCGCCAGTGGGAGGTGGCGCGTTGTTTGTTGGCAGTGGGATTCTCTGCTCCCGCCGCTGTCAATGGGGATTCCCACTGATGTCACCCCACGCCAGCAGGAAACCCGCGGGTGCGGTTGCGCTGCTGACGGGACTGGGGAATAATGCCGGCGTGAATGGTTGGAGAATTTGAGCCCACATTATTGGAAGGATGAGGCTTTGATTGAGTAAATAGGGAAAAATAGTTCACAATGCCCGAGGAGTGATAACTAGAGGATGCAGATGTAAGGTGATTGGCAAAATAACCAGAGGTGACATGAGGAAACATTATTTTACGCAATGGGTGGTGCTCTGTGATGGAGTGTCTGAAAGGATGGTGGAAACAGATTCAATAGTAGCATTCAAAAGAAAACTGGATAAATACTTGAAGGAAAAATAATGACAGAGTTATGGGGAATTGTGATTAATTGGATGGCTGCACCAAAGAGCCAACATGGTGAAATGGGACAAATGGTCTCCTTCTGTGCTGTATCAATGTATTGTCTTTTACATTGATTCAGTACAGAGATTGTTCAACAATCTCTTCAGCTCAGCAGCAGAGATTAACGTTAACTCCATGAAATGTTTAGATGTGAGTCCTCACTTTACATTTCAACACACTTGCTGTGAGGCTGACTATTCACAATGTTTTCGTGTGCATGTGGTAAATCTAAGGGGCTTCCTGAAGATTGGATGTAGGAGGACTGAGGTCCATCGTGTGCTGCATTAAGAAAATAGAAAAGGTTTCACAACAGGCTGGGCTTCAGCCAGTTACAAGGAGAAACGCAGGAGAGATCTGGATGGTCTAGCTTTATTAACTTTCCTCTCTCTCTCTGGGCCCGATTTTACCATTCTGTTGTGCCCCTTTCGGGTGCGAAAATTTGGTAAAGTCGGGCATGAGGCAAATAGCGCGATCCACGTCCATGCCGATTTCCCCTTTCCCAAGGCCCGAAAATGGCCGTGATCGGCACTGCGCCCGAAACGGGTGTGACATCAATTTAAATGTATTTGCATGCATTCAAATTGACTTAATGGGCTGGACGCCCAAACTTATCGGCATTTCCCCCTTTACCATCGCATTCATCCGTCCAGATTCGGCGCAAAACAGACATGGTCTTCAAAAGTCTGCTTCGGGCGCTTCAGCTTTTGAAGAGGTAAGTTCAGAGCTTCTGGCGGCCCTCTGACTCAGATTGGTGGTGGTTGGTCCAGTGAGAACAAACCAAGTTTCTCCAACCTCTCTTCATAGCTAATGCCCTCCATGCCAGGCAACATCCTGGTAAATATTTTCTGTACCCTCTCCAAAGCCTCCACATCCTTCTGGTAGTGTGGCGACCAGAATTGAACACTATACTCCAAGTGCGGCCTAACTAAGGTTCTGTAAAGCTGCCACATGACTTGACAATTTTTAAACTCAATGCCCCGGCTGATGAAAGCAAGCATGCCATATGCCTTCTTGACTGCCTTTTCCACCTGCATTGCCACTTTCAGTGACCTGTGTACTTGTATACCCAGATCCCTCTGCCTATTAGTACTCTTAAGGGGTCTGCCATTTACTGGATATTTCCTGTCTATATTAGACCTTCCAAAATGCATTACCTCACATTTGTCTGGATTAAAGTCCACCTGCCATCTCTCCACCCAAATCTCCAACTGATCAATATCCTGCTGTATCCTCTGATGGTCCTCATCGCTATCTGCAAATCCACCAACCTTTGTGTCGTCCGCAAACTTACTAATCAAACCAGTCACATTTTCCTCCAAATCATTTATATATATTACAAACAGCAAAGGTCCCAGCACTGATCCCTGAGGAATGCCACTAGTCACAGCCTTCCATTCGGAAACACACCCTTCTCTTACTACCCTCTATCTTCTATAACCGAGCCAGTTCTGTATCCATCTTGCCAGCTCACGTCTGAAGCTGCACGCCATGAGGGACCTTGTCAAAGATCTTACTGAAGTTCATGTAGACAACATCCACTGCCCTACCCTCATCAATCATCTTCATCACTTCCTCGAAAATCATGATCAAGTTAGTGAGACACGACCTCCCCTTCACAAAACCATATTGCCTCTCACTAACAAGTCCACTTCTTTCCAAGTGGGAGTAAATCCTGTCTCGAAGAATCCTCTCCAATAATTTCTCCACCAGTGACATAGGGCTCACCAGTCTGTAATTTTCTGTATTATCCTTGCCACCTTTCTTGAATAAATGAACAACATTGACTATTCTCCAATCCTCTGGGACCTCCCCTGTAGTGTGGAGATGCCGGCGTTGGACTGGGGTAAGCACAGTAAGAAGTCTCACAACACCAGGTTAAAGTTCAACAGGCTTATTTGATGGCACAAGCTTTCGGAGTCTCGCTCCTTCTTCAGATGAAGAAGGAGCAAAACTCCAAAAGCTTGTGCTACCAAATAAATCTGTTGGACTTTAACCATTGTTGTGAGACTTCTTATTGTACCTCCCCTGTAGCCAGTGAGGATACAAAAATTTCTCTCAAGGCCCCAACAATTTCCTCCCTTGCCTTCTCAGTATTCCGGGGTATATCCCATCAGGCCCTGGAGACTTGTCTACCTTCATGTTTTTCAAGACCCCCAATACCTCCTCCTTTTTGACCTCAACATGACCCAAACTATCTACACACCCTTCCCCAGACTCATCATCCACCAAGCCTTTCTCTTTGGTCAACACTGACACAAAGTATTCATTTAATACCTCACCCATTTCCTCAGGGGACATAGATTATCTCCCCTGTCCTTGAGTGGGCCAACCCTCTCCCTGGCTACCATCTTGCTCTTTATATATGTATAAAAAGCCTTCCATTAGCGGAAGCTGAAGATGAAGCATAGCGACCTCCAGATAGACCAAAATGGGGCATAGAATCTCAGAGTGGGAAGCAGCTTGGAACCCGGACTGGGAAATATTTTCAACTTTACATAAAGGACCCAGCAGTGTGTGATGAGGATTCAGGTGAAATAGGACATTAAAGTGGTGGGGAAGTTGTGTTAGCTTGGGTACGCCATTCCACCAATGGCGAGAGGTGCCATATTTCTCACTGGCATTCAGCAGAAGGTGGCAGGGAGATATGGCCTCAATGACACTTGCTCCCACCCATCCCATTCAAAATAAGCGCCCATTCAAATGGAGCCATTTCTAGACAGCACGAATGGGTGCAACTGCAGAAAATGCTTGGGGGCCTGACACCATAATGAACTAAAGCTCAGTTATGGGTCATTCATGAGCCACCGTCCATTAATGTTGCTGAGGGAAGTTGTGTTGGCAAATGACATGAGAAAATGCACCCCCCCTATTTAAGGGCAAATGCTTTATGGCAGCACGGTGGCACAGTGGTTAGCACTGCTGCCTCACAGCGCCAGGAACCTGGCTTCAATTCCCGGCTTGGGTCACTGTTGTGTGGGATTTGCACATTCTCCCCATGGGTTTCCTCCGGGTACTCCGGTTTCTTCCCACAGTCTGAGCGAGTGTGGTTAGGAGTGGGGCGAATAGGGGAATTTCACAGTAATTTCATTGCAGTGTTAACGTAAGCCTACTTGTAACTAATTAATAAACTTTAAATTTTAACGTTTTTGTTAAAACAAAGTGTTTTGTCAAAATCTCATTGCAGGGAAATGGAGAGACAAGCCATTTGTCATTTTTTTGGCATACTTTTGTGCAAGTAACAACGTTGTGATTTTAAAAAAATCACTTGTGTGTTTTGGAAATAAATAAAGGCGCTCTGCCAACAACTGCATATTTCAGATGGTTTCCCCTTTAAATTGTGCAGTGCCGGGAAGTAATTCACTCCCACAATGCAGAGTTCTCCTTTTCACTGTCCACCAATCTAAACAGATTCAATTAAACAATTCAAACTCGATGCTGCATCTGCAGTAACATTTTAAAAGTGGAGAGTATGTGCACCTCCCACGGACTCACCAATTACCGGTTGTCATACTGAAAGTAATAAGAAAGTCTATAATCTATTTGCCACAATTCAAAGGAGATGTATGAGGCTAAGTAGCTATAATGAAAGATAGAAAATAGGAAAAAGAACATTTTAAAGAACTAATTGTACCTTGCTCTGGGGTCAGATCGGCTGCAGTGCCATTAGGAATTATTAGTCATAGTGGAGTTGTTAAGGAGACCAAACAGACCCAAGCAGAAGCCAATCATTTATACATTGGGAGGGATACAGTCGCCACAGGTCACTCTCACACTTGACTTGCAGGCAGGCTCCATAGCAGTTTTGGTACAGGCCCACAGATGAGGTGAGTAAGTGCCGATATTGTTCAGGAACAGTCCATTATGCAAAGGGGTGACTTTCCAAGGGGGGGGGGGGGGGGGGAAGTCAGGCAATAGGTTACAGATAAGAAGGAACAAAAAAAAGGAGGAAAATACAAACACAAGTACCAGAGCTAATGCGGAGGCTTTAAACTCACAGGGTGATCTACTTAAAACATTGCGTAGAAGAATGGAGAGACAATGCTGGAGATAAAGTTAATTTCTCGGCTGCACATATTAAAAATTTAATGAAATAAGCTGAAACCAACATTACGTCTGTGAAGGTTAGCACCTAAGGGTGGGGCTGCCGAGTGAGCTATGCTGAGGCATAGATTTTAATGTTCAGACCTGTTGGTAGTCATTGGGCTGAGAAGGGGAGTTGTTGGGGGGGGAGGGGGGTGTAGGTCAGTAATATGAGTAAACATGGATGTATGTGATGTGCATCTGTCAAAGTCTCTTCAACACAGCAAACATCTCATTCCTGAACTTGCTCACCAGTTGGCATGATATTCAAATCGAAAATCCAAACATGCAACATGGTGTCTGAAGTAAGATTCATGATGGTGGCAATATCGGGATTCAAACCCTCAACCTCACAAGACTGTTGAGAAACTAAGGAAAAAAGGACACTTGCAATAGATTTTGCACTGAATCTAACTCCCAACTGAAGCACAGAAATTGAGAAAATTCACCAACATTAAAAGAATAATGTGTCCTCGCTCAGGAGTCACAGAAAACTAGCTTGCAGGTACAGCAGATAATAAAGAAAGTGAATTGAATGTTAGCATTTATAGCTAAAAGAATAGAATATAAAGGTAAGGAAATATTGTTGCAACTATACAAGGCATTGGTGAGGCCACACCTGGAGTATTGTGCACAGTTTTGGTCCCCTTATTTGAGGAAAGATGCAGTGGCATTGGAGGCAGTTCAGAGGGGGTTCACTAGATTGATTCCAGAGATGAGGGTTTGTCGAATGAAGAGAGATTGAACAGTTTAGGCCTTTACTCTCTGGAATTTAGAAGAATGAGGAGAGATCAAATTGAGGTATTCAAGATGATAAAAGGTATGGATAAAGTAGACGTGGAGTGGATGCTTCCTCTTGTGGGTAATTCTAGGACAAGAGGTCATAGTCTTAGGATCAGGGGTGGCAAATTTAAAACAGAGTTGAGGAGAAACCACTTCTCCCAAAAGGTTGTGAATCTGTGAAATTCGCTGCCTCAAAGTGGGGTGGATGCTGGAACAGTGAGTACATTTAAGGAGGAGTTAGACAGATTTTTAATTGGTAATGGGTTGAATGGTTATGGGGAGAAGGCAGGAAAATGGGGGTGAGGAGCATATCAGCCATGATCGAATGGCGGAGCGGACTCGATGGGCCAAATGGCCTAATTCTGCTCCTATATCTTATGAATTTATGAATACTAAAGAAAAGCTCCAGAAACTCAAGAGCTTGGAAGCAGACAGGAAAGGTAGAAGTTTTACTCAAGCAGAAGATTCCATTGTATCCTCCCTGGAAGTCCAGCTTCAGCAAGCAAAGTTCTCAGCCTCCAAGGATGAGATAAAATTTTTAGTTTCCTGGGCAACTAATCCTGATAAACCCTTTTATAAGTCATTCAATCAGCAGCCCCATTTGAAAGGAACCATTGCTAAATCCAATCCAATCCTAGACTCTGAGTCTTAACATGGCTCCCGAGTCCAGCAAAAAAAAACATGATTAATAATTGATTTCATTCATTTCAGTTACCTTGTGACTGTCCAAGCTTGGAAACAGCAAGCCTGGGGTTCTTTGCCATGATTCCTCACTCATAACATGATATCACTGAATGAATGAGGTCAGCAGCCAGCCAACTGATATCCACCTTCTTCAGGATGGAAGTGCACTGTGGCAATTTAGAAAAACCTGTCAAAAGCAGCAAATGTGGGAAGATCCTTTGTTCAGCAAAAATCAGCGACATCATCTTGGAAGCCTGCAACTTCTTCGAGCTGTACCCACACTTGTGAAAATCATTAAAAATGAATCGCAATCCCACACTTCCAACTCCACTGAAATTCACTGGACCAGACCAGTCACAACATTGGAGTCTTCGGAGGAGATGATTTTTAAGATACAGCTTTTCTGCAGGTCTAAACAAAAGTTCAGAGGCAGAACAAGCTAGTACACATCTTCACTCAATGGTACACTACCAGCCACAGATTATTCTTCCCTGCAGGGGCAAGAGAGCGGGAGAGATGGCTGTGGCTGGTAGTGTACCAATGATGGTGTATCCCTTTACAGGCCCAGCTTGGTCCTTCTCCAGTGTCTCCTCTTGGACTTGTACTGATCTTGCAGCCGGTTTTCATGTGGATCCACTGTGGAATCGGCCGGCTCTGCTTCATCTTCTTAGCGAGGAATCGCTTCATCCTGAAGGTTTTGTGGGATGGCATGGCTGCACGTCCACTCTGGGAGGAGGGATCGGCCGCAGACTGGCAGCGGACCCCCCCACCCCCTGCCCGCCCCCCCCCCCCCCCCCCCCCCCCCCCCCACTGACCAGAGGATGATCCCACCCGCTTCCCCTCCTCCTCCCAACCCCCCCCCCCCACCCCCCCCCCCCCACCCCCCACCCCCCCGGGTCCCACTTCCCCTCCTCCTCCCACACCCCCGACCAGAGGATGATCTGGGTCCCGCCCCCCCCCCCCCTCCTCCCACCCGCCCCCTCACCCAACCAGAGGATGACCTGGGTCAGAGAGCCGTTGGATGCTTAACCCCGCCCTTCGGAAGCTGCAGCGACGACTTCAGACTTTTATTTTGCAGGCCGCTTACAGCGCGGATGCGGAATGGACCAGAAGACGGTAAAGTGGGATTTGGCGGTAGAGTTGGGCGCGCGGTTCATTAAGTCGATTTAAATGCATGCAAATGCATTTAAATCGTCGGGCCGCCCGATTCGGGTGCGGGCCGGACCCGCGCCCGAATCGGGTGTCGGTAAAGCCACGATCTGCTCGGAATCGGGTGCAGATTGCGGTATAGGCCCGACACCCAACTTTACCGCGATTTTGCGCCCGAAAACGGGCGCAAAGTTTTGGTAAAATCGGGCCCAATGTCTGGACTCATCCAAGACAGAATTGTTGCAGATGATTCACTCTCTGATCTTGTGCAAGCTAAAGATGATCTTATCCAAGACAAGGCTACTTAGTTAGTTAGACTATCTGAGATACATGAAGAGAACAGGACCAACTCAAGGGGAGAGAACACTTCATGGGCAGAGACCAACCCTGAGTCCATCCTACCAAATCATAAAAATACAAGGACCACCCAAGTCAGGAAAAGCAACCCTGAACCATTTAGTAAAGCCACCTTGCCAGTGCTGCAAAGTATCCTCACAGGAATGATCAGTGTCCTAAGACTATTGCCCAATGTTTCCACTGCAACTGACAGAGACACTTTGGTAAACTATGCAGGTCAAAACCCCAGCACATCACAAACATCCCATAGATTATTGATGAGATCATGACCGAAGAAAGACCCAAAAGATGCGTAGCCATTCTTCTTGGGGATGCCAGAGAATGCGGTTCTTCATTTTGGAATGCTGATAAAAGATCATCTAACAAATTTTTAATTTGATTCAGGTGCAAGTGTGACAATCATGTCAGATGAGGGACTATGGCTCATATGAACATACAAGATAGGAACAGAAGTAGGTTGTTTGGCCCCTCGAGCTTGCGCCACTATTCAGTAAGATCATGACTGATGGTTAAGAACATGGTTTGTGTTTCAAATTCCAGAATCCCATCTACCCCTGTTAACCTTTATTTCTCTTGCCTAACAAGAATCTATCTTCCGATTGAAGAAAAATATTCAATGGCCATAAGACCATGAGACAAAGGAGCAGAATTAGGCCACTCGGCCCATCGAGTCTGCTCCGCCATTCAATCATGGCTGATATTTTTCTCATCCCCATTCTTCTGCCTTTTTCCCATAACCCCTGATCCCCTTATGAATAAAAAACCTATCTATCTCTGTCTTAAAGACACTCAATGACCTGGCCTCCACAGCCTTCTGTGGCAAAGAGTTCCACAGATAATGGTGATGGTGGCCCTGCCACCATCACCTTCTGAGGCAGAGAGTACTAAAGTCGCATGACCCCCTGACAGAAAAAGAAATTCTGCTCACCTCTGTCCTGAAAGGGCCACCCCTAATTTTAAAACAGTGCTCCCAGTCCTGGACTCACCCACAAGAGGAGACGCCCTTTCCACATCGTGCACGTTGTCAGGACTGTTCAATATCTTATATACTTTAATCAAATCACATCTCACTCTTCCAAACTCTAGTAGAAACAAGTCCAGCCTTTCCAACCAATCCTCATAAGATAACTCACTTATTCCAGGTATCTAGTAAACCTCCGCTGAGCCACCTCCAATGCATTTACATTCTTTCTTAAATAAGGATACCAAAATTGCACACAGTGATCAAGTTCTGGTCTCACTGATGCCTGATGTAACCAAAGTATAACATCCTCACTTCTGTGTTCAATTCCTCTCATAACAAAGAATAGCATTCCATTAGCTTTCTTAATTACTCGATGTACCTACATACTAACTTTTTGTGACTCATTGGCTAGAACACCGAGATCACGCTGAACCTCAGAAATCTGCAGCTGTTCTCTGTTTAATTGGTACTCACTTTTTGTTCTTCCTGTCAAAGTGAACAGCTTCACATTTTTCCACATTATACTCCATCTGCCATATTTTTGCCCACTCACTCAGCCCATCTGTATCTGTCTGCAACCTCCTTCTGTCCTATTCACGACATACTTTCCTACCTATCTTTGTGCCACCTGCAAATGTAGCTACCTTGCCTTAACTCCCCTCAGTTAAGTTATTGATATAAATTGTAAATAATTGATGCCCCAGCACAGACCCCTGTGGGACTCCACTCGCCACATCCTGCCAATCAAAGAAAGACCGATTTCGGAACAGACATGGCTGCGTAGCTCTTGATCTTCTCCAACAAGGGATGATATCAAGTCTACCACTGTTGATAGCCGGCCAGAACAGCATTGTATTGAGTTCCCAAGCACTATTCAGACTCTGACTTCACCTTTGATCTCTGTTTTCCTTTTGTAGAGCTTCTTTGAAGGTCCGGAAAGTCCCCAATGGCCTAACCAGCCTACCGCACATGATGTTACTATTGCACCTTCGGTGGATATAGTACCAGAGAAGAACCAACAGGTATGGATAAAGTAGACGTGGAGCGGATGCTTCCTCTTAAGGGCCATTCTAGGACGTGAGGTCATAGTCTTAGAATAAGGGGTAGCAAATATAAAACAGAGTTTTATAGGTTGTGTATCTGTGGAATTCTTGACCCCAAAGTGCGGTTGATGCTGGGACAGTGAGTAAATTTAAGGAGGAGTTAGACAGATTTTTAATTGGTAATGGGTTGAAGGTTTATGGGGAGAAGGCAGGAAAATGAGGATGAGGAGCATATCAGCCATGATCGAATGGCAGAGTATACTAGATGGGCCGAATGGCATAATTCTGCTCCTATATCTTATGAAGTCTGATGAGCCTCTACCTTCAACTAACATAACGGTACGGTCAGTAGACATACCAAATTTTAGGCCACAGGAACACTCTTCATCAGCCTCAGAGCTACTCGACCATATAAACGGAAAAGAAAGAAGAAAAGGCACCGCCAAATAGACAAATGCCATTTTTGTCCACCCCACCAGCAACAACAACCATAAACTACCAAGCCAACCAGACCAACCAGGAGTAGTTTAAAATCAGGCAATGGAAGAAGTGGATGAAACCATGTCCAAACACTAGCCCAACATCCAAAGCAATGACAAGAACAAGCAACACCAGAGCCTGTCAGTCTCACGACAGAATAGTGAATAAGATATGGAAGGGTTATTAGGCCTTCAGACTGCCTGAACGTCTGGCTTCAAGGACTTGAAGGGTGGAGCTGGGGTAGCGAAAATTTTGTGAATGTTAATATTGTAATTGAAATAATGTTAGAATAGCATTAAGGTGGTAACAATAAGGTTAATGCATAATACTTATAATAATGTAAAACTCGAAAGTCCAATTCTCTTCTCGCGCTTAGTGGCACACTAAGGCAGACTTCCATTTGTTTCCCTAGCTAGTGATTCCCAGAACAGGTTGCTAGTCTGTCATTAGGAGCTTATACTTGAGGGGCACCACTCCACACCAAGCATGGCTGACCAGGAGCCTCTCCCACTCTTACATTGGCCTGTTGGAAGGATAGACTGAACCTGTTTGACCATGTTATGAATGCACCTGAAAGTCCTGGGTTGGGAATTGAACTCAAGGCTTTTGGCTCAGAAGCAGGATGCTACACACTGCATCAGAAGACCAAGACTTGGAGGTAAACCAAAGTAACTCTGGCCGCGATTCTCCCAAAAGTGCTGAATTGGTGGGAAAACTGTTCTAGATCCCAACTGTTTTGTCAGTTCAACTTCTCACTCGAATCTCCGCACTCTGTGCACTGCAGAGGTCCCAATCGTGAATCTCATTCAAACCCCAGGGGGCAGGGCCTATTCGTGCCAGAGTCTGACAGTTCTGGAACTCTGTGCATGCGCAGTGGCCCCGATCTGTCAGTCTCCCCATTTGCTGGAAAGCCCGGGACCCCCACAGTGCTGCATCCCCCTCCAGCATCCCCCCCCACGGCATGACAATTCTGGGGCTAGCCGTGATCCCCACCCCCCACCCTGGAGCACCCCAATGTCTAGCCCATTCCCCCCAGCAGTGGCGATCTCCCCACCCCCTCACCCTGGCACACCCCGCCCACTGACTCGCCCCCGGGGTCAGACCCCCCCGGGAGGCAGGCCCCCCCCCCTCCAGCAGACCACCCCGCTGGCCCGCCCCAATCGCTGCCCTCACTCCATTCCAGACCGATGGCCATGCAGAGTAGCAGCCCACCGATTGCCCCTAGGCCCCACCCACAATAAGCCCCACCCCTTTGGCACCATCCGATGCCTGGTGGGGAGGGCCAAGGTGTCCGCTGGGCATGGGCACTTTGCCCCTTGGGCAGTGCCAGAGGGCCCATGCCCCCCGCCGCCTGATCCCCTGGGGGTTCTCGGTTGCCCCCCCTTAATTCCGGCAGGGTCTCTGCTATTTCCCCGAACGTGGAGAGCTACTCTAAACCCCACCGGAATGAAGTACTCATGGTAGGGTGGGAGATTCAATCGGGACCGGTAAGTTCCCAATAATGAAATGCAAAAGACATTTAAAACATATTAAAAACAGATTCAAATGACTTACCTGCCTTCCCACCGGTTTCCAGCGTGGTCTGACCGGCGACTGTTCGTCGGCTCTGGAAGATGCGCATGCATTCCCAGCGCATGTGCAAATCCCGGAATAAGGCTGGTGATGCGCATCTCCCATCCTGGCCCGCCAGAAAAGTTACGGATCGGGATGGGAGAATTGCGACCTCTATTTCCATTGGTAAAGATTGTAGTCGTAGAATCTGGTACATAAGTTATTAATGAGGAGCTGAGTACAGTACCACCCACACAGCAATGTAAGAAGGCACATGACCCAGAGTCAGTCTAGAGATAGGTAAAGACCTGGACTGAAGTCATCTCCATACCTGTAACCTCTACGGTATAATGAATAAATTTATGGATTGTTAATAAAGCCTTACTGTTAACATACTCTAGATTATCCGAAGCAGAATTCTTCAGAGACTAACTCCGGTGGTGTCTGGGAAAGTCGGTGTGATTCCTGTTGGAGGGCAGGGCAGGTGAACATGTGCGATCTTCTGCTTTTCAGGCCATTAATTATGCATCAGTGAGGGTCTCAGTGAATGTTTTAGTGCAGTAGGCAGGAAGTCACATGCCTTATGGGATCACAGGTCCTGACATCATGTTTAAAGGGACAGACAATCACTGATTGCAAAGCCAGGAGCATTGCATTAATCCTCCACGGTCTTTGCGGCCGCAGCTTGTACTGGACAACTTGGCAGATTTGAGCAATCACAACCCGTGACTGAGGAGAGTGTCTCCGGCATTGCCTTTCGCTCATGTCTAGGTAAGAGCATGGGCGGCGATAGACTCATGGTCAGGCCAATCTTCACCATTTCAGTGTTCCATGTTGGACAGCCTCTTGAACATATAGAGGCTCCATTGCCATCTGTTGCTCGGGGCTGTACTCCTCATGGCCCCGTGGAAATGATGATGGGCCCTCCATCTTCTCTTTCAGATGAGAGCAATTAACAAGGCAGGGTTGCCTGCATCATCATCACAGTTAGCTCCCACGGTTAACATTGTGTGAGAAACAGCCTGTCTTTCTTGGGGAGATTGTTTCCTCATAGCCTAACACACTGGAGCTGAATGTGGAGGTTGGCAAGTTGGAGTCAGCTTCCTGCTTGTGCTAGCATTCTCCCAGGATTTCACCCCCAACCCTCCCACTCGTGCATCAACATGCTCACCACATTAAAGTTCCCTCCATTGTTGTGTAAGCAGGAGGAGATTATACCATCCTGCCTTTTGAATCATCTGTTCCAAATATATAATGTTAAGTTGACATGGGCTAACGTTGAATAATATGTCATTTGCAGTGCCATGATAGCGTTGGTAATATACTGGAATGTTACGGTTAAAAACCTTGGAGTTCCAACAACTGGAGTGCTGATTTACCAATCAGATGATTAATTAACAGGTTTGAAGCTCAAGGCAAATCTACTTGCTGTTGATGAAGTATCTCACAATAATAAAGTGGCTAACATAAAAGAGATTAAAGCATCCACCCGTCCCCCGGCAGGTCCTAACTCAAGTTTTGCATGCGAGATTCCTGAGCCAGTTACTATGGCAGAATAACTGTGGTGCTTTCCTCCTACGTCTCAGGTTTCATCTTCAGGGTACATTCTCCTAGGTGGGCTGTAACTAAAGCTGAAGAGTTCCATCCGCACTTTACAAAGTAAGCAGGGACAACAGCACACATCAGGCACATGTATCCAAAGTTTACACTTGCTCGGATCCTCTGGAGTTGTGCCGAAACCCAAACACTTCATGCTATGTGACTTTAACAAGGTAAACTGGTCCTTCTCATCCTTCTTAGCTTGTCTGCAGCTTTTGACATGGTTGACCACACCACCCTCCCCCACCCTGCCTTGCCGCTATCATCCAGCTGAGTCGGACATTCTCACACAATGTCATTCTTAGCATCCCAACCACAGATAGAGCATCACTTACAGTGGCGAGTCCTCCTGCTCCTTCAGCACCATTAGCTCTGGTTTCCACCAACGATCCTTTTTTCTCCCCTTTTCTTAACCACATGCTACTCCTTGGCTCCATCATCCAAAGGCATTAGTTTTCATATGTACAGTAATGACACCCAGCTCCACCTCTCATCACTTCTCTTGATTCCTCCACCTTTGCTAAATTATCAGATTGCTTCTCCGACATCCAGCAGGTATTTCCTCCAATGAAATATTGGGATGACTAAAGACATTGTTATCAGTCCTCACTCCAAACTCCATTCCCTAGCTACTGACTCCCTCTCCCTTGGTGGGATTAAGCTAGTCTGCTCACAACCTTGGTGACACCACTGATCCTGAGATGAACTTCAACCTCATGTTTGTGCCATCAATAAGACTGCCTATCTTCACCTCCGTAACATCATTCAATTTTGCCCCATCTCAGCTTATCTACTGTTGAAATGCTCACCCATGTCTTTTGAACCTCTAGATTTGATTATTCCAACAGACCCATGGCTCCTGCATTCTAATATCTATAAGCTTGTGGTCATCCAAAACTCTGCGGTTAGAATTTTAATGATGTGGAGATGCCGGCGTTGGACTGGGGTAAACACAATGAGAATTTTAACAACACCAGGTTAAAGTCCAACAGGTTTATTTGGTAGCAAATGCCGTTAGCTTTCGGAGCGCTTCTCCTTCGTCAGATGGAGTGGATATCCACTCCACCTGACGAAAGAGCAGCGCTCCGACAGCTAATGGCATTTGCTACCAAATAAACCTGTTGGACTTTAACCTGGTGTTGTTAAAACTCTCACTGTTGGAATTTTAACACATGGCAAGACCAGCTTTTTAAAATTCATTCATGGGACATGAATGTCGCTGGCTGGCCAGCATTTATTGCCCATCCCTAGTTGCCCTTGAGAAGGTGGTGGTGAGCTGCCTTCTTGAATCGCTGCAGTCCATGTGCTGTGGGTTGACCCACAATGTCATTGGGGAGGGGAGTTCCAGGATTTTTACCCAGTGACTGTAAAGGAACAGTAAAGTATTTCCAAGTCAGGATGGTGAGTGGCTTGGAGGGGAACTTGCAAGTGATGATGTTCCCATGTATTTACTGCCTTTGTCCTTCTAGATGGAAGTGGTCGTGGGTTTGGAAGGTGATGCCTCAGGATCTTTGGTGAATTCCCTGATCACCCTTATGCTCAATGACTTACATTGGCCCCCAGTCAAGCAGCCGCTTTATATTAAAATTCTCATCCTTGTTTGCAAATCCCTTCATGGCCTCACCTCTCCCGAACTCTGTTATCTCCTCCAACCCCACAACCCTCCAAGTTATCTGTGTTCCTCTAATTCAGGCTATTCATGCACTCCCAATTATAATTGCTCCACCATTGGTGGCCGTGCCTTCAGTTGCGTGGGTCCCAAGCTCTGGAATTACCTCCCTACACCTCTCTGCCTCTCTACCACACTTTCCTCCTTTAAGACACTCATTAAAACCTGCCATTTTGACCAAGCTTTTGACCATCTGCCCTAATATCTCTTCATGTGGCTTGGTGTCATTTTGTTTTGTAATGTCCCTGTGAAGGGCCTTGGGATGTTTCATTATGTTAAATTTGAGTTATTGTTGTCCTACTCAGAGACTCTGATGAGTCAAAGATCACTCCATCCAGTTGCAGCTACTGAGCCTTTTGAGATGATATTCAAGTCTCTATTTGCCAGAGCTGATTGGAGTGAACACTTCACCTCTCGTGGAGGGAATATTGTCACTAAGTCAGAGGCTTGCTTTGTAATTAAATTGGTACTAGATCCATTAAAATAGAGATTTAAAAATTTCAAACTATCAGGACAAGATAAGCCCATTTCTAAGGATGATCTTTCCCTGATACTTTAGATGCAAAAGAGCTTGTGAGCTGGACAAGATGGAGTCTTAAGCTGCAATGGAATTAGCCCATGTTAGCGCCATCTTGATAAAGGTTGAAACCAGCAGCAGGGACAGCTTTTTGGAAGCTTTTTAAACAGCTGATTGCCAGTTAAAATGGCCTTTCCATAGAACATTTCTTAGAATCCCGACAGTGCAGAAGGAAGCCATTCGGCCCATCGAGTCTGCACCAACCACAATCCTACCCAGGCCCTATTCCCGTAGCCCCACTTATTTACACAGCTAACCCCCTGACATTAAGAGACAAATTAGCAAGGCCAATCAACCTAACGAGCACATCTTTGGAGTTTGGGAGGAAACCGGAGCACCCGAAGGAAACCCACGCAGACACGGGGGAAACGTGCAGACTCCGCACGGACAATCACCCAAGCTGGGAATCGAGCCCGAGTCACTGGTGCTGTGAGGCAACAGTGTTAACCAGTGTGTCACCGTGCTGCCTTGTTGGCATAACGCTCATTAAAGATGCTGCATGGCAATGCTGTAGCAAATGTTTCAACTAAAAACTTCTTCCACCAGCGAGCTGTTCTTCCAACATTGTTTCAGAGTGATCAGAGTGTTGATGTGGACTTTCATGTTCATCCCTGCTTAGAGGTTTAAAGGCTGACCTCGAAAACACATCAGGAGACTTTCTGGGACATTTTGTCCAGATCAATTTCATTGTTACTCTGACAACATTGATTCCAGGATCAATGGATTTACCTCAGAAAGCTAAGTGCTGTTTTATTTCACCTTGCTGGACACCCTATAGGAGTCACCAAGTGGAAGAGAGTGCTCGGCCATTGGTATCCCCCTAGGGTCCCCCTGGTCTGGATGAGAAGGACATGAGGCCAGGAAGAACAACATCAGCTGCTTTAGGAGGGTGAATCCACCTCCTCTTTGGGTACAGGATATCCCTCCACCTTTGGACTTTCTCTGGTGTCCAAGAAATAGTTAGTAATGTTCTAATTATGTTTGGGGTTGTGGGTTTTAACAAAAAGAAAATATGTAGTTAGCATATGTTGATTCAAAGTAACAACAACAGATTTATTCGAGGACCTCGTGCCTGTGCAGAAGGTACAACAGTAGCCTCTGAAACACTCTAACCACATCACCATAAAATCATGTGATCAGCAGTTAAATCAATCATGCAAACATTTAAATATATAACACTGTTCATCATCTTTCCCAGTCCCAAGGTCATCCTACAACGATCTGTCATGCGTCAACCAGATCATTCCACTACATTACTGATCATGGATGTAAGAAACTATGAAAAGGGCAGACAATGGTGTTTGATTTGATTTTGATTTGATTTGATTTATTATTGTCACATGTATTAACATACAGTGAAAAGTATTGTTTCTTGCCCGCTATACAGACAAAACATACCGTTCATAGAGAAAGAAATGAGAGAGTGCAGAATGCAGTGTTAGTCATAGCTAGGGTGTAGAGAAAGATCAACTTAATGCAAGGTAAGTCCATTCAAAAGTCTGACAGCAGCAGGGAAGAAGCTGTTCTTGAATCGATTGGGACATGACCTCAGACTTTTGTATCTTTTTCCCAAAGGAAGAAGGTGGAAGAGAGAATGTTTCGGGTGCATGGGGTCCTTAATTATGCTGACTGCTTTGCTGAGACAGCGGGAAGTGTAGACCGAGTCAATGGATGGGAGGCTGGTTTGCGTGATGGATTGGGCATCATTCATGATCTTTTGTAGATCCTTGCAGTCTTGGGCAGAGCAGGAGCCATACCAAGCTGTGATACAACCAGAAGGAATACTTTCTATGGTGCATCTGTAAAAGTTGATGAGAGTCATAGCTGAAATGCCAGATTTCCTGTCTTCTGAAAAAGTAGAGGTATTGGTGGCTTTCTTAACTAAAGTGTCGGCATGGGGGGATTAGACAGATTGTTGGTGATCTGGACACCTAAAAACTTGAAGCTCTCGACCCTTTCTACTTCGCCTATTGTCACCGGACCAGTATTCCAGAGACCCAGGGTGATTCTCTGAGGATCCTGGTTCGAATCTCACCATGGTAGATATTGAAATTTGAATTCCATAAAAATCTGGAATTAAAAAGTCTAATGATGACCACGAAACCATTGTCGTAAAAACCAGTCTCGTTCACTAATGTCCCCTTAGGGAAGGAAACCTGCCATCTTTACATTGTCTTGCCTATATGTTGTCTGTGAACAGTTGGTTCACTCTTAACTGCCCTCTGAAATGGCCAAGCAAGCCACTCAGTTCAAGGGCAATAAATGGATGGGAAATAAATAGTGACCCAGCCAGCAACGCCCACATCCCATTCATTAATTTTTTTTAAATTCCACCTACTCAGCATGAGTGTGAAACCTGCAGGTTATTGGTTTAGCCACTCCAAATAAGATCAAATTACAATAATCAGCAATTAGAACCAAAATTGCGTGCGACATCCAGACTTTGGGGGTTGAAAATTCCACTTGGTATCGTGTCGACATTCTGGGTGCTTTGAGTCATGTTCAGGTTTGAAAATGGTATCCACAGAACATGTACACACTTTTGAATGGAAATGTGCTGGATGCCTTAATATTAAAGGGATTAGTATAGCATGCACAGTAACTATGCAGAGCAAAAAGATCATGATAACAATGCTCATTTGACATCTGCAGTGTCATTTTGGAGCGGGCTTCAGCCTGTGGAAGATTATCAGTGATCACCTCCTGATAGTGAAGGGCAAATGACTCAATTATTTGTTATCGCGGAGTCAGACAGGAGAATTGCTCCCACAGTTGCACTTTCCCTTTAAGAGGAATAAGCTAGCTTCAAATGGTGTGCATGATGTGGAGTTGCCGGTGTTGGACTGGGGTAGGCACAGCAAGTAGTCTCACAATATCAGGTTAAAGTCCAACAGGTTTATTTGGTAACACGAGCTTTCAGAGCATTGCTCCTTCATCAGGTTGGACTTTAACCTGGTGTTGTGAGACTACTTACTGGTCATTGGTATGGGCTAGCTTTAAACAGAGTTGGCTAGCTTTAGATATTGCTGCCTCGGCTTTAAGTAGAAATTGGAAGTACTCATATTCGGGACCCTGCAGCTGCGTGCAGCCATTGAGCAGTGGGGTTAGTACTGGTTGCATGCAGAAATCATTATAATGACCAGGGAGCACAAAATTAGCATGCTGTCTCCATTACACTGAACAGGCACAGGGTAATCACGCATCGTAATCCCACGCCCTTTCAAAAAGGCGAGCATTTCTTTTTAGAACTGCAACTTTTTAGCTCCTGCTTTAACCCTTTGGCCAAAGTAGACTTCTCACTGATTTGACACTTAGATTTTCCATTTACAATGGTGCAGCACATGGAGCGCAGTGAAGATACAGAAATTAGCTGGACCAATGGTGGGAGGAAGGACAGTCACGTAACATTTCATTGACATAAATAACCTGAAGGGGTGACCTAATAGAGGTGTATAAAATTATGAAAGGCATAGATCGGGTGAACGGTGGGAAGCTTTTTCCCAGGTCGGTGGTGACGTTCATGAGGGGTCATAGGTTCAAGGTGAGGGGGGGGAGGTTTAACACGGATATCAGAAGGACGTATTTTACGCAGAGGGTTGTGGGGGCCTGGAATGCGCTGCCGGGCAAGGTGGTGGAGGCGGACACACTGGGAACGTTTAAGACTTATCTCGATAGCGACATGAACGGAGTGGGAAT
Source organism: Mustelus asterias (assembly GCF_964213995.1). Classification (NCBI taxonomy): domain Eukaryota; kingdom Metazoa; phylum Chordata; class Chondrichthyes; order Carcharhiniformes; family Triakidae; genus Mustelus; species Mustelus asterias. The sequence continues at coordinate 38,288,372 of NC_135805.1, forward strand.
GGAGGGATACAAAAGAATGGTCTAGTTTGGACCAGGGAGCGGCGCGGGCTTGGAGGGCCGAAGGGCCTGTTCCTGTGCTGTATTGTTCTTTGTTCTGAAAGCATTACAAAGGGATTTTGCTTTGCCAGTTTTGTTCCCTTGTCTTCAAAAGACATTGACACCTTGCAAGCCATCCTATGATACTTCAAGTAACCACTATTTATTTATCAGGTTTGGCAATGTGTTAAAATCATGGGAGCATCAAAGTTGAGACCTTACCTGAAGTTCAGAGGTATTCAATTCTAAAGGGAACCACTGAATCAAAATAGAGAGACGTGTCATCAGACAATTTGATCCTTTCTTCATCAGAATACGAAAGCAAAGTACAGAGACTGAGGAAATAGGAACAGGAGTAGGCCATTTGGCCCCTCAAGCATGCTCTAACTTTTAATTAGATCAGGGAAGATCTTCTACTCCAACAACAATTTCCTGCACGATCCCCATTTCCTTTGATAACTTTAATATCTAGAAATCTCTCGTTCTCTGCCTTGAATAAACTCAATGGCTGAGCATCCACAGTTCCCTGTGGGTAGAAATTTCCAAAGATTCACCACCCCCTAAATGAAGACATTCCTCCCAAATGGCCTACCTCTTATTATGAGACTGTGTCCACTGGTTCCAGACCAGGGAACACAGCCAGCGGAACTATCCTTCCTGTAAGAATTTTGTATGCTTCAGTGAGATCACCTCTCATTCTTCTAAACTCCAGAGAACATGGGCCCAATCTCCTCAATCTCCTCTCACAGAAAAATCCCATCATCCAAGCATCATTCTGGTGAATCATCATTGCACGCCCTCTATGGCAAGTTTATATTCCATAGATAAGGAGATCTAAACTGTACACAATATTCGATGTGTGGTCTCACCCAGGCTATATAAAATTGCAGCAAGATTTCTTTAATCCTGTACTCAATTTCTCTTACAGTAATCCTCTTGCAATTTAGGGGCAGCACAGTGGCACAGTGGTTAGCACTGCTGCCTCACAGCGCCAGGGTCCCAGGTTCAATTCTGGCCTCAGGTCACTGTCTGTGTGGAGTTTGCACTTTCTCCCCGTGTCTGCGTGGGCTTTCTCTGGGTGCTTCAGTTTCCTCCCAGAGTCCAAAGATATGCGGGTTGGGTTCATTGGCCATGCTAAATTGACCCAAGTGTCAGGGGAATTAGCAGGGTAAATGTGTGGGGTTATGGGAATATGGTTTGGGTGGGATCGTGGTTGGTACAGACTTGATAGGCCAAATGGCCTCCTTCTGTACTGTAGGGATTCTATGATTAAAGGCCAGGATATCATTTGTTTTCCCAATTGCTTGCTGCACCTGCATGTTAGCTTTCAGTGATTTATGAATAAGAACATCCAAGTCCCTCTGGACATCAACACTTCCCAACCTCTTACCTTCCAAAGCAGATAATTTCACATTTTCCCAAATTATATTTCACCTGCTATGTTCTTGCCCATTCGCTGAGGCCATCTAAATCTCCTTGAAACCTCTTTGCATCCTCCTCACACTCACACTCTCAACTTGTTTTGTGTCATCAGCAAACTTGGATATATTACATTGTATAATAGAGGTGTGTAGATAATAATGGGTGTGAGGATAGTTTGAGTTATGCTGAGATCAAAAAGGAGGAAGTATTGGGGTTCTTCAGAAACATTAAGGTAGACAAGTCCCCTGGGCCTGTTGGTATATACCCTAGAATACTGAGAGAGGCAAGGGAGGAAATTGCTGGAGCTTTGAGAGAAATCTTTGTATCCTCACTGGCTACAGTGAGAAGTTTAACAACACCAGGTTAAAGTCCAACAGGTTTACTTGGTAGCAAAAGCCACACAAGCTTTTGGAGCCTTAAACCCCTTCTTCAGGTGAGTGGGAATTCTGTCCACAAACAGGGCATATAAAGACACAAACTCAATTTACATGAATAATGGTTGGAACAGCTAATCAAGCCTTTAAGATACAAACAATGTGAAACAAACAGGGGAGGTCCCAGAGGATTGGAGAATAACCAATGTTGTTCCTTTGTTTAAGAAGGGTGGCAAGGATAATCCAGGTAATTACAGGCCGGTGAGCCTTACGTCAGTGGTCGGGAAATTATTATTCTTTGAGACAGGATTTATTCCCACTTGGAAATAAGTGGACGTATTAGCGAGAGGCAACATGGTTTTGTGAAGGGGAGGTTGTGTCTCACTAACTTGATTGAGTTTTTTGAGGAAGTGACAAAGATGATTGATGAGGGTAGGGCAGTGGATGTTGTCTACATGGACTTCAGTAAGGCCTTTGACAAGGTCCTGCAAGGCAGACTGGTGCAGAAGGTGAAGTTGCATGGGATCAGAGGTGAACTGGCAAGGTGGATACAAAACTGGCTCGGGCATAGAAGACAGAGGGTAGCAGTGGAAGGGTGCGTTTCTGAATGGAAGGCTGTGACAAGTGGCATTCCTCAGGGATCAGTGCTGGGACCTTTGCTGTTTGTAATATATATAAATGATGTGGAGGAAAATGTGACTGGATTGATTAGTAAGTTTGCCTTCGACACAAAGGTTGGTGGCTTTGTGGATAGCGATGAGGACCATCAGAGGATACAGCAGGATATAGATCAGTTGGAGATTTGGGCGGAGAGATGGCAGATGGAATTTAATTCGGACAAATGTGAGCTAATGCATTTTGGAAGGTCTAATACAGATAGGAAATATACAGTAAATGGCAGAACCCTTAAGAGTTTTGATATGCAGAGGGATCTGGGTGTACAGATACACAGGTTACTGAAAGTGGCAACGTAGGTGGAGAGGGTAATCAAGAAGGCATATGGCATGCTTGCCTTCATCGGTCGGGGCATTGAGTTTAAAACTGGCAAGTCATGTTGCAGCTTTATAGAACCTTAGTTCGGCTGTACTTGGAATATAGTGTTCAATTCTAGTCGCCACACTACCAGAAGGATGTGGAGAATTTGGAGAGGATAGAGAAAAGATTTACCAGGATGTTGCCTGGTATGAAGGGCATTAGCTATGAGTAGAGGTTGGCGAAACTTGATTTGTTTTCACTGGAACGATGGGGGTTGAGGGGCGACCTGATAGAAGTCGACAAGATTATGAGGGGCATGGACAGAGTGGATAGTCAGAAGCTTTTCCCAGGATGGAAGAGTCAATTACTGGGGGGCACAGGTTTAACGTGCGAGGGGCAAAGTTTAAAAGAGATGTACAAGGCAAGTTTTTTACATAGAGAGTATTGGGTGCCTGGAACTCATTGCCAAGGGAGGTAGTGGAAGCAGATATGGTAGTGACTTTTATAGGGTGTCTTGACAAATACATGAATAGAATGGGAATAGAGGGATATGGTGCCCGGACAGGTAGAGAACTTTAGATCAGTCAAGCAGCATGGTCGGTGCAGGCTTGGAGGGCCGAAGGGCCTGTTCCTGTGCTGTAATTTCCTTTGTTCTTTGTTCTATTTATTCCTCTCACCCAAATCATTGATAAAGATTGTGAATTGCTGGGGCCCAACACTGTTTCTCACAGTCTTCTGCTAGTCACAGCCTGCTAACTTTAACAGAACCCACTTATTCCTATTCACTATTTTCTGCCAGTAAACCAATTCTCAATCCATGCCAGTCTATTGCCCCGAATCCTATGTACTCAAATTTTCTTACTAATCTCCTGTATGTAACCTCATTAAAATCCTTCCACACTCTGTCCCATCTTACCATTATTTTCAGTTATCACATCCTTTGTAATAGATTCCAGTATTTTCCACATTATTAACAGCAGGTTTACGGGACTGTGCTTCCCCATTTTTTTTCTTCCTCCTTTTTTAGATAGTGGAGTGACATTTGTGACATTCCAATCTGCAGGAGCCATTCCAGAATCTACAGAATTTTTGAAGATGACCACCAACGTTTCCATCTCTCTGGAGCCAACTATTTCAATAATCTGGGATGTAGCTCATCAGGTCTAAGGGATGAGAAATGGGATGAGAAATAAAAACAGAAAGTGCTGGAAAAACTCAACTGTCGGAATTCTACCGCCCCGCCCGTCATGGAATCAGAGCGGGCAAGGAGCAGACAACGGAAATTTCCTCGGGTGGATGGTCAAAGACTATTTCCTCGGGTGGATGGAGCTATTACAAGGGGGCATAACTATAGGGTTCGTGGTGGGAGATACAGGAAGGATATCAGAGGTAGGTTCTTTACGCAGAGAGTGGTTGGGGTGTGGAATGGACTGCCTGCAGTGATAGTGGAGTCAGACACTTTAGGAACATTTAAGCGGTTATTGGATAGGCACATGGAGCACACCAGGATGATAGGGAGTGGGATAGCTTGATCTTGGTTTCAGATAAAGCTCGGCACAACATCGTGGGCCGAAGGGCCTGTTCTGTGCTGTACTGTTCTATGTTCTATTTTAAATGTCCGTTGACATCGGGTGGGAATTTCCGGTCTCTGCTGTAAAGCCCATCAGGTCTGGCAGCATCTGTGGAGAGAGAAACACGCAGATTTAGAATGCCAACTCTGTTTCTCTTTCCACAGATGCTGCCAGAGCTGTTGAGTTTTTCCAGCAGTTTCTGTCATTATTTCAAATTTCCATCAAATACACCATTTTGCTTTTATTTAGCTTAGTTTAGTTTATTTTTTAGTGTCACAAGTAGGCTTGCCTTAACGCTGCAATGAAATTACAGTGAAAATCCCCTAGTTGTCACACTCCAGGGTGCACTGAGGGAGAATTTAGCATGGCCAATGCACTTAACCAACTTCCAGCCTCATTAATTTCTTCAGAACTACTTTTTCATTAATACTAATTTTTTTTAGCTCCTCATTCTCACTCGCCCCTTTGTTCTTAAGTACTTTTGAAAGGTTTTTTGTATCCTGCTCCATGAAGACACACAAAGGGTGGAATTTTCTTTTTTTGCCTAAGTGTCAATTCAGGCACTGACTCCACTGCTGGCAATTCCCATTTCTTTTGCCACTTGGAGGCACCTCCCATGATGCCATCCTGGTGGGATGGGCCCTGAATGAGTCCGTCCCACCAACAATGTCAGTCTTCAAGAGAAAAAGGGTGCCAGTGACATTCACATCCCATGAACTGTCAAGGGAAGAAACAGTAGAGAATACATTTTAAAATAAGGTTGTGTATAATGAGCCTTAACCAAATCAGCCTTAACTAAGGGAAAGAAAGACATTGGGCCTGATTTTACCATTGCGTGGTAAAGTCGGGCATGAGGCCATTAACACGATCCGTGCCTGCGTCTGCGCAGATGCCCACTTTACCGAGGCCCAAAAATGGCCGTGAACCGATTTGCACCCGAAACGGGCGCAACCGCAATTTAAATGTATTTGCATGCATTTAAATTGAATTAATGAAGTGCCCGCCCAACTTTATCAGCATTTCCCCTTTTACCATCGCGTTCGCGCATCCAGATTCGGCATGAAACAGACATGCTCGGCAAAGGTCTGTTTCGGGCACTCCAGCTTCTGCAGAGGTAAGTTCAGAGCTTCCAGCGGATCTCCGACTCAGACCGGCGGTGGAGGAGTGGAGGGAGGCGGGCCAGATCATTCTCTGGTGAGGGGGGTTGCGGGAGGCCCGATCATTTTCTGGTGCGGTGGGGGGGAGGGGGAGGCGGGTCAGATGTATCTCTGGTGGGGGGGAGGGAGGCCAGACTTTGTCTGGTGGGGTGGGAGGAGGCAGGCCCGATCATTCTCTGGTGGGGGGGAGGGAGGAGGAGGCGGGGCAGATGTATCTCTGGTGGCAGTGGGGGGAAGGGAGGGAGTAGGGAGGCCAGATCGTTTTATGGTGGTGGGGGGAGGGGGGGGGGGGCGGCGAGCTTTCTCTGGGGTGGGGGGTGATGCGTGGGGGAGGCCCGATCATTCTCTGGGGGTAGGGGGGATGGGGGAAGCAGGAGGGGTCCGCTGTCACTCTGCGGGTGATCAGTGGGGGCGAAGGGGGGATAGAGGGTCGCGATCGGTCTGGGTAGGGGGGGAGCTGGGTGGATAAGGGGTACAGTTATGTTGTGGGAGTGGAGATGATGTCTGTGGGGGCCATCACTCCTGCTTTTCGCTCCCGGGCCGCTTTATCCGTTTTCTGCGGCCCGGGAGCGATGTGACAGCGGCGCGATTTTCAAATTTTTTTCCTCACTGCGCATGCGCAGTTCAGAGCTCCGATTGTTTCAGGCGGGATAAGCCCCACAGCGAGATTCAGACTGACAATTTTTTTTTCAGGCTGAATACGTATGGGAGCGCCTGAAAGCAGGTTTCCAAGTCGGATCTGAATTGCACCCAGATTCAGCACTTAGAATGAAAATGGTAAAATCAGGCCCATTGTGTTATATTGTAATCCTGCTGACCTATATCCCAAAGCATTTACAGCCAGTGAAATAGTTCTAAGGTGTGATCACTGTTGCAAAGTCAGAGACATGCCGGCCAATTTGCGGAGAGCAAACTCCCACAACGAGCAACGTGATCAGATAATCTGTTTTAATAAAGTTAGCTGAGGAATAAGTATCGGCCAGGAAAATGGAGAAAACTCCTTGTTTCACTTCAGTATGGTGTCCTGGGGTTGGTCAGCCAGAATCTCAGTTTAATACCTCAGTTGAAAGGGTGGCGATATGAACCAATAACCTTCTGGCTCAGCCAGGAGTTAGCTACACCTGAACCATGTCTTCCACAGGTATAACACTCCCACCAGCAACTGGCTGAGGTGCATTCAGTCACAAGTCGGTGGAGGAAAGTAACTTTGCTTCCTTTCGCATTTTATTTTCCTCTTGCATCTCAGTAATGAATGGAACTGCTGAACAGAATGAATCTTGAGAAGCGTTATGGTCCACAATCATGCGTATCCCCTCTCGGATCATTATTATTAGAGCAGTTGTTTCTTACTGTCTGATGGAAGTTGCAGAGCCCCTGAGCCGAGCAGCTTGGGTTTTTTGTTAAAGAATGCAGTAAGTCTCAAGTTTTGATGAGTATGCGGCGAGTGTTCTGCTTGTATCACGCTGGCAGCTCTGCTTCAAGATCAGCTTGAATATTGTCAGACTTTGAAGAATATTTTCTTTTTATATATTCTCAGAAATGCTATTTGATTGTCCAATTCTCGACGTGAGTTTGTTTTCATGTAATTCCCCTTCGGCTACCGTGGTGTGAATTGGCTGAACTAACTGACTACAGAGAAGACTTGGCAATTCAATTATGTTCCAGAACTCTACCGCAATGGTTTATTTTGATTGCGTATTAGTGATACCACAGCATTTGTGCCAACGTGATATGATCTTCATGTGGTATGAATGTCAGACGTGCAGTACAATAAAGGAGTGAATTTGGTGAACTGATGCCAATGCATCGCATGTGATAATGGATAGAACCACCTCGAAGGCAGGGTCTAATCTCATTCTGCATTAATTGCGATATCACAATAGGTCAAAAGCAGATCATAAAATTCTTAACAGCTCCAAACGTTTTCTTATCCACCCACTACTTTAGCTATAACACAGGAAGTCTTAAAAATCACTGGTTAGATGTTGATTGTGTCCAATTCTGAGGGTTACACTTTGGAAAGGATGTTTGGCCCTTAATGTTTTACCAGAATGGATCCAGAAATCAAGGAATTCAGTTATGGAGAGAGACAAGAGAAGCTCCTTAAAACAAAGGCAGTAAAGACACTATATGCCAAATGTGCCTCAGTGGGATTCTACTGAGTGAAGCTTGAAGGGAAGTACAATGTTGACAGTGTAAGTGGCTGCCAGCTCATGTGGAGGACACCAATTCATGAATTTTTTTTCAAGTGACAGCCAGACTAAAAACAGCAAATGCTGGAAGAACTCAGTAGGTTTGGCAATCCCTGTGGTGAAAGGGGCAGAGTTATCGGGCTGATATGGAGCCCGCACTCTCCATCTGTGAGAATGGCGGTGCATATTTAAGATCCGCAGAGTGCGAATCACGTTGGCGAGTTTTCGAGTTCCAATCTTGCCGTCCCCTTGCCAGCGGAGTGGTGTGAAATGCACCGTGGGACTGCAGAAAGCTCATTTTAATGCAGTAGCATGTTATCAGCAAGCACTCTCTCCGGGACTTCCCTCCCCCCCCCTCACCGGATAATCAGCGGGCGTGGCGTGATGGCACGCTGGTGCCATTTACAACAGGTTCACCTGGATGTGAACTTGTCACGGGTGTCTTCCCAGAGTCGTAAACGCATGTATCACCACAGGGGACAGAGACGTGGCCAGGCAGTGGCCTGGCAATGCCCCCTGGCATGGCCCCTTGGCACAGGTTGGCAGTGCCAATCTGTGCCAAGGGATGGGCCCCAATGGGAGCCTCAGGAGGAGTGTGGTTTTCATATAGATGTGTTGGTGACTGGGAGCAGGCGGAGAAGTAGGGGATGCCTGCGCTGGCTGGCGTGGGGTGGGGGGAGGAGGGTGGGGGAGTGGCTTGGGGGGGCAGAGTGGAGATGGGCACAGACTCAGATAGTGGAGGTGGGGAGAGAAGGTGAGAAGGTGTTGATGATCGGGTGCAGGGGAGAGTGTGCCAATGACCGGGGGGAGAAAGCGCTGATGATCGGAGACCCGGGGGGGGCGTTTGTAGAGATGTGCTGACTTTGATCATGGGTGGGAGGGGGTCCTCTGAGACTTCGGTGGTGGGTTGGGGCGGGGGGGGAGGGGGGGTGTTTACTCAGGTTTACAATCGTGAGCATCCACTCTCAGATCATTATTATTAGAGCAGTTGCTTCTTCCTCTCTGATGGTGTTGCAGAGTGCCTGAGCTGAGCAGCCTGATGTCTGTTAAAGAATGCAGCAAGTCTCAGGTTTTGATGAGTATGCGGCGTGCGTTCTGGCTGTATCACACTGGCACCTCTGCTTCAAGATCAGCTTGAACATTGTCAGACTTTGAAGAAGTGGTGGGCTGCGGGGGGTAGTGTGGGGTAGGTTTACTCAGGTTCTGATCGGGTTGCCCTTTGAAGCTGGAGCCCTGATCTCTAAGCAGCTGGGTTATGCCGGTGTGTTGAGGCCCCCCCCCTCCCCCTCGCAACCAACCCCCCCCCCCCCCCCCCCCCGCTCAAAATGATGGCGTGAAACGTGACCCCTTGATTTATTCTGACGGATTGCAGTAAAACCTGGAGAGAAAACCGACCAGTTTCTCTGAAGAGAAACAGTCGGTGTTCTCGCTGTCTCCAACATTTTGAATCCAACATAATATTTCCTTGGAACCGAAGTGAAAGCTGAATGTGTTTGTGAAGTGGAAGGTGCTTGTGTGTGTATATAGTGGTAGATGAGATCTCAAGAAGTAACCGTGTTGGTATGAGGTATGAGGTATGAAATGAGGTGAGGCAGGGTCTCCAAACCACCTCTACCCCTCCTGGGTTGACACATGTTGGCACAGTGGTTAGCACTATTACCTCACAGCGCCAGGGACCCGGGTTCAATTCCCGACTTGGGTCACTGTCTGTGAAGAGTCTGCACGTTCTCCCCGTGTCTGTGTGGGTTTTCTCCGGGTGCTCCAGTTTCCTCCCACAGTCTGAAAGACGTGCTGGTTAGGTGCATTGGCCATGCTAAATTCTCCCTCAGTATACTCGAACAGGCACCGGAGTGTGGCGACTAAGGGATTTTCACAGTAACCTTATTGCAGTGTTGATGTAAGGCTATTTGTGACACTAATAGATAAACTTTAAATTTAACAGTTCATGGTTTCCTGAGAAACAGGGGAGGCCTCAAATGCTGGGCGGAGGTTGGAAAAAGCCACAAGAGTTAATTTCTACATTAGGAGATTGAGTAAATGTCTTGGACTTTTTAGTCTGGACAGGAGGTATCCAAGAGGTGGTCCTATGGAGGTACGGTACCGTGTCTCAAAACTAGCAACCGCAGGACTGAGGCTGCACTGGATTTGAATCTTGTTTGAGTCATGGGCAGCTCGGGCAAAGCTGGGTTATGTGGGGGTCAAGGGTTGTTCAGGGCGCAGGAATAGATTGGCACACGAGCAATGAAGCGGCTAACTAGTCTGGCTGTATTCCACGCCAATGCTTGCAGCCCAGACATCCATTACTTTTGTTCAAACAGGTGCACCCAAGAGAAAACATTGCTTGATTGATAACTCTTATTCCTTGAGCTCTGTCGTCAATTATTTAAACTTGTTCTTTCATTAATTGTCATTAAAAAATCCTTTTGGGAGGAAAATCTGCCTTCATTACCTAATCTGGCCAGCATGAGACTCCAGATCCACAGCAATTTGGTTGATTCTTAGCAACCTCGGAACTGGCCTCACAAAACATTCAGTTCAAGGGAAATTAGGGCACAATGGCAGAGCTTGGCTGTGACATCGTCATCCTATGAAAGAACAAGTTTAAATAATTGACGACAGAGCTCAAGGAACAAGAGTTATCAATCAAGCAATGTTTTCTCTGGGGTGCACCTGTTTCAACAAAAGTAATGGATGTCTGGGCTGCAAGGATTGGCATGGGATACAGCCAGACTAGTTAGCCGCTTCATTGCTTGTGCATCAATCTATTCCTGCACCCTGAACAATCCTTGACCCCACATAACCCAACTGCGGTTGTTTCCGAACTTCTTCCTGGGTTGGCCGGCCCGAAGTCAGCATGCAACCCACAGCATCACCCCTCTCCCCACCCACCTAAACACCCGGCAGTGAAGACCCCACCTTGATGGGCACTCTCTCCAGAGGTGGGCTGGCTGATCCAAGAGTTTTCCCATCTTCTGCTACCCACCTCAAAGATGAAAATTCAGGCCAACGTGTCTTAATTCTCTATAAACTTTAACCAATCAATCTCTTTCGTAAAATGACTTCCGCCATATCTCACATGCTCATTTTTAAAATAGATTTTAAAAACGGAAGACCCAATTTTCGCATCCAAAACCCACAATAAAATGACTCCTCTATTAAATGTTGCTCCATACATTGTGGTCAATGACAGGGGTCAAACAGACCCTGAATCTCTGTGAGCACATCCAAGGCATATTAGTGTTTCACGCTTTTAAAAGTACAGATGGTCACAAGGATGGCATGTTCAAGGGTGTTTACCTTTTTTTATTCTTGGTTTTCAGCCTTAATCCTTTTGGGATTTCTTTGTACAACACAGCATGGAACTATTCTGCTTTCGAAGTAGCTTGCTGCGCTTCTCAATGTCTGTCAGAATCAGTTTTCTTTCCTTCGCTATTACTAACCTGATCACACCAGTTTCCTACTGTGTCATGCCAGCACGGATAATTCTCTTTTGGTCAACTTCCAACTCCATTATTGACCATGAGTATGACAAATTACAGCCGAGGATTACAAAATCAGCAAAAAACTAAAATAACCCTTGCTTTAACCAATGAGTACAGCAGGAGAAGGCAGGAATTCTGATAGCGCTTTAATGAGGATGGTGCTTTAAGCATCAGCTTTCAACCAGATTCAGCAGATGAATTGTTTTTTTAGCCCACAGTTAAGAAAAAGGAAAACTTTCTCCAGTTACTGTGGAAAAAGAAAACACCCTCCAGGTTCCTTTCCAGTAGGTAGTTTAAACTTAACCCCAGGAAATGCAGCCAGGATTGTGCCATGTGTGAGACCATTTAATATTAGTCAAATTTAACTCTCCATCCCCCCCCACCCAACCCGACTCCACATCCCCATCACGACCCAATGGGATTCGCGCTGGGAACAGTTACACTTGGCTGCGTCCCCTCACCAGCTGGAAACTGCAGCATTCCCATCTGCTGGCATTTCTTCTTTGCTGACTTTGATATGGGTCAAGACTTCTGAATCAGGCAGGTGCCACTGCAAATTAAATCGACAGGTTGGGTGCGGCACGTTGACGCTATCGACATTGCATCGTGGATTCAACATAGACTCGGGCAGGGGGTCCGGATGGAGAGCGATTCCAATCGCTCCAAGTCCCATGCCGTGTCAGAACTGCCAAAGAAAGCTATCAAATGCAACAGAGTAGCCATTCTCAGGAGGATTCCTTGTGGGGCCAGGGGTCAGTGGGGGTGGGATGATGGTTTATTGATTATCGGGTACAGTGAGGGAGAATTTTAGCATGGCCAATGCACCTAACCAGCACGTCTTTCAGACGGTGGGAGGAAACTGGAGCACTTGGAGGAAACCCATGCAGACACAGGGAGAACATGCAGACCCAAGCCAGGAATGGAACCTAGAGCCTTGGCGCTGTGAGGTAGCAGTGTTTAACCACTGTGCCACCAACTAGACAAGTACTCAGAACAAAGCACAGTGCGACTTGATCATTACTCTCTCCAAATGGAAGTTCGCCGATAAAGCTGGATTCCTTAATAGCACACCGAACAATGGTATTTTTTCTATTTGCCCAGCTGCCTCCTTTTATCGAGCTAAGCTAAATAATCTTAGATCTCGGATTAAATCCATGATGATAAGTTCAAACGACACTCATTCAGGGCTGCTTCGGTTACAAATGACTGCAAGCTGCCTTTACATTTATCTACCATTCTGACAGCTGCCAGATGGTTACAGTCCCAACTATTTGATATGGTCTATTAGGCACCTTCCATCTTAGAGACAGCAATTTTAAAACGCGGCTGACAGCTTTTTATTCAAAAGGCACGTCTTTAATTTGAATTTTGAATTTATTAATGATCCTTCACCGTACAGTTATTTAGGCCCAGCTTCTGTAGTGACATTTTCTACCCTTACCACTACGTGAGATTTGTGAGCCAGATGTTTGATAGAATATGTCCAATTGATTAGGCTCGCTTTTTGATGTTTCTTTTCTTCTCCCTAAGGAATTATTCTTACTTTCATCCCTGGCAAAATTGTAAAAAAATTCCTGTCACTTTGTAACAGAAATTCTTGATATTTTGTTATCTGCACCACATTAAACAGGAATCCTATGCATTAAAGTGGAAGTTGGTCAAAGTAAATATAAAATAGTAAATAATAGTTTTTATTCCTATGTCTGTTCATTGCTTGGTTTATATAAATGGCTTTATGTTTTAAAGAGACAAAAATGCACAACTGAATTGTCCATTTGCCTATTAATTAGATAATCATAGATTCATAGAATCTCTACAGTGCAGAAAGAGGCCTTTTGGCTTATCAAAGCTGCACTTACTTTCCAAAAGAGAATCCACTTAGGCTATCCGTCTGTCCTTTCCCCGTAACCCCACGCACTTACCAAGCCAATCCGCCTAACCTAAACATCTTTGGACACCAAGGGGCAACTTAGCATGGCCAATCCACCTAATCTACATGTCTTTGGATTGTGGGATGATACCGGAGCACGCAGACACGGGGAGAATGTGCAAGCTCCACACAGACAGACACCCCAGGTCGGAATTGAACCTGGGTCCCTGGTGCTGTGAGGCAGCAGTGCTAACCACTGTGCCACCATGCCACCTTTTTACTGCAGGAGGAGACAATTCATCCCATCAATTCTCCACCAACTCTCCGACAGGGCATCTCACCCAGACCCTCTCCCCTACCCTATCCCACAAATTTACCATAGCTAATCAATCTAACCTACAAACTTGGGACATAAGGGGTGTGGTGAACCATAGATGGTTTCCACTATGGGTACTGAACCATAGATGGTTAGCACTATGGGTACTTGTACATATGTTACTGTTGTCACTGTTGGGGTTAGGGTTGGGGTGTTCTACCTGTTGGTATTGTTCTGTGGTACACTCCGGTTGGCTCCGCCTACCTGTAGGAGTATAAAGGTCACTGCACTGCCGGGTGACCCTTTAGTCTGGGATTGTATTGTTATATAGTATGCTCCATTCTTGTTACTAATAAAAGCCTTTATTTCCCGGGTACGATCCAGCCTCCCGAGTGATTTAATCGCGCATCAAGGGGCAATTTTTTTACCATGGCCAAATCACCTAACCTCCACATCTTTGGAATGTGGGAGGAAACTGGAGTAACCGGAAGAAACCCACGCAGACATGGGGAGAATGTGTAAGTTCCACGCAGACAGTTATCCAGTGCTGGAATTGAACCTAGGCCCCTGGCATCGTGAGTCAGCAGTGCGAACCACTGTGCCACTGTGCCACCCTAATAATACCTTCACAGTTCTATTTTTCAGCACTCTTACAGTGGTATCATAGTAGCACATCGGGTTTGGTTATGAAACTCTCTCCTAATTATTATTGGTCATCACTCCTAATTGCATTTTCCTACACGTGATTTTCTTACTTTATGCACAAAACATTTTTTATGTTCAAGTAATTCCAGTTTGGATAATATTCCAATCCTGAATATTAACGTAACATCAGTGGGTAAAATACAGAAATGTACATAAGTATCAGAATTATGCTGAAGTTCAGGGATTCACTGGGACATGTCAGTTCAGCTGTTTGAGGCTTTCATGTTTGTATTCTGACAGCATATCCTTTATAAATCTATGGTGACTCTTCTTGATCACCTGACACTTGTCCAAGTGCTCCGTGAGACTGTTCGTTACATTAGATGGCAGAAATTACCCCAGAACTGATGTTAAATTAAGGGGTCTGGAGCAACTACCTTTTCCTCTCCTGAAATGATTGAATAAATGTGGTGAGTGACCCTTTAAGGGCAACACAGCAGAAGAGGATCACCTGGTTTGAAGAACTGATTGGAACTGAGAGTGGGTAATCACCCCGGGGGAGGAGTCCTCTCTTGAGCAGAAGGCATTAGAAGACGTGTAGAGACTGGGGCAGCCAATGGGTGCTGCCGGCCGCTGTACAGTTTTTCCTTATTAATAAATACCCTTTGGGGGGAATTTTCCCGTCCTGCCCACTATGGGAATCGTAGCGGGCAGGAGGCAGACCTCGGGTGGGATTTTCCAGTTTTGGGGTGAGCGGGGCCAGAAAATCCCACCCTTTGTGTTTTTTGTGCATGAGTGTGCATCATTCCAATAAAATAATTGATTTGATCACATTTGTTGAATGCAGTAAGCATTAGAAAATTATGATGCTCGCATCTGCAATTTTCTGGCATGGGTGCAATGTGTGCACATCAGCAGTTCCTGATGATTTGTCAATCTTAAACCCCATTATCATCTCTATTATCATTTTTAAGCTGATATTAAATCCATTTATGTTCCTCATCTGGACTTAATTTTAGGTTCCCTTAAATCATGCTGTTTGATCATCATCTTTATCTGTTGTGAAAGTACTTATTTAACTGCAATTCATTTTCTTGTCCATCTGGAAATGCATTTTGGGTGTATGATTCATTTGTTTAAAAATGACTTATAAATGAATGATAACAATAAAAGAAAGAAAATTATCCTGCTACAGATCCAACTGAAAGCAACTATGTATTAAAACTGTTCTGATACATTAAAATAATCAGTCTGTGACTCCTACCTTCGGTGCATATATTCGCCCACACATCAAACTCCTGTTTACAAGTTCTTCTATAATATAGAGACAACCCTTTAGAACCGAGATGAGGAGGAATTTCTTCAGCCAGTGGGTGGTGAGTCTATGGAATTCATTGCCACAAAAGGCTACGGAGGCCTGGTCATTGAATGTATTTAAGACAGAGATAGATAGGTTCTTGATTGGTAAAGGGATCAAAGGTTATGGGGAAAAGATGCAAAAATGGGTTTGAGAAAGTTATTGGCCATGATTGAATGGCGCAGCAGACTCGATGGGCCGAATGGCCTAATTATGTTCCTATATATTATGGTCTTATGGTCTCCCAGAGAAGGAAACAAACAAGCTCAGGCGCCAATTTGTCCTGCACCTGAGGGGCTGTAGTCTTTTAGCTCAACACATCCAACAGTAATACCGAGACAAGAAGCTCAAAGTTCACAACATTACTTTCAGCAAACTTCTTCAAAAATAATAAATCTGTCATTTCCTTCATTGTACATCATAGTCACCATGATGGGCCTATATTTTCCTTTTCCACTCTCTTTCATTTAATACCTTTATAAAAACTTTTGCTGTTAAGTTTGATATCACTTGTAAGTTGTTTTTTCTTCATGTACCTGTTTGTACATTTATTCATATTTTGAAATTCCTTTGTTGTCATTTGTGGACACAATATGCGCTACAATTTAATTCACCCAAAACATGTACAGAGTTAAAATTGAGCCCCACGTCTACTGGATTTTCATGTTTCCTTGCACTGGTGTAAGCCATTCCTTGATACTGGGCAAAATTTTCCTAAAAGCATGGCAAAATGCCATTTCCGGTGTGAAAATCAGTGTGAATTCCGTCGCCACTGGCGCAATCTGGAACACGATCTTTAGGCACTTTGATTATGTGTGGCATGGTAGTACAGTGGTTAGCACTGCTGCTCACAGTGCTAGGGACCTGGGTTCGATTCCCAGCTTGGGTCTGTGTGGAGTCTGCAATGTCGTCATGTGTCTGCGTGGGTTTCCTCCGGGTGCTCTGTTTTCCTCCTACAGTCCAAAAGACGTGCTGGTTAGGTGCATTGGCCATGCTAAATTCTCCCTCAGTGTACACGAAAAAGCGCTGGAGTGTGGCGACTAGGGGATTTTCACAGTAACTTCATTGCAGTGTTAATGTAAGCCTACTTGTGATAATAATAAATAAATAACAGGGTTTTTTTGCCGCGTGAAAAATTCAGTCCCTGATTCATCCACTGCATGGATCATCTGAACACTTCCATTAAAGGCACACAGCATAAAGACAGCTCCACAGCACTCACTCTCATTCAAGGCAGGGAGATGGTTACTCGAAGGCCAGCTACAAGATTTTTGGAGGGGGCCTGAACAAAACTTTTGGGTGCATTAGAGGAGAGGCGGGCAATGATCCACCCATTGGCTGGTGATGGGATCTTCCGGTCCCGCAGCTGTCAAGGGGTTTTTGTGGAGTGTGCACCCTGCAGCAGGGGGTCACTAGAGGTGGGACAGGCTGGAAAATTACAGCCTATATTTTCTTTTGCCTTCATTGAAGGGATGTGAACTTCACTGGCTTGGCCAGCATTCATTGCTCATCTTTAATTGCACTTGAACTGTGTGGTTTGCTAGGGCATTTTGGAGGCCATTTTAGAGTCAACCACATCGCTTTGGGTCTGGAGTCACATGTGGGCCAGACCAGGTCAGGATGGCAGATTTCCTTCCCTCAAAGACTTTGGTAAACCAGATGGGTTTTTATGACAATGGTTCTTGGTCATCATTAGACTTTTTTAATTCCAGATTTTTTTTACTGAATTCAAATTTCACCATATGCTGGGGTGGGATTCATACCCAGATGCCCAGAACACTACACTGGGATCTCTGAATTACTATTAGTGGTGTGCCGCAGGGATCGGGGTTGGGTCCATAGTTGTTTGTCATCTATATCAATGATCTGGATGATAATGTGGTAAATTGGATCAGCAAGTTTGCTGATGATACAAAGATTGGAGGTGTAGTGGACAGTGAGGAAGGTTTTCAAAGCTTGCAGAGGGATTTGGACCAACTAGAAAAATGGGCTGAAAAATGGCAAATGGAATTTAACGCAGACAAGTGTGAGATATTGCACTTTGGAAGGACAAACCAAAGTAGAACGTACAGGGTAAATGGTAGGACTCTGAAGAGTGCAGTTGAACAGAGGGATCTGGGAATACAGGTACAGAATTCCCTAAAAGTGACGTCACAGGTGGATAGGGTCGTAAAGAGTGCCTTTGGTACATTGGCCTTTATAAATCGGAGTATCGAGTATAAAAGTTGGAGTGTTATGGTAAGGTTATATAAGGCATTGGTGAGGCCGAATTTGGAGTATTGTGTACAGTTTTGGTCACCTAGTTACAGGAAGGATGTAAATAAGGTTGAAAGAGTGCAGAGAAGGTTCACAAGGATGTTGCCGGGACTTGAGAAGCTGAGTTACAGAGAGAGATTGAATAGGTTGGGACTTTATTCCCTGGAGCGTAGAAGATTGAGGGGAGATTTGATAGAGGTGTATAAGATTCTGATGGGTATAGATAGAGTGGATGCAAGCAGGCTTTTTCCGCTGAGGCTCGGGGAGAAAAAAACCAGAGGTCATGGGTTCAGGGTGAAAGGAGAAAAGTTTAAAGGGAATATTAGGGGGGGCTTCTTCACGCAGAGAGTGGTGGGAGTGTGGAATGAGCTGCCGGATAAAGTGGTAAACTTTTAACATTTAAGAAAAACTTGGATGGGTTGATGGATGAGAGGGGTGTGGAGGGATATGGTCCAAGTGCAGGTCAGTGGGACTAGGCAAAAAATGGTTCGGCACAGACAAGAAGGGCCAAAAGGCCTGTTTCTGAGCTGTAATTTTCTATGGTTCTATGGTTCTACTCCAGTGACAATACCACAATGCCATCACCTCCCCGAGATAAAATAGGATAAAATGTCTGGGACGAAATAAAATAAAACAAAATGTTTGAGTGTTGAGATGTTGTGCTGCTAATGCTTGAATCTACATGGTTGAGGGAGTTTGCAGTGTTAGTTTGGTGCAAATGTCATTGGAACAATACCGCAGCTCTCTGAGGCAGCTGTCAGCCTTCAGGGAACTCGTTGGAAATGTCCTCCTGCACCGTCACTCCTCTCAGTGCCCTCCACTTCCCCACCCTCGCTGGCAGCTTTCAGTTTTTCAGAGCATGTGTTTCAAACTGGTTGGCTGATAATTGGCCAGTCAGCCTGGGCTCCAGGGCTGGAAGCATGTTTCATGCCCACTTTTAGGCCCTGTGAGTGCCCACACGAAATGAGTGAAAAATTCAGACCCTGGAAATGAAGCCTTCTCTCAATAATGGTTCGCAAAACTATCCTTTTGTTGTTTAAAAACCCATCTGGTTCACTAATGCCCTTTTAGAAGGAGAATCTTCCATCGTTACCTCGTCTGACATATACGTAACTCCAGATTACAGCAATGTGGTTGACTCTTAACTGTGCTCTGAACTGCCTGAGATAGCCTCTCAGTTCAAGACCAATTAGGTATGGACAACAAATGCTGGTCTTGTCAGTGAAGCCTACATACAATGAAAAGAATGAAAAAAAAACTCTTAATTGGACTGTTCATTAAGTAAAGGGTGCACAGCAGATGGTACTTTTCCCAGGGTAGAAATTCAATGACCTGCATGGGGCCAATTCAGGTGCTCATAAAGAGTAAGATGGAAGACCATCCCATTTTCTGCTCTATTCCAGACTTTCTCTTTTTCACCCTCTCCCCCATTTCACCGGCATAGAAGCTCTTAGATTTCAGCATTTTCCCAGTTCTGATGAAAGGTAACTCTGTTTCTCACTCCACAGATGATGCTCGACTGATTGAGTAGTTCCAGCACTTTTTTTCTTCAGTTCAGGTTCCCACAATGTTTTCCTCTGGCTGTGAAGAAAAGGATCAGGAGCAGAATTTTCCCACACAACCCGCCACATGTTTCGCAGCAACACCACCATTGGCCGGTGGGTGGGATCTTCTGGGCCTGCTATTGTGAACTGGATTTCCCATTGACTGCACCCGTCGCCACCCGGAAATACGCAACGCGAATGCGCTGTCGGCGGATTCGGAAGATCACACCAGCATGAACTGCCTGAAAATTCCGGCCTAGATCTCTCAGACAGGGGGGCAGAATTTTCCCATCTCACCCGCCGTGGGAATCAGAGCGGGCAGGACACGGATCATGCAAAGGTCCGTTGACCTTTGGTTGGATAAACTGGGTTTGTTCTCACTGGAATGACAGAGGTTGAGGGGTGACCTGATAGAGGTTTACAAGATTATGAGTGGCGTGGACAGAGTGGATAGTCAGATGCTCTTTCGTCAGGTAGAAAAGTCAAGTACTAGGGGACATAGATTTAAGGAAAAGTTTAGAGGAGATGTGCGAGGCAAGCATTTTACACAGAGCGGGGTGAATGTCTGGAATGTGCTGCCCAGGGAGGTGGTGGGAGCAGGTACGATAGCGGCATTTAAGGGGCAACTAGACGAATACATGAATAGGATGGGAATGGAAGGATACGGACTCCGTAAATGCATAGGGTTTCAGTTTAGGCAGGCATCATGATCGGTGCAGGCTTGGAGGGCAGAAGGGCCTGTTCCTGTGCTGGACTGTTCTTTGCTCTTCGACCTCGGGCAGGATTTTCCAGCTTTGAGACGAATGCGGCAAAAAAATTCCACCCCGAGCTGCACTTGATCATGGATGCCCAAAGTGGAAGTTTAGTACATGAACTCATATTGCCCACAGTGTCGTTCGATCTTCATATAAGAACCATAACAAATTAGCACACTCCAACATGCTGCAGCAACACCATCCAAAATATTGACTACACGACTATTAGCTGTTCCAGTCAGCAGTGGCAACCTCTATGGTGCTATTTGGCTGATACCGCCATGTTTCAGCATGCTCTCATCTTCCTGCTCCCAAATCAATTAAAATCCACAGCTTTTCAATTAGACAAGCCTGCAGGTGTTTCTCTAATGGTTCAATGTGGGAGTCATTTTGCACACTGGGTGATAGCCTGCTCATTGAGCAAATGTCTTATTCCAGTCTTTCTTTCAACGGAACATTTTAATTTCAAAAGTGTGAATCATTAATTCACAGGTCCCGGCCAAATGTTAAAAGTGAAATGTATCTGTGGTTATCGCAGCTGTAGGTAAATGAATTAATTGTTTTTTTTAAATTCTGCTGACTGGTCTTATGTTTAAACTGAAGGTAAGACTTTACCTAAGAATGTAGAGGTGAGCCATTCAGCCCATCGTGCCTATTCCACTGCCATTCAATGTGATCATGGCCATACATCTTCTTCGATACCTTTTTCCCATGCTATCGCCATATTCCTTTATGACATTGGTATTTAGAAATCTGTCCATTTCTGTTTAAATAAACACAATAGATGGAAGTTTCCCCTCCCGCCCGTCATGGGAATTGTAGTGGGCGACACATGGACCATGCAAAGGTACGTTGACTTTGGGTGGAATTTTCCGGTCTTGGGGCGAGCGCGGTTGGAATATCCCGCCCAATGACTGAGCTTGCGCAGTCCTTTGGGGCAGAGAATTCCAAAGGTTAACCACCCTCCGAGTTAAAAAAACAATCTCCTCACCTCATTGGCTTCCTCCTTATTTTGAAATTGTGTCCCCTGGTTCTAGACTCCTCATAAGAAGTCTCACAACACCAGGTTAAAGTCCAACAGGTTTATTTGGCAGCACTAGACTCCTCAATCAGGAGAAACATCATCCCTGCCTCTATCCCTTTAAATATTTTGTTGGTTTCTTCTCCCCTATGTTCCTGAGCAAACTGAAGGCATGTACTAATAAATGAACATGAGCTGTCGAACAGCACAGAACAGAGATTCATGTAAAATTTACAAAAAATCCCCCACCGTTGTCAGCTTCCTCTCTGCTAATTATTCATCTGGCAGTATATCTTTTGCATAATTTATCATCAGGTATTGACCCAAATTGCAGCTCCTACGCACAAACTTTGGGACAAACTTGTTGGGCATTTATACTGCAGCTATAATTAAAAATGAACTTGATTGTACTGCCTGGTCCATGGGGGTCGCAGAAACAGGTGCAGGCCATTCTGGCCCTCAAGCTTCTTCCGCCATTCAATTAGATGGGCTGAATGGTCATAAATTTTCTATGGCTCGAGATCTGTCAGCTCTGTTTAGAACTGTCGCAGCTCAGAAAGCGGCATATCAGCCTGCCATGTCCATTTAGTTTAATTCATGCCATTTATCAGTTATGGGCGAGGGTAGTGTACCGGTAATGTCACAGAACTAATAATCCAGAGGCCTTGCTTATCTTTTCCCAATATCCGATATGACGACTTGAAATATAGTCGGCAATTTTTGATGCTCTCCACTGAAATAAAAATCCAGAGGCATGAGCTAATGCTCTGGGAACACTTGTCCTTACCTTGTCTGATCGACATGTGACTCCAGAACCGCAGCAATGTGGTTGACTGTTCTCAGAAATGGCCTAGCAAACCACCCAGTTCAAGGGCAACTAGGGATGGGCAACAAATGCTGGCTTTGCATTTGTCTGGTTCCGCCCCAGTGGGCACTGCTGGGGTGCCAAGCTGGCACTGCCCAAGGGGCACCCCCCTTTCCCCGACATCCTTGGGTGGCTTCAAAGGCCTCCAGTTCTACAAGCGAGGCCATCACGACTGGTCCCCATTACTGGGAGCCAGCTGTGATTCTCTCCCGGCGAGGTCACATAGGCAAGTAAGACCAGACAATAGTGTCCCAGGCTCAATAAATCAATGTAAATTCTATTTAAAACATATTTAAATAAATTATTCCACTTCACGCCGGAAATGGGTGCGAGGCTGATCGTGCCAGATATCCGGTGCCGGTAAGATTGTGAGAGCTGAGAAATCAGGCGTGAACCTGATTTCCCGTCTCTTGAGTGATCTTACCGGCTCACCCCACTCATCGGCTAGCAGGGTGCAACGATAAGATCGCCCTCACCCGATTCACCATGGTCATGACCTGCACCAAAGTCCACCAGATGCTGATCTCGCTGCGGAGATGGGACAATGCTGGGAGGGCACTGAATCAGCCTGAAAGTTCACTAACCACATACAGATTAGCATTTCGGCACATTAATGAGGTTCCCACACACTCTGGGCAGGAAGATGATCGGGATCGGTGCAGTGCGGTGGGAGAATCCCGATGGGTTTGGCGCCGTGATGCTGGACCCTCCGGGCTTGCGTAATTCTGTCGGGGTGGCCGGCCCAGAGAATTGCCCCCTTAAAAATCAGTCCCAGTAACTTCTCTACAACTGATGTGTTTCTCTATTACTTCACTCTTAAGCAATTCGATGGCATTTGTAATTTCCCAATCCAGAGTCACAGTGCCAAAATCTCGAGAACTTTTCAAAAAGTATAATTAATGTATCTGCAATGTCCCATCTCCTTTAAATACAGCAAAGTGGAACTAATCAGGTCGTGAGGACTTATCTTTCTTAAATATCTATTTTCTTTACTACCATTGTTTGGACTTATATTTATACTTATAGGGCAGCACATTCGCACAGTGGTTAGCGCTGCTGCCTCACAGTGCCAGAGACCCAGGTTCGATTCCCGGCTTGGTTCACTGTCTGTGCAGAGTCTGCACGTTCTCCCCGTGTCTGCATGGGTTTCCTCCAGAAGGCGCGCTGGTTCGGTGGATTGGCCATGCTAAACTCTCCCTGAGTGTACCGGTACAGGTGCCAGAGTGTGGTGACTGGGGGATTTTCACAGTAACTTCATTGCAGTGTTAATGTAAGCCTTCTTGTGACAATAAAAAAATTAAATCCAAAAAAATCATCCAGTTGACTTATTGTTAGATTTCTCTATACCAATTTAATTTATAATCTTCTTCAACTGTGAAAGTGGATAAAATGTACTAATTTAACAAGTCTGTAATTTCTTTATTGGCTATTATAATCTCAACCTCATCTGTCAGTAAAGGGCGCAATGATCATCTCTTTCTCTTAATATATTTGAAGAACTGCTGCCTTTTTGCACTCCGTTTGACATTCTCTGAATGCACTTTGTGGGTTTCATAGCTCTCTACTTTCACTGCACTGTGTAAGCCTTCTCATCGCCTCATACTGTTTAACACTTGGTTTGTTGTCTTGCGGTTGCTAATGAACACAAATGGAGCCTTTGCCATTCAGAGTGCCTTGTAGTAAAAGCTAATTAGGGAATAACTTTTTGCACCCTGCAGAATCGGCTTCCCACTGGGCCTCTCACTTTAGCTATATATGATGGAGGAAAATGAGCAGCGGAAAGTTTTCCTGTCGGCCACTTTGGCAGCGCTTTAGATTTTTTGTGTGCCTTTGTTGCCTTTTCTAGTTCTCCCAATCGGCTGAATTAAAACAGTTTCATATATATATATATATATATATGTATACATGGGGTAGCAGTGGCACAGTGATTAGCACTGTTGCCTCACAGCGCCAGGGACCTGGGTTTGATTCCCGGATTGGGTCATTGTCTGTGCGGAGTCTGCACGTTTTCCTCATGTCTGCGTGGGCTTCCTCTGGATGCTGCGTTTCCTCCCACAGTCCAAAAGACGTGCTGGTTAGGTGGATTGGCCATGTTAAATTCTCCCTCAGTGTACCCGAACAAGCGCTGAAGTGTGGCGACTAGGGGATTTTCACAGTAACTTGATTGCAGTAAGCCTATTGTGACACTAGCTAATAAATAGACCTTATATTATATAATCTCATTTAGATTGATACTATCAATTAGCTCATTTATTAACTACACAGGTGGAATCTTTCCCTTTTCGGGGTATAAGAGTAGAAACAATTTGCATTTGCTTTTGCAATAGTAAAAATATCCCAACAGGAATGGGTAAAATTGTATGCCTAGCCACACATAAGGAAACATTAGGACAGGTTTGATTTGATTTGATTTATTATTGTCACATATGTTAGTATACAGTGAAAAGTATTGTTTCTTGGGTGATAAAAAGTTGAATCAAAGAGTTAGGTTCAAGGAGGGAATGGCTAAGAGGCATTGTAGGGGCAGTTTAATAAGAGGTCTCACAACACCAGGTTAAAGTCCAACAGGTTTATTTGGAATCATGAGCTTTTGGAGCGCTTCTCCTTCATCAGGTGAGTGATGTAGCGCTCCGAAAGCTCGTGATTCCATATAAACTTGTTGGACTTTAACCTGGTGTTGTGAGACTTCTTACTGTGCCCACCCCAGTCCAACGCCAGCAATTCCATCTCATGTAGCTTAAGGCCTGTGTCAGCTGAAAGCACAGCCGCCAATGTTGGAGCGATTAAAATTGGGGATGAACAGAAGAGTAGAATTGAAGGAGTGCAGAGGTTTTGAAGGATTGCAGAGCTGGAGATGTTCAGGAGGTGTGGAGAGGCAAGGTTCTGGAAGGACATGAGCATTGGAACATGGGGATGGGGAAACGATTGAACTGCTGGAGAATAGTGCCAGCTTGAAATGTAAAGGTGAATATGAAACCTGCTAGCATGGACAGAGGATGAGGGAAAATTTTACCTGGGAAAACTGAAAGAAAGGAGGGAGGAGAAGAACACCAACGTGAACGAGGGAGGGTTAGAGTCATACGTCGGAATTCTACTGCTTTGCCCGCCACAGAATCAGAGAGGGTGAGGATCGAACAACAGAAATGCCCGTTGACCTCAGGCAGGAATTTTTGGTCTCGCTCGAGCGAGGCCGTAAAACCCCACCCATAGAGTCATACAGCCCTTCGGCCCATCGAGTCTGCACCGACAATATCTACCACTAAAGGCCCCATTCCCATTTTCCTTCACTTGTCCCATATCCTTGAAATTTGTAATATTTCAAATATTTTTTAAAGGTTTTAAGGTTTCTGGCCTCCACTACCTTCCCAGGCAATGCATTCCAGATTCCCACCACCCTGAGTGAAAAATTGTTTTCTCAAATCCCCTCTGAATCTCCTGCCCCTCACCCTAAAACTGTGGCCCCCTTGTGGTCGACCCCTCAACCAAGGGGAACAGCTGCTTCCTATTCGCCCTATCATACCCCTCATAATCTCATACACCTCAATCATGTCCCCCCTCAGCCTCCTCTACTCCAAAGCAAACAATCCAAACCTATCCAGTTTCTTCTTATAGCTCAAATGTTCGATGGTTGGGAAAAGAGTGCTTGATTGAAATGAGGGACATGGTGACAGGACTGTGAACATTGAGGTAAGGGCAGATAGTTACACTGTCACCATGACAGCTCGGGGCTGAGGAAAGAATAGTGTCCTCATGACACGTTAACTGCCACAGAAACAACTTTAACAGAATCTAACATCTCAGTCTAGTAATAACAAGTACCAATCCATTCCCACAATGGCCCCAATTTCTCCACAAGAAATGAAGGAAAACCTACACAATTTTGCCATTATGGTTTACTTTCGAATTGAAAGAACATTGAGTCGAAATTGTGACAAAGCAAGGGTCCATTTCGCTTTCGATGCGATTACACAGCATAGGCACTTGTCCAAGGTGATTTGTGAGTTGTTTTTTTGTGATTGCATCTATTTTTCTCAGGTTACCTCATCAGTATTGAAGCTAATGGTCAGCTTTCCTTAGGTTGGCAAGTGTGCACACTCCCCCATAGACATGGGTTATAATATTGAAATTTGCTCTTCTCTGTCACAGGATCAACAGGCTTTTGGCCTGTCACATGTGACAGAGTCTGCACGTTCTCCCCGTGTCTGCGTGAGTTTCCTCCGGGTGCTCCGGTTTCCTCCCACAGTCCAAAAAACATGCTGGTTAGGTTCATCGACCACACTAAATTCTCCCTCAGTGTACCCGAACAGGTGCCGGAGTGTGGCGACTAGGGGATTTTCAAAGTAACTTCTTTGCAGTGTTAATGTAAGCCTACTTGAGCCACTAATAAATAAACTTTAAACTTTAAATGTGCACTGGTGAGAGTCTTTGCCTGAGCCTCCTTGTCTAATCTCACTCTCCTGCCAGCTTCCCATAATATTTAATGTTCCTAGTTTTCAAGCAACTAACTCTCTTCAAAAGAATACATGGACCTCTCGGATAATGGCTTGTAACAAAAACTCCACATTCGAGCCATCCTTTACTTTCTGCCCTTATAGAATCATAGGGGGCTATTCTCTGACCTTTACGGAGAGCTCACGGGAATCCCGATGCCCCGGTGAATGGGACATCGGCCGAATATTGGGAAACCAATGGGCATCAGGGCTCTCAATTTTCACCCAACCAGTGCCTGCTGGCCCCAATTGGGTTCCTGCCCAAGGTGGGCTTGGCAACCCAATAATAATGCAAATACCTTCATTTGAATTTCATTAGCGGAGCTGACCCCCAGATACAGCACACAAGTTTCATCCAGCCACCCTCGCTCCTGGAGTCACGTGGGTGTAATTTGGTGTTACTCTTGAAAAGCGGAGACCTGGCGGCGAGGCATCCGAGGGGGAGCTCGGAGGCAAGTGTTCACTTTTAAATGTTTTTGTCTTGCTTGGGTGGGGTGGGGTGGGGTGAGGGAGGGCTGGCGGTGTCTGGCTCAACAGGGGTAACTGAGGTTTGAGTTGGAAGGAAAGGTCACCGACCTCAGTGAGGGGGGAAGCGGGGTGGAGGGGTGGGGTGTTGTTTTGGGGGGAGGGGGTTTCCTCGGGTCAGGGAGACCCAGTCTGACCACTTCCGTTGACTCTTTGAAATGTTGCAGCTAACTTGATACATGTTGGTTTCAGCAACCTAAATGTCACAGCTGTTGGTTCCCCTCTGTGTCTGATCTCAGCTCTGACCTTCTGGCTCTGTGGGAAACCAGCACTGAGGACACGTGGAACCGTGCATACCTGGACCTGTTAACCTCTCACAGTCTGGCATAGCCCTATCGTCATGCAGGGACACCCAACTCAGACCAGCCCTGTCTTAACTCCCCTCACACGCAGCAAGTGTCACTGACCCAGGACCTCTCATGCTTCCAACCCTACATGAGCACTGGATATTGGCACCTCTCACAGAATTCCCTTCATTCACAATCCCACACCAAAGTAGGGAGAGGAATGGGAAAGGTGAGGGCACGCGAGGACCAGGTGCCCCAGTAGCAGCTGAAAGATGTGCGGCCAGGTAGCCCATATCACAGAAACAGCCGCAGCACTGAGACACACAGGGGAAGCTCCATAAAGAATGATGCTCCCTGCCACCAGCCGTACCCTCATGTCTCATCCTTATTCCACCGGATGACATGAACGCTCCCGGAAACCTAAAAGCAAAATGGTGCGGACACTGGAATCTGAAACAAAAACAGAAAATACTGTCAAATCTCAGCGGGTCTGACAACATCAGAGATACTTCAAAAAGCCATGCATTTTTCAAATTGCTTTTGTTCAAATGAAGCATAGTTCAGGGTCAAACTTGTTATGAATGGTTTTCAGATACCAAAGCTTCTGGAATTATATTAACAGCAAGTCACAAAAAAATAATAAAGTTAATTGCCTCAACATTGTACATTGAATTTAAGCACCTTGCCTTTAAATTTGGGTGAGATGCATTGATTCTCAGCAAAGGAATTGAAAACATTGTAAATCGTTGTTGTTTATTGAGCACATACCATTATTAATATATGATCATTGATAATTTGTATGATAGCTGTAGCTTCCAGCTGATTCCCCTCAATTTAATCTCTTTTATGATGCAATTATAATTATGAGAGCATCAAGATGTGCATGGGTCAACTGCTCCTAAGTTTCATTAAGTTGTGTCAGTAATTAATCTAAATCAGATGAATTACTCAAGTAACAATAATGAAGCTGATTAAGACCATTCAGTTTGCAATATCCTCTGAAGTCGTGTTTATTTTTTTACATTAAAAGTATAGGGCTAAAAATTGGATGAGGTCTGTTTGCAGGTGTACAGATCACCAGCATGATTCGCCCATGCAGGCAGCACACAAACGTTGTGCTTTCTAGCCTGCACTCCTTATCCATTGAAGGGTAGAACCCCATAGAGGCTCATGCGCTCAGTTAATGGTTGCTTGCAGCATTGGGAATCTCATCACCATGATGGTAAAGCCATGTATTTGATCTTCTTGATTCTCTCTGCTCAGAGGGAAGACAGTAAGATCTCCATTCCTTTCATACAAGGCTTCCAGCTTCCCTCCTTATGCAGCAACGGACAACAAACTGAGAAATGTTGGCAATGTCGCTGGCTCCAGTTTGGAAGAATCCTGTGGCGTAGAGATTGAGTGCGACACTGATCTCGATGACCACTGGCGCCATTGTCCTTCCTCTACCCTGCAACTTCAAAAGAACATAAGAACTAGGAGCAGGAGTAGGCCACCTGGCCCCTCGATTTTGGTTTGTGGACAGTTCAGTAACTATCTTATTGGTGAAGCGTAGCCACTGCAGACACTGCTTATGGCTGGGATGGAAGTAGGTGACCCTGAACACCCTCAGCGGATATTCCCTTCTGATGACATTCCTCCTCTTTTCTCTGCAAAGAGCTTCTCCTCTCTACTGCTTCTGCTCCTGATCTCCCTGTTGTGCTGCAGTCCAAGAGGAACTCCAACTTTATATATCCCCAGCGACTGAAAGCAAGCTTCCCCTGTTCAGAGACCATTCAAATCTACAGCGCTCCTTCCAAAGGTCAAGTACCGCTCCCAACTGACTGAAACAACTCCCCCAAAAATACTGTAAACATTGCTTCCCAGTAACTGCAGCATCAAGCACCACACACGACAGTTGTATGGTGGTCTGCTTAAAAGTGCTGGTTGGGGTGGGTGGGTGCTGATGGTTCCCCCAGGCAGTTGTATATATGTTCCCTGTGTTTGTTTAAAAGAAGGTGTTAGCAGGACCTGCAGGGTTCAAAATGGCAAGTTGGCATGGGCTACTCCAGCAGTTGGCAAGGGCAGGCCCCGTGACACTTCATTTCAGCTCTGAGCTCCTAGCTCAAAGCCAACGGGGCCAAACACAGCCTCAGTTTGCGACCCATACAGAACAATGGGAAGCAAAATAATGGCATGTGTTTGCCCTTCCACAAACATTTTTCTGACTATGCACTGTGTATCTGCAGAAGCCTGCATTGACCTGGGAAAGATTTATTCTCCGCATAGTCTCATTATATTTCATTATCCACTGATTAGCATGTTTAAGTGCTGCTGACATGTTTGTAGCGGTGATCTTGGAGTAGGTGCTCCAGGCAGTGTAAATGATGCAAGCTAATATCTGCCTGGAATGTTAATACTGTGGTGTTTTGGCATGAGTTAGGTTTAAAAACTTTAAGCAGGTCCTTTTTATCAGCCTCATTGTTTTGCTCGACTAAAGGTGGCAATATCCTGAGGGTCTGCACTGTGCCGTTCTGGAATCTTTTGGTGAGACAAAGACCCCTTTGATGATGGGAGGGCAAAATCACTCTACTCCCTGTGCAGCCCTGTGCCAGTCTGGGCATAACCATTGGCTATCTGGAGGAGGGAATCCCCACGGCTCTCTGTGGTGTTCCACTGTTGACCTTTGTCTATTTATCACTCTGTTTCCGTTGAAGCAAGCTGGTAGTAGCTGCTGGAAGACTCAAGTAAGTTGCTCCTGCCCAGCTTGTATCCATTGCACTATTTGATTTTCAGAGTGATTTTACGGATTTCCTGACCTAGTAGGTCCCCACTGAAACAGACAGGAACCTCATGAATAAATGCAATTTGAGATGTCATACCACCTTTAGGTCGCCAAGCCACATTCTCAACCTTATCACCTGACTGACATGTCCTAAACTGACCCGAGCCCCAGGCATGGAATATGTTTGGTGGGCATTTCAAGGGATCCTCAGACATGTTATCTCAACATTTTTGGCTACAAAATGGAGTTAGATGTTATCGACTTATCCCGTGCTATGGTGAAGCTTCTGCTATTGGTGTTGTATCTGCAACAATCAGATTGGTTGCACTTGGGCAGCTGATTGGTGTTTGCCATTCACAGTCATTGGGAACATGGCAATAGGAATTGGCATTCAAACCATAGCGCCTGTCCTTGTGTTAAAATCTTCACCCGCGTTAAGGGTTGTGAACATTTGGAGTTCTGTACCCTGGAGAGTTGTGAATGCTCTGTTGTTGGCGAGATTTAAGGCTGGGAGAGAGAGATTTTTCATCTCTCAGGGAATCAAGGGATATGGGGAGCAGCCAAGAAGAGAATTAATGATCAGCCTTGATCTTATTAAATGGCAGAGCACGCTCGATGGACCATAAGGTCTACTTGTGCTTCGTTCTTGTGTTCTTGTTTTCAAATCCCTTCGTGGGCTTGTCTCCCTCAATCTCTACAATGTCCTCCAGCCTCACAATACACAGAATCATAAAATCCCTACAGTGTAGAAGGAGGCCATTTGTCCCATCGAGTCTGCAGCAACAACAATCTCACACAGGCCCTATTCCTATAAACCCACGTGTTTACCCTGCTAATCCCCCTAACACGAAGGGGCAATTCGGAATAGCCAATCAATCTAATCCGCACGTCTTTGGACTGTGGGAGGAAACTGGAGCACCCAGAGGAAACCCACGCAGACATGGGGAGAATGTGCAAACTCCACACAGACAGCCACCCGAGACTGGAATTGAACACATTCTCTGGCGCTGTGAGGCAACAGTGCTAACCACTGTCCACCCTACTGTCCATTAAGAAGTCTCACAACACCAGGTTAAAGTCCAACATGTTTATTTGGGATCACGAGCTTTTGGAGCGCTGCTCCTTCATCAGATGAGTGTACTGTCCATAACCACTATGCCACCGTGCCGCCCATGTGAGATATTTGCACTCCTCAAATTTTGAGATATTTGCACTCCTTGAACTTCTGGCTTCATGATTTTAACTGCTGATTTTAACCGCTTCGGCTGCCTCGGCTATGTGGCCTGGAATTCCTTCCTGAAATCTCTCCATCTCACTACTTCTATTACTTTCTTTAAGATGCTCCGTAAATCTACTTATTTGACCAAACGTTTGCTTATTCGCCTCGGCATTGCACTATGTCACACAATGGGTGGGATTTTCCGACCGCACTCCCCCCAAGACCGGAAAATCCTGCCCATTGTCAATGGAGCTTTGTATGGTCCATCCCCCGCCCGCTACGATTCCTGTGGGTCCTGGAAAATTCCGCCCAAAATGTCAAATTGTGCTTTATAACACTCCTGTGGGGTACCTTGGGACTTTTCATTCTGTTAAAGGAAGATAAATACAGGTTATTGTGCTTGTTGCTCTATAGAGTCCCCCACCAGAAAATAACATTCCTCCTTATCTACTTAATCTATTCCTTTAAAAATCCTCAATCAGGCTTCTATTTCTAATATGTAATCTATATTTAAATTCTAACTCGTGGAGAATTCTGATGAATCCTGTTGCACTCTTTCCAAAGCCAATATATCTTTTTGAAGGTGTGATGCCCAGTACTCTCCATGTGGTCTCACCAGACTTTTGTACTGCTGTGGCAGAACTCCCTCCCCATTTTATTCACGTCCTCTAATTGTGAAGACTAACATTCCATCACCTTGATGAATTGTTTTTTGCACTTGACTGCAACAATTTACTAGTTCCCAGAGGTGACCCAATTACCCTCTCATGTTTCCTCGGCTGTCGAGAAAATGACGGCATTAAGAATTAAGTCACTTTGAGCGGAATTTAATGTGGCCCTTGGGAGCAGGTTGTGAGGCAGAGGAGCTGTAGGATCGGGATGGAAGATGCTGGAGCAGAACCCCAATGGCACGATGTCAGGTTAAAGTGGTCCAGCGATTATCTGTGCTCCCGAACATACCTTGACAGCCAGGTTTGTTGGCTTGGGAGCCATCGCTGGATTACTCATGTGTAAGCTGTCTTTTATTGCCATTATGTCTCCATCAAAGCTCCCATGGACCAGCCTTTATCAACAGGAAGTAACTCCACCCAATCAACGATCAACTCATTTATGACGACTGAACGCAGATCCTGCAAATCATGGAATCACAGAATCTCTCTCGTACAGAAGGAGGCCATTCGGCCCATCGAGTCTGTACCTACCACTATCCCACCCAGGCCCTATTCCTGTAACCCCACGCTTTTACCCTGCTAATCCCCCTGACACTAAGGGGCAATTTACCATGGCCAGTCAACCTAACCTCCACATCTTTGTGTGCCCGCTTCCCTGAGAGCAGTCACAACGTGCCTGTACTTCAACATTAACAGCTGCCACAGTTGGTTCAGCATCCTGCGGCAAACAGTCCCCACCCCTCCAACCCTTTCCTCCACCCCTCCCCATTCTACCTTCAATGACAGATCCTTGTGACAAGGGATATCCACTTAGGACATGGCTACTGACGACAATGAGGAGTCCTCACAGTTCAGCCAAGGAATGTGACAATGCTTGCTGGTCAACCTCAGCAACAATCGAGAATGGAGCATGCCATTAGCTCCTAAAGATACGATTCCATTGCCTGGACTGGTCCGGTGAAACCTTGCAATATAGCCAAGCAAGACTTCCCATCTCATTGTTGTTTGCTATGCTGCAGTGAAAGGAAGTGGATATAGACCAGCATCATTCCTCATCTGATTAGGAAGATATGGAGGACAGGGCAGAGCAGGCAGGACAGCAGGATGAGGCACCACCTGGAGTGAAGGCAAGAGCCACTGAGAGCCATGCACAAGAAGCTTGATCCAAGCTAACTCATACCAATTTCCTTCGACCATAATTTACTTTCAAGGACACCTTCAGTCCCATTTTGTCCGTATGGCTCCCTTCATTGAGTATCATCACATAGCATCCACTGCACCAACATGTTTAAGGAAATCGTCATTCAAAGCCTACCTCCACATTGGGAACTCACTGAGGGAGCAAAGCTATAGGTGACAGCTAACAAGGCAGCAATAGATGCATAAATGACTCACATTGGTAAATGTGTCACATATTCAATGGACCCATTCAATCAATTCTTAACATGTCCAAGATCAAATGCCTGTAAACCCCTTGTTTATCTGGTAACATGCTTAAGCATACATACAATATCGGGGAGGCAATGGACTAATGGTATTATTGCTCGATTATTAATCCAGAAACTCAGCCAATGTTCTGGGGACCTGGGTTCAAATCCCGCCACGGCAGATGGAGGAATTTGAATTCAATAAAAATCTAATGATGACCATGGAACCATTGCCGATTGTCAGAAAACCCATCTGGTTCACTCATGCCCTTTATCTGCCATCCTTACCTGGTCTGGCCTACATGTGACTTCAGAGCCATAGCAATGTGGTTGACTCTCAACTGTCTCTGAACAAGGGCAACTAGGGATGGGCAAGAAATGCTGGCCAGCCAGCAAAGTCCATGACCCACAAATGAATAAAAAAAACCTCCTAAGCTGGCAGCGGAGTTGAAGGCTTGCTGCTGATCGAGCTGCCTCCTGGGTTGTGATGATCTTGGTGGCCTAAAGCCCAAAGGGCCCTGGAATGCTGAGGGTCTGCTGAATAGGTGCAAGGCCCTTCTGTTGCCATGCTTAGAAAAGCTGATGTCACTGGCCTCACAGGGGGCTTAAAAACTTTCAAATATCCCATGCAGCCTGAAGGAGAACATGCCGGGAGACATCACTGAACTGTAGGGGTCTTCCCTCCGACATATCACTTGCACACTCCTGGCTATCTCCTTGACTGAATGGTTGAGGAACAATCCTAACTCGTGACTCAGTGATGGTTTTCCCTCAGATAACTCCAGTCAGCAGTGGTCTGCAGTCAGGTCCCAGAGGCCCATTCTGGAGCAGGTTCCCCCGAGCACTGCTGCTGTGCCATTTGAAGTTGTTGTGTGCTGTCTAGTCTGTGGGTCTCATGAGGAGGTTCTGAGTCTTGTATAGTTAAACATGAAGGACAGAATTTGTCCACTTTGCCCACAGTGGGTTTGGTGGAGAGTGGGCACAGTGACTCTGACATGAGGCAAACAGTCAGAAAACTGCTGGCATAAAATTACCTTGAAATTCTCTCGATGGTAGTTTAACAGCGGGTCATTCTTCCCGCTTGGAGGTGACACAAATATGCTGCTGGCTTGCCAGGTGACACGGGAGAACACACTTGTGCATAATTAATAAGGTTCTACATGCAGAAGCTGGCAGGAGATCCCATCACTGCAATTAAACTCTGAATGGGAGAATTCCATCTGTATGTGCAAGATGTAATCCAAACTAGGAGACAGCTCCATGCTGGCTTCTGCACCGGTCTCTGTCCAGTCCACAACCCTCTCTAGAGGCTGGTCATGTGGTCCTTTATATCACACTGTGCGCAATGCTGAACCCAACCTCACATTAACCCTTGCTCTGCCAGATATCTTTATACTGCGACCCTGTACAAGGGAGAAGTGAATGCAGCATTGGCAGGATTTCAAAAATGGCTCCAGCACCTGCCTCTATATCAGGTGACACTGAGGTCGGTGTCTAACATAAGCACATATGAATTAGGAGCAGAGTGGGCCATTCGGCCTCTCGAGCCTGCTTGGCCATTCACTAAGATCATGGCTGGTCCGATGATGACCTTAACCCCACATTTTTGTCTTCCCTCGATAACCTTTGGCCCCCTTGTTGGTCAAGAATCTATCTAGCTCTGCCTTATAAACATTCAAAGAGAATGCTTCCACTCACTTTTGAAAAAGAGAGTTCCAATCCCTTACACCTTGTAGACAAACCCACAACCGCACCCCCGCCAGCATCCCCCCTCCCCCACCCCATGCCCATAGCAGACAGGATTGAACAGCCCGTTTACCTCCAGGCTGTTAAATGACCCATGGCTGTTGTATGTTTCGATGTGGAGATGCCGGCATTGGACTGGTGTAAACACAGTAAGAAGTCTCACAACACCAGGTTAAAGTCCAACAGGTTCATTTGGTAGCAAAAGCCACTAGCTTTCGGAGCGCTGCTCCTTCGTCAGGTAAGTGGGAGTTCTGTTCACAAACAGGGCATATAAAGACACAAACTCAATTTATAAAATAATGGTTGGAATGTCAGTCTTTACAGGTAATCAAGTCTTAAAGGTACAGACAATGTGAGTGGAGAGAGGGTTAAACACAGGTTAAAGAGATGTGTATTGTCTCCAACCAGGACAGTTAGTGAGATTTTGCAAGCCCAAGCAAGCTGTGGGGATTACAGATAATGTGACATGAACCCAATATCCTGGTTGAGGCCGTCCTCATGTGTGCGGAACTTGACTATCAGTTTCTGCTCAGCGACTCTGCGCTGTCGTGTGTCATGAAGGCCGCCTTGGAGAATGCTTACCCGAAGATCAGAGGCCGAATGCCCGTGACCGCTGAAGTGTTCCTCAACAGGAAGAGAACACTCTTGCCTGGTGATTGTCGAGCGGTGCAACTCGGCCAACATTGCCTACCTGAAACGTTGCAGGAAAGGATGTCCCGAGGCATGGTACATTGGGGAGACCATGCAGACACTACGACAACAGATGAACAAACACCGCTCGACAATCACCGGGCAAGAGTGTTCTCTTCCTGTTGGGGAACACTTCAGCGGTCACGGACATTCGGCCTCTGATCTTCAGGTAAGCATTCTCCGAGGCGGCCTTCACGACACATGACAGCGCAAATTCGCTGAGCAGAGACTGATAGCCAAGTTCCGCACACATGAGGACGGCCTCAACCGGGATATTGGGTTCATGTCACATTATCTGTAACCCCCATGACTTGCCTGGGCTTGCAAAATCTCACTAACTGTCCTGGCTGGAGACAATACACATCTCTTTAACCTGTGTTTAACCCTCTCTCCACTCACATTGTCTGTACCTTTAAGACTTGATTACCTGTAAAGACTCGCATTCCAACCATTATTTTGTAAATTGAGTTTGTGTCTTTATATGCCCTGTTTGTGAACGGAACTTCCACTTACGTGATGAAGGAGCAGCTCTCCGAAAGCTAGTGGCTTTTGCTACCAAATAAACCTGTGGACTTTGACCTGGTGTTGTGAGACTTCTTACAATAGAATACCAGTTCAGATTTACAAATTCCTTTCCCTGAAGTACATGAGTGAATGGATGACGTTTTCACAACAATCCAGCGTTTTTGCTCACATTATTTGCTTCCCGCCCACTGCTTTCCAGATTAATCGAAATCAATTTATCTATGTCCCACACAGGGATTTGATCCCATTGCAACTGGGCTGTTCCACCTCTACCATAATAACCCCAAGAAACCCATACCCTGGAATTGATTTATGTTGACAGAAATCAGTTCAACTTTCCAAATCCGAGCCAATGTACTCATTTCCTTTCATTCTGTTGAATGCACAACATATTTCCTGATTTAAATTTAAAAGGGAACACCACTCTGGGGAGAGCTACTTTTAATCCTTCAAAAAAAACCTCTCAGAAAGATTGTGAGCAAAAATCATTGAAAAACATCTCCTCCCTCAGAAGCTCTGATGCTATTTTTTGCCAGTCGGAGAGGCAGCTTGCTTGTGCCCAACATTTCAGATCTATTATTATCTCTCCAGGTCTCCCAGTTGGAAAAGAACCCATTAGATCACATTTCCAACATGTCTTGTCTTTGGCTGCTTGCCCGCACATTTAGCAGGGATTGGCATCTTTCCTGGTTCAGCATGTCACTCGGAATGAAACAACATCATTTGGAGCTGAAGGAATAGGTCTGCAGCAGGCCGCTAGTTGATTGGCACAAGCGGGATGATTTCCTTTCGTGGAAGAGACATTTCAATCATTTACTTCAATATTCTTTTTCTCTCTGAGACCAGCTAAAGTGGACATTCTTGCCCTTGGGT
This sequence comes from Mustelus asterias, assembly GCF_964213995.1. NCBI lineage: Eukaryota > Metazoa > Chordata > Chondrichthyes > Carcharhiniformes > Triakidae > Mustelus > Mustelus asterias. The sequence goes on from NC_135805.1 coordinate 38,325,427, forward strand.
GGCATGGTGGCACGGTGGTTAGCACTGCTGCTTCACAGTGGTAGGGATCCAGGTTTGATTCCCAGCTTGGGTCACTGGATGTGTGGACTTTGCATGTTCTCCCCGTGTCTGCGTGGGTTTCCTCCGGGTGCTTCAGTTTCCTCTCACAGCCCAAAGATGTGCAGGTTAGGTGGATTGGCCATGCTAACTTGCCCCTTAGTGTCGAGGGGGACGAACTAAGGTAAATGCATGGGGTTATGGGGATAGTGTCTGGGTAGAATCATGATCAGAGCAGGCTCGATGGGCCGAATGGCCCCCTTCTGCACTGTAGGATTCTATGATTCTTTTACTTGCACAATCCATGCCTTTCTTTGCCTAATAAATACAAACATTTCAACGTACACTGAGAACTTTAGCCTGCACCCAAAACAGCTTCATCAACTGCCCCGGACTTCTTTTAAATGGAGCCAGCCAGCCGCATTTGCCAAAGGGTCATCGTCCTGCAGGCTGCTGGTCGGAGAGGGTGCAAAAACTGGAAGGTCTTATTCAAAGCTGGCCAGCTGGTCAGGTCATAGAGGGGAGAAAGAATCCTAGAGTAAGCCCTCTCCAAAGTGTGCCATGTCAAATAAACACTGAGCTTGCTGTGCATTATCCAGTGGTCCCTTTTTGGAATCCTGCGGAGCCTGAGGTGGCACGGTGGCACAGTGGTTAGCACTGCTGCCTGACACTGCCAGGAACCCAGGTTCAATTCCGGCCTCGGGTCACTTTCTGTGCGGATTTTGCACATTCTCCCTGTGTCTGCATGGGTTTCCTCCGGGTGCTCAGGTTTCCTCCCACAGCCCAAAGATGTGCAGATTAGGTTGATTGGCCATGCTAAATTGCCCCTTAGTGTCAAGGGGATTAGGAGGATAAATATGTGGGGTTGTGCGGATAGGGCTTGCGTGGGATTATTGTCGGTGCAGGCTCAATGGGCCAAATGGCCTCCTTCTGCACTGTAGATTCCATGACTCTCAGATTCATCCATGTCTTCCATGCACACTGCTGTCGTGTAACGGTATCTTACCTAGTGTCGGTAACAGTAAAGATTAATGTGGGACTGGGTACAATACTGCCCTCAATAAGATTATAAAGAGGCACATGGCCCGTATCCAGAAAGAGTTATGGACTGGCAGAGACATGTACAGAAGCCAGCATGGGCTTAGCTCCTAGTTTGGACTATACCATGTCTGTATGTATATAATTACACATACAAAAAACATACATGGAAAATAGAAACAGGGATAAGCCATTCAGCCCTTCATACCTGCTCTGCCATAGAGTCATAGAGGTTTACAGCATGGAAACAGGCCCTTTGGCCCAACTTGTCCAGGTCGCCCTTTTTTAAAAATCCCTAAGCTAATCCCAATTGCCCACATTTGGCCCATATCCCTCTATACCAATCTTACCCATGTAACTATCTAAATGTATTTTAAAAGACAAAATTGTATCTGCCTCTAGTACTGCCTCTGACAGCTTGTTCCAGACACTCACCACCCTCTGTGTGAAAAAATTACCTCTCTGGACCCTTTTGTATCTCTCCCCTCTCACCTTAAACCTATGCCCTCTCGTTTTAGAATCCCCTACCTTTGGGAAAAGATATTGACTATTTAGCTGATCTATGCCCTTCATTATTTTATAGGTCTCCATAAGATCACCCCTCAGCCTCCTACGCTCCAGAGAAAAAGTCCCAGTCTATCAGCCTCTCCTTATAATTCAAACCATCAAGTCTCGGTAGCATCCAAGTAAATCTTTTCTGCACTCTTTCTAGTTTAATAACATCCTTTTGATAATAGGGTGACCAAAAATATACACAGTATTCGAAGTGTGGTCTTACCAATGTCTTGTACAACGTCAACAAGATGTCCCAACTCCTGTATTCAATGTTCTGACCAATGAAACCAAGCATGCCAAATGTCTTCTTCACCACTCTGTCCACCTGTGACTCCACTTTCAATGAGCTATGAACATGCACCCCCAGATATCTTTGTTCTATAACTCTCCCCAACATCCTACCATTAACTGAGTAAGCCCTGCCCTGGTTCGATCTACCAAAATACATCACCTCACATTTCTCTAAATTAAATTCCATCTGCCATTCGTCTGCCATTCATTTTTATCATGGCTGATCATCAAATCCAACATCCTGAGCTCGCTTTCCCCCACATCCCTTGATCTCTTCAGCCTCAAGAGCTATATCTAATTCGTTCTTGAAATCAGACCACGTTTCGGCCTCAACTATTTTCTGCAATAGTGAATTCCATAAATTCACCACTGTCTGGGTGAAGAAATTTCTCTTCACCTCAGTTCTGAAAGGTTTGCCCCTTATCCTCAACCTTTGACCCCTAGTTCTGGACTCCCCCACCATCGGGAACATTCTTTCTGAATCTACCCTGCGTAATCCGGTTCGAATTTTATAATTTTATATGTATAATTTGTTAGGCTATTCAACGCCATTTTGCTTTTGGGATCTACTGCTAACATAGGTTCCTGATACACATGTTTAGAAAGCCTGTTTCATTTGGGCAACTTGGTCGATTAAAAGTCTTCCACACTTTTGGCATTCGGTGCAATTCCACATGGCTCAGTGTTCCAAAATTTGAAGGGTTTCCACCAAGAAATGTGAGTTGAACTCCTCCTCACGGAATGTGAAAACAGGAAACTTTGATGCAGGATATAGAACAGGCAATTTTGCCCGACCAGTCTATGTACCATTGCAACCAGAACTCATCATGCAAGTAACCCTGCAAAAAAATAACAAACCCTGCACTATGATATCAAGATCTGGTATTTTATTTCATTTACTACTGATTTTAATTTTAACATGATTGCATTTTTGAACTCTACACATGTTAATCACACATCAAATAATGTACATAGGGTGAATGATAGGGGAATGTATAACTGGACAGAGTTTGCATGAATAACAATTTTTGTTGTTGGCTGCCTATGAAATAGAATCTAAGCTTTATTGGAGTCAGAAAAGTGATAAGGTGAGCTCCCAGGAGCAAGAGGATATTGCGATGTTAAGTAATTTGGGACCGTATCAGATAAGCTTCACTTTTAATATCCCTAATGCTCTGGCGATTATTCTTAGGTTGTAAAGCAAGTTGACAGAACAAAGTTTACATTTTCAGCATTAAATATGTCATTGAAAATGTTCCTGAATAAGCGCAACATTTATGAAGCAATGTTAAGATACATTAACAAGTGACATCTCTTAGTGTCCTGGCTTCAGAAACTGTGTGCTCAGTAAGCACTGATCTGCTCTCATCCAAGTGTCTTTCTCTCCTGTTTGGGGAAATCAGAAACTGCAAGCAAGCAGACCATCTTCTCGGCAATCATGGACTCAAATGACATTAATAAAAAGGCAAGCAAAATGACTAAAGGGCGCAAAGAAGTTTCATCCAGAATCACCGGGTGATTCGTCACCATGGACACATCACCATAACAACTGTCAGGGCATCAAGTACCAGAAATGTCCGAACACTTAGCCCATCAGTGGATTGGTTGCTAAGAAAGGATACGTGAGCTGACTGTCAGGGAGCAAGTTACTGTGATTGGGGAGCTAGTTGTGTACATGTTTTGTTCTTGAAGATTGCAGCTCATCCAAACTTTCCATGGCACTGTCTGGAGGGATCTTGAGATTCAACAAGAGAAAAAAAGAGCAGAATTTAATGTCCCTGCCCAGAGCAGGCTGGATGGTGGTGGGGTTGAGGGGAGGGGTTAGGAGGATGGTGGTGGAGGCATTTAATCAGGCAGGAATTGTGATGGAGAGCCTGTCACCTTTCTTATTATCCCCAGTTAAATCAGCGGTGGCTAAGTTTCAGGACAGTCTTCTTGACTCAAGGCTAACCAAGGGCCTCATCCCACCTCTGCCATTATTCTAGCAGTGAAGGGGGTTTGAGAGGTGGGGGTGGGGGAGGGAAGTATGAGGGTGTTGCCCATACCACATGCTGAGGTAGCCACGTAGGCCCTGGTGGAATTGCCTGGGGGCTGCCAATGTGGATCCGTGCTGTTCATGCACTCTTTACCCAAAGGGGGGGTCACCCCTGTTGAAGACAAGGGTGACGCCTGTTTGAAGATGTGTACCCTATCTCCACACCAACTGTCCCCTTTCCCCACCTCTCGAGGGCCTTCCTGATTAACCTTGATGAGGCCACTCCACTTATCTGGGCCTCAAGTCCTCCAAGGCTGTCCCTCATCCTGGGCTTCCTGCAGCCACTCTCAGTGATGTTGAAGCTGCTGGCCATCTGACTGAGGTCCTTGTCTTAAAGGTCCCGGGAAGGAAACATCACAGCAAGCAGCCAAGTGCCTGCTTGGGACTTAATCCGATCGGGGATCCCAGAAATGGTGCGGTGAGGATGTCATCGGCTATCCAGCCTATGGATGGGACTATAGCCACAACCATTGAATCCAGTCAAATGTTCCCCAATATATTCACAATTTATGTTTTCTTGAGCCAAATTTTCACAAACCCTATCAATCCTGGCACTTGTAATCTTTGGCAAGGTTTAGAAATATTAGCTTCCTGAGCTCTGTCCCACAACGGATGACCTAGGTAACTGTGCGTTGATCTTGAATGTTCCTGAATCTGGGACTACAGGCACACTGAACAGGAGAACATCAGGGAAAATAGAAAACCTTTCCATTCATTACGGGTCGAAAAATTGGAACTCTTTGCATATTTTCCTGCATTCACTGTGCCCAAGCGACCTTCAACTCCAAGTGCAAGAACAGGGAATATCTCCAATGCAATCCAAATCTCGAATAAATAATCTCTGACTATATGTGTTCCCAGTAAGAAGTTTAACAACACCAGGTTAAAGTTCAACAGGTTTATTTGGTAGCAAAAGCCACACAAGCTTTCGGAGCCCCAAGCCCCTTCTTCAGGTGAGTGGGAATTCTGTTCACAAACAGGGCATATAAAGACACAAACTCAATTTACATGAATAATGGTTGGAATGCGAATACTTACAGCTAATCAAGTCTTTAAGATACAAACAATGTAAGTGGAGAGAGCATCAAGATGGGCTAAAGAGATGTGTATGGTCTCCAGACAGGACAGCCAGTGAAACTCTGCAAGTCCAGGCAGGCTGTGGGGATTACAAATAGTGTGACATGAACCCAATATCCCGGTTGAGGCCGTCCTCCTGTGTGCAGAACTTGGCTATCAGTTTCTGCTCAGTGACTCTGCGCCGTCGTGTGTCGTGAAGGCTGCCTTGGAGAACGCTTACCCGAATATCAGAGGCCAAATGCCCGTGACCACTGAAGTGCTCCCCAACAGGAAGAGAACAGTCTTGCCTGGTGATTGTCGAGCGGTGTTCATTCATCCGTTGTCGCAGCGTCTGCATGGTTTCCCCAATGTAGCATGCCTCGGGACATCCTTTCCTGCAGCGTATCAGGTAGACAACGTTGGCCGAGTTGCAAGAGTATGTACCGTGTACCTGGTGGATGGTGTTCTCACGTGAGATGATGGCATCTGTGTCGATGATCCGGCACGTCTTGCAGAGGTTGCTGTGGCAGGGTTGTGTGGTGTCGTGGTCACTGTTCTCCTGAAGGCTGGGTAGTTTGCTGCGGACAATGGTCTGTTTGAGGTTGTGCGGTTGTTTGAAGGCAAGAAGTGGGGGTGTGGGGATGGCCTTGGCGAGATGTTCGTCTTCATCAATGACGTGTTGAAGGCCCCAGAGGAGATGCCGTAGCTTCTCCACTCCGGGGAAGTACTGGATGACGAAGGGTACTCTGTCCACTGTGTCCCGTGTTTGTCTTCTGAGGAGGTCGGTGCGGTTTTTCGCTGTGGTGCATCGGAACTGCTGATCGATGAGTCGAGCACCATATCCTGTTCTTATGAGGGCATCTTTCAGCGTCTGGATAGTCTGTTGCGATCCTCCTCATCCGAGCAGATCCTGTGTATACGGAGAGCTTGTCCGTAGGGGGTGGCTTCTTTAACGTGTTTAGGGTGGAAGCTGGAGAAGTGGAGCATCGTGAGGTTATCCGTGGGCTTGCGGTACAGTGAGGTGCTGAGGTGACCGTCCTTAATGGAGATGCATGTGTCCAAGAATGCAACCGATTCCGGAGAGTAGTCCATGGTGAGTCTGATGGTGGGATGGAACTTGTTGATGTCATCATATAGTTGTTTCAGTGATTGTTCACCATGAGTCCAAAGGAAGAAAATGTCATCGATGTATCTAGTGTATAGCATCGGTTGAAGGTCCCGTGCGGTGGAGAAGTCTTGTTCGAACCTGTGCATGAAGATGTTGGCATATTGAGGTGCGAATTTAGTCCCCATGGCTGTTCCATGTGTCTGGATGAAGAACTGGTTGTTGAAGATGAAGATATTGTGGTCCAGGATGAAGCGGATGAGTTGTAAATTTGCATCTGGAAACTGGCAGTTGTCGGCGCTGAGCACTGAGGCCGTTGCAGCAATGCCATCGTCGTGGGGGATGCCGGTGTAGAGTGCCGAGACATCCATTGTGACGAGGAGTGCTCCTGGTTCAACTGCTCCATGTGTGCCGAGTTTCTGTAGGAAGTCCGTAGTGTTGCGACAGAAGCTGGGGGTTCTTTGTACAATGAGTTTCAGGATGCCCCTCGACATAGCCGGAGAGGTTCTCGCACAGGGTCCCATTGCCGATACAATGGGACGGCCGGGTGTGTTTGCCTTGTGTATCTTCGGGAGGCACTAGAGATCCAGCATGTCTTCCTCCTGCCAATTTTAAGTTTCAGTTCATTTATTAGTGACACGGCTCGGCTTACATTAACACTGCAATGAAGTTACTGTGAAAATCCCTGAGTCACCACACTCCGGCGCCTGTTCGGGGTACACTGAGGGAGAATTTAGCATGGCCAATGCACCAAACCAGCACATCTTTTAGACTGTGGGAGGAAACCGGAGCACCCGGATGAAACTCACGCAGACACAGGGAGAACATGCAAACTCCGCACAGATAGTGACCCAAGCTGGGAATCGAACTTGGGTCACTGGCACTGTGAGGCAGCACTGCTAACCACTGTGCCACCGTGCCGCCCACAGCTCGCTGATGGAAACAAATGAGGCCCAAGCCTCAAAACGTTGCCTCCCTGTCTAGCACCCACTGTGAACCTCAAGTTAAAATCGCCTGCAGGGTGTGAAGCACATCACATCTACAGCCAGGATTAACTGAGCTAATGCTACGAGATAGAAAGAAACGTCACTGTTGATTATGAATTAACCAGCTTCCCTTACAATCGCATATGAGGAAAGAGCCTTTTTGATGAAGGGTTTTCATCATCAGCAGGCTGTGTCCTTCATACTTTCTCTACTTTTGTTTTGGGTTTCAGTGGAGATTAGTTCAAGAACATCTTTCACTTTAATCCTGCACGCAAACTGGATCTTTCCATCCAGTGCGAACTTTGAAAATCCTCCAAGCAAGGATGAAGCATTAAATTCATGAGGTCATTTTTGCCCTCACATATTATTACCTTCATAAATATATTCACACAGGCACCGTGAAGAATGACTCCCCTGCAAGAAGGAAAGCAAGTGAATCGAAATAGGTTGGGAAATCTATGGGCTTTGGCCGCAATACCAGGAGCAATACTGCTTTTATTGCAGCAGCCCCGTGGAACAGACTAAATAACATGTACAAATCAGATTCACATCTGCAGTAGGGGACAAGGAAGCCTTTCTACTTGCATTGCTGTCATGATTCATGATGTATATTAGCCACACTGAAGTGAGAGCACATCAGCTTATTGCATTTGATTTAAGGCAATAACGATAGTGAATAGGCAGCAGTGCCTTGCTATTGGGGCAATATTTTATTTAACATGCATGTGCTATTTTGTTGTGAACTTACAAAAGTGACAGTCAGTGGATTCATCAAGCCTATCTTACACTAATGATGACTGGAGTATTAAAACCCTCCCTCCCTCTCTGCTGACAAGCCCAACCCCTTACCCAACCCACATAGCTACATCGCCTCCTGGGAGAAACAAAAATAGCTAAAAGAATTGCTAAAATTGTCCAAAGATGTATAGATCAGTGGATTAGCCATGGTAAACATTCAGGGTTACGGGGATAGGGAGGGGGATTTTTATCTTGATATGTGTCAAATCTTTTAGCGATGGAAAGATAAAAACAAATGGAATAACGTGGTCTGCAACAATGACAGGAAGACATTTTAATGAAATTCCTTGCTGGGAATATACAGACATGAGTTTAAAAACTAGTTCTGTCAAGCTGACTTAGAGAGGAAAAGGAAAAAAATAACATCACAGTCATCTAAAAACATTGCTGGAAGATAGCAGTAAAGAGCTCTCTCTTTCTTCCTGAAGCTAAAAGAGTGACTTAAACAAAGTACAGACCTGAACCAAGTCAACTCCAGAAATTTACAGGAAACCACCTAACTTCAAACAGCCACAACATTCACAATCCGCGCCTCAAAGACAAGGAAATGTCTTAATTGCCTATTTTTAAAACATTTTAATGGGATTCTAATTTCCTACTGCTGCTATCTGTCTGTACGTGTCATCATGTCTTTATTCATAACCCCCCCGCCGCCTGGTGGCACAGTGGTCAGCACTGCTGCCTCACAGCGCCAGGGACCTGGGTTCAATTCCCAGCTTGAGTCACTCTTTATGTGGAGTTTGCACATTCCTGCCCCTTAGTGTTAGGGGGACTAGCAGGATAAATGCATGGGGTTGTGGGGATAGACCCGAATTGGGTTTGTGGCCGGTGCAGACGCGATGGGCCAAATGGCCTCCTTCTACACTGTATGGATTATATGATTGTTTGACTCAAGATAACCTGGAGTAATTGGCTCCTCATTAGTATGTAAATCCATTTAGATTTAGGGAAAATAAATATAAAAAAACCTTTGTTGTGACCAATGGAGGAGATAAATAGAAGAGTAGCCAAATCACTCCTCATCACTTGGCCATAACAGGAAAGATATGCCTGTATTAGAAGTGGCACAGCAAAGTATCAATAAATCAATCCCTGAGATGCAGAGTTGTCCTTTGTTGAGAGGCTGAGCAAATTCATAGAATCCCTACAGTGCAGAAGGAGGCCACTTGGCCCATCGAGTCTGAACCAACCACAATCCCACCCAGTCCCTATTCCCGTAACTCCTCATATTTACCCTGCTAATCCCCCTGATGCTGGGGTCAATTTAGCAATGGCCAATACACCTAACCTGCACATCTTTGGAGTGTGGGAGGAAACTTGAGCACCCAGTGGAAACCCACGCAGACACGGGGAGAACATGCGAACTCCACACAGACAGTGACCTGAGACTAGAATTGAACCTGGGTCCCTGGCGCTGTGAGGCAGCAGTGCTAACCACTGTGCCACCGTGCCGCCCATATTGGATTCATGTTGTCTTGGTTCAGTAGATTGAGCAGTGATCTCATTGAAACGTACAAGATTCTGAAGGGGCTTGATAAGAACATAAGAAATAGGAGCAGGAGTAGGCCATCTAGCCCCTCGAGCCTGCCCCGCCATTCAATAAGATCATGGCTGATCTGAAGTGGATCAGTTCCACTTACCCGCCTGATCCCCATTGATAGGGTGAATGTTTTCATTGGTTGAGGAATCTAAAACATGGAGGTTCAGTCTCAGTATAAGGGGTCAATCACTTCGAACTGAAATAAGATGAAATTATTTTACTCAAAGGGTTGTGAAATCTCTACTCCAGAGGGCTGTGGCTGTTTCACTGGTGAATACACTCAATTGAGATGGACAGATTTTTAGTCTCTCAGGGAATCGAGGGATATGGACAATGGACATGGAATTGGAGTTGAAACCCATTACCAGCCATGATCAAATTTGGTGGCGGAGTAGGCTCAACTGTGGTGTGGTGTACTCCCACTCCTATTCCTTGTATTCTTGTTTCATGAAACCATCCCTCCTGGGCTGCTGCTGGAAGGCTGCTTCCAATCGGGAGAGGCAGTGGTGTCGTGGGATTGTGCCTAGATGAGTAATCCAGAAACCCAGGGTAAAACTAAAATACTGTGGATATTGGAATCTGAAACAGGAACAGAAGACATTGGGAAAACTCAGCAAGTCTGACAGCATCTATCAGGAGAGAAACAGAGTTAAAATTTTGAGTCCATTGATTCTTCTTCCAAAGGGAGGGAGAATGTAGAAACTGCAACAAAACAGAGCAACTTTAAGAACAAAAGGCAGATGGCCTGGTGTGAGAGGAGGGAGTGACGTGTTTTGCACTGAAGCAATACATGAAGGGGATATTAAAAAAAGAAGGAAGGGGGCCTTTAAGATGGAGGAGAAAGATTAAAACCTAAAGTTTCCAAACTCAATTTTGAGTCCCAATGGCTGTAACATACTCAAGCAGAAGATGTGAACGTTGTCCCTCCAGTTTGTTCCAGGCAGCACTGGAGCATTGTAGCATTGGCCAAGGACCAACATGTGTGCGTGAGAGCAAGGTGTTGTGTTCAAATCTGTCTTTCATTCTTAAAGTTGCTCCTTCTTGTTGCAAAAACCCATCTGGTTCACGAATGTCCCTGCGAGGAAAGGAAATCTGCCGTCGTTACTTTGTCTGGCCTACATGTGACTCCAGAACCTCAGCAACGTGCTTGACACTGAAATGCCCTCAGAAATGGTCGAGCAAGCCAGTCAGTTTGAGGGCAATGAGGGATGGACAATAAATGCTGGCTCAGTAAGCAACACCCACATTCCATGAAAGAATTAAAAAAATTAACCAGTGGCCTCCTCGACCCCCCAGTACACTTCTCCTTGGAGAGACGTAGGATAAGAGGAGACCTAATAGAGGTATATAAGATGTTGAGAGGCATAGATCGGGTGGACTTTCAGAGGCTTTTTCCCAGGTTGGAAATGGCTGCTACGAGAGGACACATGTTTAAGGTGCTGGGGGGTAGGTACAGGGGAGATGTTAGGGGTAAGTTTTTCACACAGAGGGTGGTGGGCGAGTGGAATCGGCTGCCGTCAGTGGTGGTGGAGGCAAACTCAATAGGGTCTTTTAAGAGACTCCTGGATGAGTACATGGGACTTAATAGGATTGAGGGTTATAGGTGGGCCTAGAAGGTAGGGAGATGTTCGGCACAACTTGTGGGGCTGAAGGGCCTGTTTTGTGCTGTAGTTTTTCTATGTTTCTATGTTCTACACTCCCATTGGTGGTTAAATGGCCCTTAATTGAAGTTTTAATTATAGAATCTGGATGCCCATCTACTTAAGGCTCGTACAATACAAGCTTTCCTTCACAGGATAGATGGACAAACCAATCACAATCTGTCCATCTGTTTGTACCTAAGCTGCTTTAAATTGACACAGGGTGATTGTGCCTTGAAGATAGTGAGGCACAATCTATCATAGGCCAATTCTACATTCCCAAGGGCCCACCATTGGGATTTTCACAGTAACTTTAATACAGTGTGAATGTCAGCCTACTTTTGACAATAGTAATAAATAAACATTGCATGGCCAGCCGAAACATCTGAGTTGTTCATCATCAAGAGTGGGGTGAAGACAGTACGGGTGCTCAGAGGCCAATGTTGGAGGATATCAAAGAATATGGAGAACAGGCAGGTAAGTGGATATGAGGTTCCAATCAGCCGTGCTCTGACATAATGGGCGGGATTTTATAGCCTCAGTCGTCCCAAACCCATAAAATCCCGCCCAATGTCAACGGACCTTTGCATGGTTCACCCCTTGCCTGCTCTGATAACCGTGGTGGGCGGTTGTGGCATGTCTTATGGTCTTATGGGATGGTAAAATTCCGACCAATGTGTTGAGTGGTTTAATTGGTGACTCCTGTGGTTACATTTAAATGAATTCAGGGTAATTGGTGGTTGATGGAAAGCTGGTGAAGATTGTTGGGATAGAGTGGGGTCAGGAAATTAAGGATTTGGACATGAAGAATACTTTCTTTGGGTTGAAAGGTGCTCAATGAGTGCGACTGGATGTAAATTAGAATACATGCAGATAAAGCTTAGATAATTTCCATTTTATGTAGATTGTGGATGAACTGATCTGGAGACCATTGGCGTAGTCAAGGTTGGATATGACAAAAAGTTTGGAAAGGTTTTTTTGTAGATTTTTGCCTGAGGCAAAGATGGAGACAGGCGATGTTATGAAGATGAAAATCGGTGGTCTTTATAATGGAGTGGATATGGGGTTAAGTTTTTCCTCATAACTGTACATTGTCCTTCCTTGTATCATGCCCCCATTGTATTGAAATGTGTGAGAAAATTACAAACTTTTCATCAAACTATGCATGGTGTAGACTTTGGGAAATGACATTGTTCCTGCTCAAAATTACTCCCTTAATGGGAGAGATTTCCAATTATCAATCTGATTCATCCTAACTAATCACTTGGGAGGTATAAACACAAAAAAAGTTTTGCCTTAAGTTGACATTATTAGGTGTCTTTATCTGCTTTGCACCCATTTTGGATGCAAATTAAAATTTCTTTCCTTTCCCCCTCTCTAACTGATTTGGGTCATTTCCCAAGTCTTGCAACTGAATATAGCAAATATTGTGTGAAATTATTAAAGCACTCTTGTCCAAAAACAAGCTAAATATTACCAATAGTTCAGTAAATGAGCGGATTGTCATCATACAGTTTAAAATTAATTAAATGTCATTAAAGATGATAATTAATAGAATAATAAATCGTAAAAATATCTTTGAATGGTAGAAAAAAGGACTTACTTTTCTCCAAAATATGCTGCACATAGGTCAGTGCATGTACTTTCAACATTGCTATGTTTTTATTTCTGTTTAATTTCTAGGTAGTTTATGCAAGCCCATCAAATCCAATTTACAGCAAAGTAATTATTGATGTTAATGCCAAAGAACGAAAACGTGATTCAATGTTCCTCTAATGAACATGGTACTAAACACAATGTCAAACAAGTCATCCACTGGTCGAAATCTGTCTCTGAATCATAGCCACTGCATACACCATAAATTGTAGGTCCTTGCCTTGGTTTCTAACTCTTAACACAGTACACAATCATTATGTCTCACCCTGATGTCTTCATCTTTATTTTGTCAAGGTTATTTGCCATTATTCCGCGAAATTGTCTCTTCTCCTTACACCTTAATGTGTCCTCTTGTTCTTCTGAAAGAGATGGCTTGACATCTTTATTATACATGTAAATTATACTTCAGCTCACAATGATTTTTTTTCAGATTTGACAAGCTGACGTAAGTTTCAATAGCCCAAGGGTGCTTGCATCATTTGAATCTGGTAATTGAAATGAATCTGCAACTCCAAGTTTCCTGCACACATTTAGCATGACATCAATTCAGTCTTGGAATTGATACAGCTTCGGATCTGTTTTTTTACATCAAAACGCAATGAATGTTCTACATAAAGATTTAAATATGTGTTGTTGGTACATCATCCTGTAATCTTTACAGCCCTGTTTAGTATTACTAGAATCTGACAGAGGCTAGAGTCTGAAGTTTAGACATCTATTTCCAGACTCTTTGACAGAAATAGCAGATGAGAAGAAATAAATCCAGTTGCGCAAGGTGCGTTAAGTGAATTTCCTGCACGTGCCCTGATTATTTTCAAATTATTTTCAAGTCCCAGGTTTGTTCTTTGCCTAAGACTGCAGTAGTACATAAGGTTGCCATAATGTCAATTGTCTTTTTTTGATGATTGCAGATGTTAGGATCCTATTTTGTGCCGTGTGCTCTGAGCTATTTTGTGTCAAAGTCAACTCTACTGCAGCATCATAAATCTTAACATTAGCAAATGACCCTCTAGCAGCTAAACCTAGCAGTAAATCTGTTGATTTGACAGATTGATTCGATAGATTATAATCTCATTACACAGTTATCATAAGCAATAACACTCTTTGTTTTAAGTAAGCCACAGTGCGGGCTGAAGGATGCGGGTCGAAGATGAAAGAAAAATCAAATTTACTGGCAGGCTGTTCTATTACATTCAAACATGAGAAAGAGGGAGATCACTACACATGTGGATCAATTCAAAGGGCCCTTTACGTCGCGAGATAGGACAAGATTGAGCAGTGTGTTTGGAACAACATTAGGAAACATAACCACATTGCCTATTAGGGTGAATGTGCTGATACTGCTCTTCCAGCAAAAGGTAGCGCTCTGAGAAAAATCGAAACATGAAAAGGCTATAACCCGGGTGCTAGTTTTCTAACCCGTGTTGTGTTTGAACAGAGCTGCGGGAGTGTGAATTTTTGCTATGGCGTACAGAATTGAGTTGAGGCCTTCAGAAATTTCTGAGTTTATTGCCATTTTCTGTCATTGGCAATCATCTAGTTCTAAAACTCTTTTTTATCTTCAAGACCATATTAATAAAACTAGTTACAGTCAAGGGCCAGGAATATGCAATAGTTTATTACAGTTATAAAGTCGGCACCAACGACTTAAAGGCCTGAGAATGAAATTGTAGTGCTGGCTTCAAATCATTAATACTAATAGTAATCTTTCTGCCATAATGCTAATAAGCAGAATTGATAGCTTTGCCAGTGAGGAGAATAAAAGCAAAATTGATGGTTCCACAAGCTCAGCTACACCGAAGCTTTTCTGGGTGACCTCCGATTCTTCACCCGACATAAACTTCAGTTCATCTAAAATGAAGCTGCCCATTGACTCTCCCATTTACCCACCATCCCTGGTCCTTGCTTTCCAACATTGGCTGAGTCCCTCAAAGACTCAAATAGAACATTTGCATCCTCCTGTTTAAATGCTGTTGTATCTTTTGCCCTTCACGAGTACTATAAACCCAAGCTTCACAATCCCCACCATCACTTTTCAAATTCTACTCCTGTAGTGATTACTGGCATCACAGTTTCTGCCCTATTTTGAGGGCAAGTTTATTTGCCACTGGTTAAGCAGCACTATGCCCAGTACCTGTGGGTGGAGTGTTTGCCCTATCCATTCGGGCTTTAAAATTGCATCAAGTACGCAGCTCCATTGAGTTCTCCAAACAAGCCTGTTTCACCAAGAACACCAGCTCCCTATTTTGAGGCCACCCTCAAAATCTTGTCGGAAGGAGCTCAGTTTTGTGTTATCCCTCAAGATTAATTTTCTGATAAAATATCAGACCCAAAATCCTGGGCTCCTGAGCTGTAAAACTGTGTGGGTAAGAGGCTTAAGATGCGGCACTCAGAACTTCTTCCCTCATAGTTTAGAAATGGCTTCCACCTATGAAATGTGAAAAGCTTAGAGCCATCTGTGATTGGATATATTCCGGGAGGATTCATCGCGTGACTTGCACCCTGACTCCAGCCGAGCTGTGGCCAACCCTGCCTTCCAATGCCTAAGCTACCCTTGTCCTTCTTGGTGGTAGAGGTCTCAGGTTTGGATGGTGTTGTTGAAGGAGGCTCAGCAAATTGCTGCAGTGCACCCTGTAAAGGTCAAATCACCTTGTAAGGCTGGAAATACTTGGACATATAAAGGTTCCCTGCCTCTGTGACCTTAATGACTACAGGCAGCCCGACCGTTGTTCTGCCGTGAGGCTTCAGTTGGAGTTGTTGGTGGCAGTCAACTCCTTGCTGAATGTGAGTTGCCTCAGGTACTCCTCCCTGGTGGAAGTAGGAGAGATGTTCCCAAAAATCCCTTGGTGGGTAGGGTCTCCGGTCGAGGGACCCCTTGTTCTCTCTGCAGCCTCTACTGTACTTTATGGTCATGTTGTAGCCAGAGAGGCACTGCAACACAGCTGCCATCCCTTAATTACCAAATCCTTTGTTTCTTTTCTAATTAATTCATGGGACATGGGTGTCGCTGGCTGACCAGCATTTATTGCCCATCCTTAGTTGCCTGAGGGCAATTAAGAGTCAGCCATATTGCTGTGGCTCTGGAATCACATGAAGGCCAAACCGGGTAAGGACGCAGATTTTCTTCCCTAAAGAACATGATTGAACCAGATGGGTTTTTTCCGTCAATCGACAATGATTTCATGGTCATCAGTCGATTCTTCATTCCAGCTATTTTATATTGAATTCAAATTCCACAATCTGCTGTGGCGGGATTTGTACCTGGGTCCCCAGAACATTAGCTGAGTTTCTGGATCAATAGTCTAGTGATAATACCACTAGGCCATCACCTCCCCTAATCGTAAGCACCAACTCTCTAAAAGATTTCCGCAGACACAGCCTAAACAGAAGAAAGCCAAATGTACCTCACCTGCAATCTGGCACCCGGCTTTTTAAATAGAACTGCTGGGATGGGGGCAGTGGTGGGGGGGGGCAGCAGATGGTGATGGGTGTGGGGAGGGTGATGGGGTGGGTGGCAGATTGGGGGGGAGTGCAGGTTAGGGGATGCTTTTGCTGCAGAATATCTGTTCAGCTGGAAGTGATGGCTACAAGTGTTGATTGGACATGCACAGATGAAGTTCCTGAAACTAATATTGAATCAGCTGGAATTGCTGTTTGACGTCATTATCACACCAGCCCTGTCACTTCTACTGCTCATAAGATACATCCAGAATTACACCATCCCCCAGCAAGTAGAGTCTGACAGACCATTTGGGCCTACCAGGCATGGTCAGAAATGTGGTCAGAAGGCCTCAGGAATGCTATTGTCAAGGAGCTTGATTTCATGCCCTTAATGTTCTCAGTTAACTCTCCGAGCTTTTTTATAAAAAAAAACTGCTGAATGAAACCAGCTTAGAAGCAAATGTTTCGAATGGAATGATTTCTGTTGTGACATTGACCCAGATTTTCCTGGCAAGATGACAAGTGGGATTAATGGTGTTTGTTATTATTTAGGTGTAAATGCTGCAACAGCATCACACACGTGGCAGATCCATGGTTAGATGCTGACATTCGGATGTTGCTGTCCAAATTGCCCCGTTTGACAGCCACCTTCACAGAAACGCAGCTCTGACGAAGGGTCATCCAGACTCGAAACGTTGGCTCCATTCTCTCTCCACAGATACTGTCAGACCTGCTGAGATTTCCAGCCTTTTTTGTTTTTGTTTCACAAGAACCCGTTGTCTGCCTCACCAGTACAGCGTGTCGGATAGAGTGACCTTGCTATATTTGCAAGGTAGCTACAAGCCAAACTTGCTGCAGGACATTCAGTTTTGTCCATTTTGGTCTGTGAATAAGGGTTAATTATTGTCAGAAAACCTCCCCATAACTAAAAATAAACTATTGCATGAGAATAGTTTCATACATTCAGCTTTTATTGTTGAACATATTCAAAATGCAAAATGATAAGGTAAAAAAATAAAATTTTACTTTTCTGTCTCTTCTTCCCCTGCCCCGGTCTTAATCAAATCTTTCCTTGTGCCACTTTATTTCTCTTTCTGTACCTGACTTGACCTTGAATTCATCCACTCCAATTTACACTTTCCACTCGGCTTTCCACGATTTATTTCATAATCCTTCAAATCTTATTGCTTAAGGAGATGAACTGAAATATCACCACAGCCCCACAGGATGCTTTCCCCCTCAAAGGGGACTGGTGATGATTTAACCTGAGGGTCACCGCACCTCAGGCAAGGGGCAAGGTTGAGAAGGTGGGGCCTTCATGTATAAACTCATCCGGTACTGGAAGTGAATCCACGCTGTTGGCATCACTCCGCATCATAGAATCATAGAATCCCTACAGTGCAGAAGGAGACCATTCGGCTCATCGAGTCTGCACTGACAACAATCCCACCCAGGCCCTGTTGCCATAACCCCACATATTTACCCTGCTAATCCCCTGACACTAGGATCAATGTAATATGCCAATCAACCTAATCCGCACATCTTTCGACCAAAGATCATTAACTTTGCATCATGAACTAGTCATCCAGCCAACTGAGCTAATTGACCCCCTCAGTTGGTTGCCCTGTTCATTCACGGGCCAGATCCTCTGTTGCCCTTGCAGCACTGTTATTTGCTTAATACATTCAGTAACTTGCCATGCAAAACATTTATTGACCTAAATGTACAAGGGCAAGTCTTACAAACAACAGAAACCGTTACATGCCCAATGAGTATGTGCCGATATCAATGTCTGTGTGTATCGATCCATTCCAATACACTGTCCTAATATTGGCAATGATTTCACAAAATGGAGTATATTGTGGAAAATGTGAATTTGTCCACTTTGGCAGGAAGAATAGAAAAGCAGCACAATATTTAAATGGATAAAGATAACAGAATTCTAGGATCATAGAATTATAAAATCCCTACAGTGCAAAAGGCCTGCACTGACAACAATCCCACCCACGCCCTATCCCCGGAACCCCACGTAATGACCCTGCTAATCCCCCTGACACTAAAGGGCAATTTAGCATGGCCAACCCACCCAACCTGCACATCTTCGGACTGTGGGAGGAAACTGGAGCACCCGGAGGAAACCCACGCAGGTAGGGGAGAATGGGTTGGAAAGTGAAAGGCAAAATAAGAACTTCCATGACCCTGGGAAGAAGCTAAGTATTCCATTAACAAAAATGACTACGGATGGACAATTCTGCCCTGAACCTTGAGGGATAAATCTGATCACCTAATCACCTCAGATCTTAAGTTATTCTGTTCATTGTTATACTCCTCAGTGCATTAATCATCAGAAACTGATTTCGATGGCTTCCTTCTTGACATTACGTTTAACAGAGTACAGGACTTTGACATAGAACACCTTGTCAGATCCATTGAACTGAAGGAAATACAACAGCCTTGCTTGAGAAGACACCTGAAGGATTGACTGCCTTGCAAAGTTTTACAAATCACATCAGATTTGATGAGCTGCACCATTCCTGGGCTCATAATAGAAGAACGTAAGGGTCTGAAATCACATGGCAACACTGTCAGGGCTTTGTATGAAAATCCTTTGTTCTCTATTTTCATTAAGGTGTTCATCTGCATATATTTGTTCTCTATAAAGTACTTAATTATAAGACCTTGTTTAATAGAACTGGGTATCAATTTTTGAGAAGTTGATTTGTCTCTCAGGAGCCTACCATGCAGAGAGTAGGGGGTTTGGGGTGGGAAATAAATTAGTTCTGGTTCTGCCCCCTGAATACAATCCATTAACCTCTATAAAAAAGTCACCCTGCATTAGGATTGGATCAGGTTCACTTCTTAGTCAAATAGGCTGTCAATGCTGACTGACTGGAATGAGAGGTGAAGACTCTCCATTCAAATCAAAGTCCCAAAGTATCAGTGAAACAGCAAAGCTGCGGAAGACAGCAGTTTCAGATAAGAAACAAGGAGAAAAGGCAAGAAACCCTAGAGATTTGATTAGTTTAACACTCTGGAAAGCAATTGAAGTCAGTCCTCTCTGGAAGCTGCAAGGATTTTTTTATTCGTTCATGGGAGATGGGTTTTGCTGGCTAGGGCAGCATTTATTGCCCATCCCTAATTGCCCTTGAGAAGGTGGTGATGAGCTGTCTTCTTGAACTGCCACAGTCCATGCGGTATGCCCACAATGCTGTTAGGGATGGGATTCCGGGATTTTTACCCAGCAACAGTGAAGGACCGGCAATAATTTTCCAAGTCAAGATGGTGAGGGGTGGCACAGTGGTTAGCATTGCTGTCTCACAGTGCCAGGGACTTGGCTTCAATTCCCAGCTTGGGTCAGTCACTGTGTGGAGTTTGCACATTCTCCCCGTGTCTGCGTGGGTTTCCACTGGGTGCTCTGGTTTCCTCCTGCAGTCCAAAGATGTGCGGGTTAGGTGGATTGGCCATGCTAAATTGTTCCTTAGCATTAGGGGGATAAGTAGGATAAATGTGTCAAGTTACGGGGATAGAGCCAGGGTGGGATTGTTGTAGGTGCAGGCTCAACGGGCCAAATGGCCTCCTTCTGCACTGTCAGGATTCTATGTCTATGTGAGTGACTTAGAGCGGAAACTCCCAGGTGATAGTGTTCCCAGGTATCTGCTGCCCTTGGCCTTTCAGATGGTCGTGGTCATAGTTTTGGAAGCCTTGGTGAGTTCCTGCAGTGTGTCCTGCAGATGGGACACACTGTTGCTACTGTGCATCAGTGGTGAAGGGAATGAATGTTCCCCCCCCCCCCCCCCCCCCCCGCCGACCACCCCACTTACCTCACAATCCCTTCTGAATGAGAAGCAGCAGATATCGTGAGCGTACATTTCTGACTTCCTTCTGCTCCCCTCATAACAATCCAATTCCATGTTCTTCCAGGTAGCCAAGAACTGTAACCTGGCCAGGCACTGGGGACACGAGCAAGAGGTGAGAGAGCAGCATCACAGTGGTGAAGAAGAAATGTCATCGCTTGCTCTAGTGCTCGCAGCCACCAACTCAGATACTGACACGGTGTCATTTAGAGAAATGTTTAGAGGTTGGACCATTATTATTATCATGATTATTATTTCATTATCAGGACAAGCACCTCAGCAGCTCACACCTGGGTTTAGTTAGCACTGCCCATATAAACGTTGACAGAATACGGAGCTTAATCTGTGATGCCAACACTGACTGAAGGAGAAGCAGAATATGACAATCCCCCATCCGCCATTTTGACCTCTCTTCCGCCCCATTCGTGCCAGCTGAGCGAGGCTAAAATCGGGCCTGTCATGTTTCTTATGTAATGCTTTTCATTTCCCAACCAAGTATCACATATGCTTCGACTGTCATTTTAAATTTATTGATGAAGTGGTCAAGGGTAAAGCTGCAACAGCAAGTTTTCTGCAAGTCATCTGATACTGTCATCAAAGTAGTCATTTTTATTTTGCTTTTGCAAAATGCAGAAATATCGTATTGACTAAAACTGACCTTGGACAATATACTCTGTGACCAAGTTTGAATCGGTTTGCCTTGGGAAACAGAGTGAGCTGTTCATTAAGCCACGTAAGCAAAATGTTTTGAATGGCAATTAATTTGCTTGTGAAGCTGATCAGGTGCCAAATGAAGTAACCACTGAACTCACCCACAAATCTTGCTCTGTTTCATACCTGTGTCTAACTTGTCCTTCCTGTTTGTACTGCAGTCACTTGGCTTTCTGAGTCTTAGTTCAGATCAACCTTCACAATCTCGCTCACTCTTTCTCTTTCTTTGATATTCAGACACCAGCCATCGGGCAGAGTACATTAAGAACAGATAGAGCCAGAGGTTTCACTCGCTTTAAGCTCATGTAAGATATCAACAGCATAACAACAACAGCAGCAACACGTGTATAAATATAGCACTTTTAACATAACAAAATGCCTCAGGATGCTTCACAGAGGCATTATAAAACAAGCTGTGACACCACTGAAGCCACATGAGGAGACATTAGGGAAGATGACAGAAGCAGGACCTAAATTCTGTGCTCCTGCAGTCAAGATTTAGGGAGCGAGGTAGAAAGTTAGCAAGTAGGACCTCAAAAGCAGTAATCTCCAGGTTCAAATGCCACGTGCAAATGACTGTACAAATGGGAAGATAAAGCAGGTGAATATGTGGCTGGAGGAACACCACTGGCTTACTCCATTTTATTTACTGTTATACACTGTACGCAAATGTGAAGGAGCTGGTCAAGGTATGGGTGCATCTAGAGAGATGAGTGGCAATAGAGAAAGCGGCTGAGGTAATGAACATGGCGATGTTGTTCATTCGTCCAGCCAGCTCAATAAATCAAAGAACAAAGAACAAAGAACAGCACAGCACAGGAACAAGCCTGCGCCGATCATGATGCCTGCCTAAACTAAAACTGTATGCACTCATGGAGTCCGTATCCTTCCATTGCCATCCTATTCATGTATTCATCTAGATGCCCCTTAAATGCTGCTATCATACCTGCTTTCACCACCTGTCCGGGCAGCGCGTTCTAGATATTCACCACACTCTGTGTATAAAACTTGCCTCACACATCTTCCCTAAGCTTTTCCCTATGCACCTTGATGCACCATCAATCAAGCAAAGACTAGTTTGTATGCAAGAACAAATAGGCTTTTATTAGCAAAAGACTTGGAGCACACCCATGCCAATGAACTGGTCCAGACTGAGGCAGGGGGGTGGGGAGCAGTCGCCTTTATACCTGGACCGGGGGGGGGGGGAGGAGTCCCGGGCAGGGCCGGCAGGGATGTGTCCAGGCATGTCACATATACAGGTAACAAGCTAACAGTGGTTTACCACACAGCTTAAATCTATGTCCCCTAGTCCTTGACTTTTCTACCCTCGGAAAGAGCATCTGACTATCCATTCTGTCCATGCCCTTCATAATCTTGTAAACTTCTATCGGGTCACCCCTCAACTCCGTCGTTCCAGTGAGAACAAACCGAGTTTATCCAACCTGTCCCCATAACTAATACCCTCCACACCAGGCAACATCCTGGTAAATCTCTTCTGCACCCTCTCCAAAGCATCCACATCCTTCTGGTAGTGTGGTGACCAGAATTGTACACAATATTCTAAATGAGGCCTAACTAAGGTTCTGTACAGCTGCAGCAGGACCTGCCCATTTTTATACTCAATGCCCCGATCAATGAATGCAAGCATGCCATATGCCTTCTTACATATGTGACTGTATGTTATCTGCACCAAGTTGTGGTGGCAGGACAATGCCAGCTCCGTGGCTATGTTTTGGGAATACACTCAGTACCTGGACACTTATCTGAGTATGGTCATTAGAAGTCAAACAAATTTCAGAGAGGTTGGGGAGAGCAAGTGCTGCAAATGTCTCTGCCGAGTTTCTCCAGGTGTACAGCAGTCTAACATGGCATGTCAGGCTGACCCCATGGAATAATAAACAGAGTGAATGTTTCAGACTAGTGACCTACCATCAGAACAAATTGTTACTGTCCTGGCCGGCGGTGGCAGTGGATAGCACTGCTCCTCACAGCGCCAGGGACCCGGATTCGATTCCGGCCTTGGGTGACTGTCTGTGTGGAGTTTGCACATTCTCCCCGTGCCTGCGTGAGTTTCCTCCGGGTGCTCTGGTTTCCTCCCACACAGCAAAGATGTGCGAGTTAGGTGGGTTGGCCATGCTAAGCTGTCCCAAAAGATGCGTAGGTTAGCAGGGTAAATGTGTGGGGTTACAAGGATGGGTGAAGGCTCGGTGAAGACTCGATGGATCGAATGGCCTCCTTCAGTTCTGTAGGGATTCTATGATTCTATATGTCCTGCGGAAAGATTTTTAAAGAGCACAGAGCTCATGTGCAAAGCACCGGACATTATACAATGGTTATCTCAATCAGCCTGTGAAAAGGCATTTGGAGGATAATAGCACGAAAGTATAAGGGAACAAATTAAAATATGAATGGGAGAAAAATTGTGTGGAAAATAGGGGAAAGCAGTGAAGATCTAAAGATGAAATCAGTGTCTGAGAGGCCCAAAAGACATGGCGCATGTTGGCAAAGTGGTTAGCACTGCTAGCTCATAGCGCCAGGGATCCGGGTTCGATTCCTGATTTGGGTCACTGTCTGTGTGGAGTCTGCGCATTCTCCCCATGTCTGCGTGGGTTTCCTCTGGTTTCCTCCCACAGTCCCAAAGACGTGCTGGTTAGGTGCATTGGCCATGCTAAATTCTCCCTCAGTGAACCCGAACAGGCCCCGGAGTGTGGCAACTGGGGGATTTTCCCAGTAACTTCATTGCAGTGTTAATGTAAGCCTACTTGTAACAATAAGTAAATAAACTTTAGGAAGAAATACTGGGGTTAATTTTGTTAGTCTGTGATCGGAATAGGAAAATCCTGCTTTCCTGAATCGCAAATGGGGCAGGAGTTTATAGTTCCCCACTGGCAGTTTGCAGGTGGGGGTCTCTCCCTGAAAGATCTTCCAGTGATTCTGCGTTTATAAAAACTCATCTGTGATCAGTTCTGATCTGATATCATTTGGAATAAATACTGATCACAGATCAGTACCTTTGACCATAATGTGGAGATGCCGGCATTGGACTGGGGTGGGCACCGTAAGAAGTCTCACAACACCAGGTTAAAGTCCAACAAGTTTGATCACAGATCATTGAGTCACTCGCAGCTTGCTTGATGACGTGACCATCCATGTTCAGAATTGAGTATTAGGCATTTGAGGCATTGAGTGCAATCATTAGGCATCAAAACAACCCAGGAGGATATCAGTGCAGCTTCATACACGATGGGGAAAATTAAACAAATTGTACTGCTTATTTTCAAATTTTCCCCAAGAACTTCCCTCATCCATTCCATTTCACCTGTTATGTTACCCCCTCCTTCGGTAGGCTAGATGATTGTGGGTAGAGGGCTTGGAGGGGTTTGAGTGTGGGGTATAAGTTGATCGATGGGGTAGGAGGATTGGGGAACTAGTAGTGACTCGTGTGGGCAGCGGATGGAGTTGGGGAGGGGGACAGAGGGTGGTGAATGTGTGGAATTCACTCCCACAGAAAGTAGTTGTTAGGTGATTTCAAGAAGAAATTAGATATCGCTCTTGGGGCTAAAGGAATTAAGAAATATGGGGAAGGCGGGATCAGGATGTTGAATCTGATGAAAAGCCATGATCAAAATGAATGGTGGAGCGAGGCTCGAAGGGCCGAATGGCCTTCTTCTGCTTCAGTTTTCGATGTTTCTCTGTATCAGGTCTTAATTACTTGTGAATTCTACCTAATATCTGTATTCCACCCAACCATATCTCTGTATCCTGTGATACAGCAAATTGGGAGTTGGATGTGTTCACTGCCAGGCTGGACCATTAATTGCTGGTATTTGCACTTAACCACACCACAGGGACAAACTTCAAAGTACAACTGCAGGGACCTAGTTAATTTCTGATTCAGGTTGAAGTTCCCTCTTGTTTGGATGCCCTGTGCCCCACTGAGGGCCCCCAACAACAAAGGCATGCCTCACTTCACTCCACTCTGGGCCTCCAGCGCTGCTCCTGTCCTGGGGCCTACTACAGGCTGAGCAGTGACCACCATTCCCAGTGACACTGATGGAACAAAGGACAAAGAACAAAGAAAATTACAGCACAGGAACAGGCCCTTCAGCCCTCCAAGCCTGCACCAACCATGCTATCCCACTTAACTAAAACCCCCTACCCTTCCGGGGATCATATCCCTCTATTCGCATCCTATTCATGTCTTTGTCAAGATGCCCCTTAAAAGTCACTGTCGTATCTGCTTCCAATACCTCCCCCGGCAACGAGTTCCAGGCACTCACCACCCTCAGTGTAAAAAATCTGCCTTGTACATCTCCTCTAAACCTTGCCCCTCGCACTTTAAACCTATGCTCCCTAGTAATTGACTCTTCCACCCTGGGAAAAAACTTCTGATTATCCATTCTGTCCATGCCCCTCATAATCTTGTCGACTTCTATCAGGTCACCCCTCAACCTCCATCATTCCAGTGAGAACAAACCAAGTTTCTCTAACCTCTCCTCATAGCTAAAGCCCTCCATACCAGGCAACATCCTGGTAAATCTTTTCTGTACCCTCTCCAAAGGCTCCACATCCTTCTGGTAGTGTGGCGACCAAAATTGAACACTATATTCCAAGTGCAGCCTAACTAAGATTCTATAAAGCTGCAACATGACTTGCCAATTTTTAAACTCAATGCCCTGGCCGATGAATCCAAGCATGCCTTCTTGACTACCTTCTCTACCTGCATTGCCACTTTCAGTGACCTGTGTACCTGTACACCCCAGTCCCTTTGCCTATCAATACTCTTAAGGGATCTGCCATTCACTGTATATTCCCTATTTGGATTAGACCTTCCAAAATGCATTATCTCACATTTGTCCAGATTAAACTCCATCTGCCACCTCTCCGCCCATGTCTCCAACTGATCGATATCCTGCTGTATCCTCTGATGGTCCTCATCGCTATCTGCAAATCCACCAACCTTTGTGTCATCTGCAAACTTACTAATCAATCCAGTTACATTTTCCTCCAAATCATTTATATACATTACAAACAGCAAAAGTCCCAGCACTGATCCCTGAGGAACGCCACTTGTCACAGCCCTCCATTCAGAAATGCACCCTTCCACTGCTACCCTCTGTCTTCTTTGATCAAGCCAGTTTTGTATCCATGTAGCCAGCTCACCTCTGATCACATGCCACTTCACCTTCTGCACCAGTCTGCCATGAAGGTCCTTGCCAAAGGTCTCACTGAAGTCCATGTAGACAACATCCACTGCCCTGCCCTCATCAATCATCTTCGTCACTTCCTCAAAAAACTTGATCAAGTTCGTGAGACACGACCTCCCCTTCACAAAACCATATTGCCTCTCACTAATACGTCCACTTATTTCCAACTGGGAATAAATCCTGTCTCGAAGAAAGCTCTCCAATAATTTCCCTACCACTGGTGTAAGGTTCACTGGCCTGTAATTACCTGGATTATTCTTGCTACCCTTCTTAAACAAAGGAACAACATTGGCTATTCTCCAATCCTCTGGGACCTCCCCTGTAGCCAGTGAGGATACAAAGATTTCTCTCAAGGCCCCAACAATTTCCTCCCTTGGCTCTCTCAGTATTCTGGGGTATTTCCCATCAGGCTCTGGGGACTTGCCTACCATAATGTTTCCCAAGAACCCCAATACCTCCTCCTTTTTGATCTCAACATGACTCAAACTATCGACATGCCCTTTCCCAGACTCATCATCCACCATGGAGCTAAAGTTCTGCCGCCCTCTGATTGACTGGCAGTTCTTAGACCTATGAAATCCTGCCTCGGGGAGGAGGGAGTGGAAGCAGGGGTATCCGGAAGACATATCTTCAGGCAGCTAATTGCCTGATGCTGGTAGCATCTGGTTATGGCTTCCAGGGCCAGCGGATCATGTCTGGACCCTGAGTTTTCCATGCCTGGGTGGGGCCACCCCTTCCATGTGAAATCACGGCTGCTGACTTACAGAAGAGATGGAGGTAATTTGAAATTTTTAAAATTTCAGAATAGAGCCAGCTAGGAGAGGCAAGAGGATGGAATAAGAACTTGCTTTCAATTGACTTCAGTTGGAAATAAAAATCGGGAGAGATATAAAACATCATGCTGACTCGTTATCACAAGCTTTACTGTATCACACCAAGATCTATTTCAAATTGTGATCTGACCTCTGTAGTTAATCACAATTTTCTCTCTGATTTATATTCCACTGTTTGCGATCTGTCGTTTAACATTGCACTGACTTTACTGATTTTATTGATTATCTGTTTTGGGTGAACATGTTGAAAATGAAGTCTATTAAGATTCCTTGATCTTCTAACACTTCATTGTTAGCTATTTCAATGCCATTCATGATGTCCATACGCTACTAGTTTTTCAGCCTGCCTGCAATAGTTTGCACTTTAATGTAATCCACTATTGAACTCTCCATATGTTTATTTTGGCCAACTCACTCTGTAATTTCTGAACTGCGCTCTTCAATTTTACTGCGCCTTCTAGTTTTGCATCACCCCCAAAGTTGATCCCTTTTTACATTGAGATTTTGAGTCCAGGTTCTCTAGATCAATGTGAAACAGCGCTGGTTTCAACACTTCAGTCCTGGGGCATGTCTCTCATTAAGATTTAACCACTGTGCTACCATTTTAATAGCTTTAATAGTTTTAAGCACTGCGCTAACAGTGGTTAGCACTGCTTCTTCACAGCTCCAGGGACCTGGGTTCGATTCTCGGCTTGGGTCACTGTCTGTGTGGAGTTTGCACATTCTCCTCGTGTCAGCGTGAGTTTCCTCCGGGTGCTCCGGTTTCCTCCCACAGTCCAAAGATGTGCGGATTAGGTTGATTGGCCATGCTAAAATTGCCCCTTAGTGTCCTGAGATGCGTAGGTTAGAGGGATTAGCAGGTAAATACGTAGGGATATGGGGGTAGGGCCTGGGTGGGATTGTAGTTGGTGCAGACTCGATGGGCCAAATGGCCTCTTTTGCACTGTAGGGATTCTATGATTCTTTCTATGAACTCTTCTCACCCCGATCCCGCCCTGACAGTGTCTTTTGGCACCCTAATAATTGTAGTCAGTGTGTCCCTGATCTCTTTCAACACCCACAAGCACAGTAAATAAGAGATGACAATCAAAAAAGGACAGCATGCAAAGGTAAAGGTACAAATGCCAAATTGTCCTACCTAGATTTAATAAGCAAGTCATAAACAAAGAAGCTATCAAATTAAAAGTTTGTTCAATGGAAACAAATAGTTTTAAGCAAATGTTTTACCAGTGACTCCACACAGGACTGTGAATGGTACAGTATTTTCACTGGTGGGTCATTCTAATCCTCAAGGGAAGAGGACAGACAATGTACCAGTATTTACAAGAGATGAAAATGACCTCTATCCAATAGAAATACCTTTCCAGAACCAATGCTGAGCACCCCCCACCCCCCCTCCGCCCCCACTTCACAGAGATGTGGTCTGCAATACCCAAGGAAGGATTTTGGGCAGGCAGTGACGTAGTGGTATTGTGACTGGACTAGTAATCCAGAGTGCTAGGGCAAGATCTGTAGGACCCAGGTTCAAATCCCACCATGGCATTTGAATTTAATAAAAAATCTGGAATTAAAAGTCCAATGGTGACCAAGAAATCATTGTCGATTGTTGTACAAACCCATCTGGTTCACGAATGTCCTTTAGGGAAAGAAATCTGCTGTCCTTACCTGGTCCGGCCTACATGTGAGTCCAGATCCACGGCAATGTGGTTGACTCTCAAATGCCCTCCGAAGTGGAGGGCAGTTAGGGATGGGCAATAAATGCTGGCCCAGCCGGCGACCCTCTCATCCCATAAATTAATGAACAAAAATGTGGAAGCGTGATACCGATTCCCTGATCCTCAATCATTCATTTCAGTTTCTGACCACAATGATCAATCAACATATTCGTTACTGAGGAGCTGGGCCACTTTCTCCTCATTTTTTGTTTAGTTTCCTGCACCACAAGGTTTCAATTTATTTATCAACACCCACCTAACATGTTTCTTGGTACTCAAAGCTCAAAGCCAAGTTGCCAGAACTCGACCCTGGCCGAGTGCCTTCATGTAACACCAGTGTAGCTTCAAGCTTTAAAGTTTAAAATTTATTTATTAGTGTCACAAATAGGCTTACATTAACACTGCAATGAAGTTACTGTGAAAATCCCCCAGTCGCCACATTCCAGGGTCTGTTTGGGTACACTGAGGGAGAATCTAGCATGACCAATGCACCTAACCAGGACGTCTTCCGGACTGTGGGAGGAAACCAGAGCACCCGGAGGAAACCCACGCAGATACGGGGAGAACGTGCAGACTCCGCACAGACAGTGACCCAAGCAAATGCTTCTGAGAAAAATACTGCCTTCCTCTGTAGATGGTAATCAAAGGCATAAACTGACAGCCAATATTGTACAGGGGTTTTCATGCCTGTCATGTGGAAACCATTCCTATTTATTCCGTGCTAGTCTTCTCCAAGCTTAAAGGGGATGGTAGATGGATGGCTTCTCACAAATCCTGTTTAGGGCAGCAAGTTTGGTTGACAGTTCACAAAGTTCTGCAGAATACAAATACCATAAGCACCGATTATAACCAGCCACACTTGACGAGAATGTGGCAGCTTTTGCTTGGACTGCTCTTTTATACCCTGCCAGACTGTACTCTCCATTGATTCCTGAGATGTATAAAGCTGTCAGATCAGTCAGCAGAAAGACATTCAGAACATTAAAACTACGCTCTGGCAGCCTGCTATTTTAATGGGATTGTTCGAAATGTTAATTGTGCAATGTTACATCAAAACTATTTTCCCAGATTAAAAATTTATACCCGAGCATTGAATGAAGTTGAACCCTGATTAGCGGCTCATTTATATCAAGCTTTTTTTTCCTCTTGTGCCGAAAGATGAATTGTGATCCAGGCTTTTTTCAATTGGGATATCAGTCAAACAGAAGCATGAATCAGGGAGTTATCTCTGAAACAACACTATCACTTAGGGAAAGCAGTGGCATAGTGTATTGTCACTGGACTAGTAATCCAAAGACCCAAGGTAATGCTCTGGGGACCTGAGTTCAAATCCCACCATAGCAGATGGTGAAAATTGAATTCAATAAAAATCTGGAATAAAAAGTTTAACGATGGCCACAAAACCATTGTCAATCGTCATAAAAACCCATCTGGTTCTGGTTCACTAATGTCCTTCAGGGAAGAAAATCTGCCATCCTTACCATCTAGTTGATTCTTAATGCTCACATCACTGCTGCAACCATTGTTTGCTGTATCCTTTGGAACAAACTGCTTTCAATGCTTCTCACATGAATAAGGTTAGCGAGCAATACTTTTACTTTCTATTCAACATAGGGTTGACAACCCTCCAGGACTGGCCTGGAGTCTCCAGGAATTGTAGATCCAATTGGCTAATGAGTCTATTTTGCTTTCCAATTGGTGAAGGAAGGCAATGTGTCGCAGAGATGGATGTGTTAGCCAACTAAGGGCAAGGTTGGGGGCAAGTCACATGATGAAACCTCCAGGAAAACATTTAATCACAATTGGAAACCCTAATTGAAAAGCCTGCATCTTATCCCTGGCGAAAGCCCCATTGAAGAGAGGTAATGTGTTGGCATCAGTAGAAATAGGTATATCCTGTACACAAAAAGCAGGGCAAATCCAACCCAGCCAATTATCACCCCATCAGCCTGCTCTGGAGAGAAACAGAGTTAATGTTTTAGGTTGAGCTGACCTTTCATCAGAACTGAAGAAAGATAGACACATAAGCATTTGTAAGCCAGCGGAATGGGACAGGGAGCAGGAAGAAGGTCTGTGGAGGGCAGCAGAGATTAAATAACAAGAGATTTTATGATGCAACAGCAAAAGAGAACGGTAATTGTGTAAAGAAACAAAGTTTGTGTCCAAACGAAGCATGAATGGTTATATAGCATCCATCTGAATGCAATGTGAAGGGATAGAGAAAGAAACAAGACATCTTAAATCTGTATCCCTGGTTACCAACTCTCCTGTCATGGGAACAGTTTCTCCCTATCTCCTCTATCAAGACCTCTCAGAATTTAATGGGAAAACATGAAACTATATTTAGTGAAATTTGCGTTTCAAAAAAGAATCTTTCCGCATAATATACCCTATTCAGCATATTCTGCACTTCTAGGACATATGTCTCCCTTGTTGCTCAGCTGATAGTAGTTTTCCCCTTGTGAGCTACCAGTTATAGCACAGTTTGTGAAGGGAGCTGAAATAATAGCTTCCCTTGTGTGATTGAGAATTGGGAAGATGGATAGCGCAAAGCCACCAATTGATGCCTTAACCACTGGGACACTTAACAACTTTTACTCTCTAAGCTGGATATGGGGCTTAGAGTTGCAATACCACAGGCACAATAGTGTGCTCAGAGTCTGCCAAAATGTGTTTTGAATAGTCCTGTACTGTCGTTTGTTGATTGTTCAGGAAACCCGTTTAAAAGGCATCTGGAACATGTACAGGAATTTTAAAAATTATTCTTTCAAGGGGGTGATGGACAGCAGTGGCCAGGCCTGCCCATTGCTAATTGCCCTTGAATTAAGTAGCTTGCTAGGCTAGTTAAAATGGGAACTGAGAGTCACCTTGCCGCCAGTCTGGAGTCACATGTAGGTCAGACCGGGTAAGGATGTCAGATCTCCATCCCTAATGGACATGAGTGAACCTGATAAGTTCAAAAAAGAATTATAGTTGTCATGGTCACCACTACTGGTGGACAGTTTTCAATTCCAGAATTGAACTTAATTGAATTTAAATTCTACCAGCTGCTGATGTGGAATTTGAACCCAAGGCCCCAAAGCATCAACCTAGGCCTCTGGATTACTAGTCCAGTGTGGTTGTCACTAGGCCACCATTGTCTCCTTCTTGCCTGCAGCGGGAAGCTTGGCAGGCAGGGATTCTTAATTTGGCGGGCAGCTAAAAATCACTTTCCCGACTATGAGATGAACTTTTGCAATTCAGTTCTTGGGACTTTAAAGGCGCATCAAGCTGCCCAATGAATGATGTCAGGAAGCTGTTTTGTATGAATTACCATGCTCAATAAAAGACTGGCTCACCAGAATTAAGTTATCCCTTCAAATGAATTTCCCGACCAGTCAGAAATTAGAATGTTCACATTCACGACTGTCTATCAGTGGGATGTACCAGGCAAGGCTCACTTATCCACGCATTTGAAGTGCTTTGACCTTCTTGGGGGCTGCTCAGAAATGTCAGCCTCTTGACTGAGATCGGGTGTTGGTAGGACAAACTGTATGGAGGCTGGGCAAGGGAGAGAGGCTAAGTTGGGAAATGTGGAGCGGAGGCTGGGTAGGGGAGGGTAGACCAGAGTGGAGGGGTAGCTCTTAAATACATGAGCCTCATTCTCCTTCTCTGGAAGGAGGAGAACATGCCAGGAGATCTCAGAAACACCGTAATAATGGCCATCTTCAAGAAAGGTGATAAGTGTGACTGCAGTAACTACAGAGGAATTTCCCTGTTGTTGGCCACAGGGAAGGTCATTGCAAGAGTCCTCCTTAAATACCTTCTCCCTCTCAGAGTCCCAGTGCAGATTCTGCCCATTAAGGGGTACAACAGATGTGACCTTTACCATGTGAAAACTGCAAGAAAAATGCAGGCAACAACACTAAACCTTGTACTTGGCCGCCTTTGACCTCAAAAGTCTGATGTCAGCATGGATGAAGCTGTGCTTGAGTCGGTTGGTACGTGACCAAAGACTTTTTTTCCCGACAGAAGAAGGTGGAAGAGAGTACGTCCGGGGCATGTGGGGTCCTTGATTATGCTGGTTGCTTTTCTGAGGCAACGGAAAGTGTAGACAGAGTTTAGAAGGTTAAGTACATCACATGCATCTTAGTCTTATTGTAGCCTAGTGGATGGCCTTTCTGGGCAATGAGCATCATGGAAAGAACAAAGAACAATACAGCACAGGAACAGGCCCTTCGGCCCTCCAAGCCCACGCTGCTCCCGGTCCAAACTAGACCATTCTTTTGTATCCCTCCATTCCCACTCCGTTCATGTGGCTATCTAGATAAGTCTTAAACGTTCCCAGTGTGTCCGCCTCCACCACCTTGCCCGGCAGCACATTCCAGGCCCCCACCACCCTCTGTGTAAAATACGTCCTTCTGATATCCGTGTTAAACCTCCCCCCCCTCATCTTGAACCTATGATCCCTCGTGAACGTCACCACCGACCTGGGAAAAAGCTTCCCATCGTTCACCCTATCTATGCCTTTCATAATTTTATACACCTCTATTAGGTCACCCCTCATCCTCCGTCTTTCCAGTGAGAACAACCCCAGTTTACCCAATCTCTCCTCATAACTAAGCCCTTCCATACCAGTGCAATATCTCACACTTGTCTGCGTTAAATTCCATTTGCCATTTTTCAGCCCATTTTTCTAGTTGGTTCAAATCCCTCTGCAAGCTTTGAAAACCTTCCTCACTGTCCACTACACCTCCAATCTTTGTATCATCAGCAAACTTGCTGATCCCATTTCCCACATTATCATCCAGGTCATTGATATAGATGACAAACATTAGGTCTGCCATCATAGTCAGAGGGAGGAGTTGGGGCAGGTAGGGTGGAAGTGCTAGGCTCATGGGTGGGCAGTTGTGGATGGTCTCAAGGGGGGGTCATGGAAAGTTAGGGTGTAGCTAGCCTTGAGAGCAGAGAGAGTCAGGCGTGGCATGGGCACGTAGACAATGAAAGGAACAGTGGGAGAGCAGGGATGTCCACAAGAATGATAATTGTGCCCAGGTGAGGGTGGGGAGGCCGAATGGTTACAGGAGGGAGAGGGAGGATGAGCAGTGATTGTGCAGAAGGATGGGAAGATCTTGTTGGGTAACAGGGGGAGGGTAAATGACACAGCAATAGACCTCACACGCACAATGCTGAAATGCACAATGTTGTCGCACAGTTTGCTAAACTTCTCAAACATTCAACCTGGGGTGTGGAGTCTCATAATAAGTGGGAGGAGTTAATGCCTCATGTTTTGAGCTATTAATTATTAGTCCACTCCATCGACAAGCAGATGTAGAGCAAAGGGTTAACTCAGTGGTCGCTACTGAGCATGTGCTTAAGGAACTGTGTCATACTGGTGTCACTCAATGAGAAAAGATAACTGAGAAACATTTTAGAAAGTAGCTCCAGCTACGACCTGGTTTCATCTAGCCTCTGTAAATAGTTAGCATGTCAATAAACGTGTTTTCAACAAAAGACCAATTACATCCAGCAAGATCTCTTCAAGATGAAGGTGCTAATGATAACAAACAGTGTCTGCCCACAGAGAAACAGTAGAAAGTAGTGAGGAAAGCCTCATGTGAAGTCCATCAACATTGCAGCTTCACAGGTAAAGGACTTTGAGGCCAACTTAGCAATGGTACCAGAGACGACAAAATAATGAGGGCAGCCTAGTGACAAGCAGCATGGGAAAAGACAATGTTAAATCATGGCCAGATATAGTTATTACTTTGCCTCTGCCAGCACCATTTCAAAACATAGAGGGCCCTCGACAGGCCTGGCAATGCAAATTGGCAAAGGTGTGTAACCCGTCACTGTAAGTCCTCAGTAAATGCAAGCAAAAAAGAATAAAGATCAAATTAGCACTTTGTTATATGCTTTTGGGAGCACAGCAAACAACATGCTGCCCAGACAGATGAAGAACATTGAGACAGCCTCCTGCGAGGATGTTATCGCAGCCTTTAACTCATACTTCAGTCTTCAAAAAAATATTGTCATAGAGAAGGTAAAATTTAATCAGTGCAGACAAAAGCAGGATGAAGTGATTCATTCATCAACAAATTGTACCACCTAGCTAAAGACTGAGAAAATGGAACACTCAAAGACAACCCCTTCAGACACAAATCTCTCTGAGTTCCTATAATCTCGGGAATATTTAAATTTAAGCAAAGCTGTCCAACTGGTCAGAAGAGTGGATGCAGAATAAGGTTCTTTTTGTTAGAGATGCAAGGGAAATTTCTCAACAACAGCCCGTTCAAGTTGTTGAATTTGTAGTTTGTAAAGCTGAATGTATAGCAAGGTGGTGACATTCACGAGGGGTCATAGGTTCATAGGTTCAAGGTGAAGGGGGGGAGGTTTAACACAGATATCAGAAGGACATATTTTACAGAGAGGGTGGTGGGGGCCTGAAATGTGCTGCCAGGCAAGGTGGTGGAGGCGGACACACTGGGAATGTTTAAGACTTATCCAGATAGCCATATGAACGGAGTGGGAATGGAGGGATACAAAAGAATGGTCTAGTTTGGACCAGGGAGCGGCACAGGCTTGGAGGGCCGAAGGGCCTGTTCCTGTGCTGTATTGTTCTTTGTTCTTTGTTCTTTGTGGCAGCCAGGAAAATGCCCTAAAAATGTGACAAATGCCATTTTCCAAATCCAGAAGATCAACAGGTGGGATGAATGTCCCACCCGAATTATACTGTACCACGGGTGTGGCAGGAGCATTTAAAACTAGCCTGCCATTCCAGGAAATCTGTTTGCAATACATAAGGATAAATCTGTTAAAGGAACCTGTAATGTGCCTAGCCTTGGCTTTCCAGTCTCAACATCAAATTCAGCAACTTCAGATAGAATCACATAGAATCCTACAATGCAGAAGGCAGCCATTTGGCCCATCAAGTCTGTTCCGACTGCAATTGCACTCAGGCCCAATCCCCCTAGTCCCCCTGACACTAAGGAGCAATTTAGCATGGCCAATCCACCTAACCCGCACATCTTTGGACTGTGGGAGGAAACTGGAGCACCCGGAGGAAACTCACGCAGACACAGGGAGAACATGCAGACTCTGCACAGATAGTGAATCAGTCCAGGAATTGAACCCAGGTCCCTGGCACTGTGAGGCAGGAGTGCTAACCACTGTGCCATTGCGCTGCCCTACATGCCGCTGATTAGCTCCACTCCACCTTGACCCTTTGTTTTCATTTTATTTAATTTTTAACTGTTTTTTACCTTTTGTTTCTTTATTATCTTTCTTTTTCTTTCCCCTCTCCACTGTTTCCTCCTTTTTATCCCCCCTTTTCTTACCTTTTCTCCCCTTTGCTACCCATTCCCCCCTTTGTCTCAATGTTACCTCTCTCCCACCTATCTCCCCCTCTCCCCCCACATCTTCATCTGTCATAGTTCATCTTCTGATTTCAGCTTCTCTGCTGTTTGGCCATTCACATCTTCTATTCTCTCTATGGACTGCCAGTAGCACCTCTTGTTTTCCCCTTGTTTTAGTGGCTATGGCTCATCTTTCATTCCCTCCCCCTGCAGTATAAATATCTCTCACTTTCTGTGCCTTTAAGCTTTGACAAAGGGTCATCTGGACTCGACACGCCAGCTCTTTTCTCCCCTTACAGATGCTGCCAGACCTGCTGAGATTTTCCAGCATTTTCTCTTCTGATTCCAGATATATGGGTGTCAAGTGAAGATCAGCATCAGAACACCATTTGGCCTCTCTGAAATGCATTGAAGGACTATACTCCTAGTCCTTTTTTGGGACTATCCTGGATCAGGCGTACTCCTCAGATTATCCCTCTCAATCAAGATTGAGAAAGACAGACTTTACAGACACCTAAATGGGTCTGAAGGGCTGATCTAACTCTTCCACCAATGGAACAACCAGAGGATATTACCATCCTCCAGACAGAATTTTAAGCAAGTTTTAACTAGATTGTGACAAACCAGATATTATACGGGTTTGGGTATCTCTCCTCAATAACTTACCTTTCCATTGAAGAGTGTATAGAGATGGGTTTTTGAGTTTGGATACAGAAGACTATATGAGACAATATATGTTCTAAATTGTATAAGAGTTTATTGAAGAACTGAATGTGCAATTCACCTTCTATGGTAATTCAATTGCAACATTAACAGTTCTAGGAAAAGAAAGTATTATTTTGTTTCTAATAGAGCAGCCAATGAATCTAAAAATCTACTGTGCAGTTCCGATATTTATACCCCGATATAACAAAACCAGAAGGAAGCATTTTGAGCCCTCATGCTGGACAACAGCATTTGTTTTTCATCAACATTCTTCATTTTTAGTTAACATCCATCAAATAAAAAGGATATGAAGAGGTGCTGATAATGATAATTTCCTTGCAGAAACCAGACTGCAGGATTTTTGATATCTGTAGGGTTAGTGCCAAAATTGGGAGAGCTGTCTCACAGACTAGTCAGGCAACAGCCTGACATAGTCATTCTCACGGAATCATACTTTACGGATAATGCCCCAGACACCACCACTACCATCCTTGGGTATGTCCTGTCCCACCGCAGGACACACACAGGAGAGGTGGCGACACAGGAGCAAGTTGCCCTGGGAGTCCTCAAAATTGACTCTTGAGGCCATGAAGTCTCAGGGCATCTGGTCAAATCTGGCCAAGGAAACTTCTCGCTGATTATCACATACCATCTCCCTTCAGCTGATTAAGTAGTACTCCTCCATGCTGAACATCACTTGGAGGAAGTACTGAGGGTGGCAAGGGTGCAAAATGTACTTTGGATGGGGGAACTGCAATGCCCATCATCAAAAGCAGCTTGGTTGCATCACTACGGACTGACCTGGCCGGGTCTGAAAGGATATAGCAGTTAGACTGAAAGCAAAAGAGAAAATGCTGGAAAATCTCAGCAGGTCTGGCAGCATCGGTAAGGAGAGAAAAGAACTGACGTTTCGAATCCAGATGACCCTCTGTCAAAGCTAAAAGGCATAGAAAGTGGGAGATATTTATACTGTAGGGTGAAAGATGAGTCATAGCCACAAAAACAAGGGGAAAGGCTAAGAGGAGCTAATGGCAGTCCATAGAGAGAATAGAAGGTGTGAATGGCCAAACAGCAAAGAAGCTGAATTCAGAAGGTAAGCCGTGACCGATAAAGGCGTGGGGGGAGGGAGGAGATGGGTGGGAGAGAGGTAAAATTGAGAAAAAGGGGGAAAAGGGAAGAAAAGCAAGAAAAAAGGTAAGAAAAGGGGATAAAATAGGGGGAAAGAGTGGGGGGAAAATAAAGACAATAAAGAAATAAAAGGTAGAGAACAGTTAAAAATGAAATGAAATGAAAACAAAGGGGTTGAGGTGGGCTAGAGCTAATCATCTGAAGTTGTTGAATTCGGTGTTGAGAGCGGTAGGTTGTAATGTGCCTAGTCGGAAGAAGAGATGCTGTTCCCCCAGTTTGCATTGAGCTTCACTGGAACATTGCAGCAATCCAAGGACAGACATGTGGGCACGGGAGTCGGATCATGTGTTAAAATGGCAAGGAACAGGAAGCTCAGGGTCCTGATTGCGCACAGACCGAAGCTGCTCAGCAAAGCGATCACCCAGTCTACGTTTGGTCCCTCTGATATCAAGGAAACCACATTGGGAGCAGCGAATGCAATAGACCAAATTGAAAGAGGTGCAAGTGAAACACTGCTTAACCTGGAATGAGCATTTGGGACCTTGGATGTTGAGCATGGAAGAGATAAAGGGGCAGGTGTCACACCTTCTGCGATTGCATGAGAAGGTGCCATGAATGATGGGAGAGGTGTTGGCTATAGTGGTGGAGTGGGCTAGGTTATCCTGGAGGGAACACTCTCTGCGTATTATAGCATTATTTTAGCAGCTAGACTGGGTCTGTGACAGGTAATGAGGGAAGAAACAAGAGAGAAAATCATGCATGACCTCATCCTCACCAACCTGCTTGCCGCAGATGCATCTGTTCATAATAGTATTGATAGGAGTGACTAACAAACAGTTCTTAAGGAGAAATCCTGTCTTCACACTGAGGACACTCTCCATTGTGTTTTGGGTCACTACTCCCAGACTAAATGAGATAGATTTCTAACACATCTAACAACACCGTAAGGGTGGCACGGTGGCACAGTGGTTAGCACTGCTGCCTCACAGCGCCAGGGACCCGGGTTCGATTCCCGGCTTGGGTCACAGTCTGCGTGGAGTTTGCATGTTCTCCCCATGTCTGCGTGGGTTTCCTCCGGGTGCTCTGGTTTTCTCCCACAGTCTGAAAGATGTGCTGGTTAGGTGCATTGACCCGAACAGATGCTGGAGTGTGGCGACTAGGGGAATTTCACAGTAACTTCATTGCAGTGTTAATGTAAGCCTTACTTGTGATTAATAAATTAACTTTAACTCAAGACTGGTCAGCCATGAGGTGATGCCAGACATCAGCAGCAGCAGAATCGTACTTAATCACAGTCTGTAACCTCATGGTCCAACATATCCCCACTCTATCATTACCACCAAGCCAGGTCAACCCTGGTTCAATGAAGTGTGCAGGACGGCATGCCAGGAGCAACTAAAGCAGAATACTGCAGTGCTGGAAATCTGTAATCAAATAGAAAATGCTGGATAAACTCGGCAGATCTGGCAGCATCTGTGGAGAGATAATGGGCTGGATTTTTCCAGCCCATTCCACTGGCTCAGTAGCATAGCGGGGTGGGAAGTCTGAGCGAGAAGCGAAAACTCACGCCCGATTTCTCATCTCTCATGATATTACCGGTCACGTTCTGCAGGCAAAATCAGCATCGTGCCAGGGAAGAGTGCGAGGCTGATTTAAATATTAATGACATGATTAGCATGTTATTAACAAGCCCAGGACACAATAGTCCGGGTTCACTTACTTTTCCGACCTTACCGGTGTCGGTCCTCACCGGTGAAGATCACAGATGGTCCCCACTGAAGGGGACCAGATGTGATGGGCTCGCTAGTGGGACTGGAGACCATTGAAGCCCCCTGGGTGGTCAGGGACAGGGCTGGGCAGTGCCTTTTGGGCAGAGCCAGCCTGGCACTGCCGGCCTGGGGTCCTGGCACTGCCCACTGGGCACCCTGGCACTGCCAGCCTGGCTCCCTGGCACTGCCAAGGGGGCAGGGTCTGATAGGGATGGAGCCCGATGGAGACAGGACTGGAGGGGGCAGGGTGAGGGGGCTGGATAGGAAGGGAGGAACTTTGCATCAAGACTGGGGCTGACAGGTGGGGGTGCCAGTCGGGGTGTGTACAGTGATTCGGGGGCTTCTTGGGGAGCGGGGGTGGAGGGGTGACGTCTGAGGGGCGAGTGCCAAAGGAACTGAGATGCATTTTGGGGAAACAGCTGGTACAAGGACATAAAAGAGTGAGAAAATATGAGCGTAGTATAATTAGGTGCATAACACACTTGGACTTGAGCCCCCTTAATTTTTTCGTAACAGGTAATTCCTTTGTAACCCAAATAATGCATGTCATTGGGTGCCAATAGACATCATAGTGTTTGCATAGATGTTGCAATAGAGGGTTTCATGCTCACATCACATCATGGATTACAGAAGAAAAGCTCAAATGGATTTTATCGCTACCTGGCTAGATTCCTTGATGTCAGTAACTCTTTGTAGTGTTGACTGTTGGTAGTTGTATGAAAACTCTCATATTGAAGGAATAAGTACATGGGCATAGTTGACTTCCAAACAAT
The DNA here is from genome assembly GCF_964213995.1 of Mustelus asterias. NCBI lineage: Eukaryota > Metazoa > Chordata > Chondrichthyes > Carcharhiniformes > Triakidae > Mustelus > Mustelus asterias. The sequence goes on from NC_135805.1 coordinate 38,365,633, forward strand.
TTTTATATCCAATATATGATGAAGATTTATTGCCTTGAAAAAGATCAAGGAAAAATACAATCGGTCAGAGCAATCCTCTCAAAAATCCTTTGAAAATGTACTCATTTGAAGATTTTTCCTGAACACTTAAAATGCAGTCTTACAGTTTGTGCCCAGATAGTAGACACTGGGGATTCAATTAGAGATAGATGTGTTTATTTTGCCTTATGGAAGAAATGAGGTGTGCAGAGGTATAGATACAGCACTGATCAATTGTAGCTGGTTGATGGATAGCTCTTATTTGTTATTATTGCTTGGACAGAATACCCTGTTTGGTCTTTAAAGCTGGGATGCTAGTTAGCAAAGCGTGCACATTGATTGATATCCAAAAACACCGATTGGCTGTCATTTGAACAAAAGGTAATATGGGAAAACGATGGGGTGACTTTTGGCTTTTCCCAATGCTATTTGTCAAGTCTTCCATCAAACAGGGGAACAGATTTGTGACGGAAATCTGGAAATCTCTTTGCGTAGATATCTGAAAAACAAGATAGATTTTTTTGGATAGGCAAGAGCATTAAGCAGGAAGTTAAGATTCGTATAAATTCTAATCAAATTGATTGGCTGAATTGACTTGAGGGGTTGAATAGCCTACTTACTTTGCTGTTATGATCACATGTAAAAAAAAGCATGACCTTGATCATTGAGACCACTCCCAGTATTTGAACATCTGCATGAAGGTAGGGCTGATCCAGAAAGTGTGCCTAGATTGAGTTACTTAAAGTATAATTCATGGCTCTAAAAAAAATTACACATACCTCTCAAAAAAGAGAGCATAACTTAAAAGGTTCACTGTCCTCTCAGGAAAGGCTTGCAGTTCCAACAACAGTCTAGAAGCTCAATACCATCCAGGACAAAGCAGCCCGCCTGATTGCTATCCCTTTCACAAACATCCATTCTCTCCAGCATCGACAAACAGCGGCAGCTGTAGGAACTCATCAAAATTCCTTAGGCAGCACCTTGCAAACCCACAACCACTGCCGTCTGGAAGGACAAGGGGAGCAGACACCTGCACCAGAATTTGACACACCCGCCTGCCACGGGATCGGAGCAAGGAAGAGGTGGACAATGGAAATATCCGTTGACCTCAGGCAGGATTTTCTGGTCTCGTTCGAGCGAGGCTGTTAGACCCTGCCCCTGGGATCACCTCCACCTGGAGGTCAAGTCACTCACCATCCTGACGTGGGAATATATCACCATTACTTCACTGTTGCTGGGTCAAAATCCTGGAATTCCATCCCTAAGAGCACGGTGGGTGTACCTACACCTCAGGAACTGCAGCGGTTCAAGAAGGCAGCTCATCTGACGGGCAACTCGGGATGGGCAATAATTTCTGGTCTTGCCAGCGATGCCCACATCCCATAAATAAATGTTTTTAAAACTTTGAGAGTTCTAAGCCAGCAATTAAGGGTCAGAAGCACAGCAGATGGCATGCAGTTGGCACAAAGCAAAAACTGTGAACAACAAGATCAGAAAATTGCTGGGAAGAAGCTCAGAAAATCGTGGGGACCATATTTCCCATTTTCTGATGTGCATTCACTAATGCCAAGCTCCACTGGCTGTGTGAGGTGTGGCAAAATTTACCCTATGACAAGCAACATTATATCTGCAAGTTACTGCTCCTGTCCCCATATTACTGTGTCCAGAAAGAAGAGTAGGTCCCATACTGCATATGCATTAATATTAAACTTTATTTAATTCAGCTGAGAATGACTTAGGACCACAAAAAACATACAAGAAAACTCCACTGCAAAGATGTGCGGGTTAGGCTGATTGGCCATGCTAAATTGCCCCTTAGTGTCAGGCGGACTAGTAGAGTAAATACATGGGGTTACAGGGAGAGGTCTGGGTGGGATTGTTGGCTTGATGGGCCAAATGGCCTCTTTCTGCACTGTAGGGATTCTTTAAAGAGAAAATAACTTTTATTGCTACATATGTACAACCAATATTTCATTTAATCGTCTGGCATATCATCCGAAGGTATTACAAGTCCATTGATACACATATAGGCTGAGAATATGAGCAAGTGAGTGTTTTCAGGCATGACTAATAAAAATTAAATACCCACACAAAACAGCAGTGGTCACTCACTGAGAAAACCATATGTGCTCTCCAGCTGTACTGGTGTTAAAACTGGCTACTTATCAGAAAAAAAAACTCCAGCTCTATTACTTTAACAAGCACCGTCTGTATTTATTAGCATGATATTTAACTAGGGATGACCAAGGGATCATGAACAGAAGTTGTTTGCCTCATGCTATCTATTTTGATGCCAACTATTCACTTGTCTCTTAATATCATTAGGAACCATTCATAACCGAACCCTCTGAACCACTCTCGTCACTAACTTCCACACTTATATTTTGCATCACATTGTTATTTTTCTCTTTTCAATACTCATCCTCCCTCCACACAGCACCTCCACCACCACCCATCACCCACCCCCCCTCCCGACTGTTCCCCACCCACCCCTCATCCCCCACACCACGACCGCTCCACTGGGGTTAGCACAGCGCCAGGGACCCAGGTTCAATTCCAGCTTCGGGTGACTATCTGTCTGGAGTTTGCACATTTTCCCAGTTCCTGCGTGTGTTTCCTCCGGGTGCTCCAGTTTCCTCCCACAGTCCAAAGATGTGCAGGTTAGGTGGATTGACCATGCTAAATTGCCCCTTAGTGTCAGGGGGATTAGCAGGGTAAATATGTGAGGATAGGGCCTGGGTGGGATTGTTGTCAGTGCAGGCTCGATGGGCTGAATGGTCTCCTTCTGCACTGTAGGGATTTTATGATTCTATGCTGCACACTCCCACAGGAACCTGCACTCTCACCTGTTAGATTTAGCTGCTCTGCTGGGTATCTGGGTATCATTGCAAAGGCACAAGCCACTACCAAAACCTTGCCAGCATTAAGCTTAAGGCAAGCGCTTTGACATCGCAGCCAAGTTCAATCCTCTCCTTGCTCAAAATCCCAATATACACATCCCCAGCAGCAGACTATCAAGAGTGACCATGCAGTAGCTGTCTATCTCCTTATCACCTCAGAGTGCTGAGGTCAGTGAGAGCATCTTTACCACTATCGTTCCACACTTTAACTCGCACAGCATAGATCTTTGCCTCAACAATCAGGACAGATATTGGGCGGGGTTTTATGGCCTCGCTTGTCCCGAAACTATAAAATCCTGCCCGAGGTCAATGGGCCTTTCCATGGTCCGCCCATCGTCCGCTCCAATTCCTATGGTGGGTGGGACGTTAAAATTCCAGCCCTTATGTACTTTAATCCAATTTCCATCTTGCCCTTTCCTCCTATCAATGAAGGTATTTGACTCAGTGACACAGAGGTTAGCACTCTGCCTCACAGTGCCAGGGACCCTGGTCAATTCCAGCCTTGGATGATTGTCTAAAATTAAAGTTTATTTATTAGTCACAATTAAGGCTTACATTAACACTGCAATGAAGTTACTGTAAATTCCCCTCGTCGCCACACTTCGGCACCTGTTCGGGTCAATGCACTTAACTAGCACATCTTTCAGAATGTGGGAGAAAATCGGAGCACCTGGAGGAAACCCATGCAGAAATGGGGAGAATGTGCAAATGCAGAACGTGCAAACTCCACGCAGACAATGACCCAAGCCTGGAATCGAACCTGGATCCCTGATGCTGTGAGGCAGCAGTGCTAACCACTGTGCCATCATGCCACCCCACATCCGTGTGGAGTTGTCTATGTGGAGTTTGCACATTCTCCCTGTGTCTGTGTGGGTTTCCTCCAGGTGTTCCGGTTTCTGCCCAAAGATGTGCAGGTTGGGTGGATTGGCCACTGTAAATGTGTGGGGTTACGAGGATAGGGTGGGGCGGGACGGGGCAGGGCGGGTCTGGGATAGGGCGTGGGCCTAGGTAAGATGCTCTTTCGGAGTGTCGGTGCAGACTCAACGGGACAAATGGGCCTCCTCTGCACTGTAGGGATTCTATGGTTTTCTGACTCATCCCGATCTATGGTTTCAATCAAGATAAACAAGATGGAAGTAAACTTGTTTCGACAAATGCTGCACTGTGTGACATTTTAATCTATTGATCAATGTGTCAATATCCTCCATGCGCTAATGCCACAGGACCAGTAGCCCGTTTACAGTAAGTGAATGGATGAGCTGGAACACATGGACATTTGATAAAAATGCATTCAGTGGATTACTGAAAAAGAGCACAGTTTTTTTCATGCTGAGGCGATCTGTTATTCTGGATCAGATTGGGATCTGGATACTGCCAGGATCAGAAATGATTTTCGAGCCAGTTTTATGTGCCACTGAAGTCAATGCAAAGTAAAGTCTGGCAGGGTGTGAAACAAGCTATGTTAAGCTTGCCCTTTGATAATTGGGCAGAATTATATGTATTCGAAATTGATGTTACAATCACGGTAACATATTAATCAAACCATACTGCACTGAACGCAGTAACAAGTAAATAAATGTCATTTATTTTTGAGGCAATGACTGTCATAACATGATCATCAAATGCACATTATTCAGTCTTCATGCGCATTACATAACATCCGCTCCCTTAATCAATAATATTCCAAGACATTTCCTCATTGTCATCCATTATTGACTTTCCTCTATTTCTTATAATGTTAATTCTTTATTATCAAACTGAAAACAAAAAAGAATCACTATTTTGTTGTCACTAACAATAAGTATTATTTGAACCATTCAACCACACAATGTATTATTCCACTTAGTCATGTGCTCAGGTCTACCATTTGAATGTTCAAATACAAAGTTGGACTGACTTCGAGTAACCCATATGGTGGAGTTCATTGCCAGGTTAATATTGGTGCATTCATTTGAAAAGGGAGGAATGGCCATGAATCAGGCTGGTCCAACCTTGCCACATGGTGAGGGGTCATTTCAATCTTTCCTCACACTCAGATGAGCAAATTTCAGAAAGATAAGGTTTGGCACATTATACATGAATTTTTAAGAAGCTAATGTATGAAAAGAAATAACTTGCAGAGCAAAACAAATGTCACAACAATAAATTGATCATTTAAAAAAATGAACAATTAATAAAGTCAACCATTACAAGGTGAAATGATAAGTGTCTGTGCGTCCACTCCACTCCCAGTCCCAGACTACTCATTCACTCATCTTTGCCCACCAAGAGCGTGGATGAGATTGCCTGTTGTTGTGCGGGGGTGAGGGTGAATGAGAACCCTGAACTCATCCCTTCTCACACACACACATACACAGCCACCTCTCTCCCTCACACATACACACACCCTTCTCTCTCTCTCTCATACACACATATCCCTCTCTCTCGCTCTCTCTCACACACACACACACAGCTCATTATCACACAGAGACATACACACAAACCCCTCCCTCTCAGGCACACATACACACATCCCACTTTCGCTCTCTCACACACACAGACACATAGGAGACGATCTTAACATCGCATGGTGCTAACCTGTGCCAGGGGGCATTGTCAGGGAACTGCCTGGCCATGTCTCTCTTCTCCGAGTCTGTACTCACCTTTACACCCCTGGGGGGGATCCCCGCGACAGGTTCACGTCGAGGTGAGCCTGTTGTAAATTTCGCAGAGGTAACAATGTCACATTGGCGAGGTTTGAAAAGATGCTTTGGGCTCAATATATAACAAAGATGGGTGCTTAACAATATGTTAATGCTATTAAATGTATTAAAATCAGGTTCACGCCAATTATGGTCATGTACCTGATTACATCTCTGGTGAGGGATGGTGAAAAACTGATATTGCAATCTCGCTGACAAGATTCACGATGTCCGGGTTTCGCCAGATCTTGAGCCCCCGTTGGCATTCCTGCGGATGGCAAGAGGGGGCTTGAGATCCTGTCCCTTGTTTGAAGCAGATCATTTATAAATATGTCAAAAAGACAGAGCAAGAACAGGTTGCTGGCAAATACTTTGCATATCTTCAACTTAGTGGCCTGCTGGAGTTATTTACATTAATTATTAGAAACAAAGCAAGCGCAAAGGAATACTGACCCAGATAATGCTATAGTGGTTGGTGTAAAGTATGTGTTGTGTTTTCCTGATTGGTTGAATTTTTAGACATGGGAAGAAATGCACCCACAATTACATTAAGAAGACAATGTAATGGACAATGATAGAAGTGGATTCTGAATGTAATGGATAATGATAGAAGTGGGGATATCCAAGGCATGAGTGGCCTGTAGCAAAGCAGGGGACAAGGATAACCAAGCAGTTGATAGTGCTTTAAAGTGGTGCTATCGGGACAGTTCCTGCTGCTGAACATGTGTTCAACTCTGCAAAGTTAAGAGAGTACATTAAGGGAGGTGATGGCCTAGTGGTATTATCGCTAGATTATTTATCCAGAAACTCAGCTAATGTTCAGGGGTCCCTGGTTTGAATCCTGCCACGGCAGGGGGTGGAATTTGAATTCAATAAAAAAATATCTGGAATTAAGAATATACTGATGACCCTGAAACCATTGTCAATTGTCGGAAGAACCCATCTGGTTCATGAATGTTCATGAACCAGGGATGGAAATCTGCCATCCTTACTTGGTCTGGCCTACATGTGACTCCAGAACCACAGCAATGTGGTTGATTCTCAATTGCCCTCAGGCAACAAGAGATGGGCAATAAATGCTGGCCAGCCAGCGACGCCCACGTCCCACGAATGAAGGCAAAAAAGGTGAAGAACCAAAATGACACTGCTGGAGTCAAAACGACATTGCATATTGATTGACCGCAGGAGCTATCTGCTCTGAATATTATGGCAGCCATTCAATGGATCATGTCAACCCTTAGTAGCATGATATCTGACGTGACGCCCCCTGAAGTTGCAGCGCATTTGCCATGGACACCTTGTGGGAAGTCTAAGAACATCTTTAATGTGGGTGCAAATGATCCTAATTTCGCAAATGCAGAATTTTGATTTTCTCCAGAGTCACATGCAGCAAGAATTGGTTGCATTTTTTTGTGAAACAACCTTGAAAAGATCCCTGTGAAGAAGATTAAAAAGGACATTTCACAAAAAGAGTCTGATTAAACACAAATATTTTACTGTGTGTAGAATGGAGGTAAAAATCTCCAGAAACAGCTTCAGACCTTGAACAGAATTCAAAGAATGGATTACATTCTTCATAATAGTAAATCTAAAGCTGCAGCCTACTGCTAAGCATGAGTAGCTTTGTTCACAACGCAAATATAAGCACCATTGTGTGACTGAACAGTCATACCAAGCAAGCATTGTCCATTTTCTCCCAGCATCAATCTTATAAATACTTAGAAGCTGAGACATACCAGAGAGTAAAGGATGCAAAGCCCAAGATTCATTGGGTATAGAAATTAGCCAAAGGTGGGGGTTGGGTGTTCAAAGAGGGGCAGAGCGCACAAAAGCAAGATCCTCATGAAGTAACGTTTCAGCAGTGGAAGTAAATATGAGATTAACAACAACAACAACTTGCATTTAGACAGTGCCTTTATAATAGGAAAACAGCAAGGTGCTTCACACGAGCATGAGCAGATAAAAACAACGGAAGAACAAAATATTCCCAAAAAATGACTTGAGGGGTAAATTTTCTGCTCCCACCTGCCACGGGAATCGTAGCAGGAGGGACAGAAAATGTAGCAGACCATTTGACCTTGGGCAGAAATTTCTGGTTTTCGGATGCGCACGGCCAGAAAATCCCAGCCGAAGTGTGATTTTGGGGCGAGAAAACCGGTGCGCCAGCACGGATAGGATTTTTAGCATCGCGTGTCATTTTTCCAGCTCGCCACGCTGATCGCCGGGTACGGCAAAGTGTTAAAATCACATGTAGCATATTTAATTATTCATTTAAATATGCTGATCTGGTTCCTGCCCTTATGTCCGGGAGCGGTGGGTGGAAAGATACGACAAGGTTTCACACTGGCAGAAAACGCTCTAAACCACTCACCGGCCCCACTCCACTCGAGCGTGTTCTGCTCCAGGCGTGACGTGGCTGGAAAACTGCATCCAGGAAGTCATGATAAATAATGATTTTTCCAACTGAGGGACAGTGTCCTCTCGGAGCCATTGCCAGGACCATTGGTTTTGACATATATAAATGCCCTGGGAATTGGAACATGGAGCAAAACTTCAACATTTACTGATAGTAATAAACTTGGAGGAATGGCAAACAGTGAGAATGTTACAAACTGCCTGTAACTGGACATAGCTATCCCTATCAGAATGGGCAAACAAGTAGCAGATGGAATTTAATACAGGGAAATGTGAGGTGATGCATTTTGGCAGAATGAATAAGGTGAGGTAATATAAAATGAATAGCCCAGTTAAAAGAGGGACAAAGGGCCGGGGGGTGGGAGTGGGGGGTGGCGGGGTGGGGGGCTGGTGCACATGTGTACAGATCTTTGGAGGTGGGAAAACATAATAAGGGAGTGATTAGCAACACATATGGGATTCATAAATAGAGATAATGAGTCCAAAATACAGAGAAAATATGAAGCACTGGGTGGGCCACAAGTAAAGAATTGAGACCAGTTCTGGTCTCTACTCATTAGGAAGGTTATGAGGATCTTTGAGAAGGGCCAGAGGAGATTTACCAGAATAGTTCCTGGGTTGGGGGATTTTTAGCTACAAGGTTAGGTTAAAAATGCTGGGGTTGTTTTCCTTGGAGCAAAATTAATTGAGGGGAGGTTTGGTGGAGATGCTCAAGATCTTTACCAGTTTAAGTAAAGTAGACAATGAAACATTGTTTTCATTCGCTGATGGTACAATCATAAATTTAAAATATTTCAGAAAGAAGCACAGGGGCATGTGAGGAAGAACATTTTTATGTGTTGAAAGATAATGACCTGGAACTCACTGTCCTCGAAGCTCTTGGAAGCAGAGATCATCAATGATTTCAAAATGTAATTTAAACATTAGAACTTCATTTTATTTCAGTACAGCTCTTGAGGCCTGCCCATGGTGGATACTGGATGAATTGACAGTCACTGTAAGGGAAAGTGGTGGTGGCTGGGGGACATGAGTTGGCACAAGGTTGACATGGGATTCTAAAGGACCCTGAGGGGTTGGTCGAGGAACATAGTTTGGCATGGAGGGAATGAGGGTCTATGGGTATAGATGGAGGAGCACAGGTTGACATGGAGAATATTAGGGGCCGAGGGGGGTTGGATAGAAAGCATGAGTTGCATTGGTTGGTATGGGTGTGGGATGGAGAGTGTGTGGGGATTGAAGAGGTGCAAAGGGCATGGGCTGTGGGGTTGCTTTTTTTATTTTGATGCATTTTTAAAAAATCCTTGAGAAAGCGCCAGTGCACTGAGGCAGGCTTTCCACCCTGCCTTTCCCCCCAGCGTTCTCCACACTCATTCTGAACTTGTCCAACTCAACTCCCAAGGAACTCCATCACCCCAAGATGAAAATCCCAACTTCTGGGCCACCTTCTCCCAGGTCGGGTTTGTGGAGCTGGGAAATGTCCTCACTATGCATTTGTTATTTCACTCAGTCTGTTATAAGCCTGAGGGCTATCATTACTGGATTTGTGCTGCAGGATGTATCAAGATGCGCCTCTTAATTACATTCATCCACTATCAAATGACTCTTTTAGTATCTCTCCCTTTCCATTCTCTTCCTCTCCTCCATCTTTGCCTCCAACCAGAAATGCAAGGACCTGATTGACCTCTTTGTTACCAGGATAGTAACTATCCATTCAGCTTCCTGTGTTGCTTCCCCCACCTTGCTTGAGGAAGCCAATTTTAGTCACTATTTTGCTTCTGTGCCAGAGACTCAACACAAGGCTTGGACTTACCCTGAGAACTTCTAAACCATTTGCTACTGATACATGCTCAGTAATGTATTTCCCCCTCTTTGCCATTGCAGATCAAGGACATTCCATTCAATATTGTCACAAAGGAGCTCGTCTCTTTACTTCGAGTCTGTGTGTAGCTTTTATTGTGATTTTTTTTTTTCATCTTAGCTGAGTACCCGAGTCCTTTTGTGGCTGGGGAATAGAAGATTTTCTATTTTGCACAACAGATTCAGATTCAAGTATTTTCAGTTTACCAGTGGTAAAGATCAGGGAAAATATATATTGAGAATTCTTCCAACGTTATCCAGAAAATATGTTCATAAAAATTTTTGTTTTGAAGTGTCACAAAGATTGGAAATCTATTTTGTTCTGGGCACATGATGATGATGTTGAGCTATTATGTAGAATTTAAGCTGACTTAAAGTCTATTCTAGACAGGCGCTTTACTAATATAATGGAATCATAGAATGGTTCAGGCAGAGATGAAAGCTATTCAACCTACTGGCCAGAAAATTACCGTCCTGCCCACCACGGGAATTGAAGCAGGTGAGAGGTGGATCATGGAAAGATCCGTTGACCTCAGGCGGGATTCTACGGTTTCAGGATGAGCTGTGTCTGTGCCAGTTCTTGGCAGGAGCAACCCACCTAGTCCCATTTCCTCAACTTTCCAAACCCCCCCTCTTCAGATAATGATCAAATTCATTTCTTAAAACAAAGCCCAATTCATTCTGATAATCCCACACTCTCAGGCAGTGTGTTATAGATGAATCCTAGATGAATGCTAGATGAGTGCAGCTCCATTAATACTCAAGGTCATTTTGACGTGGAAAAACAAATCCCTCATGCCGCTGTTGTTTTTCTTTGCCAACCATCTTTGATTTGTGTTTTCTGGTTCTTGATGCTGCCACCAACATAAGCGCATAAGAAATAGAAGCAGAAGTAGGCCATTCAGCTCTTCGAGCCCACACTGCCATTCATAGTTGATCTTCTACTTTAACACTATTTTCCTACTCTGCCCACATATCCCTTCGTGTTTTTAATACAATGAAACTTACTGATCTTGGTTGTGAACAGACTCGATGACTGAGCCTGTACAGCTCCCTTGGACAGAAAATTCCAAAGATTCACCATCCTCTTGAGTGAAGACATTCCTCCTCATCTCAGTAGCTTGTCCCTTATTCTGAGACTGTGTTCCCTGATTCTAGACCGCTCCCCACCCCAGCTCGGGGAAACATCCTTCTTGAATCTACCCTGCCGAGTCTGGTATAAATTTTGTGTGCTTGAATGAGATCACGTCTCATTCTTTAAACTCCAGGAAACAAATGCCTCCTCATAGGACAATCCATCCATCCCAGGAACTTGTTTGGTGAATGGGACCGGTTTCTCATTTACTCTGTCCAGATGCTTCCTGATTTTGAACATCTCGATCAAATCTCTTACCTAGATGAGTGCAGCTCCATTAATACTCAAGAAGCTTGTCACCACCCAGGACAAAGCAACTCATTTGACTAGAACCCTTCTACAAAATTCACCGCCCCAACCACTGATGTCGAGTACCAAGAATGTGCACCATCTACAGGATGCCCTGCAGGAACTCACCAAGATTCCTTAGGCAGCACCTTCCAAAACTGTGACCGCAACCATCTAGGAGGACAAGAGCAACAGATACTTCAAATCACTCACTATCGTGAATTGGAAATATATCGCCAGCCCTTCACTGTTGCTGAGTCTAAATCCTGGAATTCCCTCCCTAACAGCGCTGTGGATGTATCTACACCTCAGGGGTGTAGATACAGCAGTTCAAGAAGGGAGCTCACCACCACCTTGTGAATGACAACTAGGGATGAGCAATAATTACTAATTTAGCCAACAACGGCCGCAACCCATAAATGAATTTTTTTTAAAATCAACGACTCTGCTTCCACCGTCTTTTGAGCAAGACAATTCCAAAAACACATGACCTCTCCTCACCTCTGTCCTAAATGGGCGACCCCTTATTTTTTATCAGTGGCTCCCAGTACTAGATTCTCCCACACTAGGGGAAATATCCTCTCCGCATCCACCGTGTCAATACTCCTCAGGATTCTATATGTTTCAAGTTGTCTCTTACTCTTCTGAACTCCAATGGGCACAAGCCTAGCCTGCCCAACCTTCCCTAATAAGACAAACTGTCCATTCCAAGTATTAATTTAGTCAATTTTCTCTGAAGTAGAAGGAGGCCATTCTGCCCATCAAGTCTACACCAACTCTCCACCCAGGTCCTTACCTGTAACCCCACCTATTTACCCCACTAACCCTCCTAACCTACACATCATGGGACACTAAGGGGCAATTTATCATGGCCAATCCACCTAACCTGCACACCTTTAGACTGTGGGAAGAAATCAGCGCACCCGGAGGAAACCCACACAGACATGGGGAGAACGTGCAGACTCCACACAGACAGTGACTCAAGGCTGGAATTGAACCTGGGTCCCTGGCGCTCTGAGGCAGCAGTGCTAACCATTGTGCAACCATGCCACCTCGAAAGCATTTATATCCTTCCTTAAATGAGAGCAATACCGTACACAGTACTGCAGATGTGGTATCAACAAGGCCCCGTATAATTTAAGCATAACCTCCTTAATTTTATAATCAATCCCCCTCGCAATAAATGATAACATTCTATAAGCTTTGCAAATTACTTGGTGTGCCTGCATACTAATCTTTCATAATTTAGGCACGAGGACACCCAGGTTCCTCTGCAACTCAAAGCTCTGTAATCTCTCACCATTTAAACAATAAGCTTGTTTTATTTTCCTGTCAAAATGGACAATTTCCCATTTTCCCACAATATACATCATTTTGCAGACCTTTGCCCACTCACCTAACCTCTCTATATCCTTTAATAACTTCCTTGCGCCTTCACATCTTATTATTCTTCCTATCATTATTACATTAGCAATTTTGGCAACCAGAGTTTTGGTCCCTTCATCCATGCCATTCATATAAATTGTACGATGTTCGGGCCCCAGAACTGATCCCTTTGGCACACCATTCATGAGATCTTGCCAACCTAGAAAAATACCTATTTATACCTACTCTGTGTTTTCTGTTAAATAGTCAATCTTCTATCCATGCCAGTATATTACCCGATGCACCATGAGTCTTTATTTTTCACAATAGCCTTTGATGTGGCACCTGATTAAATGCCTTTTGGAAATCTAAATACAGGACATCTACCAGTTCTCATTTATCCACAGAATATGTTATTTCTTCAAAGAATTCCGATAACTGGGTTAAACATGATTTCCCTTTCACAAAACCACATTGACGCTGCTTGATTACGTTGAATTTTTCCGAGTGCCCTGTTGTAATGTCTTTAATAATAGCTATCAATATTTTCCCTATGTCAGATGTTAAGCTAACTGGCCTGTAGGTTCCTGCTTTCTATCTCCCTCCATTTTTGAATGAAGGAGTCACATTTGCTATCTTCCAATCTAATGGGACCTACCCTAAATACATGGAATTTGAAATAGTAAAACCAACTCATCAACTATCCCACTAGCCACTTCTTTTAAGACCTTAGGATGAAGCCCATCAGGACCCGGAACATGTCAGCACACAGCCCCAACAATTTGCTCATTACCACTTCTCTGGTGATTGTAATTTTGCTCAGTTCCATTCTCTCTTCCATTTGATGATTTATAGCTACTTTGGGAATATTACTTGTATCCTCTATAGTGGAAACTCATTTTCTATAGGATCACTCACTTTTTAACTTATTTATTTTTAAAATAACTGCACAAATTCTTAATGTCTGCCTTTACATTTCTACCTAAATTTCTCTCGTATTCTAATTTTTCCTCCCTTATCAGTTTGGTCACTTTTTGCTGTTTTTTTATATTCTATCCAATCTTCTGACTTGGCACCCATCTTTCTGCAATTATTTGCTTTTTCTTTCAGTTTGGCATGACCTTAAAGTTTTTTACTTCACCACAAATAGTGCGTCCTCTTTCTCGTTGGAATGCATCTGTTCTGTATATTCTGAAATATCCCCTTAAATGTCTTCCATTGCAACACTATTGACCTATCTCTTAACTTAATTTTCCACCTCATTTTAGCTAACTCTGCATTCATGCCCCTATACTTGTCCTTATTAAGCTTAAATGCTGGTCTAAGACCCATTATTGTCTCCCTCAAACTGAATGTAAAATTCAGTTATGAATTTTATTTATTATGATTGTTGCTACATAGGGGTCATTAATTAATTAATCCTATCTCATTACTCAATACTAGGTCAAATATAGCCTGTTCTCTGGTTGGCTATTCTAAAAAAACCTATCCGTAATATATTCTATGGATTCTTCAGCTGGGCTAGCTTTGCCCATCTGATTTTTCAGTCTATATGTAGATTAAAATTCCTCATGATTATCACCGTACCTTTCTGACAAGACCCCATTATTACTTCCTTTATACCCCGTCCTACCACATGGTTACTGTAAAGGGGCTTGTACACCACTCCCACAAGTGACTTCTTGCCTTTATCATTTATCATCTTGAACCAATTTGCTTCTACATCCTGGCTTCCTAAATTTAGGTCAGTCCTCCTTACTGTGCTAATATCATCATTAATTAACAGATCCACCCCTCCACCTTATCCTGATTTCCTTTGCTTCCAAAATATCATGTACGCTTCAAGATTCAGGTCCCAATCTGTGTCATCCTGAAGTCATGTCTCTGCAATGGCTATCAGATCATATTTATTTATTTCTATTTGCACTATTAGCTCATCTGTTTTATTTTGAATGCTACAAGCATTCAGATACAGAGCCTTTAGTTTTGTCCTTTCATTATTTTTGTAACCTCCAGCCTTATCTGCTGACTGACTGTTAGATTTGTACTCCCTTTCTGTCATGGACTAATTTATCATTTCCCGCATTAGTACTTTTCACTCTTGCCTTGAATCTATTCGTTGATTTACCACATCTTCCCCTATTTGATCCCTGTCCCCCATTATTTAGTTGAAAAGACGTTGGTCAGAGTGGCACCAACCTTCCTTCTAGTGCTCAGAATTCTCTTTAAATGTTAACAGTCCTTATCCGAGTTGTAATACATTCCAATGATTGGAACTGCCCTGTCATTTTTCTATTTGAGAGGCTGTGAAACTTACTACATAAATACATAGACTTACAAGTTCCTTACCATCCAGCTGCTTCTCCCGTGTTGATGTCACTTTCTTATATAGGGAGGTTAGCTGAAATGTTTTCACCTCTCTCTGTGCTTTTGCCTTTGTTGTTACTCTGCCACAACTCTTTTACCCTCCCTTTGGCCTCACTGTGATCTCACCCTCGTCAGTGTTGAGTGTAGAGGAAGGAATCTGATGGAAAAAAAATCATGATTTGATGTTTTGGATAAAATTGCTAAGAATCCTGCACACCGCACCAATCCCACACCTCCACCCTGCTGCATCTTGCATGTATGTCTTTGACCAAGTCGACAAGCTAACAAGGGGGTATCAAACATTAACTCTGAATTTCTGTCAGGCTTCTTCCAGTATATTGGTGGAAAACCCCTATCAGTAGACCGCACCAGATGAAGTTCCCTTAATCTACTATTTCAACAGAGCCATTAACCTGATTACATAATTGGCAAAATCTTCCAATAAAATACAAACAGAGAATGCTGGATAATCTCAGCAGGCCCAACAGCATTTGTGGAGGGTGGATAGAGGCCAACGTTTCGAGTCAATATGACCCCTTTGTCAGAGCTCTGTTCTCTCTCCACAGATGCTGTCAGACCCGCTGAGATTTTTCAGCATTTTCAGTTTTTGTTTCAGATTCCAGAGTCTGCAGTATTTTGCTTTTATCTCCAATAAAATAATGGAGCAAGGAACCTGTGAGGCACTGAACAGTAACATTATCACAGTGTTGTCTCAAAGCCAGAATGCATACTTGTATGAAATTAGAAATCTGTGCATGTGGCCTCTGCCAGCTACATTTATTCCATCAGAAATAGTGGAAAGCACAATTGTATTGAAGTGATGCTGCTGTTTTGAAATCAGGCCCTGAGTGACCATAGATGTTAGTTTTAAAACAGCAGTAGTCTCAATTGTCCCAAGATGTTCCAGTACAACTACAGCACTGGCAGCTACCAAACAATGTGGAAAATTGCCAGGTACGTCTTGTTCACAAACTGCAGGACAAATACTACCTGACCAATTACAACCCTATCTGTCTACACTTGATCATCAGCAAAGTGATGGAAGGGGCCATTGATGGAGCAATCAAGCTGCACTTATTCAGAAATATCCCGCTCACTGACTCTCAGTTTGGCTTCCGCCAGAGCCATTCAGCTCCTGACTCATAACAGCCATGGTTCAAACATGGTAATTAACTGGCAATTGTTCGGTTCAAATGTAATTTATCATTTCTCAGCCTAAACCTGAATGTTATCCAGGTCTTGATGCATATAGATAAGGACTGCTTCAGTATCTGAGTACAAAGAACAAAGAACAATACAGCACAGGAACAGGCCCTTCGGCCCTCCAAGCCCGCGCCGCTCCCCGGTCCAGGATTGAATCCTGAAGCCAGGATCCCCGCCCAATTTTCCAGCCTATCTACATACCAATATCCTATCCACCGAGCTGTCCCTCACAGCTACGATGCTTTGTTCATTACAACCTATTAACTCACCCCCACCCCCCCCATTCCAGACCATGTGATCTCCAGGGAGAGGCGAAAACCCAGAGGGCCAATATGGGGAAAAAAAATCTGGGAAATTCCTCTCCGACCCCCTGAGGCGATCGAAACGAGTCCAGGAGATCACAATGGCCCTGATCGGAAAATGCTTCCCAACCCTAGTCATTTCCACTTCCACGAACACCATATGAATTCCCTGCCCCCGAGACAGGTTCCCAACTATCCGCAGTCTCGCTCTGTACTGGCACCAGCAAGATGATCATAGAATGAAGCCTTGAAACGAGAAACAAGGAACAATTAGCCCGCGCCGCTCCCTGGTCCAAACTAGACCACTCTTTTGTATCCCTCCATTCCCACTCCGTTCATATAGCTGTCTAGATAAGTCTTAAACGTTCCCAGTGTGTCCGCCTCCACCACCTTGCCCGGCAACACATTCCAGGCCCCCACGACCCTCTGTGTGAAATATGTCCTTCTGATATCTGTGTTAAACCTCCCTCCCTTCACCTTGAACCTATGACCCCTCGTGAACGTCACCACCGACCCGGGGAAAAGCTTCCCACCGTTCACCCTATCTATGCCTTTCATAATTTTATACACCTCTATTAAGTCTCCCCTCATCCTCCGTCTTTCCAAGGAGAACAACCCCAGTTTCCCCAATCTCTCCTCATAACTAAGCCCCTCCATACCAGGCAACATCCTGGTAAACCTCCTCTGTACTCTCTCCAAAGCCTCCACGTCCTTCTGGTAGTGTGGCGACCAGAACTGGACGCAGTATTCCAAATGCGGCCGAACCAACGTTCTATACCTCTGCAACATCAGACCCCAACTCTTATACTCTATGCCCCGTCCTATAAAGGCAAGCATGCCATATGCCTTCTTCACCACCTTCTCCACCTGGGACGTCACCTTCAAAGATCTGTGGACTTGCACACCCAGGTCCCTCTGCGTCTCTACACCCTTTATGGTTCTTCCATTTATCGTGTAGCTCCTCCCTACATTATTCCCACCAAAATGCATCACTTCGCATTTATCAGGATTGAACTCCATCTGCCATTTCCTTGCCCAAATTTCCAGCCTATCTATATCCTTCTGTAGCCTCTGACAATGTTCCTCACTATCTGCAAGTCCTGCCAGTTTTGTGTCATCCGCAAACTTACTGATCACCCCAGTTTCTCCTTCTTCCAGATCATTTATATAAATCACAAACAGCAGAGGTCCCAATACAGAGCCCTGCGGTACACCACTAGTCACAGGCCTCCAGCCGGAAAAAGACCCTTCCACTACCACCCTCTGTCTTCTATGACCAAGCCAGTTCTCCACCCATCTAGCCACCTCCCCCTTTATCCCATGGGATCCAACCTTTTTCACTAGCCTACCATGAGGGACTTTGTCAAACGCTTTACTAAAGTCCATATAGACAACATCCACGGCCCTTCCTTCGTCAACCATTTTGGTCACTTCTTCAAAAAACACCACCAGGTTAGTGAGGCATGACCTCCCTCTCACAAAACCATGTTGACTATCGTTAATGAGTTTATACCTTTCTAAATGCGCATACATCCTATCTTTAAGAATCTTCTCCAACAACTTCCCCACCACGGACGTCAAGCTCACCGACCTATAATTACCTGGGTTATCCTTCCTACTCTTCTTAAATAACGGGACCACATTGGCTATCCTCCAATCCTCTGGGACCTCACCTGTGTCCAGTGACGAGACAAAGATTTGCGTCAGAGGCCCAACGATTTCACCTCTCGTCTCCCTGAGCAGCCTTGGATAGATTCCATCAGGCCCTGGGGATTTGTCAGTCTTTATATTCTCTAACAAACCTAACACTTCCTCCTTTGTAATGGAGATTTTCTCCAACGGTTCAACACTCCCCTCCGAGACACTCCCAGTCAACACATCCCTCTCCTTTGTGTATACCGACGCAAAGTATTCATTTAGGATCTCCCCTACCTCTTTGGGCTCCAAGCATAAGTCCCCACTTTTGTCCCTGAGAGGTCCGATTTTTTCCCTAACAACCCTTTTGTTCCTAACGTATGAATAAAATGCCTTGGGATTCTCCTTAATCCTGTCTGCCAAGAACATTTCGTGACCCCTTTTTGCTCTTCTAATTCCCCGTTTGAGTATTTTCCTACTTTCATTGTACTCCTCCAGAGCTCCCTCCGTTTTTAGCTGAGTAGTTGTGAATGGTACTGAACATTCCACAATCATCAGCAAACATTCCCACTTCTGAACTTATGATGGAAGGAAGGTCATTTATGAAGCAGGTGAAGATGGTTGGGCCAACGAGACTACCCTGAGGAACACCTGCAGTGATGTCCTGGAGCTGAGATGATTGGTCCTCAATGACCATAACAATCTTCCTTTGTGCCAGGTATGACTCCAACAGCCATGGTTCAAACTTGGACAAAAGAGCTGGATTCTGAAGTTAAAGTGAGAGTTACTGCCCTTGACATCAAGGCCACATTTGACCAAGTGTGGCACCAAGGAGCCCTAACCAAACCAGAGTCAATGGGAATCAGGGGGGCAAAATACTCCATTGGTTGATGTCATACCTGTCTGTGCGGAGTCTGCACATTCTCCCTGTGTCTGAATGGGTTTCCTCCGGGAGCTCTGATTTCCTCCCACAGCCCAAAAGATGTGCAGGTTAGCTGCATTGGCCATGCTAAATTCTCCCTCAGTGTGCCCGAACAGGTGCCGGATTGAGACGACTGGGGAATTTTCACAGTAACGTCATTGCAGTGTTAGTGTAAGCCTACTTGTGACACTGATAAATAAACTTAAAACTTCAACTGCCAGCAGTGCCAAGAGGAATCTAATGACCTCACATATGTGATCACGTTCAGCGAATGCACCTTCATATGGCAGCTCTTACCCAAAACAAAAGATTGTTCAATGTACCATGCTCTCGTCACTCACCTAGCAGCACAGCCTTGGCACGCAGGACTCAGGTTTAACACCCTAACTCCACCTCACCATCACACACCTACCAATCCTACCAGACTTATACCCACCTCAAACTATCTCCTTATACTTTCAACTATTCAGCTATGGAAGGCACATCTCCTCTCTCTCTCTCTTCCAGAACTATGTGGAACACAATTTGAGGGAGCAGAGTAGTTTTGATTTACAGGAGAGTCAAGTGTTATGGGGGAACCAACAGGAGGGTGGAGTTAAGGCCACAGCTAGTCAGTTCAACAGTGGAGCAAGTTTGAAGCATTGAATGGCCTATCAATTCTTATAAGAGTAGAACTGACGAGTGACACTGCCTCCTAAGCTCTACAAAGATTGTGCACCTTGGAATTCTCTATCCCAGAGGATTGTGAATGCTTCATTGGTTTTATGGTCATCATTAGACCTTTAAATGTTTTAATTGAATTCAAATTCCACTATCTGCCATGGTGGGTGGGATTCAAATCCAGAATTCCAGAGATTTACTCTGGGTGTCTGGATTACTAGTCCTGTGACATTGCCACATCCCTCAAGTCATATTGAATAGAGAAACATAGGAGGTGAGTTTTTCCAGCCATTCCCACCAACGGGATCATCTGGTCCCACCACCGGCACGCTCCCCGCCCAGGCAGAGGATGCAAACTACAGGAATCCCTGTTGACAGTGGCGAGACGAGAAGGTCCCACCACTGACCAATGGCGGCCTGTCTCTGCTGCAGTGCTGGGGTCGGAAAATCCCACCCACTGTCTATTTCTGCTTCTATTCCTAATCCCAGGTGCATTGACTAATACTAATCTCTCAATCAAGATTACTGTGCAAAAGATTACCTGGTTGTTACCGCATTGCCTTTTTTTTCTGGGAGCTTGCCCTGCACAAATTTGGCTGCCACATTTTCTGCATTACAACTAATACCATACTGCAGAACGTTTAATTGGCTGGGGAGTGCTTTGGAGTGTCCTGAGGCCATGAAAGGTGAAGGTCACCACTTTTTAAATGCATTTTCTATCATGGTAAACATTCTATTGAAGATGGTTTCATTACCCGCTTAGTAAACTAAAGTTGACAAATAGCTTAGTTAAAACAAGGCAGTTAATTCTGCAATGAAGAAAAATGTAGCTGGGTTTGGATTGGATTTATGGAGGGTTGGGGGGGAGGGGGATGTCGGGGGTGGGGTGGGGGGTGACGGTGACATAACATCACGATTAGGTGATTGACTGTGTTAACCTCGGACAGAATATTTATCACCACTGACACCCCCCACCCCTACCAGCCACCTCCCCCCCCCTCAACCGCCCCCCCCCCCCCACCCCCCACCCCCCTCCCCCACCAGGCCCCTAGCCCAAACTCCCACTCAAACTTTTTCTTTCCTCATGTTTCTCTCCGGCACCTTCATGTCCTTCACATTTACTCATTTACATTTAGATGGGCTTCTGGAGTCAGCATTACTGTATCACAGGCATCGGGGCTCTTCACTGAACCAAAATCATTACAGTTGTCCTTTTAACTCAGGCAGCAGAATCTTGCTCCCTGAAATGGCCCAGAACATACAGCAATGATGATGTCATCAGATTGCTCCCAATTCATTTAAGTGAAAAATATTACCTGTCAGTATTTCACTGCTTTCACTTCACTGGCTGCCAACATGGAATTAGTTGAGAATCCTCTTTGTTTCCAAGACCCACTTTCCATTTTTCACCCTACGATAAATAACACTGCTCGAAATTTACCTGATAATGTTTTATTTTCAACCGAAAGGCTTAGAACAAGAATAGGCTTATCAAGAGTAAATAAATAGGGCTGTAGTCTTTAAAGACTCGAATTCAATTGACAAGAGAGGATTATCACTCATGGGCGTAAAAGGTTTTTATGTTTGAACAGATGTCTTTGGTGGAGAAGGCAGATAAATCAGTCGCTTGTCTCTGCCATGGAAAAATGGAGTTGACTCAAGTTGCAGTGCGAGATCGGTGTGAAGCAATGACTTGTAACCAGAGTCAGTCCAAACTGAATGGGAAAGTAAAGGACTTTTATTTGATTTGATTTAATTTATTATTGTCACACGTATTGGGATACAGTGAAAAGTATTGTTTCTTGCGCGCTATGCAAAGCATATCTTTAATAGAGTGCATAGGTTAGAAGGAATGGAGAGGGTGCAGAATATAGTGTTGCAGTTACCAATAGAGTCTAGAGAGAGATCAGCTTACTATAAGGTAGTTCCATTCAAAAGTCTGATGGCAGCAGGGAAAAAACTATTCTTGAGTCGATTGGAATGTGACCTCAAACTTTTGTATCCTTTTCCCCTCTGGAGAGAAGACGGAAGAGAGTATGTCTGGAGTGTGTGGAGCCCTTGATTATGCTGGCTGCTTTCCGAGGCAGCGGGGTAGACAGTGTCAATGGATGGGAGGCTGGTTTGCGTGATGGACTGGGCTACGTTCACAACCCTTTGTAGTTTCTTGCGGTCTTGGACAAAACAGGAGCCATACCAAGCTGTGTTTTAATTGGAAAGGATGCTTTCCATGGTGCATCTGTAAAAATTGATGAGGGTCACATGCCAAATTTCCTTAGTCTTCTGAGAAAGTAAAGACATTGGTGGGCTTTCTTAAATATATCATTGGCATGGAGGGGCCATGACAGAGTGTTAGTGATCTGAACACCTAGAAAACCTGAAGTTCTCAACCATCTCCACTTCATCACCTTTGATGTAGACAGGGGCATGTCTTCCACTACGTTTCCTGAAGTCGATGATAATGTCCTTCATCATGAATTGAGAGAGAGATTATTGTCATTGCACCATTTCACCAGATTCTCTATCTCTTTCCTGTACTCCGTCTCACAATTTTTTGAGGTCCGACCCACGACAGTGGTATCATCAGACAACTTGAAAATGGTGTTGCAGGGGAATTTGGCCACACAATCTGAAGTGTATAAAGAGTATGGTAAGGGGCTGAGGACACAGCCTTCTGGGGCACTGGTGTGGACAATAATCATGGAGGAGGCGTCATTAACTATCCTTACTGATTGCAGTCTGTGCGTTAGGAAGTCTAGGATCCAATTATAGAGGGAGGAGCCAAGTCCCAGGCCACAGAGTTTGGAGATGGGTTTTGTTGGGATAATGGTGTTGAAGGCTGAGCCACAGTCAATAAATAGGAGTCTGACATAAGTGTTCTTGGTATCTAGGTGTTTCAGGGTTGAGTGTATGGCCAGGGAAATAGCATCTGCTGTAGACTTAGTGTGGTGATAGGTGAACTGTAGTGGATCCAGGCAGTCTGGGAGACCCGGAGTTGATGAGTGCCATGATTAACCTATCAAAGCACTTCATGATCATGGACGTCAGAACTATCAGGCAGTAGTCACTGAGGCACACTGCCTGGTTTTTCTTTGGTACAGGGATGATGGTCATCTTCTTGAAGCAGGTAGGGACCTCAGATCAGAATAAAGAGAGATTGAAGATGTCTGCGAATACCCGCACCAGCTGATCCATGCAGGATCTGAGTGCTCATCCTGGTACCTCATCCAGGTCAGCCATTTTCTGAGAGTTAACTTTCAAGAAGGCTGATCTGACGTCTGTAATGATGACCTCAGACACCTGTTTGACTGAGGCTTTAACGGTGGATGGCACCCTCTCGCTGGCCTCTTTCTCAAAACGGGCGAGGAATGCGTTGAGCTCATCGGAGAGGGGTGAATTGTTGCTGGCAATTCTACATGTCTTCACCTTGTAGCCTGTTATGTTGTGTAGCCCTTGCCATAATTGGGTGTTCGTGTAGCTAACCTGGGACTCTAGCTTGGTTCGGTACTGTCTCTTTGCATCTTTGATGGTTCTCCGTAGGTCGCATCTGGATTTCTTGTATAGGTCAGGGTCAACCAAATTGAACACCTCAAATATAGCAGGGGAATCTCAGTTCATCATCATTTCCAGTTGAGAAACACATGGATTTGTTTCTTTGACACACAATCTTCTACACACTTACGAATGAAGTCTGTTACTGTAGTGGCATACTTATTTAGGTTGGTTGCTGAGTTCTTGAATATTGACCAGTCCACTGACACGAAGCAGTCCCGTAGGAGATCATCCGATTCCTCAGACCAGCACTGCACGACTTTTTTTATTGGATCCTCCAGCTTGAGTTTTTGCGTGTAAGCTGGGAGCAGGAGCACAGCCTTGTGGTCTGATTTACTGAAATGTGGATGGGGGATAGATCGGTACATGTTTGATGCTACTGTCTGAATCTGCTTCCACCAGCATTTTAGGAAGAACCAGTTCCCGTGACATCTAGAACCCCAAGCCTGATTTCGCATCCGGCTTCATTTGAATGAAATCAATTAACTGTGGATGGCAGTTGGGAATGAGGAGGGGAGGCAAGAAAGCAGAGGGAGTGAGCCTGATTTAATAGTGGCCTGTATTTACCATTTACGATCATTGAGAAAGAAATAGGGTGGGATGGAGATCAGGTGAAATTTCTTTATTCAGCAAGTTGTTATGGCCTGGAATATAATGTCTTAAAGAACCAATGACCTCCTTCTATGCTTTAAGATTTTTGCTTCCAAGTAATTGTCACTGGATAGCAAACAGGAGTGGAAATTCTGGCCTACTGTTCCCTCCCTAGGTCTGAGAAACTGAAATCTATGGCTGCCCCTCTTTGCACTCAGTAAACTTAGTCTTGCAATCAACTTGGGGATCTTAGGGCTCTGGATTACCACATCAAATAGTAACTGAGAATTAAAGAATAATACAGCATAGACTGAGGTCTTTCAGCCTGTGCTGGTTTTTTGAAAGGACTCTCCCCTACCTTCTTCTGTCCTCTGTTTAAAGGCAAGTCCTACAGGACTGCGACCTGCACCACCAGCAGAACAAGGTATTGAATCCTCCCCAGCCCAAACAGAGCTCAAACCCTGTGGTGTTGGCCCAATCTGCTCCACACCGGCCAACTCGCCAACTGGGTCAAGTGGCCCGCCACGGAGACTGAGGGTGGAATTTTCCTGTCCTGCCCGCCCCAGGAATCATCGTAGGTGGGAAGGAAAATTTGACAGATCAGCAAAAGGTCTGTTGACTTTGGATCGGAATTTTCGCTGCCAAAATCCCGCCCTGCACTTTTACATGCTTTTTTTTATAGCCTGGAACTAAATATAGTGATGGCTGAGTCTCCAATTTCACTCGTGACCTTGCAGATTTCTCCAAGTTTATATCCAACTGGCTCTCGAAAATTATGGTTGGAACTTCTTCCACCACCCTTTCAGGCAGTGTATTCCAGATCACAATAACTCAACGGGGTCAGGTTCATTCACCGTGAACCCTTGCATTCGAAATTGAGCAAAACGTAGACATTATTGGAGGGAGCCGATTAGTGAAAGCTCAGTACTCAAGAGGCTATCAGTTATTCCTATACCCATGTCTGGTGCCTCATTAAGCAGGGCAATCACAGTAATGCACTTAACAGTTGTTCTGATGTTATTATGGCCTATAGGTATTCTGCCTATATTGCTGGGATTTTTTTTTTTGAAATACACATTTCTTGCCAGAAGAAATCGTATTATTCAGAGGTTAAATGGGAGCTGTTCGGGGGTCACCCTTCTCATGGTGCAATTGACACTGAACAGACTGAGTTAAAAATGAAGAATTACCAACGCTTCCAAGTGTGAAGCCACTCTCCAGACACTGCCGTACAATTTATCCTGCGCTATTGACAAATCACCTATTTTCTCGACGGTAAGTGAACCCAGCAGAGGAAATCATTTGCTTTGAAGGGGCTTCATCACTAAACAAGTCCCGCTCGCTCTCCCCCTCCCACCCTACTCACGCCAAAAAAATAGATTAATGGTTATTGGAGACAACAATTTGAAGAACTTTTGCAAAAGACACAAAATACTCTGACCCATAAGGGTTTAATAATCTCACAACTCAGCAACACATGTCAAAACATTCTAGGCATGATCGGTCTCTCTTCAAATTGCTATCATGCATCATTCGGTTCATGATTGATTCTGTGCACTTTATGAAAGAAAAAATACATTCTGCATGGAATATTTTATTGATGGGATCGCAAGCTCCCTATTTTCTGAAGCTCTGGTTAAATTCATTCGAAGATAATAGGAGCAGTTTAACGCGAAGAAATAATTGCCCAATTTCTTCTTCATAGGCACCAAGAAACATATTTTCAAACAATCAATTCTTTTGTCATTTAGCAGGTTCTCCAGGGCTCCAAATTCACTGTGATGCTGACATTGTTGACAAATGCCATATGTTAGGCCGTTGTGGTTCCCTGATCCTCCAGTGGGGGACTTATGCCAACGTTTGCTGGCACAATAGTTAAAATACCGAGTGCCAAGAGGATGATTAATCCCGGCCTTCTCCTAATTTCCTTATCCTCACAAATGCCAATGTTGACTAAATTTGATTTGCGCCACATATGATATCAGGAAATGGCTTAGCTCACTGCCTACAGCAAGGAATTATGGGCCCTGAAACATGCCGATTGTGATGCTGAAGAGTTGTTCTCTATAACTAGCTGCACCCATTGCCAAGATGCTCCTGCACAGCTACAACACTGGCATCTACCCGTCAAAGTGGAACATTGCCCAGGCATGTGGTGTCCAAAAAGAAGGACAAATCAAACCTAGACAATTACTGTCCCATCATTCTACTCTCAATCATCAGCAAAGTGATGGAAGATGTCATCAACTGCATAATCGAGTGGCACTTACTCAGCGATAATCTGCTCACTGATGTCAGTTTGTGTTCTGCCAGGATCCCTCAGCTCCTAATCTCATCCCAGCCTTGGTCCACACACTGATAAAAGAACTAAATTGCAACAGTAATGTGGGGGAGGCTGTCCTTGATATCAATTCAGAACTGTGTTTCAAATACTGGTGTGGCAACAAGGAGCCCCAGCAAAATTTAGTCAGTGTGAATCAAGGTGAAAACTTCACTTGGAGTCGTACCTTGTGGTGAACCATCGTTGGTTCCCACTGTGGGGTTGTTCTAATGTTGTTGTTGGGTTAGGGTGTTCCCACTGTGGGATTGTTCTAATGTTGTTGTTGGGCTAGGGTGGGATTAATACACCTGTGGTTGTTACTGTTGTGGCACATCCCAGTCGGGCTCCGCCTCCTGGGAGAGGTATAAGACCCCCTGCTCGGGCGGGACCTAGTCAGTCTGGGATGGTGTACTTACGTTCTAGTAGTTCCATTGTTAGGCAATAAAAGCCTTCAGTTACCGAAGCCTCGTGTCTTGAGTTCAATTGACGTGCATCATACCTGGAAGAAAGGAATATGGTTATGGCTTTTGGAGGCCTGTCATGTCAACCCCAGGATATTACTACTGGAGTTCCTCAGGGTAATGTCCTAGGTCCAGCCATCTTCAGTTGTTTCATTAATTACCTCCCTCCATCATAAGGCCAGGGGTGGAGATGGTCATTCGTGACTGCAGTGTTCAGTGCCATTTGATTCAAATGCTTAAGCAGCCCTTGCTCACATGTAGCAAGATTGGACAACACTCCAACTTTGGCTTATAAGTGGCGAATAGTATTTGGCCACAAAAGTGCGAGACAATGACCATCTCCACCAAGAGAGGCTGTCAAAGCAGTGGGGATGACGTTTCAGGCGGCTGAGATTGTACGAATTCCACAGATGGAGTGTTCAACACCATGAACCATCACAAACTCCAAACAAATGCACCCCATTACACCTTGGGCGCCACCATAAAGACTTTGGATAGCAACTTGTCTGTGACCTTAACCAGGCTGATGGATATCATAGCCTTGGCCTTCTAGGAAAAAGTGCCATCCAAAGTGCAGAAATCAAGCTTCCAGTGAACAAACCCTTTCCCACTAGCAGGCAAGGAATTTGTTCGAATTACTTAGTATTTATTAGAATCTTTGACTGACGTCAGTTAAACCTCAGTTTCACAGACCCATACATTTAGCTTGACGCTGAATAGACCATGTCAATATTGCTCTAATTGAGCGATTAGCATACCATTGAATCATAGAATCCCTACAGTACAGAAGGAGGCCATTCGGACCATTGAGGTCTGCACCGACCACAATCCCACCCAGGCCCTTTCCCCGTAACCCTATGTGTTTACCCTGCTAATCCCCCTGACACTAGGGTCAATTTAGCATGGCCAATCAACCTAACCCGCACATCTTTGGACTGTGGGAGGAAACCCACGCAGACACAGGGAGAATGTGCAAACTCCACACAAAGAGTGACCCGAGGCCAGAATTGAACCGGGTCCCTGGCACTGTGAGGCAGCAGTGCTAACCACTGTGCCACCGTGCCGCCTCATGTGTTAATTGATAAGCCATTGCTCCAATGCACTGGAATAAAATGCAGAAATCATCAGGCTGGAGACCTTCTGATTGTCATCAACTCCAGCTACACCCAAGCCCATTAATCCTGTATCTGTCTCTCCACAGATGCTACCTGACCCACTGAGTATTTCCAACATTTTCTGTTTTTGATTTCCAGCAGTCAGTATTTTTGTATGCAATGGAAATGTCTACCCATTTTTGATTTTGTCACTTTTACTAAACAACTCCAACAGAAAACAAACTCTCTTACACTGCTTCATCCTTGAATGAGGTCACATCATAACTCATGGATTGGTGCTCCAACTTTACACTTTAATGACAAATGTAACTTCTGCGTTTAAGATTTAAAATGGCAGCGAGTAAGTCACTTTCCACACTATGCAGTGAGGAATCTGCATTTCTGTTTGGAAGAGGGAGAGAGGTTAGTCAGTCTTCACTTGGGAATTAGCCTCATTGTCCTCTGTGCCATCTCCAAGGTTTAAATCTCTCCCTTAATCTCAGTGATCATGAATGTTTTTTGGAATCATAAGTTGTTGTCTGATGAACTTGCAATTTTAAATGGCAACCTCCTACTTGTCCACCGTGAAATTAACAAAATAGTTTAGTATTTATTCTGAAGTAAAATGCTTGCAGATTGTGAGAACGACGAATGTACATTGTTCCTTAAGATCTATTCCAACTATTGATGAGCAATGGTCTTTGTTCAAGAAAATTAATGCATTTTCACAGAGAATCACAGAATACTGTCGTGCAGAAGAGGCCCTTCAGCCCATCGAGTCCACACCGACGCACGAATGGCCATGACCTGCCATCTAATCCCACTTGTCAGCACTTGGCCCATTTTGCAGGACACTGTTTGGCATTTTGTAGCTTCTGCAGGTTTCATTATTGCAAAGATCAACAACTATTTGCCATTTCCTTCCTTAACATTGTTTAATTTTCAACTTTTGAAATCTATTGTCAAACTACTTCCATTTACCTCCATCACCGACTTTACAAATGCTCTTGACATCGACTAATCCTTGGCTCTTGCTGAAGAAAAATGTTGTTTAAACAGGAATACCTTTTGCTTGAATTGAAAGGTTTCTCATCAAGGCAAAGTGCTCAACAAATAAGAAAAATACCAAGTTGTTAATGTTTACATTTGCCTTGGTTCTTGAGTCGGAAAGTGAAGGGGTCAGGTTCCATATTGGAATATAGATGCATAACCAATACTGCCAGGTACAGTATTTTAGATGAGACACTAAACCCAATCCCTATTTTCTGATGGGTGGGTGGGTGAGGGGGAAGCATATGCAGGTTTAACAGGAATATGCTGGGACATGCTGGACTTCCTGGCGATATTGAGGGGCAGCCTCTGTGAGATATGAGAGAAGACCACCAAAATTGAAGGCCATGGGATTGAAGGTGCATTGGCTTTAAAGATATCAGAAATATAGAGTCACTACAATGCAGAAGGAGGCCATTTGCCCCATTGAGCCTACACCAAACACTATCCCACCCAGGTCCTTTTCATCCTTGTAACCCCACAAATTTACTCTGCTAGTCCCCCTGACACTAAAGGGCAATTTAGCATGGCCAATCAACCTAACCCACACATCTTTGGACTGTGGGAGGAAACCCACGCAGACTTGGGAAGAATGTGCAAACTCCATACAGGCAGTCAGTCACCTGAGGTTGGAATTGAACCAATATCCCTGGCGCTGTGAGACAGCAGTGTTAACCACTGTGCCACCGCACTGCCCACCATTTTGGTAATGGGCAGAGAGCAGTGAACAAAGGCCCTTTCTGAGATCTGAGGGAAGTATCCTGTTGTGTACCTGTGAGGTTAGTGGCGAGAACACTGGCTTTCTTGATACATATCAGTGTTGTTGTTTTCCTTAATCAAGGGACTGATGAATAAATTTCAGTGGGATAGGTTTCTGCACAATATTAAATTGTCTGTCGGGAAACTTGACCCGCCTTTGACCCACCTTCAAAATTCTGAGAACATCACTCATTCACAGTCTCTCACACACAGGCTGCAGTGAACAGAGGTTTGGCCGAGCACCACATTTTCCGTCGTCACTTGGAGCAGTGGCAGGGCGTGACCGGCTGGAATATTCCAGCTACATTCATTCACAGTCCCTCTCTCACACACATATATTCATTCACACACACACACTCACACACACAAACTATTGTTTCACACACATTCGCTCACACCCGGCCTGGCTGGCTTGGATACTAAAACACTGTGGTGAGGTACAGAATGGCTGTGGAAGTACCTATTCTTCCTCTCATCCCAGACTTAACCTCTGGCTGCCTCAGATCCACTGTTGTTGCAAGAGCCACATTGCAATCTTGACTCCTGTGGTCCTTTAGAGGACATTGTCTTACCTCTTGTCCCTAGTCACTGACAGACAAGCTCTCTTCGCCCTTCGCTGAAAGCCTCTCTTCCTCCCCAGCAGATTCACTGCACAGTGTTCAGGTGGCAGGCTCAGAGAAGCCATTCACCTTCACATTACTCTCTGCTCCTCCAATCACACATTTCTCACCCACTCTTGCTGCTGAAAGGCTCACCAATGAGCAGCAAAGCATGGGGAAAAATAGCCTGTGATGGGAGGAGCAACTCCTTGCAGAATCTTTCACTTCGACTTACCTGTAATTTGAACACTGGCTCCACGGGCAGGTTAGAGAGGGATTGTAGGCCGGATTGTGGGCTGTATGTTGGACAACAATGATCAATATCAATGATCTGGACTTTGGTATACTAAACCTACTTTCAATGTTTGCTGATGACATTAAACTCAGAAATGCACTGAACAGTGAGGAGGATAGTAACAGACTTCAGATGGGCATAGACACAACGGATGACAGATGACAAATGAAAGAGAAGAGTGAAATAATTAAGTTGTGAGGTAGAATGAGGAGGAACAATGTAAAGTAAATGGGACAATTTGAAAAGGATACACAGCAACAGAGATGCATGTGGGTGTAGCATACAAGTCATTGGAGTGGCAGTACCAGTTGAAAAGGTTTTTAAAGCATGTGGGATCCTTGGCTTTATAATTTATAATAAGACAGTGAGCACAATAGGAAGGAAGCTATATCAAACCTTTTAAAAGCATGGAAGATCCAATGGGAGTATTGTGGCCAATATTTTGGCCTGAGAAGGATGTCAAGGCATTTGAATGTATGCAGGGGAGATTTACCAGAATGGTACCAGGGTTGAAAGAGTAAAGTAAAGTTTATTTATTAGTCACAAGTAGGCAAACATTAACACTGCAATGAAGTTACTGTGAAAATCCCCGAGTCGCCACACTCCGGCGCCTGTTCGGGTACACTGAAGGAGAATTTAGCATGGCCAATGCATCTAACCAGCAGTCTTTTAGACTGTGGGAGGAAACCGGAGCACCTGGAGGAAACTCACACAGACACAGGAGGATGTGCAGACTCCACACAGACAGTGACCCAAGCCAGGTATTGAATCGGGATCCCTGGCGCAGTGAGGCAGCAGTGTAACCACTATGCCACTGTGCCACCCCCAGGATATGAAGGGAATAGGGAAACTGGAGTTGTTGTGACTAGAACTGAGAATGGAAAAGTGCAATTTGATAGAGGTGATCAAGTTCTGAAGGGTTTTATTGGTTCCAGTTGCACAAGTAACCAAAGAGCACAGGTAGTTGACAGCAAATTCTTCATGAGGGAAACAAATCAGTCGTCACAATAAGTTGTCATGCAATTTGGATTCAGCAATACTTTCCAAAAGGAATTGGGTAAATGCTTGAAAAGGAGGGAATTTGCTGAACTATAACAGGAGATGGAACTAATGGGACTAATCTGTCAAAGAGTTGAAGCATGCATGATGGGCCAAATGGCCTACTTCTATGTTGTACCATTCTATGATTCTATGTGAGTGAAAGCATGGAAAGGTCTATGGCCTTAATGTGTACTCAACAAACAGAGGGTACAATGATATAGAAACTTCAAATAGGAGAGTGACTATGGAAATTGAGGCTTTCAACATGGCAGCGCTTCCACACTACTGCTCCACCTCCCACCCATGACTGGCCAAGAACTAAAATGTAGGCTGGCCCTTGGGCAGTCAATATTTGAGAAAATGAAGACCATTTCCAAAACCTTTTACTAGAGACATAAAATATCCCATGCCCACTAGTCTTCTGTAAGTGAGATTTTGATGGGATAGATCGTTAGGATTGATAGCCTTGCAACTGGAAAAAAAGTGGGTGAGCAAGATGCAATGTGGTAATAAAGAGACGATCATCAAATAATTATCGTGTTTAAAAGAGTTATTGTTGGAAGTCAACCATTGCTTTTCTATTGTGGATGAACAGAGAAAACAAATGCATATACAGGGAAGATCTGGGAATAGAAAAAAAGTGTAAATCCATTCCGATAAACAGATCAATGGTTTTCTTCATTGAATCATAGAATCCTTACAGTGCAGAAGGAGGCCATTCGGTCCATTGAGCCTGCACCAACAATAACCCCCGGGTCCTATCGCTGTAACCCCATATATTTACACTGCTAATCCCCCTGACACTAAGGGGCAATTTAGCATGGCCAATCAATCTAACCCGGAAATCGGAGCACTCGGAGGAAACCCATACAGACACAGGGAGAATGGCGAGAAAAGGATATCCATTCAAATGTGCAAAATCATTTTTGCTGATTTCATGTATCATGAAGTTATGCTTCATGCCAAATAAATATTTTTAATCCATTGGCTGAAATCATGAATTGAACTTTTGAGAACAGACTTTGTAGAATCACAAACTAAAGTGACTTGAACTCACAGCTAAGATGGCTAAATAATTTGCATTACTGTGCATTCCACATTCCAATCTCATTGAAATAGAAAAAAACATATTTGCAAAAACAATGGCCTGAAAGGAATGCGAATAAACCATATTTACTATTTCCTTAGCCCAGTGTCCAGGTCATCGACTGGGAGATTATCAAATCTAATCACTTATAGAGTCATAGAGGTTTACAGCATGGAAACTTGAACAATGGGATCTGGGCTAAAAGAGGGAATTACCTGACCTGCCCTAATCAAATTAAGGTTGGAATACACAATCATGTTTGAATTACTGGTCAGTTGAAGAGGGTGGTCACATGACAAGCTAACCCTGAGTATGTTTCATGCTCGTTTTCTCAGCAGAACGGAAGACAAGCAGCTGAGAAGCTGAGAGAGATCCTTTCTCCCTCTCTCTCTCCCTCCCATTCCCTCTCCCGACCCAACTTGCAAGCAACTGGGCTCTGTCTGCTACTGTTTGACTCTCTCTCCATGTGTAACAGGCTGAGATTTTAAAGAAAGAACTCATCCACAGACATGTCTCCAGAAGGACAGATCGGTCATCAATTGGTGGTTTTAAACCACCAAGACCATTGTGTGAAAGCAGCAGGATTCAGTCTGAAGCCAGCCAAGTCACCAAATTACAGACTATGAATACTATTAATCATATATTTCTACTGTGCTGTTGGTTGTAAAGGTATATTGGCAGCAAGGGTCTGTCCCAATTCACTGCAGGTCAATTTCCTATAGATAATAAGTGACTGAGGGTGGGTATGTCCTGGCATGGCATGGAAATTGTTCAAACTACGGATCCAACAAGTGGAACTAGGTACTTACCTCATGCAAAAGAAAAATATGCATAACACAAGTAGCAGTAAATGACAGAAAGTTATGATGAATTAGAATTCATCCAGGAAACAACTTCAGTCAGCCGACACTGTTAAGACTTGGGACATGGGCTTAATGGAGCAGAGTTGAGAAATATTCACTTCCCAAATGTTAAATGGATGTAAAGTGAGTAGGAAGTCAATCATTCTCCCCCTCCACCCAACCCCCTCGCCCCACCCACCCCCCTTTTATACAACCCCAGTTGTTCCTACTCCAGCTCTTCTGGTCTGTGCCCTGGGCAAGCAGAGTGCTGGGGAAGTCATGGTGTTGAAGAAAGAGGGGAGAACATCCAACCTTCCTACTTCAATTTCCTGTGTTTTTGATGATCCATTTCCTGTAGTTGGCAGTGGTGATGGGTCTTGTGTTAATATTGGAACCTTCTTAGGTTGGGAATGCCAGCAGAAACCTTGCAGCAAGAGAAGGAAGGCCACAGCAATAATTAGCACCTATTTTTTGCAGCCTCAATCTTTCAGCCTGGGGGAATTCCAGCTGCTGTCTTCTAATAGAGTCATAGAGCCATAGAGGTTTACAGCATGGAAACAGGCCCTTCGGCCCAATTTGTCCATGCCGCCCTTTTTTAAAAATCCCTAAGCTAATCCCAATTGCCCACATTTGGCCCATATCCCTCTGTACCCATCGTACCCATGTAACTGTCTAAATGATTTTTAAAAAATAAAATTGTACCCGCCTCTACTACTACCTCTGGCAACTTGTTCCAGACACTCACCATCCTCTGTGTGAAAAAATTGTCCCTCTGGACACTTTTGTATCTCTCACCTTAAACATATGCCCTCTAGTTTTAGACTCCCCCAACTTTGGGAAAAGATATTGACTACCTAGCTGATCTGTGCCCCTCATTATTTTATAGACCTCTATCATATTACCCTCAGCCTTCTATGCTCCAGAGAAAAAAGTCGCAGTCTATCCAGCCTCTCCTTGTAACTTAAAACATCAAGTCCCGGTCGCATCCTAGTAAATCTCTTCTGCACTCTTTCTACCTGAGGTTGGTAGACAATTTTACGTGCTTGGGTTTAATTTGGTTACCAAACTTGCTTCCTGGCACATGGTCCTTAACAGGGTTGGATCCATGCCATGAGTGCAACAGGGCAATTCTAATGACCAATTTTGGACTCTCCGAGAGCTGGCTAATCATTGAATTATAGAATCCCTACAGCTCAGAAAGAGGCCATTCAGCCCATCGAGCCTGCACCCGTACCAATCCCACCAGGTCCTATCCCCTTTACCCCACATATTTACCCCGCTAGTGCCCCTGAAACTATGGGAACAATTGAGCATGACCAATCAACCAAACCCGCACATCTTTGAAGTGTGGGAGGAAACCAGAGCACCCAGTGGAAACCCATGCAGATACATGGAAGATGTGCAAACTCCATACAGTCACCCAAGGATGGATTAAACCCAGGTCCCTGGCACTGTGAGAAAGCAGTGCTAACCACTGTGCCACCGTGCCTCCCATGTGATGAGAATGCGCAACTCACCGCCACATAGGCTAATAGAAGTGAATAGCATGGATTAATTTAAAGAGAAAGGTAGCTAACTTCATGAGGAGGAATAGGACAGTAGGATATTCTGATAGGGTTAGGTGAAGTAAGATAGGAGAAGGTACGGGTGAAGTGTAAATATTGGCATAGACCAGCGATGGCTTGTTTCTGTGTTGTCAATTCGCTTTAAACATTTTTTCTTAAAGGAGCGTCCCAAGCTGTGATACATCGGGAAAGAATGCTTTCCATAGTCCTTCTGTAAAAATTGTGAGAGTAGTAGTGGATATGCCGAATTTCCTAAGCCTCCTGAGAAAGTAGAGGTGTTGGAGGGCGATCTTAACTGTAGCGTCGGTGCAGAGGGACGAGGGCAGGTTATTGGTTTAAAAGGACACTGAGAAGCTTGAAGCTCTTGAGACTTCCATCAACTTTTACAGATGCACCATAGAAAGCATCCTTTCCAGATGTATCACAGCTTGGTATGGTTCCTGCTCTGTCCAAGACCACAAGAAACTACAAAGGATCATGAATGAAGCCCAGTTCATCACGCAACCCAGCCTCCCAACCATTGCCTCTGTCTACACTTCTCGCTACCTCGGAAAAGCAGCCAGCATAATCAAGGACCCCATGCACCCCGAATATACTCTCTTCAACCTTCTTTTGTCAAGAAAAAGATATAAAGGTCTGAAGTCATGTGTCAACTGACACAAAAACAACTTCTTCCCTGCTGCTATCAGGCTTTTGAATTGACCTACCTTATATTAAGCTGTTCTTTCTCTATACCCTAGCTATGACTATAATACCCTCTCCTTTCCTTCTCCCCTTTGTACTCTATGAACGGTATGTTTTTGTCTGTATAGTGCTAGAAACAATACTTTTCACTGTATACCAATACATGTGACAACAAAAAATCAAATTCAAATTTAATTGGCACTACCATCTCTGTTCCAAATGCAACTTTATTTGGCGCAGCATGAACTTAAAATATAGCATGAATTATTCATTTAGGATGTCAATATAAATTACAAAGATGTATGGGTCAGATATAACAGTTTTATATCAATTTACCAGGTGGAAATTACCATGCTTTATAACTTAATGCAGTTAAAAGGTTAGAAATAGTGTTGGCAACTTTCTGATTATGAAGAATTTGTGTGTTCTATCATTCGACGAAATTATGTTTGAGTGAATGGTATTTATAATTTCTAATCACTTCTTATTCTCTTCTTATCAACCATCTTAATGCCACCAGAAGGCCAGGTACATGGTCTATTTTGAACAACCTGTTGTCAATAAAGTGAAAACAAAATAGTAAATGCGAGTAAACTAACCAGGAATGTAACAACAGTTTGTAGAACTTTTGCACCTATATAAAAATGAAGAGAGCTGCTAAAGTAACCAATGGTGCTTTTCAAGGCAAATATAGGAGAAAGCTCGTGGGAAATGTGGAAATGACAGATACATTGGCCAGATCTCTATCACCTCGCCCACCACAGAATCGGAGCGGACGAGAGTCCGACAATGGAAATCTCCGCTGACCTTGGGGCAGGAATTTCCAGTCTCGCTCGAGCAAGGCCGTAAAACCCCGCCCATTGTATCTGTCTTCACAGTGGTAGGCACAAGTTACATACCAGACGTAGAGGGTAACTGAGGGATGGAGAAGAGAAAGGAAAATAAGGGAATTACTATCAGAAGAGATAAAAGTATTGGAGAAGCTTGGAGGGACTAAAATCAGATAAATTCCCAGGGCCTGATGACTGACATCCTAGTGATCTAAAAGATAAAGCTGTAGAAATAACAGATGCGCTGATTATGACTTTTCTAAATTCCTTCGAATCTGATGATATCTCTGTGGGTGGAATTTTACAATTGTTACCCAGCCATTCAAGAGATGATGGAAAGAGAACACAGGGACATACAAGCCAGTTCGCCTGAAGTCAGTAATCAGGAAGGTACTGAAACCCACTGTGAAGGAAGTGTTAACAACGGCCTGAGAAAATCATAGGCTGGGATTTTCTGTTCACCCGCTCCCCCCGCGGCGTTTCCCGGCAGTGGAGTCAGCTCGATATTGGTCACCGGCGGGATCTTCTGGTCCTGCCGAGGTCGACAGCATTTTGTACGGCTCACCTGCTCCACCGCTGGGAAAGACAAACCACAGTGGGGTCACTTTCGGCAGGCCAGGAAGATCCCACTGGCAGGAAGAGTGAGAAAATCCCACCCATACTCAACAAAATCTCACCCATTCCCTTACAAAAGGGAAATCATGTTTGACAAACTTATGAGAGTTTTTTTAAGGATGTTACGAATCAGGCAGATAAAAGAGAGATAACAGATTGATGCGCGTTATCACATACGAGGCTTGATGCTCAGGAAATAAAGGCTTTTATTTGCTGTAACAAGGCAGCTACTAATTATATACACGATCCCAGACTGAGGGGTCCCAGACAGAGCAGTGACCTTTATACCTCACCCAGGAGGCGGAGCCCGACTGGGATGTACCACAATAACTATAATACAAGGTGTAACAGCCCAACCCTTACCCCAACAGCAACAAGTAGAACAACCCATCCCTAACCCCAACAGCAACATATATACATACTTATAGTACTGGCCAGACCCTGGCTCAGTACTATCTAGTGGGAACCAACGATGGTTCACCACATTCACCCCTCCTTTGAAGACAAAGGCCGGCGGGGTACAAAAAAACAGAATAATTTGTCATCAGTCTATAAGTTCAGACGGTCAGGGGGACCTCACCGTCGTTGTGACCTCCTCAATACCGGCGATGACACCGGAGTAGGCACTTGCAGTGGCGTTCTCCCCAAGGCGATGTCCAACTGTTCCTCCACAGACTCACAGGCCGGTTGACCCTGAGTTGATGGTAATCCATGGAGTTCCGACACGCCCTGAAGTGGCGACCATCCTCTGGACTCAGGCAAGCTGTACCCGGGAGTAAAAGGGTTAAGTAATGGTCCCAATGCTGCCCGCGCCGTGTCCGGAGGGGAAACAAGAGTTATGGAGTTTGTAACAGGGGGGATGGGAGCGACAGGGGTTTCCACGTCCCCTGCTGGCGCCAGGTCTCGGATCGAGACCGTGTCCTCTCGCCCGTCAGGGTATGCCACATAGGCATACTGAGGGTTGGCGTGGAGGAGATGGACCTGTTCGACCAACGGGTCGGACTTGCGGGCCCTTACATGTCGCCGCAGGAGGACAGGTCCTGAGTACGTCAACCAAGACGGTAATGAGGTCCCAGAGGAAGACTTCCAAGGGAATGGAAACAGCCTCTCATGAGGAGTAGCGTTGGTTGCCGTACACAGGAGTGAGCGTATGGAATGGAGCGCATCAGGGAGCACCTCTTGCCAACGGGAGACTGGAAGGCTTTTTGACTTCAACGCCAGTAAGACAGCCTTCCAGACTGTAGCATTCTCACGTTCCACCTGTCCGTTACCCCTAGGGTTGTAGCTCGTGGTCCTACTAGAGGCAATCCCGTCTGAGAGCAGGTATTGCCTCAAGTCATCGCTCATGAACGACGAGCCCCTGTCGCTGTGAATGTAGCCGGGGTACCCGAACAGGGTAAAAAGATCACGGAATGCCTTGATAACCGTGGCAGCGGATGTATCAGAGCAGGGAATAACAAAAGGGAATCTAGAGTACTCGTCAATGATATTGAGGAAGTACACATTCCGATCTGTTGAGGGAAGGGGGCCCTTAAAATCGACACTCAGTCTCTCGAAGGGACGAGTGGCCTTGACTAATTGTGCCCGGTCAGGTCGGTAGAAGTGCGGTTTGCATTCCGCGCATACCCCACAACTT
This sequence comes from Mustelus asterias, assembly GCF_964213995.1. Lineage (NCBI taxonomy): Eukaryota > Metazoa > Chordata > Chondrichthyes > Carcharhiniformes > Triakidae > Mustelus > Mustelus asterias. The sequence goes on from NC_135805.1 coordinate 38,404,399, forward strand.
CTTGTTATGGACCTGACGTCCTCCACCGAGTAGGGCATATTGCGGGTTTTTATAAAGTGGTAGAGCCGAGTGACCCCAGGATGGCAGAGGTCATTATGGAGAGCCTGCAAACGTTCCTCCTGTATACTGGCGCATGTTCCACGCGAGAGGGCGTCCGAGGGCTCATTGAGTTTCCCTGGACGATACATGATGTCATAGTTATAGGTGGAGAGTTCAATTCTCCACCGCAAGATCTTGTCGTTCTTGATCTTGCCCCGCAGCGTGTTATTGAACATGAACGCCACGGACCACTGGTCCCTGATCAGGGTGAACCGTTTTCCCGCCAAGTAATGGCGCCAGTGCCTGACAGCCTCCACAATGGCCTGGGCCTCCTTTTCCACCACTGAATGTCGAATTTCGGGGCCTTGGAGGGTGCGGGAAAAAAAGGCGACGGGCCTGCCCGCCTGGTTAAGTGTGGCGGCCAGGGCGAAATCAGATGCATCGCTCTCCACGTGAAAGGGGATGGACTCATCAACAGCGTGCATCGTAGCTTTCGCGATGTCGGCTTTTAATTTATCAAAGGCCAATCGGGCCTCTGGTGTTAGGGGAAAAGAAGTGGACTTAATGAGCGGACGGGCTTTGTCCGTGTAATTGGGAACCCACTGCGCATAATAAGAGAAGAAGCCTAAGCATCTTCTCAGTGCTTTTGCACTAGTGGGCAGGGGAAGTTCAGAGAGGGGGCGCATACGGTCTGGATCAGGGCCAATGACCCCGTTTTCCACCACGTATCCGAGGATGGCTAAACGGCGCGTACGAAATACACACTTCTCCCTGTTGTAGGTCAGATTCAGGCGAGATGCAGTGCATAGGAAATTCAGGAGATTTGTGTCGTGGTCCTGCTGGTCATGGCCGCAGATGGTGACGTTATCCAGGTACGGGAAGGTAGCTCGCAGCCCGTTCTGGTCCACCATTCGGTCCATAGCACGCTGGAAGACCGAGACCCCATTGGTGACACCAAAGGGAACCCTGAGAAAGTGATACAAGGCGACCATCCGCCTCAAAAGCCGAGTATTGTCGGTCCTCTGGGCGAATGGGGAGTTGGTGGTAGGCAGACTTGAGATCTATGGTGGAGAACACCCGGTACTGCGCAATCTGATTGACCATGTCAGATATGCGCGGGAGGGGATACGCATCCAGCTGCGTGTATCTATTAATGGTCTGACTATAGTCAATGACCATCCGGGGTTTGTTCCCACTCTTGACCACCACGACCTGCGCTCTCCATGGACTAGCGCTAGGTTGTATGATCCTTTCCTTGAGGAGCCGCTGAACTTCAGATCTAATGAAGATCCGATCCTCAGCGTTGTAACGCCTACTCTTAGTCGCAATGGGCTTGCAGTCTGGCACAAGATTCTGGAACAGGGAGGGTGTGGTGATCTTCAGCATCGAGAGGCTATTTGGAAGCTGCTGTTCTCCCACTGAAAGTGAAGGGAGTGGCCCACCGTACTGTAGGGTTACACTCCTCAGGTGGACCATGAAGTTTAGTCCGAGAAGTATTGGCGCGCAAAGGTGCGGCAACACCAGGAGCTTGAAACACTCGTAAACTGTGCCTTGCACCGTTAAAGTTACCACGCAACTCCCCAGCACGGTGACAGACCGGGACCTTGATGCCATAGAAATTGTCTGTTTGACAGGTTGAATCCGGAGTCCACATCGCTTCACAGCATCTGGGTGGATAAAACTCTCAGTGCTCCCGCTGTCAAACAGACAATAAATCAAGTGGTCGTTTACCTGAATGTCCATCATAGACTTGTCAAGTCTATGAGGCTTGGCCTGGTCCAGGATGATCGACGCCACCGTTGGTTCATGAGCGCCACTGCAGGCTGCTGAAATCGACGAGGAGGACCCCTGCTGGTCGTTCGCGGTCGGTGCCGACCAACATGGCCGCTCCCATAGGTTGCACGTGGGTGATGGCGCCAAACTCAGCGACCTCTGGTGGTCACACATCTCTGACTCCGTCGACCGTAATGGCGTCGTCCTGGCCTCGCACGTGGAAGAAACCCTCGACGATGTCGACGACGAAGAACCGGGCTCTGAGGAATCGCAGGCCGCACTGCTGTTCCAAGAAGCAGATTTAGATCGGCACACTTTCGAATAGTGCCCCTTCTTACCGCAGGCGGAGCACAACACAGCTTTAGCGGGACACCGTTGCCGAGTATGCTTCGCTCCCCCACAGAAGTAACACCGCGGGCCGCCCGGAGCTGCTGCCGTCGTCTGGCCCGAGTGTGAGCACGCCATTACGCAGCATTTCAAACCCGAGGGACGAGGAGGGATTGGCGACTGCTCCTGCCACGTTGTCTCCACGTGGTCTTCAGGATACAATAATAGGCTTTTGGAGGCCGTTTCCAGCATCTCCGCTAGTTCTATTGCCTGGGTGAGGTCAAGGTTACCTTTCTCCAGTAGTTTGAGTCGGATGTACGATGACCCGACTCCCGCCACAAACGCATCTCGAGCGAGGTCGTTCATATTCTGCTCTGCCGACACTGCTTTGCAGTTACAGCCCCTGGCTAGCTGTAGGAGCTTGTTCGCGTATTCCTCCATCGTTTCGCCGGACTGCCGTCGTCGAGTGGCTAAGAGGTAACGAGCGTGTATTTCGTTGGGCGGTTTAAAATAACGCTTCTTCAGAAGCTCGAGGGCCTTTGTGTAGTCGGTGGCCGCACGGATCGCGAGGTAGACGGTGTCGCTTACCCTCGCATGGAGGACCCGGAGTCTGTCATCATCTGTGGTGACCGCTGCGGAGGCTGCCAGGTAGCCCTCAAAACATTTCAACCAGTGGTCAAAGGTGTTAGAGGCGCCCACCGCACGTGGATCTAGTGTAAGGCGTTCAGGCTTCAGTATCTGCTCCATACTCTTTTTTTTTCTTCGACGAGAGTTTGTTTACAGCAAATAAAATTGATGCGCGTTATCACACACGAGGCTTGATGCTCAGGAAATAAAGGCTTTTATTTGCTGTAACAAGGCAGCTACTAATTTTCTACACGATCCCAGACTGAGGGGTCCCAGACAGAGCAGAGACCTTTATACCTCTCCCAGGAGGTGGAGCCCGACTGGGATGTACCACAATAACTATAATACAAGGTGTAACAGCCCAACCCTAACCCCAACAGCAACAAGTAGAACAACCCATCCCTAACCCCAACAGCAACATATATGCATACTTATAGTACTGGCCAGACCCTGGCTCAGTACTATCTAGTGGGAACCAACGATGGTTCACCACACAGATGCAGTATGTTTGGGTTTTCAAAAGGCATTTATCAAATTGCCATGCAAAAAGTTGACATACAAGTTGGGGTAACATATTAACATGGATAGAGGATTGGTTAATGAACAGGTAACAAAAATGTCGGGATAAATGGAGAACTTTCAAGTTGGCTATGACTAGAGGAGTGCCACGATGACCAGTGTTATGGCCTCAGCTATTTCCATCTATATTCATAACGTAGACCAGGGGTTAGCAAATCGTATGTTGCTCTTTCAGTGTCCCGATTGCCCGTTCAGTTCAGAGCTCCAATTCACTACTTTCTTGGAAACATTAATAATGGAGACAGTACTTTGAATGTGGCAAATTATGGTGTAGGCCTTGGATCAGTGCCATGGCTCCGTTACAGACACATGCCTGATTCGTAGCTCTGCGGCCACATCAAAAAGATTGTGGACAAAACCCTTTTGCTCCACTCAGCAACTCCCCTTTCTTCCAATTGACAACTATCCCTGTCCATCCACCTCCCTCCACCGACCAACCCTTTCTCACTCCTGCTCAACAACCTTCCCTATCATTGCCCCTGCTCTCACTCTGGAGTGGTACTAATCTTCAAGCATCTAAATGGGGTCACAGTAGACAAAGTGTTTGGGAAGCACTGGCTTAGACAAAGAGACAGTGGGTAGAGTATCTAAATTTACTGATGGTGCAAAGATAGGTTGTAATGTTATCTATGAGGAGAACACAGAAAGGCTGCAAGGAGTTATAGGCTGGCTAAGTGACTGGGAAACAAGGTGCAGGAATTGGCTGAAATTGCATAGGATTTATCTGAGACCATAGCTAGAATACTGTATGCAGGTTTGGTTGCTACATTTAAGAAAGGATGTATTGTAGTGGAAACAGTACAGCGAAGGTTCACTGGATTGTTAACGTTTCGAGTCTGTATGACTCTGCTTCAGGGTCTGGCAGATGGAGTACAATGTTGGTAAATGTGAGGTCATCCATTTTGGTAGGAATAACAGCAAAATGGACTATTATTTAAATTGTAAAAAATTGCAGCATGCTGCTGTGCAGAGGGACCTGGGTGTCCTAGTGCAAGAATCTCAAGGAGTTGGTTTGCAGGTGCAGCAGGTAATTAAGAAGGCAATGGAATTTTGTCCTTCATTGCTACAGGGATGGAGTTTAAAAACAGCCAGGTTATGTTGCAGCTGTATAAGGTGCTCGTGAAGCCACATTTGGAGTACTGTGTACAGTTTTGGTCTCCTTACTTGAGAAAGGATATACTGGCACTGGAGGGGGTGCAGAGGAGATTCACTAGGTTGATTCCGGAGTTGAGAGAGTTGGCTTATGAGGAGAAACTGAGTAGACTGGGGCTATACTCATTGGAATTCAGAAGAATGAGGGGAGATCTTAGAGAAACATATAAGATTATGAAGGGAATAGATAAGATAGAAGCAGGGAAGTTATTTCCACTGGCGGGTGAAACTAGATCTAGGGGGCATAGCCTCAAAATAAGAGGAAGCAGATTTTGGACTGAGTTGAGGAGGAACCTCTTCACACAAAGGGTTGTGAATCTGTGGAATTCCTGTCCAGTGAAGCAGTTGAGGCTACCTCATTGAATGTTTTTAAGGCAAGGATAGATACATTTTTGAACAGTAAAGGAATTAAAGGTTATGGTGAGCGGGCGGGTAAGTGGAGCTGAGTCCACGAAAAGATCAGCCATGATCTTATTGCATGGCGGAGCAGGCTCGAGGGGCCAGACGGCCTACTCCTGCTCCGAGTTCTTATGTTCTTATAGAATATTAACTCTATTTCTCTCTTCACAGATGCTGCCAGACCACCTGAGTTTATCCAGCATTTTCTATTTTTATTTCAGATTTCCAGCACCCATATACTTTTGCTCACTAGATTGTCCCTGGAATGGGAGCGTTTTCCTGTGATGAGAGGCTGAGTGAGTTGGGTTTACATTTTCTGGTGTTTAGAAGAATGAGAGGTACCTGCATTGCAGCATAAAAGATTCGGAAGGGGCTTGACAGAGTAGAAACTATGGAGTTCTTCCTCCTGTCAGTAGAATATAGAACACAAGGGCACATTCTCAGGTAAAGGGGGTAATTATCAAGGATTGAGATGAGGGGAAAGCTTTTCACTCAAAGGGTTGTGAATCTTTGGAATTCTCTACCCATTAGGCTTATGTTATGCATGCCCCTATGGACTAAGGTTGCATAAAGAATCATGAGGTAGCCTTGGTAACTTGAACATTGGGATTTCTTTATTAGAGGTGTGCACTGTTCCACAGTCTAGTCTAAAACTGCCCAATTGGGTCCCAACTGGGAGGAGCTAATTGCCCAAAGCTCACCCGACCCACACTCTTAATGGGGCAGTCTGCACCCCAAATCATAACATACAATATATGCATATATCACTGTGGTGAACCATCGTTGGTTCCCACTGGATAGTACTGAGCCAGGGTCTGGCCAGTCCTACAAGTATGTACATATGTTGCTGTTGGGTTAGGGATGGGTTGTTCTACTTGTTGCTGTTGGGGTTAGGGTGGGGTTGTTACACCTTTGTATTGTAGTATTGTGGTACATCCCAGTCGGGGTCCGCCTCCTGGGAGAGGTATAAAGGTCCCTGCTCTGGCTGGGACCCCTCAGTCTGGGATCGTGTATATAATTGTTAGCTGCTTTGTTACAGCAAATAAAAGCCTTTATTTCCTGAGCATCAAGCCTCGTGTATGATAACGTGCATCAATTTTATTTGCTGTAAATAAACTCTCATCGAAGAAGAAAGAAAAAGAGAGTATGGAGCAGGTACTGAAGCCTGAACGCCTTACACTAGATCCACGTGCGGTGGGCGCCTCTAACACCTTCGACCAGTGGCTGAAGTGTTTCGAAGACTACCTGGCAGCCTCCGCAGCGGTCACCACAGATGATGACAGACTCCGGGTCCTCCATGCGAGGGTAAGCGACACCGTCTACCTCGCGATCCGTGTGGCCACCGATTACACAAAGACCCTTGAGCTTCTGAAGAAGCGTTATGTCAAACCGCCCAACGAAATACACGCTCGTTACCTCTTAGCCACTCGACGACGGCAGTCTGGCGAAACGATGGAGGAATACGCGAACGAGCTCCTACAGCTAGCCAGGGGCTGTAATTGCAAAGCTGTGTCGGCTGAGCAGAGTATGAACGACCTTGCCCGAGATGCGTTTGTGGCGGGAGTCGGATCGACGTACATTCGACTCAAACTACTGGAGAAAGGTAACCTTGACCTTACCCAGGCAATCGAGCTAGTGGAGATGCTGGAGACGGCCTCCAAAAGCCTATTATTGTATCCTGAAGACCACGTGGAGACAACGTGGCAGGAGCAGTCGCCAATCCCTCCTCGTCCCTCGGGTTCGAAATGCTGCGTAATGGCGTGCTCACACTCGGGCCAGACGACGGCAGCAGCTCCGGGCGGCCCGCGGTGTTACTTCTGTGGGGGAGCGAAGCATACTCGGCAACGGTGTCCCATTAAAGCTGTGTTGTGCTCCGCCTGCGGTAAGAAGGGGCACTATTCAAAAGTGTGCCGATCTAAATCTAGGAACAGCAGTGCGGCCTGCGATTCCTCAGAGCCCGGTTCTTCGTCGTCGACATCGTCAAGGGTTTCGTCCACGTGCGAGGCCAGGACGACGCCATTACGGTCGACGGAGTCGGAGATGTGTGACCACCAGGGGTCGCTGAGTTTGGCGCCATCACCCACGTGCGACCTATGGGAACGGCCATGTTGGTCGGCACCGACCGCGAACGACCAGCAGGGGTGCTCCTCGTCAATTTCAGCTGCCTGCAGTGGCGCTCATGAACCAACGGTGGCGTCGATCATCCTGGACCAGGCCAAGCCTCATGGACTTGACAAATCTATGATGAACCACTTGATTTATTGTCTGTTTGACAGCGGGAGCACTGAGAGCTTTATCCACCCAGACGCTGTGAAGCAGTGTGGACTCCGGATTCAACCTGTCAAACAGACAATTTCTATGGTATCGAGGTCCCGGTCTGTCACCGTGCTAGGGAGTTGCGTGGTAACTTTAACGGTGCAAGGCACAGTTTACGAGCGTTTCAAGCTCCTAGTGTTGCCGCACCTTTGCGTGCCAATACTTCTCGGACTTAACTTCATGGTCCACTTGAGGAGTGTAACCCTACAGTACGGTGGGCCACTCCCTTCACTTTCAGTGGGAGAACAGCAGCCTCCAAATTGCCCAACGCCTGTAGCCTCTCGACACTGAAGATTACCACACCCTCCCTGTTCCAGAATCTTGTGCCAGGCTGCAAGCCCATTGCGACTAAGAGTAGGCGTTACAGCGCTGAGGATCGGTTCTTCATTCGATCTGAAGTTCAGCGGCTCCTCAAGGAAAGGATCATACAACCTAGCGCTAGTCCGTGGAGAGCGTAGGTCGTGGTGGTCAAGAGTGGGAACAAACCCCGGGTGGTCATTGACTATAGTCAGACCATTAATAGATACACGCAGCTGGATGCGTATCCCCTCCCGCGCATATCTAACATGGTCAATCAGATTGCGCAGTACCGGGTGTTCTCCACCATAGATCTCAAGTCTGCCTACCACCAACTCCCCATTCGTCTGGAGGACCGACAATACACGGCTTTTGAGGCGGATGGTCGCTTGTATCACTTTCTCAGGGTTCCCTTTGGTGTCACCAATGGGGTCTCGGTCTTCCAGCGTGCTATGGACCGAATGGTGGACCAGAACGGGCTGCGGGCTACCTTCCCGTACCAGGATAACGTCACCATCTGCGGCCATGACCAGCAGGACCACGACACGAATCTCTTGGATTTCCTACGCACTGCATCTCGCCTGAACCTGACCTATGACAGGGAGAAGTGTGTGTTTCGTACGCGCCATTTAGCCATCCTAGGATACGTGGTGGAAAACGGGATCATTGGCCCTGATCCAGACCGTATGCGCCCCCTCTCTGAACTTCCCCTGCCCACTAGTGCAAAAGCACTGAGAAGATGCTTAGGCTTCTTCTCTTATTATGCGCAGTGGGTTCCCAATTACGCGGACAAAGCCCGTCCGCTCATTAAGTCCACTACTTTTCCCCTAACGCCTGAGGCCCGATTAGCGTTTGATAAATTGAAAGCCGACATCGCGAAAGCTACGATGCACGCTGTTGATGAGTCCATCCCCTTTCAGGTGGAGAGCGATGCATCTGATTTCGCCCTGGCCGCCACACTTAACCAGGCGGGCAGGCCCGTCGCCTTTTTTTCCCGCACCCTCCAAGGCCCCGAAATTCGGCATTCAGCGGTGGAAAAGGAGGCCCAGGCCATTGCGGAGGCTGTCAGGCACTGGCGCCATTACTTGGCGGGAAAACGGTTCACCCTGATCACGGACCAGTGGTCCGTGGCGTTCATGTTTAATAACACGCGGAGGGGCAAGATCAAGAATGACAAGATCTTGCGGTGGAGAATTGAACTCTCCACCTATAACTATGACATCATGTATCGTCCAGGGAAACTCAATGAGCCCTCGGATGCCCTCTCGCGTGGAACATGCGCCAGTATACAGGAGGACCGTTTGCAGGCTCTCCATAATGACCTATGCCATCCTGGGGTCACTCGGCTCTACCACTTTATAAAACCCGGAACCTGCCCTACTCGGTGGAGGACGTCAGGTCCATAACAAGAAGCTGTCGGGTATGCGCGGAATGCAAACCGCACTTTTACCGACCTGATCGGGCACATTTAGTCAAGGCCACTCGTCCCTTCGAGAGACTGAGTGTCGATTTTAAGGGCCCCCTTCCCTCAACAGATCGGAATGTGTACTTCCTCAACATCATTGACGAGTACTCTAGATTCCCTTTTGTTGTTCCCTGCTCTGATACATCCGCTGCCACGGTTATCAAGGCATTCCGTGATCTTTTTACCCTGTTCGGGTACCCCGGCTACATTCACAGCGACAGGGGCTCGTCGTTCATGAGCGATGACTTGAGGCAATACCTGCTCTCATACGGGATTGCCTCTAGTAGAACCACGAGCTACAACCCTAGGGGTAATGGACAGGTGGAACGTGAGAATGCTACAGTCTGGAAGGCTGTCTTGCTAGCGCTGAAGTCAAAAAGCCTTCCAGTCTCCGTTGGCAAGAGGTGCTCCCTGATGCGCTCCATTCTATTCGCTCACTCCTGTGTATGGCAACCAATGCTACTCCCCATGAGAGGATGTTTTCATTCCCTCGGAAGTCTTCCTTGGGGACCTCATCACTGTCTTGGTTGACGTACTCAGGACCTGTCCTCCTGCGGCGACATTGAAGGGTCCACAAGTCCGACCCGTTGGTCGAACATGTCCATCTCCTCCACGCCAACCCTCAGTATGCCTATGTGGCATACCCTGACGGGCGAGAGGACACGGTCTCGATGCGAGACCTGGCGCCAGCAGGGGACGTAGAAACCCCTGTCGCTCCCATACCCCCTGTTACAAACCCCATAACTCTTGTTTCCCCTCCGGACACGGCGCGGGCAGCATCGGGACCATTGCTTAACCCTTTTTCTCCCGTGTACAGCTTGCCTGAGTCCAGAGGATGGTCGCCACTTCAGGGCGTGTCGGGACTCCATGGATTACCGTCACCTCAGGGTCAACCGGCCTGTGAGTCTTGTGGAGGAACAGCTGGACATCGCCTTGGGGAGAACGCCACCGCAAGTGCCTACTCCGGTGTCACCGCCGGTATTGAGGAGGTCACAACGACGGTGCGGTCCCCCTGACTGTCTGAGCTTATAGACTGATGACAAATTATTCTGTTTTTGTACCCCGCCGGCCTTTGTTTTCAAAGGAGAGGTGAATGTGGTGAACCATCGTTGGTTCCCACTGGAGAGTACTGAGCCAGGGTCTGGCCAGTACTACAAGTATGTATATATGTTGCTGTTGGGGTTAGGGATGGGTTGTGCTACTTGTTGCTGTTGGGGTTAGGGTGGGGTTGTTACACCTTTGTACTGTAGTGTTGTGGTACATCCCAGTCGGGCTCCGCCTCCTGGGAGCGGTATAAAGGTCCCTGCTCTGGCTGGGACCCCTCAGTCTGGGATCATGTATATAATTGGTAGTTGCTTTGTTACAGCAAATAAAAGCCTTTATTTCCTGAGCATCAAGCCTCGTGTATGATAACGCGCATCAATCACAGGTTAGGGTTACTCCAGCCACTGAATACATTGGTTTAGGTTGAGGGATAAATATTGAGCAAGGCCCCTGGGAAAATACCCCCACTGTTTTGGACATGAGGGTCTGAATTGCATGCGCAATTGGCAGGCCGGGAAGCGGCTGTGATTTCTGCTTCCTTCTACAATCAGAACCCAAACTTGCTCTCCCGCTGACTGGCCTATTTAGGGCAGGAGTGTGAACCTTGACTGGACATTGGTGCAACGCTACTGGCAGGGGCAGGAGTGTGGTGGGTGTCGGGTCCAATGGGGACTCATGGGGGATTTAAATTCAGTGGATTCAGCTCCCTGAAGGCTGCGAGGAGTTCAGGAGCTTCAGGGAGCTGTCCAGAAGAGACTATTGAAAATTAACATCAGTCATCGAATCAGCACCCACGTCCGAAAGACGTGCTGGTTAGGTTCGTTGGCCATGCTGAATTCTAAAATGCTGCCCACTCCAACACCCCCCAACTCCAGTCCCGCTTCCTGGGCAGGTGCCTGTGCATTCTAGTGAAAGCAGTGTGTGCAAGCCAGGGCATTCTTAGGCGCAGGATGGCAAGAGGAGGCTATCACACCAGGCAAAGATGGCCTGGTCAGAGTTGGCAGCCGAGACCAATGAACATAAGATCGCATCGCACCTGGACCCAGGGCCACAAAAGGTTTAATGATCTTGTGTGCTCAGCAAGGGTGAGTTTGGAGTGGGTATGGTACTGTGTGGTATGGTACTGTGTGGTATGGTACTGTGTGGTATGGTACTGTGTGGTATGGTACTGTGTGGTATGGTACTGTGTGGTATGGTACTGTGTGGCGATGTCTTGAAGTGTGGCCATCCTTCATGGCACTCGGGTGTAAGATTCAAAGTTGCCAAATGCACATAAACCTGTGCCGACCATGGCTGGGAAATCTGCCCACTAGCCACCGGTGCATAAAAAGGGTGAGGTGTGCAAATATGACTGGCACCTCAACTTGATTCTCCAGGGGAGGAGAGGGTGGCATGAGGTTCGTATGGTGTTACAGGTAGAGTTGGATGAATTAATGCATTCTTGTCAGTGCAGGAGAAGAGAAGTCCTCAGACACACCAACAGGTAGTGGGGTGGCCAACCTGCTCATACCAAGCAAATATGAGATGGATGCCCTCGAGTTAGGGTGTGAGTGTGGATGCAGCCCTCAGATCACAGAGAGGCAGCAGTCTCCGAGGGAGGTAAGAGTCCAAAGGATAAATGCAAGATTGGAGGAGAAAGCAAACAATGTCGGGTCATCTCATCTCAGATTAGAAGTTCTAAAAAAAGAGTCCTCAGTGATTCAGCAATTCTGATGTCACCAGGACACTGCTGTCCACAGTCTCACCAACTGGGTGGCACGGCGGCACAGTGGTTAGCACTGCTGCCTCACAGCGCCAGCGTCCCTGGTTCGATTCCCGGCTCGGGTCACTGTCTGTGTGGAGCTTGCACATTCTCCCCGTGTCTGCGTGGGTTTCCTCCGGGTGCTCCAGTTTCCTCACACAGTCCAAAGATGTGTGGGTTAGGTTGATTGGCCATGCTAAATTGCCCCTTAGTGTGAGGGAGACTAGCTCGGGTAAATGCATGTGGTTATCGGGATAGAGCCGGGGTGGGATTGTGGTCAGTGTAGACTCGATGGGCTGAATGGCCTCTTTCTGCATAGAATCATAGGATTCTATGATTCTATGATATTTATGAACCTGCCGAGCATGCACACTCAAAATGTGAGGATTGATTCAAATGACATATTGTCCTCCTCCCTCAGATGTGCCATCCTCCAGAGATTGTGGGGACCATAAGGACCCTTCCTTGATGCCAGAGGAGGAGCCACAGACAGATCCACCTGCGTCACACCCTCACTCTGAACCAGGCTCCCATACAGATACAAGTATATTGATGTATATTAGTTTGCTGGCTCCTATGGTAGTGCACAGTGAGGAGAGCATGTCACATTCACATGAGGAACCGGTGGAGGCAGAGAGTGCCTCAGGCACTGGCAGCCAGAGGACTGCTGAAGAACAGGACCATGCTGAGTTTCAGACACCTGTCAGGTGCCAGATGCTGGATGTCCAGTGGGATGTGTGGGAAGATTTGACGGAGATCCCAGATTATCTGATGCCACGGTCTCTGTCATGGAAGAGTCCATGCACGAGCACTGCATTGACCCTGAGCACTGAGCACACAGCCTCCTCCATTGAGAGAGTGACGACTGTCATGGAGACCCAGAAAATCAGTCAGAGGTCCCTGGGATTGCACGTAGAGCTGCAAGTTCTCACACTGGCAGTGACAGTAAGAAGTCTCACAATACCAGGTCTTACTTATCACTTCTTACTGTGCCCATCCCAGTCCAGCAACGGTATTTCTACATCACTGGCATTGAACTCAGGAGATCAAAGCTGGTGTGAGAGATGGATGAAGCACCTTGTCTCCCTGTTAGGTGTCCATCTATCAATGGTGTGCCAGGAGGCCGAAACCTAACTCACGCTGGCAGGCGAGCTGCCTGTCATCGCTGCGGCTTCCTCTCAGCGTGTTCTGGATGAGGACAGAAGCTCTTCCAGCCCTCTGCCAGTTACCGTGGCACCTGATGAGGCCACAATGTCTGAGGAGTGCTCAGCAATGGCGCTGGACAGATCCTCTCGCAGAGACCGCCCAGACTCTGCCAGCCAGAGAACGATGACCAAGACCATCGGGACCGACATGACTGCAGAGTCGGCAGGCTGTCTGTAATGCCATCGGCAGCAAGGGAGAGGCAACAAGACACAGCACCCGCAAGCATAAGTTTAAGAAACAGTGAGCACAAGTGGTTTAATGTGCCCCCAGCTGAGATAATTCCATTCAGAATAGATCAGGGCATAGATCAGAATTGGGCGGCATGGTGGCACAGTGGTTAGCACTGCTGCCTCACAGCCCCAAGGGCCTGGATTCAATTCCCAGCTTTGGTGACTGTCTGGGTGGAGTTTGCACATGCTCCCCGTGTCTGCGTGGGTTTCCTCCGGGTGCTCCGGTTTCCTCCCACAGTCCAAAGATGTGCGGGTTAGGTTGATTGGGCATGCTAAATTGCCCCTTAGTGTCAGGGGGATTGGCAGGGTAAATGTGTGAGGTTCCGGGAATAGAACCTGGGTGGGATTGTGGTCGACGCTGACTCAATGGGCTGAATGGCCTCCTTCTGCACTGCAGGGATTCTATGATTCTATGAACTTGTGTTTTTCCAGGCTTCTGGAGCATAGTGTTCACATTTTCATTTGGGATAAAATTTGCGGAGATGTATAAAAGGCAACTGATCTGTCTGCTTTTATGTTAAAATTGGCATCAATGTCACCCATCGTGTTAAAATAAGGTGATACCTAAACAATCATAAAGTGGACAGATACCTCAGTGATTAATCATGGTCATTATTGGAAACAGTGGAGAATGAGGAGAAATTGTTCTGGATTACCAATGGACAGATGATACACTTCTCACAATCTGAAGCTTCCTCCAGCAATACTTGTTCTACAACTAGTGGTTAATCTGCTTTTGAGCCTCTGTTTGAAAGGGGCCCTGCTGGATTAACAAGTTTCTTTTATAAAAAAGGCAAAATAAGTACAGCTCGGTGTAGCATAGCATCCTGCTGATCTCATCCATCAGTGCCAACACCCTGCAGGACCGAAGGCATGTTCTGAGAGAGAAGTTTAGCTCTGGGAATCACTGGCTGTGTTAGTAATTTATGTCCAGTTGATACTAGCTGTCATCTAAATTATTCAGGTAATGATTCAAATTTCTCGCAGAGTCAATGCTCACTTGATGAAAGGGCAGAATTTCCAATGCTTGTGAAATATCTGTCAGAGACTTTCAACAGCAAATCAAGGGCTGGGTGGAGACAAACAGTATTAGAATAGTGCTAGCACTCGACCCTTTCAACTTTGTCCCCATTGACGTGGACAGGGGCATGTTCTCCTTTACGTTTCCTGAAGTCGATGACAATCTCCTTCATTTTGTTGACATTGAGGGAGAGATTATTGTTGCTGCACCAGTTCACCAGATTCTCTATCTCAGTCCTGTACTCTGTCTCATCGTTGTTTGAGATCCAATCCACGGTAGTGTCGTCAGCAAACTTGAAAATCGAATTGGAGGGGAATTTGGCCGCACAGTCATAGGTGTATAAGGAGTTTAATAGGGGGCTGAGGACACAGCCTTGAGGGCCATCAGTGTTGAGGATGATTGTGGAGTAGGTGTTGTTACCTATCCTTACTGATTGTGGTCCTTGAGTTATGAAGTTCAGGATCCAGTCGCAGAGGGAGATGCCGAGGCCCAGGCCACGGAGTTTGGAGATGAGTTTTTTGGGAATAATAGTGTAGAAGGCTGAGCTGTAGTCAATAAATAGGAGTCTGACATAGGTGTCCTTGTTATCTAGGCATTCCAGGGTTGAGTGCAGGGCCAGGGAAATGGCGTCTGCTGTAGACCTGTTGTGGCAATTTCCTCCCTAGCCTCCCACAACGTCCTGGGATATACTCCATCAGGCCCCGGGGATTTATCTACCTTGATGCGCTTTACGACTTCCAGCACCTCCTTCTCTGTAATATGTACAGTCCTCAAGACATCACTATTTATTTCCCCAAGTTCCCTCACATCCATGCTTTTCTCAATAGTAAATACTGATGAGAAATATTCATTTAGGATCTCACCCATCTCTTGTGGATCCGCACATAGATTACCTTGTTGATCCTTAAGAGGCCCTACTCTCTCCCTTGTTACTATTTTGCCCTTTATGTATTTGTGGAAGCTCTTTGGATTCTCCTTTGCCTTATCTGCCAAAACAATTTTGTGTCCCCTTTTTGCTCTCCTGATTTCTCTCTTAACTCTACTCCTACACCCCCTACACTCTTCAAGAGTTTCACTTGATCCCTGCTGCCTATGCATGTCATGTGCCTCTTTCTTCTTCTTGACCAGGGCCACAATATCCTGAGTCATCCAGGGTTCCTGACTTCTGCTAGCCTGGCCCTTCACTCCAAGAGGAATGTGTTTACCCTGAACCCTGGTTAACACACTTTTGAAAACATGCCACTTACCAGACGTCGCTTTGCCTGTAATCAGAACTGCACTTAGCATTCCAGCTGTGGCCTAACTAGTGTCTTATATGGTTCCAGCATAACCTCACAGCTCTTGTACTCTATGCCTCGGCTAATCAAGGCAAATGTGGGGATGGTGGTGTAGTGTAATGTCTCTGGGCTAGTCATCCAGAGACACAAATGCTTGGGGGATGTGGTTTCAAATCCCACCATGGTAGCTGGTGGAATTTCAATTCAATTTATTAAATCGGGAATGAAAAGCTAGTCTCAGTAATGATAATCATGAAATTACCATTGACAATTGTGAAAACCCCATCTGGTTCACTAAGGTCCTTTGAGGGAAGGAAATCTGTCACTTTTAACTGGTCTGGCCTACATGTGATTCCAGATCCACAGTACTTACCACTACTGCCTCAGAGCATCAGGGACCATGTTCAATCCCAGCCTTGGGTCTCTGTCTGTGTGGAGTTTGCACGTTCTCCTTGTGTTTGCGTGGGTTTCCTCTGCGTGTTCCGGTTTCCTCCCATAGTCCAGAGATGGGCAAGTTAGGTTGATAGATCATGCTAAATTGTCCCATAGTGTCCCAAGATGTGTAGGTTGGGGGAATTAGTGGGGTAAATATGGGGGTTACAGGGAGAGGGCTTGGATAAGATGGTCTTTCGGAGAGTCAGTGCAGACCCGATGTGCTGAATTGCCTTCTTCTGCACTGTAGCGATGCGATGATTCTTAACTGCTCTCTGAAAGTCATTCAGTTTAAGGGCAAATAGGGATTGGCAGTGAATATTATCCTTGCCAGCAACCCCCATGTCCCATGAAATACTTTTTTTAGAAGCATCCTGCAGTATAGCTTCATGGCCAATTCAACTACCTGACCAACTACTTTTAAGATGGATGGTCATGCACTCCAATGTTCCTCTCTTCCTCAAGACTTTCAGAAAGGTCCAATCAGATTGGAATATAGCGATGTGGCTCCTCCATTCAAATAAGGAGTGAGACAGAAAGCAACAAAGTACAGGCCAGTTAATTTTATATTTGTCAGTGGAAAATTGCTGCAATTTATTATTGACGAGGTTACAGTGGGGCACTTTAGAAAATTGGAGTAGAATCAGCATGGTTTGGTAGAAAGGGATCCCAATTATTTACAATTTGTGTCAATAACTTGGATGAAGGGGAAGAATGCGTGGTTGCTGAATTTCCTGATGACACAAAGTTAGACAGGAACATAAGGTCCCTGGAGGACATAAGAAGTCTGCAAAAGGACATAGACAGGTTAATTGAGTGGGCAAAAAATTGGCAGATGGTGTATAATGTGGGATAATGTGAACTTGACCACTTTGGCAGGAAGAACAGAGAATAACATTATTTAAATTGCGAGAGGTTGCACAACTCTTCAATACAAAAGGATCGAGATGACCTGGTACATGAATTGCAGAACATTACTATGCAGGCACAGCGAGTGATTAGGAAGGAAAATGAAATGTTGACATTTATTGCAAGAGGAATGGAATATAAAAGCTGCTGCAGTTGTGAGACCACATCTGGAATGCTATGTACAGGTTTTGCCTCCTTATTAAAGAAAGGATATAAAATCATTGGAAGCAGTTTAGAGAATGTTCACTCAACTGATACCCGCATGAGAGGTTACGTTATAAGGGAAGGTTGGGCAGACTAGGACATTGGAGCTTAAATGAGTGAAAAGTGGTATTATTAAAACATAAAATCCTGAGGGGACTTGACAGGATAGATGCTGAAAGGATATTTCCCCTTGTGGGAGGGACTAAAAGTAGGGTCACAGTTTAAAAATAAGGGGTCTGCCATCTGCCATCAGGGTGCGGAAAGGTAGCACAGTGGTTAGCACTGCTGCTTCCCAGAACCAGGACCTGGGTTCGATTCCCGGCTTGGGTCACTGTCTGTGTGGAGTTTGCATGTTCTCCCCGTGTCTGCATGGGTTTCCTCCCATGTTCTGAAAGATGTGCTGGTTAGGTGCATTGACCCGAACAGGTGGCGAACTGTGGTGACTAGAAGAATTTCACAGTAACCTCATTGCAGTGTTGATGTACTTGTGATGAATAAATGAAATAAACTTCATCTAAGATGGAGGAGAGAATTTTTTTTCTCTCAAGTCCCCAGAGGATGGTGGAAGCAGGATCACTGAATGTTTTAAGGCATCGGTAGACAGTTTTTTGACTAACAAGAGTGTCAAATGTCATTGGCGATAGGCAGAATGTGGAGTTGTGGCCAAAATCAGATCAGCCTTGATCTTATCAAATAGTGGAGCAGGCTTGAGGAGTTGAATGACCTACTCCTGCTCTGAATTCATATGTTCAAATATACAGGTGGTCTGTTAGCTCGGATGGCTAAAGCATCATGCTAATAATGCCAAGGTCATGGGTTTGATCCCCGTCCGGCCGTATGCAATTGTCTATCCCTGTGCCATTCTGATGTTGTTAAAGTAGGTGGTATGGTGGCACAGTGGTTAGCACTGTCGCCTCAGAGCGCCAGGGGCCCAAGTTCGATACCCGGCTTGGGTCACTGCCTGTGTGGTGTCTGCACATTCTCCCCATGTCTGCGTGGGTTTCCTCTGGGTGCTGCAGTTTCCTCCCACAGTCTGAAGGATGTGCTGGTTAGGTGCATTGGCCATGGTAAATTTTTCCTCAGTGTATCCGAACAGGCGCCGGAGTGTGGCGACTAGTGAATTTTCATAGTAATTTCATTGCAGTGTTAATATAAGCCTACTTGTAACACTAATAAATAAATTGTGTGGAGACAGTGGCGTAGGGATATTGTCACTGGACCAGCAATCCAAAGGGTAGTGCTTTGGGGACCTGGGACTGAACCTGCCAGGGCAGAGGTGAAAATTGAATTCAATAAAAATCTGGACTTAAAAAGTCTAATGATGACCATGAAACCATTGTCAATTGTCAGAAAAACCCATCTGGTTCAATAATGCTGTTTTGGAAAGGAAATCTGCCATCCTTACCCAGTCTGGCCGACTGTGACTCCAGAGCCAGAACAATGTGGTTGAATCTTAATTATCCCTCAGGGATGTGAAATAATATAGGGTGACATGGTGGCACAGTGTCTCACAGCGCCAGGGAGCCAGGTTCAATTCTGACCTCAGGTAACTGTGTGGCATTTGCACATTCTCCCAGTGTCTGCATGGGTTTCCTTCGGGTGCTCCCGTTTCCTCCCATGGTCCAAAGATGTGCAAGTTAGGTGGATTGGCCATCATCAATTGCCCCTTAGTGTCAGGGAGATTAGCAGGGGTTACAGGGATAGGGCCTGGGTCGGATTGTTGATGGTGCAATCATGCAGTTTGATCCTGGCTGATTTTACCTTAATTTTATGTATGCTCCTTGATTCTGTATTTCTTAATATCTTTACCTACCATAAAAGGGAAACAGCACTGTGAACGGATTGTGATCTCAACCAAATGGAAGGAAAGAGAAAGCACAAAGTGACATTGTGGGGCAACGATGCAGATTGGCTATGCATACTCGTAAGCTTTTACTTTAATTTAAGTTAATCAACTCAAAAGTAAGTCCTAAATTAATGAATTAGCATGAAAACTAGTCTCAATTTGATCATTTGTCATATAATTACAATCAGTGTTTAATTAACTAATCAGATCTAGGGGATAAAGTTAAAATTATATAGGAAGGCATAGAAACACTAAAAGCTCTCAATTTCCCACTAAATTAGAAACTGTGTGTGTTTAATAAAGGGTGTAAGGATACGCCCAGCAACTGCAGGCATGTCAGTTTAACCTGCATGATGGGAAAGCTTTTAGAAATGATAATTCAGGATAAAATTAACATTCGCTTGGACACATTGGATTCATTAAGGAAAACCAACAAAGATGGTTGAGGACAAGATGCGCTGAACCGACTTTCTTGACTTTTTTGATGATGCTACATAAATGTTTGATGAGGGTAAAATGGTTTATGAGGTTATGGACTTCCAAAAGGCATTTGAGAAAGTGGCACATAAAAGGTTTGACAGTGAATTTTACACCATTGAAATAAAGAGGACAGGGACAGCATGGATATGAAATAAGCCGAGTAACAAGAAACAGAGTAGTAGTGTATTTCAGACTGGGAGGAGGTAATTGAGTGCACTTAAGACAGAGATGGATAAATAGTTCTAGTTGGTAAAGGGATCAAGGGTTAAGGGGACAAAATGGGAGAATGGGGTTGAAAAACTTATCAGATATAGAATGGCGAACAGTCTTGATGGACCGAATGGCCTAATTCTGCTCCTATACTTTATGGTCATATGGTCTTAAGTTATGGGCGGCACGGTAGCACAGTGGTTAGCACTGCTGCTTCACAGCTCCAGGATCCCGGGTTCAATTCCCGGCTCGGGTCACTGTCTGTGTGGAGTTTGCACATTCTCCTCGTGTCTGCGTGGGTTTTCTCCGGGTGCTCCGGTTTCCTCCCACAGTCCAAAGATGTGTGGGTTAGGTTGATTGGCCAGGTTAAAAATTGCCCCTTAGAGTCCTGGGATGTGTAGGTTAGAGGGATTAGCGGGTAAATATGTGGGGGTAGGGCCTGGGTGGGATTGTGGTCGGTGCAGACTCGATGGGCCGAATGGCCTCCTTCTGCACTGTAGGGTTTCTATGATTCTATGAGTAGTGTTCCCCAGGGGTCGGTATTAGAACCGCTGCTCTTCATGATATATATATTAATTACCTAGATTTGGGTGGGCAGGACATAATTTCGAAATTTGCAGATGACACAAAACTTGGAAGTACTAAAAACTGTGAGGAAGATAGTGTTAAACTTCAAGAGGATATGGTTAGTGGAACAGGTGGCCAAGTGGCAGATTACTTTTAATGCAGAGAAGTGTAAGGTGATATATTTTGGCTGGAAGTATTAAGGCTGCAATTCTATAGGGAGTGCAGGAACAGAGGGACATCGGGTATGTGTGCACAAGTCATTGAAGATGGCAAGATAGGTTGAGAAAGTGGAAAAATAAGGAAGTTACAGTGAACATTTATAAAACACTGGTTCAGCCTCAACTGGAGTATTGTGTCCAATTCTGGGCACCACACATCAGGAATGATTTGAAAACATAGGAGAGGGTACAGAAAAGATTTGTGAGACAGTTTCCTGGCATAACGGAGTTTAGTTCATGGTTAGCTTGGAAAAGGTGAGATTACTCTTCAAAAAGAGAAGACTGAGTGGCGATTTGATTCAAGGTGTTTAAAATTATGAGGGGTTGAGACAGAATAGATATAGGTAAATTGTTCCCATTGACAGAAGGTTGAAGAACTAGAGGACAGCAATTTAATGTGAATGACAAAGAATCAAAGGCAACATAAAGAATAACCGTTTTATGCAGCGAGTGGTTAGAATCTGGAATGCACTGCCTGAGAGTGTGTCGGTGGCGGATTCAATTGTGGCTCCCTAAAGGGAATTGGATAATTATCAGGAGAGAAACAAAATGGCAGGACTATGGGGAAAAGGTGGGTGCATGAGACTTGCTCAGTTGCTCCCACAGAGAGCCAGCGTGGATATAACAGGCAAAATGGCTTCCTGTGTTGTAACCTTCTTATGATCCTATATCTAACATTCAGTAGGAAAGGTAGCAGCGATAGATATGACATCCTAGTTAAGGGACCTAGTTAGTGGGTGCTGCAGTAGCACAGTGGTTAGCACTGCTGCCTCACAGTGCCAGAGACCCAGGTTCGATTCCCAGCTTGGGTCGCTGTCTGTACGGAGTTTGTACATTCTCCCCATGTCTGCGTGGGTTTCCTCCGGGTGCTCCAGTTTCCTCCCACTGTCCAAAGACATAAGAACATAAGAATATAAGAAATAGGAGCAGGAGTAGGCCATCTAGCCCCTCGAGCCTGCCCCGCCATTCAATAAGATCATGGCTGATCTGACGTGGATCAGTACCACTTACCCGCCTGATCCCCATAACCCTTAATTCCCTTACCGCTCAGGAATCCATCCATCCGCGCTTTAAACATATTCAGCGAGGTAGCCTCCACCACCTCAGTGGGCAGAGAATTCCAGAGATTCACCACCCTCTGGGAGAAGAAGTTCCTCCTCAACTCTGTCTTAAACCGACCCCCCTTTATTTTGAGGCTGTGTCCTCTAGTTTTAACTTCCTTACTAAGTGGAAAGAATCTCTCCGCCTCCACCCTATCCAGCCCCCGCATTATCTTATAAGTCTCCATAAGATCCCCCCTCATCCTTCTAAACTCCAACGAGTACAAACCCAATCTCCTCAGCCTCTCCTCATAATCCAAACCCCTCATCTCCGGTATCAACCTGGTGAACCTTCTCTGCACTCCCTCCAATGCCAATATATCCTTCCTCATATAAGGGGACCAATACTGCACACAGTATTCCAGCTGCGGCCTCACCAATGCCCTGTACAGGTGCATCAAGACATCCCTGCTTTTATATTCTATCCCCCTCGCAATATAGGCCAACATCCCATTTGCCTTCTTGATCACCTGTTGTACCTGCAGACTGGGCTTTTGCGTCTCATGCACAAGGACCCCCAGGTCCCTTTGCACGGTAGCATGTTTTAATTTGTTTCCATTGAGATAGTAATCCCATTTGTTATTATTTCCTCCAAAGTGTATAACCTCGCATTTCTCAACGTTATACTCCATTTGCCATATCCTCGCCCACTCACTCAGCCTGTCCAAATCTCTCTGCAGATCTTCTCCGTCCTCCACACGATTCACTTTTCCACTTATCTTTGTGTCATCTGCAAACTTCGTTACCCTACACTCCGTCCCCACAAGACATGTGGGTTCGGTGGATTGGGAGATGAGAGAAATAATGGGAGTCATACCTGCTGGCCCCAGAAACAATTTAGAGGCATCAGCAGAGCATGTATTGTTGACCCACTTTTTACTCACATTCACGTCTACTTTTAACAATTCCAAAGAGCACTTGATCTCTCCCAAAGGGCACCTTACCTTTCCCAAAGGGGACCTCACATCTCCTAAATGTGTCCCGCCACCATATCCAAAAGTGGTAACTTACCTCTCCAAAAAGATAGCCGTGATGTGGAGATGCTAGCATTGGACTGGGGTGGGCACCGTAAGAAGTCTCACAACACCAGGTTGAAGTCCATCAGGTTTATTTGGAATCTAAAGCTTTCGAAACACTGCTCCTTCTTCAGCTGAGTGTCACTCATTCACTCACCTGATGAAGGAGCAGCACTCTGGTATGTGGCAGTCTTTTAAGGAATGGTTGTTAGGGCTACAGGACAAGCATGTGCCTGTAAAAAAGAAGGATAGGAAGGGTAGGATTAGAGAACCGTGGATAACCAGGGAAATTGAGGGACTGGTCAAAAGGAAAAGAGAGGCGTATGTTAGGTCCAAGCAGCTAAAAACGGAGGGAGCTCTGGAAGAGTATAATGAAAGTAGGAAAATACTCAAACGGGGAATTAGAAGAGCAAAAAGGGGTCACGAAATGTTCTTGGCAGACAGGATTAAGGAGAATCCCAAGGCATTTTATTCATACGTTAGGAACAAAAGGGTTGTAAGGGAAAAAATCGGACCTCTCAGGGACAAAAGTGGGGACTTATGCTTGGAGCCCAAAGAGGTAGGGGAGATCCTAAATGAATACTTTGCGTCGGTATTCACTAAGGAGAGGGATGTGTTGACTGGGAGTGTCTCGGAGGGGAGTGTTGAACCGTTGGAGAAAATCTCCATTACAAAGGAGGAAGTGTTAGGTTTGTTAGAGAATATAAAGACTGACAAATCCCCAGGGCCTGATGGAATCTATCCAAGGCTGCTCAGGGAGACGAGAGGTGAAATCGTTGGGCCTCTGACGCAAATCTTTGTCTCGTCACTGGACACAGGTGAGGTCCCAGAGGATTGGAGGATAGCCAATGTGGTCCCGTTATTTAAGAAGGGTAGGAAGGATAACCCGGGTAATTATAGGCCGGTGAGCTTGACGTCCGTGGTGGGGAAGTTGTTGGAGAAGATTCTTAAAGATAGGATGTATGCGCATTTAGAAAGGAATAAACTCATTAACGATAGTCAACATGGTTTTGTGAGAGGGAGGTCATGCCTCACGAACCTGGTGGTGTTTTTTGAAGAAGTGACCAAAATGGTTGACGAAGGAAGGGCCGTGGATGTTGTCTATATGGACTTTAGTAAAGCGTTTGACAAAGTCCCTCATGGTAGGCTAGTGAAAAAGGTTGGATCCCATGGGATAAAGGGGGAGGTGGCTAGATGGGTGGAGAACTGGCTTGGTCATAGAAGACAGAGGGTGGTAGTGGAAGGGTCTTTTTCCGGCTGGAGGCCTGTGACTAGTGGTGTACCGCAGGGCTCTGTATTGGGACCTCTGCTGTTTGTGATTTATATAAATGATCTGGAAGAAGGAGTAACTGGGGTGATCAGTAAGTTTGCGGACGACACAAAACTGGCAGGACTTGCAGATAGTGAGGAACATTGTCAGAGGCTACAGAAGGATATAGATAGGCTGGAAATTTGGGCAAGGAAATGGCAGATGGAGTTCAATCCTGATAAATGCGAAGTGATGCATTTTGGTGGGAATAATGTAGGGAGGAGCTACACGATAAATGGAAGAACCATAAAGGGTGTAGAGACGCAGAGGGACCTGGGTGTGCAAGTCCACAGATCTTTGAAGGTGACGTCACAGGTGGAGAAGGTGGTGAAGAAGGCATATGGCATGCTTGCCTTTATAGGACGGGGCATAGAGTATAAAAGTTGGGGTCTGATGTTGCAGATGTATAGAACGTTGGTTCGGCCGCATTTGGAATACTGCGTCCAGTTCTGGTCGCCACACTACCAGAAGGACGTGGAGGCTTTGGAGAGAGTACAGAGGAGGTTTACCAGGATGTTGCCTGGTATGGAGGGGCTTGGTTATGAGGAGAGATTGGGGAAACTGGGGTTGTTCTCCTTGGAAAGACGGAGGATGAGGGGAGACTTAATAGAGGTGTATAAAATTATGAAAGGCATAGATAGGGTGAACGGTGGGAAGCTTTTCCCCGGGTCGGTGGTGACGTTCGCGAGGGGTCATAGGTTCAAGGTGAAGGGGGGGAGGTTTAACACAGATATCAGAAGGACATATTTCACACAGAGGGTCGTGGGGGCCTGGAATGTGTTGCCGGGCAAGGTGGTGGAGGCGGACACACTGGGAACGTTTAAGACTTATCTAGACAGCTATATGAACGGAGTGGGAATGGAGGGGTACAAAAGAGTGATCTAGTTTGGACCAGGGAGCGGCGCGGGCTAATTGTTCCTGGTTTCTCGTTTCAAGGCTTCATTCTACGATCATCTTGCTGGTGCCAGTACAGAGCGAGACTGCGGATAGTTGGGAACCTGTCTCGGGGGCAGGGGATTCATATGGTGTTCGTGGAAGTGGAAATGACTAGGGTTGGGAAGCATTTTCCGATCGGGGCCATTGTGATCTCCTGGACTCGTTTCGATCGCCTCAGGGGGTCGGAGAGGAATTTCCCAGATTTTTTTTTCCCCATATTGGCCCTGGGGTTTTTCACTCTGGGTTTTCGCCTCTCCCTGGAGATCACATGGTCTGGAATGGGGGGGTGGGGGTAAGTTAATAGGTTGTAATGAACAAAGCATCGTAGCTGTGA
The DNA here is from genome assembly GCF_964213995.1 of Mustelus asterias. NCBI lineage: Eukaryota > Metazoa > Chordata > Chondrichthyes > Carcharhiniformes > Triakidae > Mustelus > Mustelus asterias. The sequence continues at coordinate 38,429,453 of NC_135805.1, forward strand.
GGGACAGCTCGGTGGATAGGATATTGGTATGTAGATAGGCTGGAAAATTGGGTGGGGATCCTGGATTCAGGATTCAATCCTGGACCGGGGAGCGGCGCGGGCTTGGAGGGCCGAAGGGCCTGTTCCTGTGCTGTATTGTTCTTTGTTCTTTGTTCTTTGTTCACTCCAAAAGCTTGTGATTTCAAATAAACCTGTTGGACTTTATCCTGATGTTGTGAGACTTCTTACCGTCTCTAAAAAAGTACCTGACCTCTCTAAAGAACTTTACTAAATTTAGACCATCTCCTTTCGGTCAAAAGTTTTCAAGTCATGTTTTAGACATCTCATTGGTGAAAACTGGACCTGACTTCTACACACGCAGCTGCCTCTGTGAACCATGGATGTGTAAAGTGCAACCTGCCCCATTGCCCACACCGCTTCAAAGTTGATGGGTGCTATGTTTGAGGTTGGAGTTTCCAGATTTGGGCGTCCAGAATGTTTGATAAGCTGGAGATCCTCTCCATCACTGCGAATATTCAAGCCTCAGTTTCTTATGCAGAATGTGCAAAAGCCAACAATGCTAGTAGCAGACAGGTACAAATATTAGACAATGAAAGCTACAAGCAGTGATGTCTAGTTTTGGACCTGTTATATTCTAGCCTCTGCTCATTCAGCTCCCCACAGTTATGTTTTGACAGATGGTTCACAAGTTTTACAGATTTTACTGTGTCTTTCACTGAGTGAGTAGTAGTTTAATAAGAAATTGGAATCATCATTTGACTAATTTAAATAATAGTCTCCATCAACTGGACATGTTCTTCTAACAAGGAATGCTGTTCCTGTGTTCAAACGCCCTCAGGATATTCCTGAAGCCCCACAGGCAATATTTTAAATTGCCTCACCACATCTGTGAATATTAAAACAAACCAGGTAGGAAGCAATTTTTTATGAAACAAAATAAATTAAAGAAGAGATTTGTCAGAATTATTGCTTCCCACAACATTTGAGAATGCTAGTAGATGCTTCCAATTACTTAAGTAGCCGATTCCCAATTTTCTATCCTTTGATATTGTAGAAGCCAGGCAGGATATCAGTTCAGTTTTCTTTTAATGAGTGAGTTTTTTGGTGAGCGATTGAGACGCATTTATGCCAGGAATGGACATCCATCAAGTGAACAATGGATTTTCAATGCATCAGTTTCAAAATCTCGATTTTCCGAATGAGACCTCCTCCGCTGGCATCAACATTCAGCATCAGCAATGCAGTATGCATCAGAGTCCAAGATCGCTTTGTGAATGACTTCTTACCATGCTTTCTTAACTTGAGAAAGTTGTTCCTGTATGACACAGTTCTAAAGAATAATCACTGTGTTCTTCCCGACAGTGCAGAAGGAGGCTATTCAGCCTATCAAGCTTGCACCAACACCAATCCCACCCAGGCCTTATCCCCTCAACCCCATGTATTTACCCTGCTAGTCCCCCTGAGACTAAGGGGCAATTTAGCAAGGCCAATCAACCTAACCCGCATATCTTTGGACTGTGGGAAGAGACCAGAGGAAACCTACACAGACATGGGGAGAATGTGCAAAACTCCACACAGATAGTCATCCAAGGCTGGAATCTAACCTGGGTCCCTGGCACTGTGAGGCAGCAGTGCTAGCCACCGTGCTGCACTACCTAATAACAATTGCAAGCCATGAAATAACACCAGGAGTGAAAATTTACCTATCTGATTCTGTGATTATGCAGCAGTTATTATTTTTGTGCATTTGATTCTTGTTGCAGCAAATTCCTTCCTTTACTTGTGGTGGCTTTGAAAATATAAGCATTATCACAGCATACTAGAGAAACAGTAAGCAAGAAAGACCTTAGTTAAGAAAAACCAAGTTAAAGTAAGCATAAAAAGACAAAATAATGGCAATACTGATAAATCCCCAGGCTTGATAACTGCTTTAGTCATCTTCACTGCCAGAGACTGTAGCCGGGCAGTGCCAGTCAGTGCCAGGGTACTGCCTGACTATAACCCTCTATCACTATGACTATTACCTGCATACCTCTGGTTGGTTGTACTCGCCCAATGCACGCATGGAGTGGGGGGCCTATCATGATTTATGTCAGTTTGCCCACGTGGGTGAGGAATCCAATGGAGGAAGGGGGGAGATTATCAGGCATGAAAACCTGATAATGATATTTAAATGGATTCAAATTGGGATCTCAATGTTCAACATCAGGATTCCCGCTACGTCATTAGTGAGGGGACAGAAACAATCGCAATGGGAAATCCCACCGATGTAAACCACATTTTGCAACTCCTGTTGGATTTACCGCTGCCACCATCAATCCCCACCCCCCCCTCCCCACCCCCACCCCCCAACCCCGTGAAAATGGGAGCACAAAATCCCCCAAAAGAGTTAGGATAATGGGTATGGAACGGAAAACAAGTGAGTTATGGAGCGAAATTTTACTGGCACATCCACCTCAGAATCGGGGTGGGCGAGGCTCGCAGAACGGCATTCTCCGTTGGCCTCGGGCGGGATCTTACGAGCCCCGGGCGGGTGAGGTGGTATTCCAGCAGTGGTATCTCATAGAAATCTGTGTTGATGCCCCAACCACTTGTTACATTTATTACTGGCATTGATGACACAATAGACAGTGTAACGGACAGGAGAACAATAGGCAAACTGCATCGATTTCTTCTCACAACCAGTCGATAAGCAGAAGGTGTTTTGAATGCTTTTCAAAGTGTTTTCCCAAACTCTCAGTTTGTGCGATCCAATTTACTAAAAAGCCACAGCAAACTCATGCTATGGTTAACTCAGAAGATTTGTTTATCTCATATTCAAAAGCCAGAGGAGGAGTGTTCGCAACATTCCACTCCATTGCACCCAGACATGCACAGTAAAGGGAGGGGAGGAATAAAATACAGGAGTTTTAGGACTATAGGTGTGAACAATATAGAAGGACCACAGAAATGATTATTGGTTCATTTGAGTGCCAGAGTCAGAATCTAATGAGGAATAATTTCACATAGGAATTTGAGTTCAGCTAGCTGAAGGGAGGAGTTGTAGAGTTAACTTTACAATTCATGTGGCGAGCGGACATGAAGTAATACACAGAGACTGTGTCAGTTCTGCGAGTGATTGTAGGAAACCTTCCACCAGAGACAGGCTTCAAGGAACTGAGGAATGGTTAAAAAAAACTGCTTGCTCAGTTAAGTGCCAGGAGTCCTTTTTCAGTTCATGTTCTTCTTCCCTGCTGCCATCAGATTTTTGAATGCATCTACCTCACATTAAGTTGACCTTTCTTTACACCCCATCTATGACTGTAACACTACATTCCTCACCCTCGCCTTTCCTTCTCTATGAACGGTATGCTTTGTCTGCATCACGCGCACAAGAAACACTACTTTTCACTGTATACTAATACATGTGACAATAATAAATCAAATCAAATCAAACAATAGACTTAAAAATTCTCAGTTCTCAAGATCATTCAATCAACTCACCCCTCACTCTTTGAGTTTTTCTCGGTGTCCAGCTACAACTTCTTTAATGATTGATTCTAACACTTTGCCCATGACTGACTTCAAGCTAACTGGCTGATATTCCTGTTTACTGCCTCCCTCCCTTCCTGTATAGACGGGTTATACTCGGTAATTCCAGTCTGAGTGAACCTTTCCAGAAAATAGGGAATTTTGAAAAATTAACACCACTGCTTTGAAAGTCTGCAAAGGGATATAGATCACCTCAGTGAGTGGGTGAGGGTCTGGCAGATGAAGTACAATGTTGGTAAATGTGAGGCCATCCATTTTGGTAGGAATAACAGCAAAATGGACTATTATTTAAATGGTAAAAAATTGCAGCATGCTGTTGCGCAGAGGGACCTGGGTATCCTTGTGCAAGAATCAAAAGGAGTTGGTTTGCAGGTGCAGCAGGTAATTAAGAAGCCAAATGGAATTTTGTCCTTCATTGCTAGGGGGATGGAGTTTAAAAACAGCGAGGTTATGTTCCAGCTGTATAACGTCCTGGTGAGGCCACACATGGAGTACTGTGTACAGTTTTGGTCTCCTTACTTGAGAAAGGATATACTAGCACTGGAGGGGGTGCAGAGGAGATTCACTAGGTTGATTCCGGAGTTGAGAGGGTTGGCTTATGAGGAGAGACTGAGTAGACTGGGGCTATACTCATTGGAATTCAGAAGATTGAGGGGAGATCTTACAGAAACATATAAGATTATGAAGGGAATAGATAAGATAGAACCAGGGAAGTTGTTTCCACTGGCGGGTGAAACTAGAACTAGGGGGCATAGCCTCAAAATAAGGGGAAGCAGCTTTAGGACTGAGTTGAGGAGGAACTTCTTCACACAAAGGGTTGTGAATCTGTGGAATTCCCTGCCCAGTGAAGCAGTTCAGGCGACTTCATTGAATGTTTTTAAGGCAAGGATAGATAAATTTTTGAACAGTAAAGGAATTAAGGGTTATGGTGAGCGGGCTAGTAAGTGGAGCTGAGTCCACGGAAAAGTCAGCCATGATCTTATTGAATGGCGGAGCAGGCTTGAGGGGTCAGATGACCTTCTTCTGCTCCTAGTTCTTATGTTCTTATGTTATTATGTTCTACTAGCTTATTAACCACCTCTTTTCGGGGAACCAAGTTCCTCTCTGTCTGCCACCTCCTGATTTCTATCTATTCTTGCAATGTTTTTTGTATCTTCTATAGTGAAGACAGACGCAACATATTTATCCATTTCATCCATCAATTCCTTACTATCTACTATTAACTCCCCATTCTCACTCTCTGGAGGATCAATGCCCATTGCATTTATTTGTTTCCTTCTTAAATATCTGTGGATACTCTCGCTATCCATCTTTACATTTCTTGCTAACTTCCTCTAATTTCTTTCTCCTGATTAGCCTTTCAGTCATTTTCTGTTGTTCTTTATATTCTGGCCAATGATCTAACTTGCCACCAATATTTGCGCAGAGGACATAACCTTAAAATCAGAATCAGGTTGTGCAAGAGCAAGATTAGGAAGCACTTGCTCACAAAAAGGCACAATGCTGACAGCACAGAAAACCCAGTGGCGGATTAACCATTAGGTTGAGTAGGCTTAAGTCTCGGGGCCCGGAAGGGAGGGGGGCCCGAGAGCAAAAGAAAATTGGTTTAATCCTCTTAAGGATGAATAAATTTTCATAACTGTTCAAGTGAGCGTTCATTTTCGGCACTGAAGAGGATCAAAATCTATTTGCGCTCAACAATGAGCGATGAGAAACTTAGTCATCTGGCACTCATGCACATTGAATCAGACATGCTTCGATCTGTTGATTTACATGCTGTTATCGACACTTTTGTAAACCAAAAAACACGGAAGCTTTTTAAAGTACAAATGTAAAGAAAATGAAAAATAAATGAATAAAAGGGCTGTGATTGATTCATATAACTTTATGATATTATACATGTAGTACATTATACATAGTACAACGATATAAGTTATCTAACGTCACTTAACGTCACTTTATTCTATTCAACGAAGGGTGGGGCAGGGGGCAGGGGGCAAGGTCAGGGGGCCTTACTAAAGCTCAGCCTAGGGGTCCGGGTGGTAGTTAATCCGCCACTGAGAAAACCATCACGCTAGCTTAGTTTACAATTTTCAAATCTTAGATCAATACGCTAACCAACGAATATAGAGCGAAAGTGGTTAAATGGAATTTAATCTCATCACAGAAGGAGCTTATGGGGTTGAATGGCCTCCTCCTGTTTCGACATGCCTTTGTTTCGATGCACTATTTCTGTCTGTGTCCTGAATAGCCTTGTGAAACATTTTCAAGTAAACACATTTAACACTGCACAAACCTGCCCTTTATTTCAGATTCTGACCACAAAAAATGAATCAATAATCATAATATACTGAATTATGTATTTATGGTTCAATTTCTTTCAGCCTTGTGTGGCAATTTTGTGCATCATGAAAAGTGAGATAACACTTTCAAATTCACCTCTTTAATGTAGACTCTGCATAATGTATGAACAGGACAGAGAGGGAGTAAAAAAGCAAGTATGTAAGCAGGATGTTCATATTTAGACAGTTGTCATAAGCAAGCTGCCTGCAAATGTCATGCGGCATGAATTCTGAACAATGGCATTTCAATAAAACTCTGGACTGATTGTCACATTGACTTACTTGTTTTTAAGTTTAAAGTTTATTTATTAGTGTCACAAGTGGCTTACATTAACACTGCAATGAAGTTACTGTGAAAATCCCCTAGTTGCCACACTCCAATGCCTGTTCGGGGACACTGAGGGAGAATTTAGCATGGCCAATGCACCTAATCAGCACATCTTTCGGACTTTGGGAGGAAACTGGAGCACCCGGAGGAAACCCATGCAGACACGGGGCGAATGTGCAGACTCCGCACAGACAGTGACCCAAGCCAGGAATTGAACCCAGGTCCCTGGCACTGTAAGCCAGCAGTGCTAACCACTGTGCCACCTGCCATTTTGCACAATATACTTTGGGAGTTATAAGCATAAAGCATTTCACCTAAGTATGTATCTGTCACGCTTCAGATACCCGTGTCTGCAAGTGTCAGAAGCATAAAAACAGGAAAGAAAATCACTTTCTTCCCCCCCCAATCTTTAATAACTTGGCCTAACCACAGAAACTGGAGCCAGAGCATTTCAAACAGTAGTGAGCTTCCAGTTGACCAGAGAAAGTACCTAATTAGACCACAGTCCTGTATAAAGTACTCTCTGTCTGCTTTAAAAAAAGTACTCTAAACAGTGACCACCAGGCTAGGTTACACAGGCCTCTATTTAGAGGCTAAACATGACAAACATGCTTCAAGACCCAAACAGCTCATGAGCAAAGCTATGATGGATCAGCTAATATTTTAAGAATGATCACATTCTGTAATGAATCCTGAAATGACTTTAAACTGTTCAGAAGTTTTATTTTTCATAGTTTTATTTGGCTAGGAACTGATGGCTCGGATTTTGTGTTCATAGAATCATAGAATCCTACAATGCAGAAGGAGGCCATTCGGTCCATCGAGTCAGCACCGACCACAGTCCCACCCAGGCCCTATCCCCCTAACCCCATGCATTTACCCTAGCTAGTTTCCCCTGACACCAAGGGGCAATTTAGCACAACTAATCCACCTAACCCACACCTCTTTGGACTGTGGGAGGAAACCGGAGCGCCTGGAGGAAACCCATGCAGACATGGGGAGAATGTGCAAACTCCACACAGACAGTGACCCAAGCCGAGAATTGAACCCAGGTCCCTGGCACTGTGAGGCAGCAGTGCTAACCATTATGCACTGTGCCGCCCTGTGTTGCCCATAAGGGGTCACACATTCGGAATTTGCTATTTAAGCATGTCTTAGACTCATATGGTGCAGAAAAGGCCCTTCAGACCATCAAGTCTACACCAACAATAACTACCATTAAAGTCGGATTAATCCTATTTACCATGTTCTTGAATGTTATGATTTTTCAAGTGCTCAACCAAATACTTTTTAAAGTTTGTAGGTTTCCGGCCTCCACTATCTTCCCAGACGGTGAATTTCTGATTCCCACCACCCTCTGAGTGAAAAATGTTTTCTCGAATCCTCTCTGAATTTCCTGCCCATTATCCTAACACTATGGCCACCTCGTGATTGACCCTTCAACCCAGGGGAACAGTTGCTTTCTATTCATTGTGTCCATACCCCTCACAATCTCATAGAATCATAGAAACCCTACAGTCCAGAAAGAGGCCATTCGGCCCATCGAGTCTGCACCGACCACAATCCCACCTCGGCCCTACCCCCATATCCCTACATATTTTACCCACTAATCCCTCTAACCCACTCACCTCAGGACACTAAGGGGCAATTTTAGCATGGCCAATCAACCTAACGCGCACATCTTTGGACTGTGGGAGGAAACCGGAGCACCCGGAGGAAACCCACGCAGACACGAGGAGAATGTGCAAACTCCACACAGACAGTGACCCAAGCCGGGAATCGAACCCAGGTCCCTGGAGCTGTGAAGCAGCAGTGCTAACCACTGTGCTACCGTGCCGCCCAAACACCTCAATCATGTCCCTCCTCAACCTTCCATGCTCTAGAGAAAACTATCCAAGTCTATCCAATCGCTCCTTATTGCTCAAATTCTCCACCCAAGGCAACATGTCGATGAGGCCCAGCAACTTCTGAACTGTATGTTGTAAGTTGTAAATCCAGAGGCTCCATGGTCTAATCAACTCCCAAGGCCTTGCATCTTCCATCAGCAAACTGGAGAGTAATGCATTTGAGGTAATTGTCCAGAAAGAGCAACATATTCACACAGAAAAATGTTAGACCTGGTAATTCCAGTCGATAAGGGGCCCCTTCACATTTCACAAATACTTATTGAGGAGGCCCACACCAGCTAGGATCTTTTAAATGTTAGAATTGATTAAAGTAAATTATTTTTAAAGAATGTTAATCTTGCTTAAATTATTTTAAGATCTATCAGATTGTTCCATTGTTTTAAACAAGATCCATCAGACACTTGCATTGCTTTAAAATAAATGGCTTTTGAACCAGATGCATTGGGCGGGGTTTTATGGCCTCTCTCGGACGAGACCGGAAATTCCTGCCCGAGGCCAATGCAGATTTCTGCTGCCAGACCCTTGCCCGCTCTGATTCCGTGGCCGGCGAGGTGGTAGAGTTCGAGCCATCAGACCTTTCCATTGTTTTAATATGAATAATGTTTTAAACCAATAAGATAAATATTGTTGAAAGAAGGTCTAGTAAGTCTTGTTAAAGAGTTGTTTCCATGCAAATGCGATAAATCTTGTTTGAAAAGTAAAATTGACATTTTAGCATGATTTATCAGACTTATTTTAATTTTCAATGTATATCACTTTATTAAATGGTTTGACTTCCTCAAAATACATAGAAAAATGTTCATGAGCCAAAATGATCGCACTTAATAAAAATATGATTTTCTTTTTAATTTTGTAAAATGATGCATGCAAAATCAGTCTGTTTTAATCATTTGTTCCAATTCCTTTCCGGCGAAACAGTTTGGTTCAATACAGATTTTGTGTTGCAGTGATTGTCACTATGCCCATACTTGCCCGCTGTTTTTGGCAGAATTCTACAACTATGCTGGCCCTCGTTTAGGCTGCGCCGGAAGGGACTCCTCCCTCCTTCAAACTGAAAATTGTGCCATTGGGATCGCGGAATGTAGGCCCATAGTTTGATTCAAGGTCAGTGGTGAGCGTTGTCACTGCGCTGCTCTCTGCAATATCTGCGCCAAGCGTTTGCACAATGTGTTTGTGTCTGTGCGCCATAGAAAAACTAAAACAATTATGTCCTTGTGGTGAACCATTGTTGGTTCCCACCAGGTAGTGCTGAGCCATGGTCTGGCCAGTACTATGAGTCTGTAGATATGTTACTGTTGGGGTTAGGTTTGGGCTGTTCTACATGTTAATATAGTCCTATGGTACACCCCAGTTGGCTCCGCCTCCTGGGAGAGGTATAAAGGTCACTGCTCTGCCTGGTGACCCTTTAGTCTGGGATCGTATACTGTATATAGTAGCTCTGTTATTGTTGGCAATAAAAGCCTTTATTTCCCGGGTACATCCAGCCTCTCGTGTGTTATATCGCGCAACAATTTTATTGCCAACAAGTAAATTCTTTTTTTTGAAAAAAAACGACAAAAGAAAACATGGAGCAAATGCTTAAACCCGAACGGCTTACGTTGGACCCACGTGCGGCGGGACCATCGAACACTTTCGACCACTGGTTGAAGTGTTTCCAAGATTACCTCGACGCCTCCACAGCGGTCACCGATGACGCCGACAGACTCCAGGTCCTCCACGCGAGGGTAAGCGACGCTGTATACTTAGCGATCCGTGGGGCCACCGACTACAAAGGGGCCCTTGAGCTTCTCAAGAAGCGATACAACAAACCGCCGAATGAGATCCATGCTCGATACCTTCTAACCACTCGACGGCGGGTGCCCGGCGAAACGACGGAACAGTACGCGTGCGAGCTTCAGCAGCTAGCCAGAGCCTGCAACTGCAAGTCAGTGTCGGCAGACCAGGACATGAATGACCTAGCTCGAGATGCGTTTGTGGCGGGAATCGGCTCATCGTACATCCGCCTTCGGCTGTTGGAGCAAGGTAACCTCGATCTCACTAAAACCATAGAGTTAGCTGACGCTCTAGAAACGGCCTCCAAAAGTCTGGCGATGTACCCCGACGACCACGTGGAGACAGTGTGGCAGGGGCAGTCGCAGACTCCACTTCATTCAGCGGGACCGAAAAACTGCGCAACTGCGTTCCCAGCCTCGGACCTAACAACGGCAGCAGCTCCAGGTGGCCCACGGTGTTACTTCTGTGGGGGGGTTATGTCCAGCTAAAGCGGTGTTGTGCTCCGCCTGCGGCAAGAAGGGGCATTATTCCAAAGTATGCCGGTCCAAACCTCCATCCAAGAACAGCAGTGCGGCGTGTGACTCCCCGGAGCCGGCCTCCTTGTCTTCTGCGTCTTCAAGGTCTTCTACCACGTGCGATTCCAGGACGTCGCCATTCCGAACGACGGAGTCGCAAGACACATGCGACCTCCAGGGGCCGCAGGTTTTGGCGCCATCGTCCACGTGCGACCTATGGGGGCAGCCATTTTGGTCGGCACCATCGACTTAAAATCTGCTCATCACCAGCTCCCCATTCACCCAGAGGACCGACAATACACGCGAATGACCAGCAGGGGTCGTCATCAACCATCTCAGCTGCCTGCAGTTGCACCCACGAACCAACGGTGGCGTCGATCATCCTGGACCAGGCCAAGCCTCACAGACTCGACAAGTGCATGATGAACATACAGGTAAACAGACGCCCGATTTATTGTTTGTTTGACAGCGGGAGCACGGAGAACTTCATTCACCCGGACACCGTGAAGCGGTGTGGTCTCCAGATTCGGACTGTCAAGCAGACAATTTCGATGGCATCAAGGTCCCGGTCTGTCACCGTGCTAGGGAGCTGCGTGGTCAATCTGACGGTGCAGGGCACGGTTTACGAGAATTTCAGGCTCCTTGTGTTACCGCACCTTTGCGCACCAATACTCCTAGGACTAGATTTTATGGTCCACTTGAAGAGTGTAACCCTGCAGTACGATGGGCCACTCCCTCCGCTTTCAGTGGGAGACCCGCAGCCTCTAAATTGCCCAACGCGCTCCACATGTAGTCTCTCAACGCTTAGGATTACCACACCCTCCCTATTCCAGAATCTCGTGCCAGGCTGCAAGCCCATCGCAACAAAGAGCAGGCGTTACAGCGCTGAGGATCGGATCTTCATTCGATCTGAAGCTCAGCGGCTCCTCAAGGAAGGGATCATCCAACCTAGCGCTAGTCCTTGGAGAGTGCAAGTCGTGGTGGTTAAGAATGGTAACAAACCTCGGATGGTCATAGACTATAGTCAGACCATTAACAGATACACGCAGCTGGAAGCGTATCCCCTCCCGCGCATATCTGACATGGTCAACCAGATTGCGCAGTACCGGGTGTTCTCCACCATCGACTTAAAATCTGCTTATCACCAGCTCCCCATTCGCCCAGAGGACCGACAATACACGGCCTTTGAGGCGGATGGTCGCCTGTACCATTTTTTAAGGGTTCCTTTTGGTGTCACGAATGGGGTCTCGGTCTTCCAGCGTGCTATGGACCGAATGGTGGACCAGAACGGGCTGCGGGCTACCTTCCCGTACCTGGATAACGTCACCATCTGCGGCCATGACCAGCAGGACCACGATGCCAACCTTCTTAGATTCTTACGCACTGCATCTCGCCTGAATCTGACCTACAACAGGGAGAAGTGTGTATTTCGCACGCGCCACCTAGCTATCCTCAGATACGTGGTGGAAAACGGGGTCCTTAGCCCTGATCCAGACCGTATGCGTCCTCTCCTCGAACTTCCCCTGCCCACTAGCGTCAAAGATGTTTAGGCTTCTTCTCATACTATGCACAGTGGGTTCCCAATTACGCGGACAAAGCCCGTCCGCTCATCAAGTCTACCTCTTTTCCCCTAGCAACAGAGGCTCGCCTTTGCAAGAATAAAAGCCGACATCGCGAAAGCCACGATGCACGCTATCGATGAGTCCATCCCCTTTCAGGTGGACAGTGATGCATCTGATTTCGCCCTGGCCGCAACACTTAGTTTATTTGGTAGCAAAAGCCACACAAGCTTTCGAGGCTCTGAGCCCCTTCTTCAGGTGAGTGGGAATTCTGTTCACAAACAGAACTTATAAGACACAGACTCAATTTACATGAATAATGGTTGGAATGCGAATACTTACAACTAATCCAGTCTTTAAGAAACAAAACAATGGGAGTGGGGAGAGCATCAAGACAGGCTAAAAAGATGTGTATTGTCTCCAGACAAGACAGCCGGTGAAACTCTGCAGGTCCACGCAACTGTGGGAGTTACAAATAGTGTGACATAATGGCCTGAGTCTTTATCATGCGATCCTAGAATCAGAATTTATGTCACACTATTTGTAACTCCCACAGTTGCGTGGACCTGCAGAGTTTCACCGGCTGTCTTGTCTGGAGACAATACACATCTTTTTAGCCTGTCTTGATGCTCTCCCCACTCCCATTGTTTTGTTTCTTAAAGACTGGATTAGTTGTAAGTATTCGCATTCCAACCATTATTCATGTAAATTGAGTCTGTGTCTTATAAGTTCTGTTTGTGAACAGAATTCCCACTCACCTGAAGAAGGGGCTCAGAGCCTCGAAAGCTTGTGTGGCTTTTGCTACCAAATAAACCTGTTGGACTTTAACCTGGTGTTGTTAAACTTCTTACTGTGTTTACCCCAGTCCAACGCCGGCATCTCCACATCGCAACACTTAACCAGGCGGGCAGGCCCGTCGCCTTTTTCTCTCGCACCCTCCAAGGCCCTGAAATTCGACATTCGGCGGTGGAAAAGGAGGCCCAGCCCATTGTGGAGGCCGTTCGGCATTGGCGCCATTACTTGGCGGGAAAACGGTTCACTCTACTCACGGACCAGCGGTCCGTGGCGTTCATGTTCAACAACACGTTACGGGGTAAGATCAAGAATGATAAAATCTTGAGGTGGAGAATCGAACTCTCCACCTACAATTATGATATCATGTACCGTCCAGGGAAGCTCAACGAGCCCTCGGATGCCCTGTCGCGTGGAACATGCGTTAGTATGCAGGAGAATCGATTGCAGGCTCTCCACAATGACCTCTGCCTTCCGGGGGTCACTCGGCTCTTCCACTTCATAAAGGCCCGGAATCTACCCTACTCGGTGGAGGATGTCAGGTCCATAACCAGAAGCTGCCGGGTATGCGCGGAATGCAAACCGCACTTCTACCGACCTGACAGGGCACACCTCATTAAGGCCACTCGTCCTTTCGAAAGACTGAGTGTGGACTTTAAGGATCCCCTTCCCTCGACAGATCGGAACGTGTACTTCCTCAATGTGGTTGATGAGTACTCACGATTCCCTTTTGTCATTCCCTGTTCTGATACGACTGCTGCCACGGTTATCAAGGCATTTCGTGATCTTTTCACCCTGTCCGGTTACCCCTGTTATATCCACAGCGATAGGGGCTCATCGTTCATGAGCGATGACTTGAGGCAATACCTGCTCTCATATGGGATTGCCTCTAGTAGAACCACGAGCTACAACCCAAGGGGTAACGGACAGGTCGAACGAGAGAATGCTACAGTCTGGAAGGCTGTCTTACTGGCGTTGAGGTCTAAAGGCCTTCCAGTCTCCCGTTGGCAAGAGGTACTCCCTGATGCGCTCCACTCCATACGCTCACTCCTGTGTACGGCAACCAACGCTACTCCTCATGAGAGAATGTTTTCATTCCCTAGGAAGTCTTCCTCTGGGACCTCATTACCGTCTTGGTTGACGTACTCAGGACCTGTCCTCCTGCGGCGGCATGTTAGGACCCGCAAGTCCGACCCTTTGGTTGAACAGGTCCATCTCCTCCATGCCAACCCTCAGTATGCCTACGTGGCATATCCTGACGGGCGAGAGGACACGGTCTCGATTCGAGATCTGGCGCCAGCAGGGGGCTTGGAAACCCCTGTCGCTCCCACACCTCCTGTTAGGGACCCCCCAACCATTATTTCCCCTCCTGACACGGCGCGGGCAGTATCGGGACCACCACTTAACCCTCTTACTCCCGTGTACAGCTTGCCTGAGTCCAGGAGATGGTCGCCACTTCAAGGCGTGCCCGAGTTCAGCGGATTGTCACCACCGCTGAACCGGTGTTATCGCCGGTGTTGAGGAGGTCACAGCGACGGTGCGGTCCCCCAGACCGTTTGAACTTATAGACAGATGAACAATTGTTCTGTGTTTTGTACCCCGCCGGCCTTTGTTTTCAAAGGAGGGGTGAATGTGGTGAACCATTGTTGGTTCCCACCAGGTAGAGCTGAGCCATGGTCTGGCCAGTACTATGAGTCTGTAGATATGTTACTGTTGGGGTTAGGGTTGGGCTGTTCTACCTGTTAATATAGTCCTATGGTACAGTCCAGTTGGCTCCGCCTCCTGGGAGAGGTATAAAGGTCACTGCTCTGCCTGGTGACCCTTTAGTCTGGGATCGTATACTGTATATAGTAGCTCTGTTATTGTTGGCAATAAAAGCCTTTATTTCCCGAGTACATCCAGCCTCCCGTGTGTTATATCGCGCAACAGTCCTTTGATCATTGCAGTGCTGTCCTGGAACGTGTCTGACCTCTGTAGAGCACTGTTGGCAATAGAAGGATTTTGTCCGACATGACAGCAGTGACTAAACTTAAAACATTTTACTTGACTGTAAAGCACTTTGAGACATCTGGCGCTTGTCAAAGTTGCTATATAAATGCAAGCCTTTCTTTGTCATTCTCTTCTAACAACAACAACAAAATGACTTCTTATGGCACCTTTAACATAGCAAACCTTTCATGATGCTTTACCAATAAGACTAGTCTCCAAGACATATGAAGAAATATCGGGCCAGAATTTATTTGCTGCTGGCAATCGAATGGTGCTCACCCGTCTTGGCCTTGCCTATTTAATTTCTATGAGCTTTCAGATTGCAAGTTGGGCCTGTTAGAGATCTCAATGGGGCAGCAGCCCCGACAGAAATCTGTGAACAGGGCAATTATGCAACTACGGGCAGCACGGTGACATAGTGGTTAGATCTGCTGCCTCACAGCGCCAGGGACCTGGGTTTGATACCCGGCTGGAGTCACTGTCTGTGCGGAGTCTGCACATTCTCCCCGTGTCTGCGTGGATTTTCTGCGGTTCTTCGGTTTCCTCCCACAGTCTGAAAGACGTGCTGGTTAGGTGCATTGGCCATGCTAAATTTTTCCTCAGGGTACCCGAACTGGCGCAGAGTGTGGCGACTAGGAAATTTTCACAATAACTTCATTGCAGTGTTAATGTAAGCCTACTTGCGACACTAAGAAATAGATAAACTTTAAACTTCAACAAATCTAAATTAAGTATTGTTAATGAACAGCACAGAGTCTTGGACCAGGGAGTGCCAAGTATAGAATAGCGAATTGAAGGTCAAATCAGATATGGAAAGCAAAATAAAGACAGAGGAAAAGATTGTTTAGGAGAGATTATTGAGTTTATGGATAGGTAGCACAGCCCAAATACTAACATCAAGATTTCTGGGTTTAACTGTATGTGCGATGTTTGCCTCACCATTATTTTTATAGTGAGTTTAGCTCAGTTGGCTGGACAGCTGGTTTGGGTTGCAGATCTGATGCCAACAGCAAGGGTGCATTTCTCATAGCAGCTGAGGTTATTCATGAAGGCCTCACCTTCTCATCCTTGCCCCTCGCCTGAGGTGCAGTAATCCTCAGGTTAAATCACCACCAGTCAACCTATCGTCGTCTGGAACTATGGCAACTTTACCCCTTTTGTTTTTGCAGTGAAATCTAGCATGGGCAAACCAAAGCTTCATTTAAGAATCTAGGTATCAAGAAGTAACTTAAAGGGAAAGAGAGTTGAAGAGGATTCGGAAAGATCTTACCAAGCTAAGGGCAGCAGATGGCATGGCCAGCAATGGTGGGATCATGGAAATCAGGCTGCTCATGAGACCAGCAATAGAGAAACACAAATGTCTGAGAGTGTTATCGGACTGAAGGAAGTCTCGGTGATAGGGAGGGGTAAAGCCATGAACGAATTTTAAAACCAGGATGAGAATTTTCAATTCAAAGTCTGCTCAGACCTGGAGCCAATGCATGTCAGCTGGCACAGGGGTGATGGGTGAATGAGACTTGCAGCGGCATTTTCCTGTCCCACCTGCCACAGAAATCGTAGTGGGCGGGGGAGGACCATGCAAAGATATGTTGACCTCAGGCAGGAATTCTGGCCTTGGGGGCGAGTGCGGCCGGAAGATCCCACCCTTGGTATGAGTCAGGCTAAGTAATCAGCTTTTCTTTTTCAATATGTCACGAGTTTGTTTTCATAAATACAAATGCCTCACAGAAATTAATTCATTCATTAATCTGATGTTGTTTCCATAGGTTTAATGTTAAACTTTAATGCACCATATTTCTGCAAAGCCTCTCAGTCTCTACCTGTTAAGGTTCATCTCCTTTTGAGAAACCCAACTGCAGCGTGCAGAATTTTAATTCTAGTGAGAAACAATTCTCCCGCTTACTTGAAATTCCAATAACATCCAACTATTTTTAAATATGGCTAAACCTCAATCCTATTTTCATTACGAATTCATGATGTTGGATATGCTTTATGGCAAAGGCTGTTTTACTCTACAGCAAGCGGACCAAAACGAGCAGATAATTAATTTTATTTCACCATTACACTAATGAAATTGTGATTGGTTTCCTTATTCACTCCGCATGACTGACTTAAGGCAACACAATTTGAATTATTGCAATTAATATTCCAGATTGGGTGTAATCTAACTGTACATTTCCTTGCCTGTTTATTCTCCAGGTTCTTTCAACATATTAACAAGTTTACATTACTCCAGCGAACATAATGAGAACAACGATGATGTTGCACTATCTTAGAAACAATTTGTTTTTTAAGGAAATCATTTTGTTATGGATGTTTTAATATCAATTATTTTGCGCAGGACGGCCAGGGACTGTTGCCAAAGCCTCCGGGCATAGTAGCCGATTCTACACTGCTTTTTCCACTCGGAGATTGCAATGTTCAAAAGCTTTATTAGTTGAATATTGTTACTTTAACTTCTTACCTTCTTCACCGTAGACCAGGCAGGCACGGCTGCAGTGTATAAAAGGCCTTGACCTTGATCTCAAACCCTGATATGATGCTCAAACTCTCGGCAATTAAATCCAGAGAAAATGACCAATATATTGCTGTTAAGGCAGAATCCAGTTTAACAGTAAAAGCTGATTTAAGCGTGCAGTGTACACACGTGACTGGTGTTACATGGGCCCAAATTGAAATTTGCATCTTAATTTCTGAGGTTATTGTTTTATTATATTTCTGCATAGTTTCAAGTGCAGATTTGGATGGCTGCTAATGGTATAGGAACAGAAAATTTGTAGTTGGGGAATTTAAGCGAGTGGGGCCAATCATAGAATCCTTACAGTGTAGAAGGAGGCCCATCAAGCCTGCACAGACAACAATCCTACCCCACATATTTAACCTGTTAGTCCCCCTGACACTAAGGGGCAATTTAATTTGGCCAATCTAACTAACCCGCGCATCTTTGGAGTGTGGGAGGAAACCAGAACACCCAGAGGAAACCCATGCAGACAGAGGGAGAATGTGCAAATTCCACACGACAGTCAGTCACCCTAGGCCAGAATTGAACCCGGGTCCCTGGCACTGTGAGGCAGCAGTGCTAATCATGGTGCCCACAGTGCCACCCTGTCCACTGTGCCGCCCCATTCAATCAGGGGGACTGTCACAGTATGGGGCAAAATTCAATGGCAGACATAGCAAGACATTTTGATCTATTTGCAGCTTTTGTTAAGGCTGAAGAGAATAAGCTGCTTTATGATGATATCCGACATCTGGATGAGTTGAAATTTCTTCTGACTAAATATTGAGGAGACCAATGCCCAATGTTTTTGATCCAGCAACAAATGGTTTCCTGGCCGCTGACTCCATCCCCTTTCCAAATTATCTAAAATTGAACAATATTGTCCATAATCATGATATCGTATTTGTCTCTGAGTTTAGTTTGCCATTCCATATCTGCTCCGACACACCCTTACCTCTATAGCATCACATGTCTCCATCTCTGCCTCAGCATATCTGCTGCTGAGACCCTCACCCACACCTTTGGTATCTCCGGATTCAACTATGTTAACATGCTTCTGTCCAACCTCCTACTCTCCACACTTTGTAACCTTGAGCTCAGCCAAAAACCTGTTGCCCTAACTCACACCAAGTCCCATTCACTCATCACTCTTCTGTTCACTGATTGGCTCCTGGTCCTGCTAATGCCTTTATTTGAAAGTTCTAGCCCTTGTTTTTGAATTTTGGTAGGTCACTGCCACACAGGCAGTTACCCAAGGCCGGAATTGAACTGGGTCCCTGATGCTGTGAGGCAGCAACGCTAACTACTGTGCCACCTGTGCCACCCATGCACAAAATAACTGAATTCCAGAGAAGAGTTAAGAGTGATGGCCGTTGATTCAAGGAACCATTGAGAAGGCCCAGCAGAATTGAAGTCAATGGGAATCAGGGGCAAAACACTCCACTGACTAAAATCAAGCTTAACATGAAGAAAAAAGGTTGTGATTGTTCACAGAATCATAGAATCACTACAGCAAGGAAGGAGACAATTTGGCCCATAGTGTCTGTACTGGTTCTCTGAAAGAGCAACT
This sequence comes from Mustelus asterias, assembly GCF_964213995.1. Lineage (NCBI taxonomy): Eukaryota > Metazoa > Chordata > Chondrichthyes > Carcharhiniformes > Triakidae > Mustelus > Mustelus asterias. The sequence goes on from NC_135805.1 coordinate 38,448,259, forward strand.
CACCTAGTCTTTTCTCCCGCCTTCTCCCCATAACCCTGCACATTCTTCCTTTTCAGATAAAAGGTTAGTTCTTTTTTGAATGCTTCAGTTGAGTCTGCTTCCACCATAGAAAGAACATAGAACATAGAAAAACTACAGCACAATACAGGCCCTTCAGCCCACAAAGTTGTGCCGAACATGTCCCTACCTTAGCGATTACTAGGCTTACCTCTAACCCTCTATCTTACTAAGTTCCATGTACTGATCTAAAAGACCCTATCGAATCCGCCTCCACCACCGTTGCTGGCAGCCCATTCCACGCACCCACCACCCTCTGAGTGAAAAACCTACCCCTGATATCTCCTCTGTACCTACTCCGCAGCACCTTAAACCTGTGTCCTCTTGTGGCAACCATTTCAGCCCTAGGAAAAAGCCTCTGACTGTCCACTCGATCAATACCTCTCAACATCTTACACATCTCTATCAGGTCACCCCTCATCCTTCGTCTCTCCAAGGAGAAAAGGCCGAGCTCACTCAACCTATCCTCATAAGGCATGCTCCCCAACCCAGGCAACATCTTTGTAAATCTTCTCTGCACCCTTTCTATGGCTTCCACATCCTTCCTGTAATGAGGCGACCAGAACTGAGCACAGTACTCCAAGTGGGGCCTGACCAGGGTCCTATATAGCTGCAACATTATCTCACGACTCCGAAACTCAATTCCTCGATTGATGAAGGCCAGTACACCATACGCCTTCTTAACCACAGCCTCAACCTGCACAGCTGCTTTGAGCATCCTATGAACTCGGACCCCAAGATCCTTCTGATCTTCCACACTGCTAAAAGTCCTACTATTAATATTATATTCCGCCATCCTATTTGACCTGCCAAAATGAACCACCTCACACTTATCTGGGTTAAATTCCATCTGCCACTTCTCCGCCCAGTCTTGCATCCTATCAATGTCTCGCTGCAACTTCTGACATCCCTCCACACTATCCACAACACCTCCATACTCTCAGCGCATACAGTGCATCCTAAACACTAACCACTCGCTGCGTAAAAAGGTTTCTCCTCGCATCACTGGAGATTCTTTTCCGATTACTTTTAATCTGTGCCCCTCATTCTCAATCGTTTCATGAGTGGGAACAGTTTCTCCCTATCTAGTCTGTTCAGACCCCTCAGGATTTTTCATACCTTTATCAAATCTCTTCTCCAAGGGAAACAGTCTGAACTTCTCCAATTTATCTTCATGCCTGAAGTTCCTCATTCCTGGAATTATTCTTGTGAATCTTTTCTGCTGAAAGTGCAGTGCCAAAAACTGAATGCAATACTCCAGCTGATGCCAAACTAGTGTCTTATACAAGTTCAACATAGCCTCCTTGCTCTTGTACTCGATGCCCCTATTAATAAAGCCCAGGATACAGTGTGCTTTATCAACTGCTCTCTCCAACTGTGCTGCCACATTTAATGATTTGCTCACTCACAGCTCCCTCTGCTCCTGCAAAAGTTTTAGATTGCATCCTTTATCTTTTATTGTCTGGGATTTGTGAGTGGCCCAAGATGTAACATGGGCATTCCCTGGGAAATGGGCGGACACCTGCATGAAGTGTGGCAGCAGATGAGTTGGACGTTGAGGGAGTGGAATCCTTTGCAGTTCTTGAATGGTGCCACATGCCGCCATGATAAGAACCACGTGGATGCAGTCTATCAGATCTTGCACCTGGGACATCCCTGCGAGGTTGGCAAAGACAGGTTTCCTGGCTCGCCTGGTCTTGGTCAAATTTGATAAACATTTTAGTCCTGACATAAAGGGCATCTGTCACCTCCCTAATACATTAATGTGCGGCAGACTGGGAGCTGCCACAGATGTCCCTATACTGCCCTAGAATTAACTTTCTGCATGTGAACGTTGCCAGTTTGCCAGGTGAGCATTGCCAGGTGGGCACTGCCTGATGGACACTGTCTTCACTCGTGGAGGCCAGTAGAGATTTGCATCAGCGTGACGTCTCACCGGAGAGGTGGGAAGCATCCTGGATGGAAAAGCAGCCATACTGGCCTCCTGATTCATGTGCAAATCAAGTCAATCTGATGCTAATAAACTTTATGCCCTTTCTGGGGGGCTATCCAACTCAGTAGCCTGATCCCACCTTCCCCCCATATCCCCTTCCCCTCCCAAGAGCAATATCTAACTCTTTCTTGAAAACATACAGCGACCGTACCACCTTGCCATGCCCTTCAATCAGCGTGGTGAGTCGAGAAAATAGCGGGAAAGACTTCGGGCGGAATTTTATGAAACAAATTCTAAGTGCTGAACAAGCAAGAAAACAGGAATGTTTCAGACTCTGGAACACAGTGCAGGTCTCGCATGTGTCTCAAAGAAAAGATTCGCGGCCCAGATATCTCAATTCCCCTGGCATCCTGAATCCCCTTTTGACATGGGGCATGATTTGGAGCCATTCCCTCCTGCACGGCAGAGGGCACAGTGGTTAGCACTGCTACCTTACAGCGCCAGGGACCTGGGTTCAATTCAGGCCTCGGGTGACTGTGTGGAGTTTGCACATCTCTCTCCATGTCTGCTCCTCCGGGCGCTCCGGTTTCCTCCCGCAGTCTCAAGATGTGCAGGTTAGGTGGATTGGCCATGCTAACTTGCCCCTCAGTGTCCAGGATGTGTAGGTTAACGGAATTAGCAAAGTAAATGCGTGGAATTACAGGGATAGGGCCTGAGCGGGATGTTCTGTCAGAGAGTTGGTATAGACTCAGTGGGCCAAATGGCCTCCTCGTATTCTACGATTCTATGATTCTAATTGCCATTCAGGATGTCCCTATACTAAATCAATATTCAAATGATAGTTTGGATGTTGGAGGTGGGCACGTTAGAAATGGCAACAGAAACTGGAAGCATTAACCTGAGACAGTCTCAATGGAAGTGCACTGGGAAAACAGATCTGATAATCTAGGCTTAAATCCCCTGAAAAGCAACATTGAGTCACTGTGGAGATTGAGAAAGGTTCAGCCAATCTTTCAGGTGTAAATTGGAAATTAGTTCCAGACTCAGCTATTATCTGTTCACCTTATCATGTTTTTTTTAAATAGGTTAATGGCTCCACATAGGTTTTTGAATGATGTTATTTCCACTAGAGACTTCTCTGCTCGTACTGCTCTAATAATGCTTCTAATCACCAGTGATATCTAGTTGGAAAAAATTACTTGTGTGTAAAATTTCTTGCGATGTGAAGAGGCAGAGGACTAAAAATAAGGTTTTGCTCCTGTCAATCCTCATCCCCCTAGTATCTTAACTTGCCTGTCATAGCATCCGCCTGTATTTTGACAAATCCCAATGCTTTTTTCCTGTGTTATCGTTCCTGAAAGGTAATCCAAATCATGTGTTGAATTCTGATCAGCCCAAAAATCTGAACCCTATCCAACAACAACCTGTATTTACATAATGCGATTAATGTAGGGATATGCGCTGAGGCGCTTCACAGGAACGTAATCAGACAAGATTTGACACCAAACCACAGAAGGGAATATTAGAGCAAACCAACAAAACCTTGCTCAAAAAGGTAAGTTTCAAGCAGGGTCTTAAAATAGAAAAAGAGAGATGGGGAGGTATAGGAAAGGAATTCCAGTTGTCAGAGTGCTGGCAGCTTAAGGCCATGGTGAAGCGATTAGCATTGAGATTTGCAAAAGGCCAGAATTGGAGGTATCTTTGATGGTTGTGGGGTTGGAAGAAGTGACAGAGACAGTGGCGAGGACTTTGGTGGATTTCAAAACAGGGATGAGAATTTTAATCGGGGTCAATGTGAGTGGGTCAGAATTAGGGTGATGGGTTAATGGACTCGGCATGGGCTCAGAACAGTGCAGCTCAATTTTGATTGAGTCAAGTTCATGAAGTGTGGAGACTGCGCAGCTGACCAGGACATGTTGGATAGTCATGTCTCTGTAAGGGGAAAAATACAAGAAAGCACACTTTAAAATGGCTGCCTGGCACATAAAGGGTTAACTGGGAAAGCCAAAAGAGCAGACACAGGCTCCTGCTGCTCAGAAATACTTAACAGACAAGCCATTTCCAAATCAGACAGTGACTCATAGCAAACAAACACCTCAGGAAGCCAAGCCAAGGGTCAAGACATATTTTAAGATAAGGAAAACCCGAAACAAAGAGCTTAGATTAACGTTAGGAAAACGCGGGAAAATATGAATGCGAGGAAACCAATTAGCACCTGAATGAGACGAAACTGACCATTGACAGATACAGACATGAGGAAATGTACCCATTCATATTATGTTAAATGTCGACCTGCTTGTACTCACTTAAACATGAAGGAAATGTACCCATTCATAAAAATGTTACCTACTTGTACTCACTTAAACGATGTGATAATGTTCGAATCACCGGTTTACCTATTGTGTAAAGGGTATAAAAATGAACCGCTCCCGACATACTAGTGAGAGAAGGTTTGCTACAGACATGTGCCTTGTCTCCACGGAGCTCCGTTTAATAAATCGTATTTTCTGAATCTCGAAGTCTGACTACTAGTGGATTTTTCCCACAACATCTCCAAGTAACAAAGGCACTAAAGGCTGAATTTTATGGCTCCTTGCCAATAGATTCGAAGGTTGGAGGGGTGGGGGGGCACGCAAAATCAGTGGCTAACCGGCCGCCTTCCCACCCACCCCTGACATGCCCTCCATTATTACAGAGGGTGGATAAGCTGTCAGGCAGCCAACCCACCCTGAAGCCTATTGAGACCCTTAAGTGAACAATTACTTGACACTTAAGGGCCTCATTCCATCACCCCCACAATTATCCAATCTATGGGAGAAGGAAAAAGCAAGGCAGGCAGCCCAGCAGCTTTGACAGTGCAGGCTACTGATGGGCAGGGAGGGGGTTACCTCCTCTGGAGGTGTCCCCTGTGTCCACAAGTGCAACCCACCCCCTCCTCCTCACCTGCACCCCCAAAGTAGGGAGGGAACAGTGGCACAGTGGTGAGCACGCTGCCTCACAGCACCAGGAAACCGGGTTCAACTCAGCCTTGGGTGACTGTGTGGAGTTTGCACATTTTCCCCATGGGTTTCCTTCGGATGCTCCGGTTTCCTCCCACAGTCCAAGGACGTGCAGGTTAGGTGGATTGACCAGGTTAAGTTGTCCCTTAATATCCCAAGATGTGTATGTTTGGTGAGATCAGCCATGGGAAATGTACGGGGTTAGTGGGGTCGAGTCGGGGAGAGGGCCTGGGTAAGATACTCTGTCAGAGAGTCGGTGCAGACTTGATGGGCAGAATTGCCTCTGCTGCACTGGGGTAGGGATTCATAGAATCCTACAGTGCAGAAAGAGGCCATTCGGCCCATCGAGTCTGCACCAACCACAATCCCACCCAGGCCCTATCCACATATCCCTACATATTTACCCACTCACCCCTCTAACCTATGTATCCCGGGACACTAAGGGGCAACTTAGAATGAGCAATCAACCTAGCCCGCACATCTTTGGACTGTGGGAGGAAGCCAGAGCACCCGGAGGAAACCCACGCAGACATAGGGAGAACGTGCAAACTTCACACAGACAGCGACCCGAGCCGGGATTCGAACCCAAGTCCCTGGAGCTGTGAAGCAGCAATGATAACCATTGTGCTGCCATGCCGCCCATGGATTCTATGATGGTGCTCTCTCTTTGTCCTTCCCTTGGCAGCCTGTCTAACACAATCTCCAAGCAATTTCCCAGCTCTCTGTGAGATATCCCATCCATTGCCACTGAAAATCCCCAGACTTCCCTAAAGTCCAGAAGACATCATCACAACTTCGTGGGGATTGGTTGTGGTCCTAGCAGTGGCCACTACTATCTTCTGGCATTGCTTTAGGTTGTGGGAGAGCAGGTAATCCATCCCCTTATAAAATTCACCTTACATAGTTTTTTAAAATTCATTTATGGGACATGGGCATCGCTGGCTGGCCAGCATTTATTGCCCATCCCTAGCTGCCCAAGAGCAGTTGAGAGTCAACCACATTGCCATGGCTCTGGAGTCACATGTCGGCCAGACCAGGTAAGGGCAGCAGATTTCCTTCCCTAAAGGACATTAGTGAACCAGATGGGTTTTTCCAACAATCAACAATGGTTTCATGGTCATCAATAGATTCTTAATTCCACCATCTGCCGTGGTGGGATTCGAACGTGCATCCCCAGAACATTAGCTGGGTTTCTGGAACAATGGACTAGTAATAATACCACTAGGCCATCACCTCCCCCAGTTTTACTGGGGTGTGGGGAAAAGACCAGTCAAGACAAATGTCGGCCTGACATCAAAGACCGTCTTCGGCTTTGTCTGGATGGGGGCTCTACCATCCCAGCAAAACCATTTTCTTAATGAGGGAGCAAAAGATGCCCCTATAAGGAGATGTTGTGTGTCTGTCCGGGAAAACAAACCCTTGTGAGGGAAGGGATTAGATGATTCACCCAGAAGGAAAAAAATGGAGAAATAAGAAACCTGGTCTGAAATGATTTTGTACACTTTAAAACAGAACATCAGTCAGACATGGAAATACGAAAAATGATCCCAACTGCTTTTCCTTTGGGCACCCAGATGCTTTGGCCTCAGGGATGATGGTGGTCCCACAAAGTGGGTCCAGATAAAAGTCTGTTGACTGTAAAAGGAGAGGGCAGAACAAAGAACAAAGAACAATACAGCACAAGAACAGGCCCTTCGGCTCTCCAAGCCTGCACCGATCATGTGTTCCTCACTAGACCATCCGTTTGCATCCCTCTATTCCCAGTCTGTTCATGTGGCTATCTAGATAGGTCTTAAATGATCCTAGCGTGTCTGCCTCAACCACCTTGCTTGGTAGTGCATTCCAGGCCCCCGCCACCCTCTGTGTAAAATACGTCCCCCGCATATCTGTATTGAACCTTGCCCCCCCTTATCTTGAACTAGTGACACCTTGTGTTTGTCATTTCTGACCTGGGAAAAAGCTTCCAACTGTTCACCCTATCTATGCCCTTCATAATTTTATAAACTTCTATTAGGTCGCCCCTCAACCTCTGTCTTTCCAGGGAGAACAACCCTAGTTTACTCAATCTCACCTCATAGCTAATACCCTCCATACCAGACAACAGCCTGGTAAACCTTTTCTGCGCTCTCTCCAAAGCCTCCACGTCCTTCTGGACGTCGTATTCCAAGAGAGAGATAAGTGTTTCTTAAGGTTTGATGAATAAGCATCTATACGGCCCAGGCATGATGAGCTGAATGGCCTCTCTCTGTGCCGTATAGCTTTCCTATGGTTGTATATGGAACAATGTTATGTGTTGATTTCAACACGGAAAGGTAGAGGAAGGTCAAAGACCATGAAGAGCTTGAAGCAAGAGAAGCCATTTCAAAGGAGAAATGGTTCTGCTCAATTTCCTTGAGTTTTGTGCTGCTGTATCATTGCTGGAAATGGAGTGGAAACTCCATTTATGTGCACAAATGAAATTACCCCCCATTTCTGATGAGGTTACTGCATTATCCCATCAGAAAGTCTGGTGGGATTCAGAGCCTATAGGGCAGACTTTGTTCTGGAAAGGTGGGCACAGTATGCTGGCATAATGCACCTGAATCAAGGAGCTTGAGGATTGGCAAATATGGGTCCTTAAAAGGCCTTGTCCACATATTCGGCATGTCTGCTACGACTCTCACTACTTTTTACAGATGCACCATAGAAGGCGTCCTTTCCGGATGTATCACAGTCTGGTATGGCTCCAGCTCTGACCAAGTCAACAAAGAACTACGAAGGGGTTGTGAACATAGCCCAGTCCATCAAGCAAACCAGCCTCCCATCCATTGACTCCGTCTACACTTCTGCTGCCTCGGAAAAGCAGTCAGAATAATCAAGGACCCCACGCACCCTGGACATACTCTCTTCCACCTTCTTCCGTCGAGAAAATGTTACAAAAGTCTGAGGTAACATACCAACCGACTCAAGAAAGGCTTCTTCCCTGCTGCCATCAAACTTTTGAATGGACCTACCATATAGTAAGCTGATCTTTCTCTACACCCTAGCTATGACTGTAACACTACATTCTGTACCCTTTCCTTTCCTTTCCTTCTCCCCTCTGAATGGTATATTTCATCTGTACAGCTCACAAGAAACAATACTTTTCACTGTATCCCAATACATGTGACAATAAAAAAATCAAATAAATCTAATCAAATATTTGAGAGTGAGCTGCCGCATGGATCAGATTTTCTTCTTTTCACATTAAAAGCTTGACCAACTTTCTATTCATAATCTGTCCTATGATCTTTTCTAACTCCAAGATTCTTGGTCAATGTGCAATGCCACTTGCTCAGCAAAGCCAAGGAGATTAATTCGGCAAGATCTACGGGTTGTCACTTCCCGAGTTATTTTCATGCAGGTTATCATAAACTTCGATTCCGATGATAAATTCCATTCGTTTCATATTGGGAACTAGTAGGCTCACGAGTTTCTGGTTATCCCGGGTGCATTGTGTGGTCTTCAAGGTTACCTTTGATTCTTATATTAAATAGACTCCCCCTCGTACCTTTGCAGTGAAAGATGTACTCAGTGGACGTACTTCGGATGCAAAATTGTGCTAACAACTCAGAAGACATAGATCAGCCGGCAGTTCTGAACATCTAAAATATTAATACACTAAAATATTAGTGTGTGGTATTATTACAATAACTCATTTGGGAGCCACAGAATTTTACTAGCACTGAATTTACTATGCGCAGTTAATAATAGCAATATCACATTAGAATGTTTCAAAAATCATTAAAACTGAAGGATTGTGACTATTCTTTCCAATACCTATCAGATGCAAAAGTTTAATTGTGACAGGCTTTGACGTACAGCAAAAGTCAGTCCAAGCCATTAATGAGCATTTTCACTGTGTTAATGATATGGTTAACCAATTGAAGCATCCTTATCTTATCCTCTAATTGGTGCACAAGTCAAAACAGCAACCAAAGGTCATACAAAGTGCAATGGGAAAATAACATGCAAAGTGACTGTAAAAAGGACCACAAACCACAGATTTCAGAGATAAGAAAATCTGAAAATGGAAAAAGTGCTCATTACTCCAATGCAAGCGTCAATCATTCTTGAAAGGAGATAGCAATAAGAAATAAAATGAGTATCATTTCTTAAGTGAAAGGAAATCCAAAGTAATGTTGGTGAAGTTAGGAATATCTGGAATGCCAGCCTAGGCTGTTTACAGTTTTCTCTCGCTCCTGAGGCAAAAGGTTTTGGCTTCAAAACTTCAACCCAGATTTGTACATGTAAATTAAACGAACGCGTTATTGAGACACACTGCTGCATTGTATGAGGTCCTTTTTTTCAGGAAAGGAAACATTGAGACCTGTCTGCTCTTTCAGAATCATATAAGATTCCACAGCGCTAACTTTGAACCCCTCAATCAAGGTACCGAAACAGAATATCTCGCCATTTAGCCAATTGCTATTTGTGAATTCTTGCCATATGTAAATCGGTTGCTTAAAAAAAATTTCATTGGCTGTGGAGTATTTAGGAATGGTCTGAGATCATAAAAGGTAATTCGAATTTTTTTGTCTTGATTTATTATTGTCAAAGGTATTAGTATACAGTGAAAAGTATTGTTTATTACACTCTATACAGACAAAGCATACTGTACATAGGGAAGGAAAGGAGAGAGTGCAGAATGTAGTGTTACAGTCAAAGCTAGGGGTGTAGAGAAAGATCAGCTTAATGTAAGGTAGGTCCATTCAAAAGTCTGATGGTAGCAGGGAAGATGCTATTCTTGAGTCAGTTGGTACATGACCTCAGATATATAATTTCAAATTAAATTCAATATTAAATTCAATAATAAATTTAATATAAATTCAAGCGATATAAATGCAAGCCTTCCATTATCCAGGTAGAGACTTGTAGATATACAAAGAGACCCAATGAGAAAGGCTTCAGGCAATAGGGACAATTCAACCTAAACAGCCCATGGAGAAACTGATGTGGAGCAGATGCAGTACCAGGTATTAGACCTCATCCAAGCCTTTGGGATTCCAATCCAGTTTGTTAGTGAAAAATACCCCCAATGAATCATTTCTGTTTAACTATTTACATTCAAATAAATTCAGATAAATGATCGAAGCACAGTGGCACAGTGGTTAACACTGTCTCACAGCACCAGGGACCCGGATTCAATTCCGGTGATTTGATTTATTATTGTCACATGTATTAACATACAGTGAAAAGTATTGTTTCTTGCGTGCTATACAGACAAAACATACCGTTCATAGGGAAGGAAACGAGAGAGTGCAGAATGTAGTGTTACAGTCATAGCTAGGGTGTAGAGAAAGATCAACTTAATGCAAGGTAAGTCCATTCAAAAGTCTGACAGCAGCAGGGAAGAAGCTGTTCTTGAGTCGGTTGGTACGTGACCTCAGACTTCTGTATCTTTTTCCCGATGGAAGAAGGTGGAAGAGAGAATGTTCGGGGTGCTTGTGGTCCTTAATTATGCTGGCTGATTTTCCGAGGCAGCGGGAAGTGTAGACAGAGTCAATGGATGGGAGGCTGGTTTGCGTGATGGATTGGGCTACATCCACGACATTTTGTAGTTTCTTGCAGTCTTGGGCAGAGCAGGAGCCATACCAAGCTGTGATACAACCAGAAAGAATGCTTTCCGTGGTGCATCTGTAAAAGTTGGTGAGAGTCGTTGCTGACATGCCAAATTTCCTTCGTCTTCTGAGAAAGTAGAGGCTTTGGTGGGCTTTCTTAACTATAGTGTCGGCATGGGGAGACCAGGACAGGTTGTTGGTGATCTGGGCACCTAAAAACTTGAAGCTCTCGACCCTTTCTACTTCGTCCCCGTTGATGTAGACAGGCCTTGGGTCACTCTCTGTGCAGAGTTTGCATGTTCTCCACGTGCCTGCTCCTTAGTGTCAGGGGGAGTTAGCAGCTAAATATATGGAGTAATGGGGATAGGGTGGGATTGTTGGTGCATGTTCAATGGGCCGAATAGCCTCCTTCTGCACTGTACGGATTCTATGATATAGATAATGGTTGGACAACGGGTCAGACTGCTGAACCAATCTAATAATTAGAAATGGTATTGGTCCATATCACTTTGGAGATTTCTTCAAAACATCAAATTGTAAATCATAATCCTCTTAATTCTCTGGATGAATATTAAACTCACTCGATCAAAATGTTGAGAGTGTACTATTAGAAATGGTGACCGAAAATTTCCCATCTCACCCGCCACTAGAATTCTGATTAATAAATAAACTTTATCTGTGTACACAGTATGGACAGCATTGGTCTGAGGAGAACATTTTTACTTTGAATGAAAAGATTTTAAAGAATGCATTCCCTGGTGCAAACCAGGGAGTGATGTCTGTCACAGTCAGTGCTGTGGTAGCTGCATGTGTTGAAACTGGTGTTCGGAGAGTCATGTCTCAGAATCATCGAATCACAGAAACCGACAGAGCAGAAAAGGCCCTTTGGCCCATCGAGTCTGCACCGATGCATGAAAGGCCCTGACCTGCCAACGTAATCCCACTTGCCAGCACTTGGCCCATAACCTTGAATCTTATGGCTTGCCAAGTACTCATCAAGGTACTTTTTAAAGGATGTGATGTATCCTGCCTCCCCCACCCTCCCAGGCAGTGCATTCCAGACCTTCACCACCCTCTGAGTAAAAATGTTTTTTCTCAAGTCCTCCTAAACCTCCCACCCCTCACTTTTAACTTGTGTCTCCTCATAACTGAGCCTTCAACTAAGAGGGACAGCTGCTCCCTATCCACCTTGTCCATGCCCCTCATAATCATGAACACCTCAATCATGTCAATGAATATGAGTTGTGAGGATGATGCAAAGGTGTTTCAAGGGGATTTGGACAGGATTAGTGAGTAAGAAAGAACATAGCAGCAGTAGGGATATATGCCAAAATCTTGCGCCTGTTCACCATCGGGATCTTATAGTCCCAGCGATGTCACACCCCCATCATGGGTTTCAAAGATATTGGGCCATGAGTTCTAACCAGCATCAGAAAATGATGATCCACCGGAACTACAAGAGTTCAAAGTGCACTTGGTTGATTGATTGAGACTTCCACTGGGCAGAACTGCTTGGGAAGCCGCAATGAAAGACCGCTGCAGGTCCCAGTGCAGTCCACCTCTGGTGAACTCAGGGAGGTCACGCCCCTTTTTTTACTGCACTGGCTGCCATAAAGCAGGTAGTTATAGAGGACCCACTGAAATTGACAGACAATAGGAAAGGTAAATGTCCATCTAAGTGGGTGGGATTTGGCAGGTTGGCAGGGATGTACCGGGTCACTAGCTGGGGGTGCATTTTGGGAGGGTGGGGTCAGGTCGGAGGGGCCAGGTCAGTAGGGGTGATTGGAAGCCAATGGGGAGATTTGGACGTCAGAGACGGTGGTGGTGGGGGTGGGGGGGGGGGGGGGGGGGGGGGGGGGGGGCGGTGGTCGGGGTTTGGTTGGGTCAGGATGAGTCGGGTGCGATTCAGGTCAGGTGGGGTTAGGCGTCGTGTCTGGGAGTATCAGAGGTCGGGGAGGGGTCTGGGTTGGGTCGGGTAAAGGTTTAAATTCGGGTCCGCAGGTTGGGGGCAGAGGGAGGGAGTTCCGTGCATCTAGAGGTCAGGGGAATCTCATGGGGGGAAGTTGGGGTGGAGGAGGGGGAGTGATGAGTTAGGGTGGGTGGGGGTCCAAAGTGTGGCGTGTGTCCTGTGCGGGACTCAGTCTGGGTGTTTAAGATAGTTACGCTGAAATTAGAAATGGTTTTATATCTCCCAACTCTTTCAAAATAACCATGAGTGTAACTCTGGCAGAACCATCTGAAGATAGTGATTTAAATCATTTTATCAGGTGGTTCACAAAGCAGGGCAATGGCCCAGGGGAAGTCCATGCTTCTGGACAATTGCCATATAAACCCCAACCTGGGACCTTCTGAGAGGAATTCCCCAGCACATTTTTGGGATGCTCCCCAAATCCGACGCTGCGGGACCAGGAGGTTACGGGCTCTGATTTATGCAATCTGTGAGTAGCAACATCAACCTCCGCACAGAACTGGCCTTTCACCTCAGTGGTGGAGCATAGTGTTGAAGCACAGATATGAGTTATAATCATGAGGTTAACTGGCCCTGTTTTAATTGAGAGGCAAGTGGAGGGGTCAAGTTCTGAACCATTTTTGGGGGGGTTCTATCATCGCTAGTAAAGTAGGTTTCTTATTGTGAAGCCTATACCTTGTTAACACATTTCCCCAGAATTCTTGTCATGTCAGATGAGCATTTAATGTTTTTCTTGCAATAATTCCCCTTTAGTAAGACTGGTCTCTCGTCGGGAAGCTATGGAAATGTTCAACCTATCAAGTTCCATGTTGATTACAGCAGGCTTGTGTGCATCATTGACCAACTGCAAGTTGTCTGTAAATCCTGTGCAAATTTTTCTGATGCTCATTCTTGCCAATTAAAGAATTGGCATTGTCTTTCTTTTAGTTTGTTTTGTTTGTTTGCCTGGTGCGATGGATCCTGTCCACTTAATGGACAGAGACTCTATAAGCTTATTTTAACAAATAGGCCATGGTGGGTGAGGACTTCATTAATCAGGGTTCCCAGTTTGAAGTGCACATGCTAACTCCCTTCGCTCCCACAGTAATGTTGATGCATCACGCCAACACTGCATCAGACTTTTGAATGTACTTACCTCGCACTGAGCTGATTTTTCTCTACACCTTAGCTATGACTGTAACACTACATTCTGCACTCTCTTCTTTCCTTCTCTATGAACGGTATGCTTTGTCTGTGTAGCATGCAAGAAACAATACTTTTCACGGTGTACTAATACATGTGACAATAATAAATCTAATCAAATCAAATCACACACATAACAATACTATATAACTGTAATAGCCCATGAAAATATATTTTAAAATATTAGCATAATTCTGGCAGCTCTAATCTGCTCCCTCGTATTCAAATGTTAGAAAAGCCTTGGATTTATATATCACTCAGGAATGTCACAAACAGTTACAATACAATGCATTAATTCAGGGCGCAGTCATTGTTATGTCAGTACATACAACAATCACCTTGAATGCATAATTACCTCAAACAACAAGAGCTATAGCAATACAATCTGCATCATGATTTTATCTCTTGAATAATATCTTTCACTTTTTTTTAGAAGAATTGCAGCAAAGTACAGATCGATGAAAGCACGATGCTTGAAAACCATAAATTCTGGTATGTTTGTCCTTGGCTGTTTACTAGTGCCTGGATTCATAGTCAGATCTCAGAAACTACAAAAGATTGACACGGAATCATACTCATATTCAATTATCCATAGCACCATGGAGTTCCAGTTCAAATGGTCAATGCTGCTACCAGAAATGTAATTTAACGTTTGTGGTAGCTCACCTCAACTTGACCGTAACATAAGAAAGTTAAACATGGCTGTCTGAGAATTTGAATTTAGCTGCTATAAGCAAAAGTGACCATGAAGTTGTAGGATTGATCTAAAAACCAAACTGGCTCAGTAGTGCCCTGTATATGAAGGACACCATTTCTAGTCTGACCTATATGTGATTCAAATCCCACACCAACATTGTTTCCTGTTCACTACTCATGAGAGGCATGGTGGCACAGTATCATAGAATCCCTACAGTACAGAAAAAGGCCATTCAGCCTATCAAATCTACACCGACCATATCCCACCCAGGCCCTTTTCCCTCAACCCCACACATTTGCCCCGCTATTCCTTCAGATGCTAGGGTCAATTTAGCAAGGCCCATCAACCTAACACGCACGTCTTTGGACTCTTTGAGGAAACCGGAGCACCCGGAGGAAACCAACACAGGGAGACATGGGGAGAAAGTGCAAACTCCACATAGAGAGTGACCTGAGGCCGGAATCGAACCTGGGTTCCTGGCACTGTGAGGCAGCAGTGCTAACCACTGTGTCACCGTGCCGCCCTCAGTAGTTAGCACTTCTGCCTCACTAAAATTGGCCATGCTAAATTGTCCCTTCATGTCAGGGGGATTAGCAGGGTAAATATGTGGGGTTATGGGGATGGGGCTTGGGTGGGATTGATGTTGGTGCAAACTCGATAGGCAGAACAGCCTCCTTTCGCACCATAGGGATTCTATGATTCTATACCCTCCAAAGTAGCATAGCATTCTGGGAATGTGGTTTGATCAATAATACCAACCTTGTCAGTGACATGCATATCTCAAGAGTAAATAAGAAAATCATTATTTTGCAATGAAGTCACAACATGTATTTTTTTTCTTTCATCATGCAAGAAAAACATAATAAATCTTTCATATTTTCCTTTTAAAAATATTAAACGAAATGTGATTTTTCATTACATCTGCGTTCAGTCCCTTGATGCCAGTAACTAATCATCGTTTTATATTAAAATGTTAAAAGGACAGGTAGCAAAGTTATATGTCCAGCTGATTTAGTTTTAAAAGCCTTTTGGAACACGGTATCCTCATTCCTCCTGTGACTTCATTAATGAATGCACATAGAAGGTGCCAATTAATTTGTTGTAAAATGTTGTATGGTGTGAAATTTCAAATTATATTATAATTGTAATTGCCACTTTAAATCAAGTAGATCAAATAATCAAATTCAACTTGTAATTTCAGAAAGATCACCCATTAATTAAAGGAAATTTAATGCATCAGGTATTGCATCACAGTGAGAGATAATGAAGCCTTATACTTAAATATTTCATAGTAGATTCATACGTTTGCAGATGATAAAGGGGTTATCTGTGAATAACTAGCTATGTGAGTCAGTGGGCGGTAGTAAACTGTACCTCCAGTTTGACTTAGCAGCCCATTTTTAGTGATCCAAAGAAAAGTAGGACAATGCTTGTCTTGCTCATTCAAACGAGATCCACCCTCTAATAAGTGGCTTTCAAGAGCGTTTTACTCAATATAACTCGGCAACTCTGTTTGATAGCACAGAAGAAATTAAAACCGGTGACAAATTTTCTTCTTTCAGCGAAAAGTGGGAGAATGCGTGGTCCTCTCTATAATTAGTGAACGCTAATGAAAATGTGCGAGCGCACAGCTTCAGAATGTGATATTTCAGAAAACAGAGTCTTATTAGTGGACCATCAATTATGGTCAAGCATCACATTCCGCTGAATTCCATCAAGAGGTTTTTATATGCACTATTCATTTTCACTACATTGTTGCCAGTGATGATGTATGGTAGATGGCTGGCTTTTTAAAATTCTTCATGGGATGCGGGCATCTCTGGCGAGGCCAGTATTTATTGCTCATGCCTAATTGTCCTTGAGAAGTTCCAGGTTTTTTTGGTCTGGCGACAGTGAAGGAACGGCGATAAAATTTCAAGTCAGCATGGTGTGTGTCTTGGAGAGGAACTTGCAGGTGGCGGTGTTTTCAGGTATCTGCTACCATTGGCCTTCTAGGTGACAGAGATTGTGGGTTTGGAAGATCCTATCGAAGGAGCCTTGGTGAGTTGCTGCAGTGCATCTCGTAGATGGTAGACACTGCTACCACCATGCATTGATGGTGGAGGCAGTGACTATTTAAAGTGATAGATGGGGTACCAATCAAGGAGTTGCTTTGTCCTGGATGCTTTCAAGCTTCTTGAGTGTTGTTGGAGCTGCACTCATCCAGACAAGTGTCGAGCACATTCCATCACATTCCTGACTTGTGTCACTTCAATGATGGACGGGCTTTCAGGAGTCAGGATGTTAGTTACTCACTGCCGATTTCCAAATATTTGACCTGCCTTTGTAGCCACTGCATTTATATTGCTAGTCCAGTTTCATTTCTGGTAACTTCCAGGATGTTGTGAGTGGGGGATTCAGTGATGGTACTGCTATTCATGTCAATGGTTAGATTCTCTTTTGTTGGAGATGGTCATTGCTTGGAATTGTATGCCACAAATGTTACTTGCCAGCACTTGTCAGCCCAAGCCCGAATATTATTCAGGTCTTGCTGCATATGGCCTCAAATTGGCACTGGACATCGTACAATCAATGGTGAACCATCTGTGAACACCTCCATTTTTGACTTTATCGGGAAGGAAACATCATTGATAAAACAGTTGAAGATGTTTGGGGCTAAGACACTCCCCTGCTGAGGAACTGCCATATGTCCCAGCACTGAGATAAATGACCTTCAACAACCACACCATCTTCCTTTTTGCGAGATATGATTCCACCGAGTGGACTGTTTTACCCTGACTCAAGCTTTGTTAGGGCCCCTTGATGCCAACTTGGTCAAATACTGCCTTGATGTCAGGGGCAGTCACAATCACCAGACTTCAGCTCTTTTGTCCATTTTTGGATAAAAGCTAACATGTCAAAGGTAAAGCCACCTGTTTTCACATGCCTTCAAATAGTTTGCTTACTGTATTCTGGAAACTAGTCTTCCTATAATTTGATAGCCATACTCTATCAAATGTCCAAATTCTGAGATCACAGAATCCCTACAGTGCAGAAGGAGGCCATTCAGCCCATTGAGTCTGCACTGACCACAATCCCACCCAGGCCCTATTCCCATAACCTCTCATATTTATCCTGCTAATCCCCCTGACACTAGGGTTAATTTAACATGGCCAGTCAACCTAACCTGTATATCTTTGGGCTGTGGGAGAAAACCGGAGCACCTGGAGGAAACCCACGCAGGCACGGGAAGAATGTGCAAACTCCACACAGACAGTGACCCAAAGCCAGAATTGAACCCGGGTCCCTGGCGCTGTGAGGCAGCAGTGCTAACCATCGTGCCACCATGCTGCCCTTTATGTTGATTGATCTAATCACAAAACTAATCAGTCTTACAATAAGATCTCTGGTTGTGAAAAATGCCTCTTAACTAGATGGTTCCCCCTTATCTGTCCCTCTCCCTACTCCACCTTGCCACAGAATGGTGAGTTCCCAAATCCATTGACAATCCCCCGGTAGCTGATGATTCTAGGCCCCCTCAGAAGTAAATTCTCTGGACAAGCCTTTGTGAAGCTCCACCTGAATTCTCTCTCCAGGTTCAAATCTTATAGGATGATCTGTTGTCGATTGGCGCCTAAGATCCTGATTGCAACACTCATAGAACCAAAGGGCAGACTTTTCCCATTCAGCCTGCCACAGGAATCGTAGTAGGCCGGACAGGACCATGCATAATTCTGTTTACCTCGGGCGGATTTTCTGGTCTTGGGGCGAGCGCGGCTGGAGAATCCCACCCATGGAATCCCTAAAGTGCAGAAGGAGGCCATTAGGCCCGTTAAGGCTGCATCAACTCTCTGAAACTGCATCTTATCTAGGCCCACCTTCCTACCCTTATTCCTGTAACCTTGCACATTTACCATGGCTAATTCACTTAACCTACATATCTTTTGGACACTAAGGGGTAATTTAGCTTGGCCAATCCACCTAACCTGCACATCTTTGGCTTGTGGGAAGAAACCAGAGCACCCTCAGGAAACCCATGCAGACACGGGGAGAACGTACAAACTCCCCACAGTCAGTCACCAAAGGCTGGAATTGGGAACATGAGAAGTGTTCTGTCTAGACTTGGGATTCTCTCACTTGGATCTATCCTTTAGTTGCATTAGACTCCAATTAGGTGAAGAAAGAGTGCAAGTTTGTGCCTTGGATTCTTCAGATTGTCCTTCACATCCTAAAATCACTGCGTAAGATATTGGTGCCCAGACAGCAACATTCTTTTATGTGCTGATCCCATGAGTTCTCAATCCCTGGACTCAGCAAATAAGTCAGATTTAAACTGCTGTTGGGAAAGGGGACGTCCGTACCACACAGATTGCAAAATATTTATGGGTAGCCTCCTCCGTAATGAGTGGCGAGCACACTTCACCTCCAACTGTATAGCTCAAACTATTATTTGATGATAAAAGCTCTGACGAAGGGTCATTCTGACTCGAAGCTTTGGCTGTATTCTCTCTCCATTGATGCTGACTGACCTGCTGAGGTCTTCCAGAATTTTCTGTTTTGTGTCTATTATTTGATGGTTTACAAAAAACAATGCTGAATGTTAATGGCATTCACATTGCCCAGTTCAAATTATTGGGTAAACCAATTTATTTATCACAAGCAAGCAACTGAAAGGGTGGGGAATATGTTATATCTAAGCCACATTGGTATACTAGTAACATGCAAAGTACTGGTCTCCGTATTACAATAAGAATACAGAGGGCATTGGAGAATGAACAATTCTTTTTTTTGCCAGAATGATTCCAGAACTGAGAGTTTGTAACTGTTGGGAGAGATGAAACAGACTGGAGCTCTTTTCTCTCGAAAGGAGAGGTCTCATTATTAAGGGGTTTGATGGAGTAGATGTGAAGGGCGGGACCTTCTAGCTCTTCCTGGTTGACGGGATCTTCTGCTCCTGCTGAAGGCAAGCCCCCATGATGGGTTCCCCTGCAATAGGACGGATGAGTCATGCTAAAAGCCATAGACAGGGGGATCCTGCCAGTGACTAAAATTGAGCTGTCTCTGCCACCAGAAAATAAGCTGCAGGGGCGGGAGGGGGTGGGGGCGGGAGGAGGTGGGGGCGGGGGCGGGGGGTGGGGGCGGGGGGGGGGGGGGGGGCAGTGTGGAGGGGGGGGGCAGTGGGGGGGGAGGGGGGCAGTGGAGGGGGGGATTCCCACCTGAAGAACAATATTTATGCTTATGAAAGAATTCAAAACTAGAGTAATAAGTATAAGATAGTTATTAATAAATCAAATAAAAACTTTAGGAGAAACGGCTTTAACCAGAGAGTAAGTAGAAAGTGGAACTTGCTAACAGATGGAATGGTTGAGGCAAGTAGCATAGACACACGTAAGGGGAAGCTAAATAAATACATGTGGAAGGAAGGAATAGAAAGATATCTAGTTAGGGAGAGATTAAGTAAGGTGGGAGGAATCTTGTGTGGAGGATAAACACTAACATAGACAAGTTGAGCTGAATTGTTTTTTCAATACTGCAGAATCTTTCTAATGTGTGTAGTTTGTGCTTGCAGCAAGTGGAATGAATGACTCATCCTTCTCCTGTGACATTGATAATTGTCGCTGATCCTTGCATGTTGGCATTAGAAACACAAGGAATTCAAATACTATAATGCTAAACTGCAGGATGTTCCTTCAAGCACAGCTTAATGGCAATAAATTGAACATCATGATGTACTGCCATGTATTTGTGTGTTTTAGTGAGGAAATATGTCGAAACACAGAAAATAGGAGCATGTATGGGCAGTTTGGCTCATCGAGACTTCTCCGCCATTCATTGTGATCATGGTTGATCCTTTATTTCAATGTCATACTCCCACTCTCTCCCCATACCCCTTGATGCTTTTAGTGTCTAGAAATACAAATCTTTATTTCTTAAATGTACTGAGTGACTTGACCTCCACAGTTTCACGTGGTACAGAATTCTGCAGGTTCGTCATTCTCTGAGTGAAGATATTTCTCCTCATCTCAGTCGTAAATGGCCTACCCCATATCCTGAGATGAATATATGACTAGGAAGTGGAAGAATAGTGGGAAAGGATCCATCATCGACCCATGCAAAGAGAAGCACTCAGCCCAAATTCCCTTTAGGGCTCCTGCTACAGGATTTGCAGAGTTATCTCTTCAAATTGGCTTAACGGCCTGTAGTGGTGGGGCAAGCCTCCTGTGCATCTTTGCACCCTCCAGTTAGTTCTTCACATTGCCATCAGATAAATGGCACTCTTATGTTTGAAATTTTGAAAAACAGAGGCACCGGAACCCAAGTTCCCATCCTGCTTCACAAACAGAAACAGAAAATGCTGGCAAATCTCAGAAGGTCTGACAGCATCTGTGGAGAAAGAACAGAGCCAACGTTTCGAATCTGGATGACCCTTTGTCAGAGTTAAAGGAAACTGGAAATAGGATGAGATTTATCCTGTTGTGTGTCGGTGGGTGAAGCAGTAGGGGCTGGATAGAGGGCTAGTGATAGGTGGAGGCTCGGGAAAGATTGACAAAAATGTCATGGACAAAAAGACAAAGGGAATATAAATGGTGATGATCGCGACTAAGAAGAGTGCTGATAGCAGCACATTCATGGCAGAAGAAAGATAAGCAATGTGACAAAGGAAAACCTGAAACAGGTAACAGATGGCCCAAGTAGGGGTGAGGTGGAGGGTGGTGGGGCGGCGGGGGGGGGGGGGGGGGTGGGTGGGAAGGGTAGAGAGAGACAGTGATAAAGGATTAAAAAATGGAAAGTGGGACAAAAAAGGGATAGAAAAATGAATCAATGGAAGAAATGAAAATAAATTGATAGAAATAGCAAATGGGTGAATGTGGGTGGAGGAGAGAGTTTGCAATCTGATGTTATTGAACTCAATGTGAAGTCCGGAAGGCTGTAACGTGCTTAATCGGAAGATGAGATGCTGTTCCTCCAGTTTGCTTTGGGCTTCACTGGAACATTGCAACAGGCCAAGGATGGATATGTGGACATGAAAGCAGGGTGGTGTGTTGAAATGGCAAGCGATGGGAAGGTCTGGGTCCCGCTTGCGGACAGACCGAAGGTGTTCTGTGTTTGGTCTCTCCAATGTAGAAAAGACCACATTGGGAGCAGTGAATACAATAGACTAGATTGAAGGAAGTGCATGTGAAGTGTTGCTTCACCTGAAACAAGTGTTTGGGACCCGGTTGGTGAGCAGGTGGGGCAGGTGTTGCACCTCTTGCGATTGCATGGGAAGGTGCCATTGGCGGTGGGTGAGGTGTTGGGTGTGATGGAGGAGTGGACCAGGGTATCCCAGAGACAATAGTCCCTGCAGAATGCTGATGGGGGTGGGGTGAGGGGAAGATGTGTTGCGTCGTGGCATCATGTTGGAGTTGGCGAAATGATGGAGGATGATCTTTTGAATGCGGTGGCTGGTGGGGTGAAAATTGAGGACAAGGGGAACGAAAGGGGAATAATATCCACACTGATAATTACGGAGAAGAATAGTAGCCATATTAATAACTGTGTCCAGTGAAAGGGTTAAAAGAGGCAAACCACATAGACAAAAACACCTGCACAGAGTTTAGCTGCAGAGTCATGCATACCAGGATACCGAGTTGTAGGCTGATAGTTCCAGGCAAAGAAAGATTGTCCAAGTGACAGATCTGACCTTCAGATAGCATAGGGAAGAAGATACAATAGTGTGGGATTGTTTTTGTCTCCAGTTGGGAGAGGCCATTAAACCAGACATTTGGTCATGGGAGGATTAATTTGAGATTTAAAATTCAGACATAGCTACGGTGTCAAAAGATAGTTAATAACCTGCTGATGTAATAAAACCCCACACTGATTGGATATTATAATTTAGCAAGCGTGCAACGATTGTGATCGGTTTTAATATCTGTGCCTTGAGAATGACGTAACCTTGATCAATAACTGTGAGCGGATAGAGATAACTCCTACACCTCGATTGGCATATGCTAATTAGTTGTAATCAAATTTGAAACTATAACTGCTTGTGTATTTCTGAATTCTGTACTCTGACTGGTCTTAAGGACCTGATTCAGAATCTTATAGCTCTAGTTTATCCAAGCATTTTGAACCACTCTGTGACTTTGTCTGGCTACTTCAAGGGAACAAAAGTTATAACTGCATTAATGAGTGGAGCCTTTTCAACAGGGATCCTATCCAGGTTATGGGAGGCAGGGGAAGGGGTGGGATGAGAGGCATGAGTGATGGGTCAGACATGGTTGACAGCCCTGTCAACTTCAGTGGGTGGGAAACCATGATTAAGGAAGAAATAAAGCTTCTCAGCGGTGCCATTTTGGAAAGTGGCATCATCAGAACAGATGCAATGGAGGTGAAAGAACTAAGGGAAGGGAGGGGAGTCCTTACAGGATGTAGGGTGTGAAGAACTATATTCGAGCTTGTATGTCAGTAAATGAAGCTGCGGCATGCTGTGAGATTTTACTGGAAAGAAAGAACTTGCACCTATATCATGTCTTTTACAGCCTCATGATAGTTTGCTGCTGAGGAAGTAAAGTCAGTATTGTAATGTATGAAACAGGACAATTAACATATAGCAATGTCACTCAGATAGTAATGAGATAAATATTGAGTGCAATATTATAGATGTAAATGCAGTGAAATTTCCAGATTCGTGTAGCAGCTTGCAGAGTTCACCTTGAGCAACCTTGGCACTTATATGACCCTTTGAAATGACTGTGAGGCTGCCTGAGTATTCTCCAAACAGCCCCAGACAAGTTGCAACAGTCTGAGTGGACACTCTATGGCAAGCATATTTTCTCACTTATTTTAATCTCGGGGAACTGGTTAAATATAGAAACATAGAAGATAGGAGCAGGAGGAGGCCATTTGGCCCTTCGAGCCTGCTCCACCATTCATCACGCTCATGGCTGATCGTCCAAGTCAATAGCCTAATCCTGCTTTCTCCCCATAACCTTTGATCCTGTTCGCCCCAAGTGCTATATCCAGCCGCCTCTTCGTTCTTCCATTTGAATGTTGGGTGGTGTGATTGGGGGGTGTGGGGTGGGTGTCGGGGGGGGGGGATGGTTTGTGGGGTGTAGATGGATCTTTGAAAGGTGGGGTGGGTATCGGGGTGTGGGTGTCGAGGGGTTGGTTGTTGGGGTGTGTCAGGAGGGTGGGTGTTGGGAGGTGGGTGTTGGGGGGGTGTGTGTTTGGGGGTGGGTGTCAGGGGCTGGGTGTTGAGGAGTGGGTGTTTGGGGGGTGTCGGGGGGTGGGTGTCAGGGGGTTGGTTGTTGGGTGGTGTTGGGAGGGTGGGTGTTGGGGGTTGGGTGTTGGGGGGGTGGGTGCCGGGGCGGTGGGTGTCGGGGAAGTGGGTGTTGAGGGGTGGGTCTATACTCAATGGAATTTAGAAGGATGAGGGAGATCTAATTGAAACTTACAGAATACTGAGAGACCTAGATAGAGTGGACATGGAGAGGATGTTTCTACTAGTAGGAGAGACTAGAACTCAAGGACACAACCTCAGAGTGAAGGGACACTCCTTTAAAACTGAGATGAGGAGGAATTTCTTCAGCCAGAGGGTGGTGAATCTGTGGAACTAATTGTCGCAGAGGGCTGTGGAGGCCAGGTCATTGAATGTCTTTAAGACAGAGATAGATAAGTTCTTGATTAATAAGGGGATCAGGGATTACGGAGGGAAGGCAGGAGAATGGGGATGAGAATCATATCAGCCATGATTGAATGGCAGAGCAGACTCAATGGGTCAAATGGCCTAATGTTCTTATGATCTAAATATTTTGGAAACTTCATTCAAATCACCTTTCGAATGCAAAAGAATATAAATGCTAGTTGGTGTAATCTCTTCTCAACATTTAAATCTGGGAGCTGAGGTACCATTCTGGTCAACCTGTGCAACACTTTCTCCAAGCTATCATACTGTCCCTAAGGTGTGGTGTGCAGAATAGCTCAGAGTACTTCATATGTGGTCTGACCATATCTGTGTATCTTAAGCATGACTTCAGCAATCTTGCATTCTAATCTTCTCAATATAAAGGCCTGCATTCCATTAACCATTTTGATTTATTTTCTGTACCTGATCTTATGGTCTTTTAGTTATCTAAGGAACTGGATCCCCAAGTCACTTTGGACGCCACTATCTCCAGCTGTTTTATCATTTAGAAAGTATCCCCCATCCCACCACAGCACAGTACTGAAACAGCTGTTATCAAGATCACAAGTTTTACTTGGAAAAGTAAAGAATTGGAAGAATGCTTGGCAGCTTAGCTTGCTCAGTTTTGGGGTAAGAGGGGGAAGGTAGCAGCAGCTGGGGGGAGCGGGGGAAAGGGCGGCAGCTGGGGGATGCTTCCATCACCAGCCACTTTTTCCAAGTCAGATTTGAGACTTTGATAGGAACTATTTTTGTACTGTGAAGGGGAAGGGGATACCTGATCGCAGGTGGTGAGCACTGCAGCCTCATAGCTCCAGGGACCTGGGTTCAATTCCAGTCTTGGGTGACTGTCTCTGTGGAGTTTGCATTACTCTCCGTGCCTGCGTGGGTTTCCGCCGTATGCTCCAGTTTCCCCTCCAAAGATGTGCAGGTTAGGTGGATTGGCCATAATAAGTTGTCCCTTAGTGTCCAAGATGTGTAGGTTAGGGAAATTAGCGGGGTAAATATATGGGGTTATGAGAATAGGGCCTGGGTAAGATGCTCCATTGGAGAGTCGGTGTAGACACAATGGGCCGAATGGCCTCCTTCTGCACTGTCAACATTCTATAAGGGGTGAGATTCTGTGGCCTCTCCATGGCAGGTTTCTTGGCGGTGGGAAATAGCCCACTGTTCGCCCACGGCGGGATATTCTGGCCTCTCCACTGTCAATGGGCTTTCCCATTGAATCCACCCCACGGTGCTGGCAAACCCATGACGGCAGTGTGCCATTATTGGCATGACCAGTAGATTCCACCGACATGAGCATTGTAGTTACATTGGGATCAGGTGCTTCTGATGTTAACCCTTTACTCTACAGGATACTTGATGTGATAGGGGACGCTGACAAAACAGAAAGGATAAAACAGTTGCCTGTCACTGGAGGCTTTCAGCACCCAGCTACAAAAGAGAACTGCAGCCAAACAATTTGTGTTCCCGGCATTACCCGTCATACCCAAACCCTTTCCTCGTCCTTCCATTCTCCACTTTGTAATCACCAACATCCAGCAAAATACCAAAATTACCATTCATGTCACTGGGCAGAAACATAAATGTTTTAAGACAAGAAGTCTCACAACACCAGGTTAAAGTCCAACAGGTTTATTTGGAATCACGAGGTTTCGGAGCGCTGCTCCTTCATCAGGTGAGTGGAGAGGTAGGTTTACAAACATGGCATATATAAGCAAAGACACAATTGCAAGTCTTTACCTATACATGCCGTGTTTGCAAACCTACCTCCACTCACCTGATGAAGGAGCAGCGCTTCAAAACCTCGTGATTCCAAATAAACCTGTTGGACTTTAACCTGGTGTTGTGAAACTTCTTACTGTACCTACTCCAGTCGAATGCTGGAATCTCGACATCATAAATGTTTTAAACAGCTATTTGGTGCTAACATGTTTTGCACCTTGCTGTGTGGGCCACAAGTGTCTGTGTAATGTCCTATTCCATTTGAAAATGGGTGGCAGGGTGGCACAGAGGTTAGTACTGCTCCCTCACAGCTTCAGGGACCCAAGTTCAATTCCGGCCTCGGGTCACTGTCGGTGTGGAGTTTGTATGTTCTTCCCGTGTCTGTGTGGGTTTGCTCTGGATGCTCTGGTGTCCTCCCACACTCCAAAGATGTGCAGGTTAGGTGGATTGGCCATGTTAAATTGCCCCTTAGTGTCAGGGGGATTAGTAGGGTAGATACATGGGGTTAGGGGGATAGGGCCTTGGTGGGAATATTGTCAGTGTAGACTCGATGGGCCAAATGACCTTCTTCTGCATTGTAGGGATTCTATGGTTCTATGAAATGCTCCCCAGTGGCTGTAGCATGGAAGGATGGAAGCTGCTGTGGCTCATTCAGGGGTTTACTAAAAGCTCAAATATGGGAGGACCTGGATGCAAATCACCATCTGCACCAGATATCTGGCCTCGTTCACTTTCAATCACCACGGTGATACAATGAGTTGCAAGGCTACAGATGTATTGTTATCGTTTCCTTTTCCATGATTACTTTGCTACTGGATGTCTCTCAGCACTCCTATCAATCCATGGGTGAACATACTCGAGGAACTTATTGATCTGAGTAAAGTCCATACATATTTGATCTCTCAGCTTATTTAGAGACACTGTCTGAAACAACTTCCAATTTCAGAAGGATTGGTCACCAGAGAATGCAGATTTAAGGTATTTGGTCAAAATAAAGAGGTGATGTGAGGAAACAGTTTTTTACACATTGATTTGTTGTGATCCAGAATGCACTGCCTGAAGAGAATGGGATGAGGACTTGAAGGGAAAACCTTTCAGCGGCTATGGGGAAAGAGCAGGTGAGTAGGCTTGATTGGATAACTCGACTCATGAGCTGGCACATGATGTGGCCCATCAAGTCTGTACCTACCAGAATCCCAATTCTCGGAACCCCACACATTTACCCTGCTAATCCCCCTGACACTAAGGGTAAACATTTCATGGCCAATCAACCTAACCCACATATCTTTAGACTGTGGGAGGAAACCGGAGCACTCGGAGGAAACACACGCAGACACGGGAAGAATGTGCAAACTCCACAGAGACAGTGACCCAAGCCGGGAATTGAACCCGGGTTCCTGGCGTTGTGAGGCAGCAGTGCTAACCACTGTGCCACTGTGCTGCTCAAATTCATGCCTAATTTGGTTATAGTTGGCCTTACCTCAATTTAAGACCTTCACCCAAGGATCACTCTTGTCTTTACAGAATTATGGTCAGAATTCCCAAAATGCTCCCTAAAAGATCGTATTAATGACAAGTGCCATAGGTTAGATGGTTTTACATCCTAATCCTCTAACTTACTCCAAACATACCAGAAAACTGATTTGATTATGTCATGCTGAGTGTAACCATGTATAAGAAGGAAGCCAGCCAATGATGATGCATAATCCTTCATTTAAAATGGACACTTTAAAGCTAATAAGTTTATATCTATTCGTAACACTGAGAAGTCTTAGCTCAGGTGGTATATATTTTTAAATCATTTTTGGATACTTGAATATATTTTCTGCCTTTGTTAACAGAAGTTAATGGAAATAGCTAAACACTAATATGGAAGTTACTTTAGAAGGTTATTTCACTTTTATTTACCTCTTTCTGGTGATGAAAATTAAGTCAAATTGAATATCCGTTCAACTTTCCTGTTCTTCATGATCTGAAAGTCTGTATCTGAATTCTATTATTTTGGAGTTGCCTGTTGTGAATCCTTAATAAACGTGAGGTGGTGTTTTCCATTAAAGTCCTTCCACTTGGCACAAATGAGGAAACTAAAGTACTGTTTCAAATAGATCTCTATCGACCAAATATTAGACGGATACCATTTATTAAATGGAAGAAACTGTGAAGTGATTATCACCACTCAATATAAATAATGCTCTGAAACAGAATTAAAGTATTGTGATCCCTCTTCTAATCCCAATAGTTCTCATTGTTTATCAGCTTTTAGCACTTCCAACGAATCATTATCAAATTTTATTGTAACTAATCTGATCTAATTTACGCACACTTTATTCCCCTCCTAGTCCAAAGCACATCAGAGAGTTTCCAGACCATTAAACTCATTTGTTGAGTCTGCTTTTAATTAATTACTTTAATACTCTACGAACACTCGCAGTTTACTAGCCACTGACTTCATCCTCCCCATGCAACAATCTGGGGTTGAACCAAACTATTCTCAAGCTTAATGTTATATTTAACCCATAGTCGAACTACAACAAATCCATGCCAACACTAAGCTGCCTATTTCCACTGCCATAACAGTGCCCCTCCCCTTTCTGCCTCAGCACATTGTATGGCATCCAGGATTTTATGGATAAGATTCTCTGGCCTCCCCGTGGCGCCTTTCTCATGGCAGGAGGCAACGTGGCACTTGCCAGCAGCAAGATCGCCTGGTGCCGCCGCTGTCAATGGCACTTCCCATTGACTCCACCCTTCGATGCCAGGAATCCCGCGGCGGGGATGGGGCATAGGTCAGCCCAGAGGATCCCACTGGCCCATAAATCGAGACAGGAGAAGTTGCAAGGTATCTCTCTATAAAGGGTTATTAAGTCTCAACTGGAGGACAGTGTTCAGTTTTGGGCACCACACTTTAGGAAGGACTTGAAGGCATTGGAGAAGCTGCAGAAAAGATTTACCAGGATGGTTTTATCAATGAGTGACTTCAGTTACAAGGATAGATCGGAGCAGCTGCTGAGAGAAAAGGAGGATGTGCGAAGATTCAAGATCATGAGGAGTCTGGAGAGAGTAGAGAGAGAGAAAAGGTTCCCTTTGATTGAGAACCATAGGACACCAAAGTAAATTGACTGACAAAAGAACCAGAAGCAACAGAATACAGTGACTATCTAGGATCTGGAATGCATTGTCAGGGTGTATGGCCACAGATCTAATTATCTCTTTCAAAAGAGAATTGCATAAATATCTGAAGAGATATGATTTGCAGGGATATGGCGAAAAGGCAGGGGAATGGGACTATTTGAGTCGCTGTTGCGGGGACCCAATAGGGGCACATTAGGTCAAATGGCCTCCTTGTGTTGTAACAATTCAATGGCCTAATTTTTTCTGATGGCAGGGTCTTGCTTCCCACCATCAGACGATGAGAGCCCTGAAGCCATTCGGAATGAGCATTAAGTGGCTGCAGGCGAGACTTGCATACCTCACTCGGGAGGAAGTCTTGCCTTAGACTGACAAGAGCTGCAGTGGACTGAAGTGGTATTGCATGAGGATGCCTATGATGAAGTCCGACCTCCTGAGGCCAAGGTAAATTTTAAAGGTTCCAGGATGGAGAGGTGTACCGGAAGCCTTGAGGGGTGCGATGGGGTATTCGAGGTCTCGGGAGAAAGGCCGATGGTGGAAAGGAGTGAGATCAGGCGGCAGCTGGACGTTAAAGTGGTTAGTTTCTGATGGAGGCACCCCACCCTCCCCCGCGCTCCCCTTCTCAACTGCCCCCGCCTACCACCACCTCCCCTCAACCCCCACCTTCACACCCGTGGACTAAGCACTTTGATTTACAGGATTTCCCAATGCAAGTCGATCCTCCTGCCAGCTTAAAATTTGAGGCTGGGCAGGAAACGTCGCTAAAATAGTTAATAATTGCTCCCCTGAAGGATTCTGGGAAGAAGCTTCAGAAGAAGCAGTCTAGGGTGGCATGGTAACACAGCGATTAGCACTGCTGCCTCACAGCATCAAGGAGCCAAGTTCAATTCTGGCCTTGTGCAGTTTGCATGTTCTCCCCGTGTCTGCATGGGTTTCCTCCGGGCGCTCCAGTTTCCTCACACACTCCAAAGATGTGTGGGTTAGGTGGATCGGCCATGCTAAATTGCCCCTTGGGTGAACCAAGATGTATATTTTAGATGGATTAGCCTTGGTAAATGGTTGGGATTACAGGGATATGGCGGAGGGAAGGGTCTAGGTAAGATGCTCTGTCAGAGAGTCAGTGCAGACTCAATGGGCCGAATAGCCTCTTCTACACTGTAAAGATTCAATGATTCTATGAGAGGAGAGGAATGATTAAAAACAAGAGGAAAACCATCGCAGTTGTTGTACCAAAGACTGAAAAAGCAGAGAAGTTCTGAGATTTCAATTAGCTCAAAAGGAAAAGCAAACAACCTCCTGTAGGACCATCGGGACAAGATGAAGCGATGATTTCCCAATGATATTGCTGGAGGACCTGCCTATGTTCCATTGACAGAAATAAGAGAGCTACACCTCTCTCTGTGTCATGGTGCTCCACTCTGGGTAACTGGGGAAGAACTGCTGAGAATGTGGAGACAGGACAGCCTCATCTTCGGTAATGAGTTAAATTTCCTGTAGACAATCAACTTGGGGACAAAATTGCTGTATAGGATTCTGCAGCTTCAGAGTGAGAAAGATTCTTCCACAGCCTCCAGGTCTGAAGGGAAGAAGACTTTGAGCTGGAACTGAAATATGGCTGTCAATGGGAAGGAACCTGCTCTTTAGCAGTGTAATCCCCTTTGAACTCTGACCTGGACTCAGGCACGGTCTCCACTATGGAAGACTCTTCATGAACTGCAGTAAATAAACTAGGCAATACATTGGTATGTTGACAAATTCTGAATACTTTTCAACCACTAAAAGCAGAACGTATTCTTCCAAAAAATACAACGGAGACTCCATGAGGTGCATCCATCAATGGGAAATATGAATCATTCTCTCGGACCTCAACCTCCAAGAGATCTTTCAGTAATACAGGGCACTCTTCCTCATCGCTCTCCAGTAAGAACCAACTCAGGTCCAGCTGGACCTCATGGGTCACTATATGCTACAGTGCTTTCTGTATCTGCCACCTCTGTTCTTACATCATAAAGAACTAAGATGTTCATAACTTCCTTGTCTACCCTGGGTCTTGTGGATGGTGTGTCTGTGAAAGAAAGGGACCGACTGTGGACTGTCTTAACTCCCTCAGCATTTAATGGCTGTATTTCCATTGCTTTGAAATAAAAGGTGAAAGATTGTTACATGAAACGAGTTAGAACATAGAACATAGAACAGTACAGTACAATACAGGCCCTTCGGCCCTCGATGTTGTGCCGAGCTTTGTCTGAAACCAAGATCAAGCTATCCCACTCCCTATCATTTTGGTGTGCTCCATGTGCCTACCCAATAACCGCTTGAAAGTTCCTAAAGTGTCCGACTCCACTGTCACAGCAGGCAGTCCATTCCACACCCCAACCACTCTCTGAGTAAAGAACCTACCTCAGACATCCTTCCTATATCTCCCACCATGAACCTTATAGTTATGCCCCCTAGTAACAGCTACATCCACCCGAGGAAATAGTCTCTGAACGTCCACTCTATCTATTCCCCTCATCATCTTATAAACCTCTATTAAGTCGCCTCTCATCCTCCTCCGCTCTAAAGAGAAAAGCCCTAGCTCCCTCAACCTTTCTTCATAAGACCTATCCTCCAAAGCAGGCAGCAGACTGGTAAATCTCCTGTGCACTCTCTCCAATGCTTCCACATCCTTCTTATAGTGAGGTGACCAGAACTGCACACAATATTCCAAATGTGGTCTCACCAAGGTCCTGTACAGTTGCCGCATAACCCCATGGCTCTTAAACTCAAACCCCCTGTTAAT
This sequence comes from Mustelus asterias, assembly GCF_964213995.1. Lineage (NCBI taxonomy): Eukaryota > Metazoa > Chordata > Chondrichthyes > Carcharhiniformes > Triakidae > Mustelus > Mustelus asterias. The sequence goes on from NC_135805.1 coordinate 38,479,960, forward strand.
AAACGCTAACACACTATAGGCCTTCTTCATGGCTCTATCCACTTGAGTGGCAACCTTGAGAGATCTGTGGATATGAACCCCAAGATCTCTCTGTTCCTCCACATTCCTCAGAACCCTGCCGTTGACCCTGTAATCCGCATTCAAATTTGTCCTCCCAAAATGAATCACCTCGCACTTGTCAGGGTTAAACTCCATCTGCCATTTTTCGGCCCAGCTCTGCATCCTATCAATGTCTCTTTGCAGCCTACAACAGCCCTCCACCTCATCCACTACTCCACCAATCTTGGTGTCATCAGCAAATTTACTGATCCACCCTTCAGCCCCTCCTCCAAGTCATTGATAAAAATCACAAATAGCAGAGGATCCAGCACTGATCCTTGTGGTACACCGCTGGTAACTGGTCTCCAGTCTGAAAATTTTCCATCCACCACCACCCTCTGTCTTCTATGAGATAGTCAGTTACTTATCCAATTGGCGAAATTTCCCTCTATCCCACACCTCCTTACTTTCTTCATGAGCCGACCATGGGGAACCTTATCAAATGCCTTACTAAAATCCATGTATACGACATCAACTGCTCTGCCTTCATCTACACACTTAGTTACCTCCTCAAAGAATTCAATCAAATTTGTGAGGCAAGACTTACCCTTCACGAATCCGTGTTGACTATCCGGATTAAGCTGCATCTTTCCAAATGGTCATAAATCCTATCCCTCAGGACCTTTTCCATTAACTTACCGACTACCGAAGTAAGACTAACCGGCCTATAATTGCCAGGGTCATTCCTATTTCCTTTCTTGAACAGAGGAACAACATTCGCCACTCTCCAGTCCTCTGGCACTATCCCCGTGGACAATGAGGACCCAAAGATCAAAGCCAAAGGCTCTGCAATCTCATCCCTTGCCTCCCAAAGAATCCTAGGATATATCCCATCTGGCCCAGGGGACTTATCGACCCTCAGGTTTTTCAAAATTGCTAATACATCTTCCCTCAGAACATCTACCTCCTCCAGCCTATCGGCCTGTATCTCACACTCATCCTCAAAAACATGGCCCCTCTCCTTGGTGAACCCTGAAGAAAAGTATTCATTCATCGCCTCTCCTATCTCTTCTGACTCCATGCACAAGTTCCCACTACTGTCCTTGACCAGCCCTAACCTCACCCTGGTCATTCTTTTACTTCTCACATAAGAGTAAAAAGGCCTTGGGGCTTTTCTTGGTCCGACCCGCCAAGGACCTCTCATGCCCCCTCCTAGCTCTCCTAAGCCCTTTTTATTAGCTCATTCCCTGCTACCTTGTACCCCTCAAGCGACCCAACTGAACCTTGTTTTCTCATCCTTACATACGCTTCCTTCTTCCTCTTGACAAGACATTCAACTTCTTTTGTGAACCATGGTTCCCTCACTCGGCCATTTCCTCCCTGCCTGACAGGGACATACCTATCAAGGACACTCAGTATTTGTTCCTTGAACAAGCTCCACTTTTCATTTGTGCCTTTCCCTGACAGTTTCTGTTCCCATCTTATGCTCCCTAATTCCTGCCTAATCACATCATAATTACCCCGCCCCCAATTATAAACCTTGCCCTGCCGTAAGGCCCTATCCCTCTCCATTGCAATAATGAAAGACAGAGTTGTTCAAACGTTGAGCATCATTTGTATTTTCTGGGATTCACAGAAGTATGCCATCATTGTACTCAATATTGATATACATTGCTTGTGAAGAGCATAGAGAGAATCAATGACCTGTCACCCCTTGTAGGTAAGAGAAGCAATAAATCGGTGTCTGATTGGCGGGGGCATGCCACTTGGACATTGTAATATCATGTCCGTGGGCCTACCCAATCTCTGAAGCTATGTGAAGCCTCAGAGTTACCCCAAAATACAGCCCAATTCGATGCTCAGAGTTGGGGGCACATTATGCACTGCTTGATATCAGGATTCAGTGGCAGATTGAAAAAGGTATCTCAGGCTCTCAGAATGGACTCACAGTCCATACCTTATTGCACTGCATAAAGAAAGGATCTAATTTGAAGCTTTGGTTCCTTTTCATGAAAGCCTGATGCTGCAAGGTACTGGAGAAAATAGCATTTTCATCACTCGCACTGGCATTGTTGCGAGCTGCTTTCCAAACGTTTCTTCACTCTGAGGTTCCTTCCATAACACCAATGTCTCTTTTACATTGATGTATCTACGGGTGCCACCATCTACTTGGACTCAAGGCTTGGGATTTGGTTAGTGGACAGGCTGTAGACATACTCTGGGATCTGCTCATCACTTGTTTATTAGTCCTACGTTAAAGCAGATTACACACCAGCCATGTTAGTCCTAAGTAGATTCCAAAAGAGAGAGAGAGGCCGGAATGTTGCCTCCCATCCATTCATGCTGGCAGGATTTTCCCATCCCACTGCTGTGAATGGAGATTTGGCTGGGCGACACTTGGAGTGGCATGAATGGCTGATAAGATCGTGCATAACTGACTGATGTCAGTAGTACGTATCATCTATGTTCTATATTAGCATATTCCATCTGTTAACTCTTGATATTACAAGCATGATCTTTAACTTCAGCTCATAGCCTCTTAAGAAGAACTTCATCAAGTGCTTCTAAGAGCCCATATAAGTAACTTCCATCGACATTTTCCTGTCCGCCTCTTCAAAAAGATCAACCAAGTTCATCAGGTGTAACTTATTCTTCACAAATCCATGCTGGCTTTCCCTGATCAACTCAACATTTTCAAGGTGTTCAGTCACTTCATCTTTATCTGATGCAAATTTTCAAAGCCATCTTGGCCTTTTGGCTAAGATGAAGCTCAGATCAAGCCTGGGAGGGGGTGTAATGCCTCATCCTGTCAGCTTGGATCTTGTTTGATCAAGCCCAAGATGGGATGTATATTCTTGTCTTGTCAGCTTGGATCTGGTTTGTCCCTTGTGTGGGGACTCTGATTGGATTTAATTGGCTTTTTTGATTAAGAATAAAGTACCAAACAGTACAAATAAAGAAAGAAGTTCAGTCACTTCATCCTTAATTATAGATTTGTGTAATTGCCCGACAGCAGATGTTATGCTAGCTGGTCTATAATGACCTGTTTTTGCTCTCACCTCTCTTATATAGCAGTGTGATACCCACAATTTTTCACTCTAAAGGAATTGTTTTTGAATCGGAAGAACTTTGGAAGATTACAGTTGGGGAATCTGCAGGTTCTCACCCAATTCTGGTAAATTCCTGGGATAGAAACCTTCTGAATTTGGGGATTTGCCATTCTCTGGCACAATTACATTCTTCATTACTGTTATTTTGCTTATGTTAATCTTGGTGAGTCGCTGTCCAATTCAATATTAGTTTCCTTGGGATGTTTGACATGCTGACCTCCGCTGTAAATAATGATGCAATGTAATTACTAAGCTTGTCCAGAATGTCCTAGTTTGAATGTCAAAATTAGCTGTCAGTTGTGAAGAAGCCCACATTGCTTCTCCTTTCCCAAATTTATATGCGAGTTTTTACGTTTCTTGCAAGTTTCTTTTCATACCCCATTTTTGTAACTATTATGACCTGTTACCATTTATTATCCTTCACTGGGATCAGTGCTAGTTTTTGCACTTTTGTTTGCTTTTTATTTTAGTTTTATGTTGGTTCCTACCATATTAGTGATCCATGGCTTTATTGCTGGTAAGTAGAGCTCTTATCTTTTAGTTCACAGGAAATTATTTTTAGGCTGTCTCCCTGTTCTATTTCTTTACCCATTAATGGACTTGTTTAGGTTACTTTGTACAATGTCTCACTGCACTGAACTCAGCCTGACCACAATCTACAATCTCAGTAGCTGTTTTGCATTTCTCTCTTTCAAACGCTTCTTTGAACTCGATCAAATTATGATTGCTATTGGGTGAGAGACCCTGCACCATTAGACAGTCAAATGAATCTGGCTCATTGATCATCACAAAATTTAATATGGCCTGCCCCTTTTTAGTGCGAAGACCAGTTTTGCTGAAACTGTACAATTCACATTTTTTTTGGAAAGAGACCCAATTAAAATGTCCTCAGACTAATAAAATCAGAAAGTGTGAGGAAAATGCACCAACTGGCAGCACCTGTGGAGAGAACAGAGTTAATGTTTTGACTCCAGTATGACTTCTTCAGAACTGCAGAGAGGTAGAAGTACAATGGGTTCTATGCTGTTGAAACAGTAGGGGATAGGAAAGGGCAGGTAGAGTAATTTAGAGAATAGGTTAGAGGGCAGAAAAGATTAAATGACAAAGATGTGTTGGAATACAAGACAAAGTGAGCATTCAAGTCTAAAGGCAAACGCAAAGTACTGTGGATGCTGGAATCTGAAACAAAAACAGAAAAATGCTGGAAAATCTCAGCAGGTCTGACAGCATCTGTGGAGAGAGAATAGGGCCAACGCTTTGAGTCAGGATGACCCGTGGTCAGCAGCTATGATGAAGGGGGGTCATCTAGACTCAAATGTTGTCAGATCTGCCAATATTTTCAAGCATTTTTCTGTTTTTGATTCAAGTCTAAAGATTTGGTCTAGAGCAGGTGCTGATAGCAGAATAAAGGTCAATACTGTCTGAAAACAAAAGAGCCGATGTGTTAATGGCAGAAGAAGTATCAGCACTGTTTGAAAACATAAACATGAGAACAAAATAGAGATTGGGTCTTGGGGGAAAAATCAAAATGGAAGACAAAGATCATGGTCTGAAGTTGTTGAGCTCAATGTTGAGTCCAGAAAGCTGTAAAGTGCCTAGTTCGAAGATGAGGTGCTGTCCTTGCAGCTTGAATTGGGCTTCACTGGAAAACTGAGCAAGCCAAGGACAAAAATGTAAGCATGAGAGCAAGTGGTGAATTGAAAGGGTAAGTGACTGAAAGTTTGGGGTCATCCTTGTAGACTAAGCAAAGGTGTTTGGCATAGCAGTCACAAAGTCTGCACTTTGACTCCCTAATGTAGCATTTTGAGCAGCAAATACAGCAGACTAAATTGAAAAAAGTGCAAGTAAATCACTGCTTCATCCGGAGGGAGTGTTTGGAGCATTTTTTTGGAGTGTTCTTTTATTCTCTAAGGCAGCTGAGAGGGTAAAACCAGAAGTAGGCCCCAGTGACACCTGGGAAGTTTTTTTTCCCTTAAAAGGTACTTACCTCAGAGGGTTCAACCTCATTGTTCCAGTGGAGCAGCGAGAGTGGTGTTTTCAGGAGAGGAGAGCTAGTGGGTAAGAGGTGTTTTTAAATTACTCTATTTTCGGAGTGTTTTTTTATTCTCAAAGCTAGCTGGGAGGGTAAAACTGGAAGTAGGCCCCAGTGACACCTGGGAAGTTTTTTTTCCTTTGAAAAGCAGGCCGCTCTGTCCAGCGGGCAGCCTTGTGAGCGGGCAGCATTGTGAGAGGGAGCAGAGTGAAGGCTGAAGGGCTTTGGCTCAACGGGCTTAGGCGGGAATGGGCGAGGCAGAGTGGGTTTAGTTCTTAGTTTTTCCAGTGTTATTTGAAGAAAGGGGGAATTATGAGTGTGAGGCCAGTTTGTTGTTCTCGGTGTCGGATGTGGGAGGTCCTGGAGTCTCCTAGCCTCCCGGACGTCCATATCTGCACCAGGTGCGTCGAACTGCAGCTCCTCAGGGACCGTGTTAGGGAACTGGAGCTGCAGCTCGATGATCTTCGTCTGGTCAGGGAGAATGAGGAGGCTATAGATAGGAGTTACAGGCAGGTGGTCACACTGGGGCCACGAGAGGCAGACAAGTGGGTCACGGTTAGGAAGAGGAAGGGGAAAGGTCAGGTACGAGAGAGTACCCCAGTGGCTGTGCCCCTTAACAATAAGTACTCCTGTTTGAGTGCTGTTGGGGGGGACAGCCTACCTGGGGGAAGCAACAGTGGCCGTGCCTCTAGCACAGAGTCCGGCCCTGTAGCTCAGAAGGGTAGGGAAAGGAGGAGGAAGGCAGTAGTGATTGGGGACTCTATAGTGAGGGGGTTGGACAGGTGATTCTGTGGACGGGTCAAGAAACTCGGATGGTAGTTTGCCTCCCTGGTGCCAGGATCCGGGATGTTTCTGATAGCGTTTAAAGATATCCTGAAGTGGGAGGGAGAAGAGCCAGAGGTCGTGGTACATATTGGTACCAATGACATAGGTAGGAAAAAGGAAGAGGCCCTGAAAGGAGAATATAGGGAGTTGGGAAGGGAGTTGAGAAGAAGGACCGCAAAGGTAGTAATCTCGGGATTGCTGCCTGTGCCACGCGACTGTAGGAATGGAATGAGGTGGAGGATAAATGCATGGCTGAGGGATTGGTGCAGAGGGCAGGGATTCAGGTTTCTGGATCATTGGGACCTCTTTAGGGGCAGGTGTGACTTGTACAATAAGGACGGGTTGCACTTGAATCCCAGGGGGACCAATATCCTGGTGGGGAGGTTTGCTAAGGCTTCTGGGGAGAGTTTAAACTAGAATGGTTGGGGGGTGGGAATCAAATTGAAGTGACTGGGAGAGAGGAGGTTAGCTCACAAATAGAGAAAGCTTGTCGACAGTGTGAGAGGAGAAGGGGAGCGCTCAGACCGAAGGTTTGAGATGTGTCTATTTTAACGCAAGGAGTGTTGTGAACAAAATGGATGAGCTTAGAGCGTGGATCACTACTTGGAAATATGATGTGGTGGCCATTACAGAGACTTGGATGACTCAGGGACAGGACTGTTTACTTCAAATGCTGGGTTTCAGATGTTTCAGAAGGGACAGGGAGGGAGGCAAAAGAGGTGGGGGAGTGGCACTGTTGATCAGAGATAGTGTCACGGCTGCAGAAAAGATGGACACCATGGAGGGATTGTCTACGGAGTCTCTGTGGGTGGAGGTTAGGAGCAGGAAGGGGTCAATAACTTTACTGGGTGTTTTCTATAGGCCGCCCAATAGTAACAGGGATGTTGAGGATCAGATAGGAAAACAGATCCTGGAAAGGTGTAATAATAACAGAGTTGTCGTGATGGGAGATTTTAATTTCCCAAATATTGATTGAAATCTCCCTAAAGTAAGGGGTGTAGATGGGGAGGAGTTTGTTAAGTGTGTTCAGGAGAGTTTCTTGACACAGTATGTAGATAAGCTTACAAGAGGAGAGGCTGTACTTGATTTGGTATTGGGAAATGAACCTGGGCAGGTGTCAGATCTCTCAGTGGGAGAGCATTTTGGAGATAGTGATCATAATTCTATCTCCTTTACAATAGCATTGGAGAGAGATAGGTTCAGACAAGTTAGAAAAGTGTTTAATTGGAGTAAGGGGATTTATGAGGCTATCAGGCAGGAAATTGGAGGCTTAAATTGGAAAGAGGTTTTCTCAGGGAAATGTATGGAAGAAATGTGGCAAATTTTCAAGGAATATTTGTCTGGAGTTCTGCATAGCAACGTTCCAATGAGACGGAAGTTATGGTAGGTTACAGGAACCGTAGTGTACAAAGGCTGTAATGAATCTAGTCAAGAAGAAAAGAAAAGCTTACAAAAGGTTCAGGGAGCTAGGTAATGTTAGAGATCAAGAAGAGTATACGGCTAATAGGAAGGATCTTAAGAAGGAAATTAGGAGAGCCAGAAGGGGCGATGAGAAGGCCTTGGCAGGCAGGATTAAGGAAAACCCCAAGGCATTCTACAAGTATGTGAAGAGCAAGAGGATAAGATGTGAAAGAATAGGAACTATCAAGTGTGACGGTGGGAACGTTTGTATGGAACCAGAAGAAATAGCAGAGGTACTTAATGAATACTTTACTTCAGTATTCACTATGGAAAAGGATCTTGGTGGTTGTAGTGCAGACGTGCAGTGGACTGAAAAGCTTGAGCATGTAGATATTAAGAAAGAGGATGTGTTGGAGCTTTTGAAAAGCATCAAGTTAGATAAGTTGCCAGGACCGGATGAGATGTACCCCAGGCTACTGTGGGAGGCGAGGGAGGAGATTGCTGAGCCTCTGGCGATGATCTTTGCATCATCAATGGAGACGGGAGAGGTTCCGGAGGATTGGAAGATTGCGGATGTTGTTCCTTTATTCAAGAAAGGGAGTAGAGATAGCCCTGGAAATTATAGACCAGTGAGTCTAACCTCAGTGGTTGGTAAGTTGATGGAGAAGATCCTGAGAGGCAGGATTTATGAACATTTGGAGAGGTATAATATGATTACGAATAGTCAGCATGGCTTTGTCAAAGGCAGATCATGCCTTACGAGCCTGGTTGAATTGTTTGAGGATGTGACTAAACACATTGATGAAGGAAAAGCAGTAGATGTATATATGGACTTCAGCAAGGCATTTGATAAGGTGCTCCATGCAAGGCTTATTGAGAAAGTGAGGGGGCATGGGATCCAAGGGGACATTGCTTTGTGGATCCAGAACTGGCTTGCCCACAGAAGGCAATGAGTGGTTATAGATGGGTCATATTCTGCATGGAGGTTGGTCACCAGTGGAGTGCCCCAAGGATCTGTTCTGGGACACTTACTCTTTGTGATTTTTATAAATGACCTGGATGAGGAAGTGGAGGGATGGGTTGGTAAGCTTGCTGATGACACAAAGGTTGGAGGTGTTGTGGACAGTGTGGAGGGATGCCAGAAGTTGCAATGAGACATTGATAGGATGCAAGACTGGGCGGAGAAGTGGCAGATGGAGTTTAACCCAGATAAGTGTGAGGTGGTTCATTTTGGCAGGTCAAATAGGTTGGCGGAATATAATATTAATGGTAGGACTCCTGGCAGAGTGGAAGATCAGAAGGATCTTGGGGTCCGAGTTCATAGGACGCTCAAAGCAGCTGTGCAGGTTGAAGCTGTGGTTAAGAAGGCGTATGGTGTACTGGCCTTCATCAATCGAGGAATTGAGTTTAGGAGTCGTGAGATAATGTTGCAGCTGTATAAGACCCTGGTCAGACCACACTTGGAGTACTGTGCTCAGTTCTGGTTGCCTCATTACAGGAAGGATGTGGAAGCCATAGAAAGGGTGCAGAGGAGATTTACAAGGATGTTGCCTGGGTTGGGGAGCATGCCTTATGAGGATTGGTTGAGTGAGCTCGGCCTTTTCTCCTTGGAGAGACGAAGGATGAGGGGTGACCTGATAGAGGTTTATAAGATGTTGAGAGGTATTGATCGAGTGGATAGTCAGAGGCTTTTTCCCAGGGTTGAAATGGTTGCCACAAGAGGACACAGGTTTAAGGTGCTGGGGAGTAGGTACAGAGGAGATATCAGGGGTAGGTTTTTCACTCAGAGAGTGGTGGGTGCCTGGAATGGGCTGCCGGCAACGGTGGTGGGTGCAGATTCAATAGGGTCTTTTAAGAGACTTTTAGATAAGTACATGGAACTTAATAAGATAGAGGGTTATAGGTAAGCCTAGTAATCGCTAAGGTAGGGACATGTTCGGCACAACTTTGTGGGCTGAAGGGCCTGTATCGTGCTGTAGTTTTTCTATGTTTCTATGTTTCATTGGAGAGTGAGGACTTAAAGGGGTGGGTGCGATTGCATAGAAAGAGGCTGTGGGAAGGCAATTAGGTGTTGTGGTCTCCTCTACACTGGCAAGAGAACATGCAGACTGAGTGACTGCCTTGCTCATTTGGCAAGCATGACCCAACCTTTCAGTTCCTAGCCATTTAAATTCAGCAGCTTCTCTCATACTCACATTTCTGTCCTTGGACTGCTACGATTTTCCAGTGGAGCCCAATGCAATCTGGAGGAAATGGGGGATCATGGATAATAGAAGCTTGTCTTGATTTCTGTTAGAGTTTATTCTAAAATGACACCATAGCTAAAGATAGGCAGTTAACCATCTTCAACACAAGGGTTGAGTTCTAACTATTAAAAATCCCCTAAGGTTAAGACAGAAACACTGAATGTTATTAAGAAATTATGCTCGATTATAAGCATAATTCTCATCAATCAATATTTGTTTGTATATTGTTATGGTTCAGGTTAGAACTCCAAAATGTTTTAAGAAGGTCGCCTGAATCAGAAGTTTTGCATCTTGAATCTGGTTGAGATAAGCATGAGATGTTTCACTTCAAGTGTGATTCAAATGACCTAGTAGGGAGCTTTTATCAAACAAAGTTTATTTAAGAATATAGTTCGCATGTATAGCAAGAAATTAGCAAGAAGTTTATCAATTGCAAACAAGAAACAAAACAACCACTATAATGTATAACTCTAAATGAATATCTCTAATGTATTCTAATTAAAACCAAAATCCAATAAATAAAACCCCTTAAACAGATTTATCACTGCACAGGCTAAAGCTCACTTAATACTGGAATCCTGTTCCCTGGGTTGAATGCTGAGTTCAAATGATCTTAAAAACTCAGAGCGGCTTTTAGTCTTCAAAACACCAAAACATAGATTTTTTACTGCAGGATGGCAAACAAGATGTGCTTTCAGCTAACTGGTAAAATTTTCAAAATAAAAACAGAGTGCGAGAGACTTCTTTCACCTATGTTTCTAACACTGCAGCCAAAACAAAACTAAAAACAATCCTTGTCACATGACCGGCACACAGTTTTTTTTCTATTTCTCCTCCCACCAATGACACCACCTAAGGCTGTGAGCTGCAGAGATCATGATTTTAAAAAAACATCTCCTAAAGGGACACTAACATCGCAGTATCCAAACTGTTATCTAAAGCAAAATTGGCACATTCGTACCTTTAATTAGCTTTAATTATTATTTATGTTATGATATAATCCTTATTTATAAAATTTATTTCTAAATTTATAAATCTAAAATATAGTTTTATAATAAATATGCATTAAACAAATATAAAAGAGCAGTAATCTCATATTTATATCTTCACCAGCCCACATCTCCTAGAATTCCATGTTAGGATGCTAAAATCTGATATTGGTAACTTCAACATTAGTTTATGCTGCTATAGTAAATCTTTATGTACATTCTATTCTCAGGTAACTTTGCTGCATTGGAGATTCCTGGGAGAATGGACATTTTATTTCAGGACTCAGTTTATAGCTGATAAAGCTGATGAAGTTCATTTAATGATTTAAAATTGATTTTAGCTGAGGTTTTAAGCTAACAATAAATTCAGGTTTACCCTGTCAAGGTAGCAAAACCACCAACAATTAATGTCATAATTCCCAAGAATGTCTGGGCTAGATTAATGGCAAATGCCATTGATGCAAAATAACTTGCGCGAGTATTCAGAAAAATTCAAGCCCATATTTATTTTTAAGTGCTGTGCTTCGGACAACTGCATCTTTACAGTCTTCAGCAGAGTTAGTATATGAACTGTGCTCCGAGGTGGTTCTACATTTGGCTCTTCTTATCATCTCCACTCAGTCCTACTCACTTGTGCTTGATGAATCTACCAGTGAAGTCTCCGTAAACCCTAGTGATTGATGCTGTTGGTTCTTGTCTGCCCTTTAAGTTTTCATTATAAAGTACTAGAGACCAGGGCCTAGATGTAGTTGAAAGCAGGCATACAGTGGGCAGACACTGCTGCATGCAAATGTTCGCATGAAACTCATGCTGGGATCTATTAAAATGATACAGTTACGCAGTCAGTGCTATGATGACAATGACAGACACTGCCATAATGGTGAGTTCTCCCAGAATGGCCGGGCCACCTCTGATGCTGGTTGTTAATCAGGCTCTACTGCAACAAAAGTACAAGGGCAAGGATGTTCAGCCCTCACTGCCTTACTAGCTTGCTATAGTGAACACGATAACAGGAAGCAGCAACATGTGCAACCAAAAATAAGTTGTTCTGAAGACAGTCGCAGCAATTGAGGCTGCGAGTGCAAGTGGAAAAAAGGTACGATACTGTACGATACTTTAAAGGGGATCATCAACACAGCAGTAAGGGGGATCCTTAGCACTGCTGCCTCACAGTGCCAGGGACCCAGGTTTGATTCCTGGTTTGGGTCACTGTCTGTGTGGAGTTTGCACATTCTCCCTGTGCCTGCATGGGTTTTCTCCGGGTGCTCCGGTTTCCTCCCACAGTCCAAAGATGTGCGGGTTCGGTTGACTGGCCATGCTTAATAGACCCTAGTTTCGGAGGGATTAGCAAGGTAAATATATGGGGCTACGGGGATAGGGTGGGATTGTTGTTGCTGCAGGCTCAATGGGCCTAATGGCCTCCTTCTGTACAGGAGGGGTTCTATGATCCTTCACTGGCCACATGACAAGGCCAGAGCCAATGGAGTGTGAACCCGGGCCAATCAGGAGTGTGAGCAATCCCAGGGCTGGAGGGCTTCAGTTGGTGTCAGGACATTGGAGACCTGTGTAGTTGTTAAACTGTTCATCATATATCATCCTTCTTACAAGTCCTTCAGTTAGTTACTTGCCACATCGAGTCACCTCGAATTATTACAGATGCAGACTTCTTCTGCTGACATCCATGGCACTTGAAGGCAGGAATTAATGGTGCTGAGGAAAGGGCACAATCACGCAGAGCCGGGTGCAAAGGATGAGAGAAGTATTCAGGAGTATTGGCATTCATGGTGAGATTGTGAAGCTTCTTTCTGCAATAAAGCCAGATTCTGCAGGCTGAGGTCAGCACCTTCACTTGTTATGCCACCTTTCATCAGTTTGGCAGCTGTACACTATGCTGGGGGAAGTGGGCCACCTTGATACTATGAGCTTGTTCCATCAGCATCTCTATAGCTGTATCTGAAAACTGTGGCATCTTACTGGAACTCGATTTGATTTTTGATTTATTTTTGTCACATGTATTAGCATACAGTGAAAAGCATTGTTTCTTGCGCGCTATACTGACAAAGCATACCGTTCATAGAGAAGGAAAGGAGAGAGTGCAGAAGGTAGTGTTACAGTCATAGCTGGGGTGCAGAGAAAGATCAACTTAATGCATTGTTAGACAGTTTAAAAGAGTTAGAATAAAGTTTTAGAAGCATAGAACAAGAGTAAAAGGTAGAATTAGAAAGTATGCTGAGCACAGCTTGCAAGAAGTCGCCTCGTTCCGGTGCCATTTTGGGCACGCTTCTTGTTCTCTTCTTGTCGTCAGACGTCTTCTTGCACATTTGCAGTGTTGCTTCCCTTTTTTGACCCCAAAAAAACCTCCATTTAAGCTGTTGAATGTCTTCAAGAAACCTCAATAGTCCTCAGAACAGTACGCAATATCCCACTTCCTGATTTATGCGCTGGTTAGTTCACACTGTAAAGTTATCTCAAGCCCAGCTCGACATTGAAACAGGTTTTGAGCAACTGCTCTAAGTCACCTTGGTTCTCACTCCACCAAAATCAACCCCACTTCTATTGGCTCCATGTGTGATCAGAAAAATGGGACTTGGAATTTAATAGAAACTCTACAGTGCGGAACTATGCCATTCGGCCTATCGAGTCTCTTGCAGGATGTGGGAGGTAAGGGACACCATTCGTGACCCTGCTGACTTCACCTGTGGGAGGTGCACCCAGCTCCAGCTCCTCACAGACCGCCTTAGGGAATTGGAGCTGGAACTGGATGAACTTCGGATCATTCGGGAGACAGACGGAGTGATAGATAGCAGTTATCGGGAAGTGGTAACACCTAAAAAACGAAGCTAGCTGGGTGACAGTCAGGAGAGGGGAGGAAGCGGTCAGTGCAGGGATCCCCTGTGGTTGTTCCCCTCCAAAATAAGCATACCGTTTTGGATACTGTTGGGGGAATGACCTTCCAGGGGCAAGCCACGGTGACCAGGTCTCTGGCACGGAGTCGGGCTCTGTGGCTCAGAAGGGAAAGGGGGGAGAATAGGAGAGCAATAGTAGTGGGGGACTCAATAGTTAGAGGCACAGACAGATGGTTCTGTGGGCGCGAACGAGACTCCAGGATGGTAGTCTGCCTCCCTCGTGCCAGGGTCCTGGATGTCTCTGAGCGGGTAGAAAGCATCCGAAAAGGGGAGGGTAATCAGAAAGACGTCATTGTCCACATTGGTACAAATGACGTAGGCAGAAAGAGCAGGGAGGTCCTGCAAGAGCAATTTAGGGAATTAGGTAGAAGGCTAAAAAACAGGACCTCTCGGGTAGTGATCTCTGGATTACTCCCCATATCACGTGCTAGTGAGGCTAGGAACAGGGAGATTGTGCAGCTGAACACGTGGCTAAAGAACTGGTGCAGGAGGGAGGGTTTCAGATTCGTGGATCACTGGGAAGTCTTCCAGGGAGGATGGGACCTGTACAAGAAGGATGGGTTGCACCTGAACTGGAGGGTCACCAATATCCTGGCTGGGAGGTTTGCTAGTGTGGTTCGGGTGGGTTTAAACTAATGTGGCAGGGGGGTAGGGATCAGAACAATAGGTCAGCAAGAGTAGAGACTGGGGACGAGCATGGGGCCAAGACAAGGCTACCTAAGAGGAAGAACAATCTGGGGGAGGATGAACTCAGTGGGCCTGGACGTCTGGAGTGCATCTGCTTAAATGCAAGGAGCGTAACAGGCAAGACCGATGAACTTAGAGCCTCAATGCATGCGCGGAACTTGGATGTGGTTGCAGTGACAGAGACTTGGTTAAAAGAAGGACAGGACTGGCAGCTGAATATTCCGCGGTATAAGTGTTTCAGGCGAGACAGAGGAGGGGCTAGAAGAGGTGGGGGAGTAGCAATACTGGTTAGGGAGCATATTGCAGTGGTACAGAGGGTGGACAATTTGGAAGGATCATGTAACGAGACACTGTGGGTAGAGCTCAGAAACAGGAAGGGCGCAGTCACTATGCTGGGCGTATACTACAGGCCTCCCAACGGGAAGTTGAAGAACGGATATGTAAGGAGATTCTGGACAGGTGTAGAAAAAATAGGGTTGTTGTAGTGGGAGACTTTAATTTCCCTCATATAGACTGGAAATCCCTTAGGAATGGGGGTCCGGATGGGGAGGAATTTGTAAAATGTGTCCAGGAAGGTTCTTTGGAACAATATGTTGATAGTCCAACTAGAGAGTTGGACCTAGTACTGGGAAATGAGCCCAGTCAGGTCATCAAAGTTTCAGTGGGGGAACACGTGGCAAACAGTGACCACAATTCTGTAAACTTTCAGATAGTCATGGAAAAGGATGAGGGTTATCCTATGGGTAAGGTGCTGAATTGGGGGAAGGCTAACTACAGCCGGATTAGGCAGGATTTCGGGGCTGTTGATTGGGAAAGGCTGTTCGAGGGTAAATCCACATCTGATATGTGGGAGTCTTTTAAGGAGCAGTTGATAGGAGTGCAGGACAGGCATGTGCCTGTGAAAAGGAAGGACAGGAAAGGTAGGATTCAAGAGCCGTGGATAACCAGAGAAATTGTGGGTCTAATCAAGAAGAAAAAAGAGGCATACATAAGGTCCAGGTAGCTAAAAACAGATGAAGCACTGGAGGAATACAGAGAAAGTAGAAAATAACTCAAACAGGGAGTTAGAAGGGCAAAAAGGGGTCACGAAATGTCCTTGGCAGACAGGATTAAGGAGAATCTCAAGGCATTTTACACATAGGTTAGGAACAAGAGGGTTGTCAGAGAAAGAGTCGGACCTCTCAAGAACAAAGGAGGGGAATTATGCTTAGAACCCAAGGAAGTAGGTGAGATCCTAAATATTCACAAAGGAGAGGGACACGTTGATTGGTAGTGTCTCAGAGGGATGTGACCGGTTAGAACAAATCGCAATTACAAGGGAGGAAGTGTTAGGTGTTTTGGGAAGCATTAAGGTAGACAAATTCCCAGGGCCAGATGGCATCTGTCCTAGATTACTGAGAGAGACAAGAGATGAAATTGCTGGGCCTCTAACAGAAATCTTTGTTTCTTCATTGGACACAGGTGAGGTCCCAGAGGATTGGAGGATAGCAAATGTGGTCCCGTTATTTAAGAAGGGTAGCAAGGATAACCTGGATAATTATAGGTCAGTGAGCTTGACGTCCGTGGTAGGGAAATTGTTGGAGAAGATTCTTAGAGATAGGATCTATACACATTTATAACCGAATAGTCTCATTAGCGATAGACAACATGGTTTTGTACGAGGGAGGTCATGCCTCACAAATTTGGTTGAGTTTTTTGAGGAGGTGACAAAAATGATTGACGAGGGAAGGGCCGTGGATGTTGTCTACATGGATTTTAGTAAAGCATTTGACAAGGTCCCTCATGGCAGGCTGGTGCAAAAGGTTAAATCTCATGGGATCAAAGGTGAACTAGCTAGATGGGTACAGAGCTGGTTTGGCCATAGAAAGAAGTTTAACAACATCAGGTTAAAGTTCAACAGGTTTATTTGGTAGCAAAAGCCACACAAGCTTTCGGAGCCTTAAGCCCCTTCCTCAGGTGAGGAACCTGAGGGAGGGCAAAAAGGGGTCACGAAATGTCCTTGGCAGACAGGATTAAGGAGAATCCCAAGGCATTTTATACATCGGTTAGGAACAAGAGGGTTGTTGGAGAAAGAGTTGCACCTCTCAAGAACCTGGTGTTGTTAAACTTCTTACTGTGTTTACCTTAGACCAACGCCAGCATCTCCACATCTTGGCCATAGAAGACAGAGGATAGCAGTGGAGGGGTCTTTTTCTGATTGGAGGTCTGTGACTAGTGGTGTTCCTCAGGGCTCTATACTGGGACCTCTGCTGTTTGTGATATATATAAATGATTTGGAAGAAGATGTAGCTGGTCTGATTAGTAAGTTTGCGGATGACACAAAGATTGCTGGAGTTGCAGATAGTGATGAACATTGTCAGAGAATACAGCAGGATATCGATAGGCTGGAAAATTGGGCGGAGAAATGGCAGATGGAATTTAATCCAGATAAATGCGAAGTGATGCATTTTGGTAGATCTAATGCAGGGGGGAGCTATACAATAAATGGCAGAACCATCAGGAGTATAGACACACAGAGGGATCTGGGTGTGCAAGTCCACAGATCCTTAAAGGTGGCAGCACAGGTGGAAAAGGTGGTGAAGAAGGCATATGGCATGCTTGCCTTTATTGGACGTGGCATGGAGTATAAAAGTTGGCATATGATGTTGCAGTTATATAGAACGTTGGTTCGGCCACATTTGGAATACTGCATCCAGTTCTGGTCGCCACACTACCAGAAGGACGTGGAGACTTCGGAGAGAGTGCAGAAAAGGTTTACCAGGATGTTGTCTGGTATGGAGGGTATTAGCTATGAGGTGAGATTGAGTAAACTAGGGTTGTTCTCCCTGGAAAGATGGAGGTTGAGGGGCGACCTAATAGAAGTTTATAAAATTATGAAGGGCATAGATAGGGTGAACAGTTGGAAGCTTTTTCCCAGATCAGAAATGACAAACACAAGGGGTCACAAGTTCAAGGTAAGGGGGGCAAGGTTCAATACAGATATGCGGGGGACGTATTTTACACAGAGGGTGGTGGGGGCCTGGAATGCACTACCAAGCAAGGTGGTTGAGGCAGACACGCAAGGATCATTTAAGACTTATCTAGATTGCCACATATACAGACTGGGAATAGAGGGATACAAACAGATGGTCTAGTTAGGAACACATGATCGGTGCAGGCTTGGAGGGCCGAAGGGCCTGTTCCTGTGCTGTATTGTTCTTTGTTCTTTGAGTCTACACCTATTCTCTGAAAGAGCATCTTACCCAGGTCCACACCCACATCCTATCCTATAGGTTAGTGGATTGGCCATGCTAAATTGTCCCTTGGTGTCCCAAGATGTGTAGGTTAGGGGGATTAGTGGGGTAAATATGTGAGGTTATGGGAATAGGGTAGGGGGGAGGAAGGGGGGCTGTTGGTCATGGTAAACATGCAGGGTTACAAGTTAGGATCATAGAATAGAATCCCTATAGAAGGATTGCACCCAACTCACTAACAGAGTCGGGTGACTGCACCCGACTCTGTCAGTGAGTCGGATGCAGTCCTTCTGTAGGGATTCTATTCTATGATCCTAACCTGTAACACTGCATGTTTACCATGGCTAATCCACCTAACCAGCACATCTTTGGACTGTGGGAGGAAACCAGAGCACCCGGAGGAAACCCACGCAGACACGGGGAGAATGTGCAAACCCCACACAGTCATCCACGGCCAGAATTGAACCCGGGTTCCTGACACTGTGAGGCAGCCATGCTAATCATTGTGCCGTCCATTTGTTGCTCAGTACTCAGGTTTCTATATTTTTTTTATCATGTAGACTTTGCAGCTCTTTAGTGACCTTCCCCCACCTTCAAAGCCACTTGTTCCAATAACTAGACCAGACTTTGTGTAGTAGCTTTATATTTTCTGCAGGGTCCTTGTCTAAACTCTATTTAGTCCAATGTTTCAGAATCCACATTCCCTGACTCACTGGCATGGCTGTCTGGCTGCTCCTTCGCAATTGCCTTCAGTTTCAGCTCCTTTGACCTCTCCTTATTAATAAATAAATTCTGTTCATTTCAAATTATGGGAACAAACTATAGCAATCAGACCTTAAGTAATATTGCCAGTTAAGTAAAAAACGCTTTCTCCCTGTTGCTTCCCCAAGAATGTGGCATCTGTAAATAAGTTGTATAAAATCAGTATTTCATTTCTCATAAAGATCCGAACATAAAATCAAAGTTAGGTAAGAAAACTTCAGAGCTGATGTTGGAGGTCTGCTGAGTTGTATACTGGCATGCTGACAAGGACAGAAAGTTTACCAAACATCCAACATACGTGTGGCACGGTGGCACAGTGGTTAACTCACAGAACCAAGGGCCCAGTTGAATTCCAGCCTTGGGTGACTGTGTGGGGTTTGCACATTCTCCTCGTGTCTGCGTGGGTTTCCTTCAGGTGCTCTGGTTTCTTCCCACACTCCAAAGATGTGCATGTTAGATGGATTGGCCATGCTGAATTGACCCTTAGGGCGAGATTTTCCAGCCGTACTCGCCTCAACACTAGAAATCCTGCCCGTGCTCAACAAACCTCTGCATGGTCAGTGTCCCGTCCGCTATGGTTCCCATGGCGGGTGGGATGGGAAAATTCCACCCTCAGTGTCCAAAGATGTGTAGGTTATGGGGAATTAGGTAAGTGCGTGGGGTTAAGGGAATGGTATGGCGGGGGGGTGGGGGGGCGTGGGCCTGGGTACGATGCTCTGTCGGAGAGTCAGTGCAGACTCGATGGGCCTCCATCTGCACATTAGGGATTCTATGATTCTATGATCTAGTGATCAGTAAAAGGCCTCGATAACCAGATTTTGGAAATATGCATTTCAACACTGTTGCTATCCAGGTTCGAATTACATTTACACTGCTTTGATTTGATTTGATTCGATTTGATTTATTATTGTGAAAAGTATTGTTTCTTGCACACTATACAGACAAAGCATACCGTTCATAGAGAAGGAAAGGAGAGAGTGCAGAATGTAGTGTTACAGTCATAGCTAGGATGGAGAGAAAGATCAATTTAATGTAAGGTACAAAGAACAAAGAACAATACAGCACAGGAACAGGCCCTTCGGCCCTCCAAACCTGCGCCGCTCATGTGCCCAACTAGACCATTCGTTTGTATCCCTCTATTCCCAGTCTGTTCATGTGGCGATCTAGATAAGTCTTAAAATGATCCCAGCGTGTCCGCCTCAATCACCTTGCTTGGCAGTGCATTCCAGGCCCCCACCACCCTCTGACATCTGTGTTGAACCTTGCCCCCCTCAACTTGAACCCGTGACCTCTTGTGTTCGTCACCTCCGACCTGGGAAAAAGCTTCCCACTGTTCACCCTATCTATGCCCTTGATAATTTTATACACCTCTATTAGGTCTCCCCTCATCCTCCGTCTTTCCAGGGAGAACAACCCCAGTTTACCCAATCTCTCCTCATAGCAAGATTCAAAGCCATTGCCATCCTGCCAGCTGTTTTGTAGGTCCAATCAAAAGTCTGATGGCAGCAGTAAGAAGCTGTTCCTGAGTCGGTGTACATGTCCTCAGACTTTTCTAACTTTCTCCCGACAGAAGAAGGTGGAAGCGAGTGTGTCCAGGGTACATGGGGTCCTTAATTATGCTGGCTGCTTTTCCGAGGCAGCGGGAAGTGTAGACGGAGTCAATGGATGCGAGGCAGGTTTGAGTAATGGACTGGGCTTCATTCACGACCCTTTGTAGTTTCTTGTGGTCTTGGGCAGAGCAGGAGCCATACCAAGCTGTGATACAACCAGAAAGGATGCTTTTTATGGTGCATCTGCAAAAGTTGGTGAGAGATGGTGCTTTCCATGTCCTGAGACTGTCAGGTCTGCTTTGCAGTTACGGGGCAAAGAATTTGGTTTTCACTATTCCAGGCCAAGTTATAGATGTGTACATGACACAACACAGCAGGATATTGGCATGAAAAATGTATTTTATGTCATTGGAATCTATCTCATTCATTAACTGTTTGAAGTTCTTTCAGTTCCGGTGACAGCTAACAAGCTATCACTCAATTCCTAATGTCATCACACAGTCGGATTAAAATAAATGAATTGCATGCAAATATATTGGCAAATGGCCTCAGCAACAGTCATTTTAATGCAATCGCTACAAGAGCATAATTGTTTTCTGCATCTTTGTTTTGTCCACTCCCAAATGAAGCTTCCTCTTGAAACAAAACAGCTGGCAGGATGGCAATGGCTTTGAATCTTGCTCAACTTGACAATTGGACTTTCTCCTTTATGTATGTGTGACAGGGTTTTAATATTCATTAATGTAAATGTACAACATTTCTGATTTGTGGGAGGGAACACATTGGAAATTGTGCCTTTAGAGTGCCAGGAATATTGGATTCATGCTGGAGTTCTACTGAAGAAGCCACTCTCCATCTTGGCAACTCCGAGACAGAAATTCCATTCTATTGCAGGATTATCTGAAGAATTCCCTGACCTCTCAGTGGCATGAATAGGTTTGGGGCAGGGATGGCAGCTCCCACTCCAGGGTGGCATGGTGGCACAGTGGTTAGTGCTGCTGGCTCACAGCGCCAGGG
The DNA here is from genome assembly GCF_964213995.1 of Mustelus asterias. Lineage (NCBI taxonomy): Eukaryota > Metazoa > Chordata > Chondrichthyes > Carcharhiniformes > Triakidae > Mustelus > Mustelus asterias. Next base: position 38,500,757 of record NC_135805.1, read on the forward strand.
ACCCGGGTTCGGTTCCCGGCTTGAGTGACTGTCTGTATGGAGTCTGCACGTTCTCCCCGTCTGCGTGGGTTTCCTCTGGATCCTCTGGATGCTCCCACAGTCCGAAAGACGTGCTGGTTAGGTGCATTGGTCATGCTAAATTCTCCCTCAGTGTACCCGAGCAGGAGTGTGGCAACTAGGGGATTTTCACAGTAACTTCATTGCAGTGTTCATGTAAACATACTTGTGATACTAATAAATAAACTCTCAGTTATATGACTTCAACCTTCCAGTGTGCCTTTGAAAAGGTGTACCACTGTTTAAGAGAGATAGTGTTGAGCGAAAGGGACACCGTTCAGCTGAGATTGCTTCTGGACACTTGCCCATATCTTTAAAATATTGCAAAAAAATGATATCTGTATTATACTCTGGAAGGTTGTCCCCCCCATTCTGCGTTCCACCTCAAGGCAATTACTGAGCTGGGATCTGAGGCATGCACAATGGAAATTGTACTTTATGTTACCTCTCTGCTTGAGGGGAAGGTGCAGCAGGAGGACATAAGAGAGATCAGATTAATCAGGTAGCACCAGAGAGAGCCAAGGCTTCCGGGCTGTGCCCAATCCAGTAAGAAGTCTCACAACACCAGGTTAAAGTCCATGTTGGACGTTAACCTGGTGTTGTGAGACTTCTTACTGGATTGGGCACCCCAGTCCAACGCCGGCATCTCCACATCATGTGCCCAATCCGGCAGGACCGATGGACCTAGATAAATGTCTTAAAACCGATGAGGTCTCTGTGTATCAGGCTGCTGTGTTTCCCTCAGGAAGCTTTGGCGGAGCAATAATCCTGCTATCAAATTCCACCTTACCTACTTGCCTGACAATAGTAGAGTAAGTGATCAAAGACCTCAAGCTGTATACCAAAGGAGCAATCCAAGGAGCCACAGGAGACTTTTATCGTGTCAGCCAGTTTGCTGTACACTCCTCTGCAAGGCAAATCTACAGTACCTACTTTGATAGAGTGGTTCATATCGATAGTGGTCCCAGACAGATAACTGAGAGCCCTGCCAAATCCTTCAGTCTCCAGGACTGTTGGGATCATTGATTGAAGCCACGTGGTCCTCCAAACCCCCAAAATGCAAAGCCTCCCGTTACCGAGGCGTACAGCTCAATTGAGGTGACGGGAATAGCTTTGTGCATGTGAATTTGCAGCATGCTGCCAGCCCTTTCCACAGTTTACAATTTTGCAATTCTTTTATCCAGTGTCTCAGTTTTACTTCCACGACAAGAGGAACGGGGCAGGATGGCTGTCGGGTATCAATGGATTCATGTCATTGTCATGAATCATGAATCCTCTCCCTAGACACGTTTCTTACTTCTCTTCACAATACCTCTCGAGGCAGCACAGGTCCTCTGAGGATCTCCTTGTGTTCTGTTATACAAGGGTGCAATTGTACCAATGCTCATCTGTACAAATTTGTTCAAATACTCAGCTTCACTGTCACAATGGTTCTGTCAGCTGCTATAAAACTGCCCTGAATTATATTAGTACTGAATACTTTGTCGCGTCTTGGCACAGCTATCTGGGAGTGACTGAAAAACAATGCCTTACAAGGCTATACTGGAGCAATTATAGACATTATGTGAATTCCAGGCAATAGGGTGTTCAGCTTTACACTTTAGTCCTATTCAGATTAGTACATCTAATGGCGGCACGCTGGCACAGTGGTGAGCACTGCCAGGGACCTACGTTCAACTTCCGGCTTAGGTCACTGTCTGTGCAGAGTTTGCATGTTCTCTCCGTGTCTGCGTGGATTTCTTCCGGGCGCTCCGGTTTCCTCCCACACACCAAAAGATGAGCTGGATAGGTGCCTTAGCTGTACAAAATTCTCCCTCAGTGTACCCAAACAGGAGTGTGGCGACTAGTGAACTTTCACAGTAAGTTCACTGCAGTGTTAATGTAAGCCTACTTGTGACACTAATAAATAAACTTTAAACTTCTGTAATTTCATAGTGTTTCCTGGCCACAGATGTATCATGAGAGGTAAGGTCCTTTGTTTACAATCCACCACAGTTAGAGGATTGGAAAATTTGATTCTGTAGCTGGTTTTCTACAGGTATAAGGAGTGACCGCTCCCAAAACGCATCTCCAAACTCCATGGCCCAGGGCTCGGCTCCTCCCTCTGTGACTAGATCCTAGTCATCCTGATCCACAGACTGCAATCGATAAGGATAGGTAGCAACACCTTCTCCACGATTATCCTCAACACTGGTGCCCTGAAGGGCTTCGTCCTCAGCCCCTGACTATACTCCTTATACACCTATGACTGTGTGGCCAAATTCCCCTCCAACTCCATTTTTAAGTTTGCTGATGACACCACTGTAGTGGGTTGGATCTCAAACAACAATGAGACGGAGTACAGGAAAGAGATAGAGAATCTGGTAAAATGGTGCGATGACAATAATCTCTCCCTCAATGTCAGTAACATGAAGGAGATAGTCATCGACTTCAGGAAACTTAGTGGAGACAAACTTATTGGAGGACATGCCCCTGTCTACATCAAAGGTGATGAAGTGGAGATGGTTGAGAGCTTCAAGTTTCCAGGTGTTCAGATCACCAACAACCTGCCCTGATCCCTCCACTCCGATGCTGTAATTAAGAAAGCCCACCAATGCCTCTAGTTTCTCAGAAGGCTAAAGAAATTCGGCATGTCCACTACACCTCTCACCAATTTCTGCAGATTAACCATGGAAAGCATCCTTTTTGGTTGCATCATGGCTCGGTATGGCTCCTGCTCTGACCTAGACTGTAAGAAACTACAAACGGTTATGAATGTAGCCCAGTCCTACATGTGACACTAACAAACCCAGGTTCAACTCCTGGCTTAGGCCTACAATTTTGTCAAAATATTCAGCTTTAACCCACTGTCAGGATGGTTCTGTCAGATGCTATAAAACTGCCCTGAATTATATTAGTACCAAATACTTTGTATCATCTTCGCACAGCTATCTGTGAGTGACTGAAAAACAATGCCTTAGAAGCCTATACTGGAGCAATTATAGACATGTGAATTCCAGGCAATAGGGTGTTTAGTTTTACGCTTTAGTCCTATACAGATTAGTACATTGAATGGTGGCATGGTGGCACAGTCAGTAGCATTGGTGTTCAGGTCACCATCTGTCTTGGTCCCTCCACGCCAATGCTGTACAGCCTCCCATCCATTGATTCTGTCTACACTACCCACTGATTTGGGAAAGCAGCCAGCATAATCAAGGGTCTCACGCACCCCGGACATTCTCTCATCTACCTTCTTCCGTCAGGAAAAAGATACAGAAGTCTGAAAGCACGGACCAGCTGACTCAAGAACAGCTTCTTCCCTACTGCCATCAGACTCTTGAATGGTCCTATCTTACATTAAGCTGATTTATCTCTTCACCTTATTGGTAATTGCAACACTATATCCTGCACTCTTTCCTTTCTTTCTCCCCTATGAACTCTATGATCAGTACATTTTGTCTCTAACAGCTCGCAAGAAACAACACTTTTCACTGCCGCCCAATACCTGTGACAATAATAAATCAATTCAATTCAAATTGAAGCATTATGTTTAAATGAAAGAAATATTTCTGCCATAATAAACATTTTTGAATAAGATTTGTGATGTAGTTCTGGTTTGATACCTTTTGCCATTTTGTTATTGAGCCTTGAGGAGCTTCATCCCCAATCATCAGCTTCTTTGTCACGAACATTGAAACCTTATGACCTTATGCCTTTGTCATGTCCCCTCCCTTCTACACTGGGCAAAACACCTCGAATACCGATACTAATCCTGAACTCACATCTTCCCCTGGTTTTCTTTCCTTTCTTCATTCATGCCCTACTCCACCTAGCCTACACATCTTTGTTTACAGTTTATTTTATTATGATATGGAGATGCCGGCATTGGACTGGGGTGGGCACTCCTGTCCACTTATCTGAGGAAAGAGCACCCCGCTCTGAAAGCTCGTGATTCCAAATAAATCTGTTGGACTTTAACCTGGTGTTGTGAGACTTTTCATTTTATTACTGTCACATGTCGGGTTACACTAACACTGCAATTAAGTTAATGTGAAAATCCCCTAGTCGCCACACTCCAGCGGCTGTTTGGGTACACTGAGGGAGAATTTAGCATCGCCAATGCACCTAACCAACACGTCTTTCGGACTGTGGGAGGAAACCGGAGCACCCGGAGTAAACCCAGCAGACATGGGGGGAGTGTGCAGACTCCGCACAGACAGTGTCCCAGGCCGGGAATCGAACCCGGGTCCCTGGCGCTATGAGATAGCAGTGCTGACCACTGTGCCCCCGTGTTGTTTTATAATGATCTTGTGGAATGCCTTGGGATATTTATTACATTAAAGATACATTGTTGTTGTTCACAAATGAAAAAAAAACATGAAAATAGTCATTTTTACTTTGAGAGTAACACAGTTTCCCATTTGCTAATGCACATATGTGGCACTTAGAAATAGTCAACTTTGCCTTAAGCAATGTGTCCTTTAGCTTTGACTGTCAGAGCTTAAATGTTTTAACTTCTTGACAGTGCCTTGGGCTTTTTCTTAATCCACATTTTCTTTTCTTCTATTTGACAATTTATTGACCATCCAAGCTGCAACAACTTCTTCAGCCCACCGCCTTTCTCAAATGCACATGGGAGGTAACCTGTAAGTGTGGGAGTTAATCTGGAACCCATACTCCACCACAAACTGTCTTAATTTTAAAATTCTCATCCTTGTGTTAAAATCACTCCATGCTCTCACCCTTTCTTATTTCTGTAACCACGTTAACTTTACAATCCTCTGAGATCTCTGTTCTTCTCCAATTCTGACCGACTGTGCAATCCTGATTTAACTTTATGAGAGGCGATGGCTGAGTGGTATTATCACTAGACTATTGATCCAGTAACTCAGCTAATGTTCTGGGGATCCGGGTTCAAATCCCACCATGGCAGATGGTGGAATTTGAATTCAATTAAAAATATCTGGAATTAAGAATCTACTGAAAACCATGAAACCATTGTTGATTGTCGGAAAAAACCCATCTGGTTCACTCATGTCCTTTAGGGAAGGAAATCTGCTGTCCTTACCCGGTCTGGCCTACATATGACTCCAGAGCCACAGCAATGTTGTTGACTTTCAACTGCCCTCTGAAATGGCCGAGTGAGACATTCAGTTCAAGGGCAAGTAATGGATGGGCAATAAATGCTGGCCAGCCAGCAATGCCCTTGTCGCACGAATGAATAAACAGTAAATAAATAACTCCACCTTTGGCAACTTTACCTTCAGCTGCCGAAACCCTAAGTTCTGGAATTCCCTCCCTAATTCTCTCTGCCACAGGGCTTCAGAATTACTGCATTCCTAGCCAAGCTGTTCCAGGACACCTGTTGACATTTACCCAACAATGTGGAAAATTGCCCCCAACTACATTCAGTCCATAAAACACAGGACAAATCCAATAAGGTGAATTGTCTCACCCAGTCTACCCACTGACGCACTATCAATTACGACGCGAAGACTTCTGAGAGTGAGGGAAAACTAATAGGCTTTTATTCACAGAGAACAGGAGCACACCCTTGTAGCTGGCCTGGTCTGGACTGAGGCAAGGAGGAGGGACCATCACCTTTATACCCCACTCTGGGTGGAAAGGGAGGGGTCTCAGGTGGAAAGGGAGGAGTCTCGGGCAGGGGCAGCATGGGTGTGTCCAGGCACATACATGTAGTAACAGTGGTTCACCACACCCACTAATCATCAGCAAAGTGTTGGAAGGAATCATCGTCAGTGCCTTCAAGGAAAATCTATTCCGCTAAAACCGGCACACTGATGCTCGGTTGGGTTTTGTTAGGACCACGCAATTTCAGCACTCATTAAAGTGCGGGTTCAAACATGGGGGAAAGAGCTGAATTTCAGATATGAGGCGAAATCTTACCAAATAATGGCAGAATGTTGTTTCCGGTGAGAAAACCGACATGTTTCTCTCCAGGGAAGCAGTCAATTTTCTGTCCAGATCTTAAGACATTCTACCAAAAACAATCAAAGGGGTATGTTTCATGCCATCATGCAGGGGGGCAGGGACTCAACACACCGGCAAAGCCTGGCTGCACTGAGAGAAGAGCGCCCTTTAAAGATGGAAGATGCAATAAACCTCCCCTCAGCCCACCATGGAGGTCTCAGGGGATTCCTCCCAGCCCCCTCCTGATTGGAGCAGATATTCAACTCCAGCCACCACCACCCCCCCCCCCCAACTCGATTGGAGGTGACATTCACTCTGACCCTCCCACCACCCACCCCCGCCCACTCGTTGACCCTTTGCCCCTACTGTCACAGTCGAAGCTGGCACCCTCCTCCTCACCCAGCCTACAAACGACCATCGCCAGCATCCCCTTCACTCTGTTCGCTCCAGCCTACCACCACATACAAATGAACCCCCCTCCAGGTTGGCATTGACATGATGCCAGCTTGGCCATGTCCCCTCTCCCCCCCGGGGAGATATGCCCTCCCTGACAGCACCGTGGGTGTACCTATATCACATAGACACCTTGGGAAGGAAGCCACCTTCCCAAGGACAACTAGGAATTGACATTAATGCTAACAGTACCCACATTCCATGAAGAAGGAAAATAAATTTAAAAATAAACTATACCTCTCCATACTTTAAAATGTTCTTTAAAGCCTATCGCTTTGACCAAGCTTTTGGTCACCTGTCCATCTGTCTTCTTGCTTTGTATGTACTGCCACAAAATGCTTGCTGATTGTTACAGTCAGTTAATGCCCAGTAATATCCCATAGGCAATAATCAGATAAGTGATCACTTAATTTGTTGATACCAATCATTATTGTCTTAATGATAATGAGGACCAAACGCCATTACCTTGTGATTCTTTGCTTCATTCTTCACACATTCTGCTCTTTGCTATGCCTCCCCCCCCCACTCCCTATAACCCAACGGATGACATTCTGACACAGTGGTTAGCACTGCTGCCTCGCAAGGCTAAGGACCTGGGTTCGATTCCCGCTTGGGTCTGTGTGGAGTCTGCACGGTGTCTGCGTGGGTTTCCTTTGGGTGCTCTGGTTTCCTTCCACAGTCTGAAAGACGTGCTAGTTAGGCGCATTGGCCATGCTAAATTTTCCCTCAGTGTACCCGAACAGGCGCCGGAGTGTGGCGACTGGGGGATTTTCACAGTAACTTCATTGCACTGTTAATTGCCTTCTTGTGACACTAATAAATAAACTCTTCAAACTCTCTCCCATGCAACAGCCCTATCTTTATCTTCTAAGTGCAACACTTCTATAATGAGTGCTCAAATATGTGTGTCCTAATTTCTCCTTTACTTCTGTTGCAGAGATCCTCTGTGGCTGCCTGGGAAAAGCCTGAGCTTTAAAGTTGATGGCAGTTTTAACCTTCATTGTGAAAGAAAACTTGCATCTGACAAACGAAACACGTTTCAACATAATCCTTTTACTGTGTTTGACCAAGTCCGGACACATGCAATGCCTCTAAGCAGTAAACGTGTAAACAAATGAACAATGTTACTCCGTGTCTCCTTTGAACAAAGTCGTAACCCTCATTAATCCTTTTGATCCTGCCTCCCTCAGCAAATTCTTAAGGAAAATGCAAGTTCTTTCGGGGTGTCTAGTCACCCACGTTGTAATGGCTGATTCACTATGTCTTGACAAGTATTATTGTGCAAGAAGTCCTCTCAAAATGAGAGTTTGTACAAAACACCAGTTGCCTATATGGTTACCATACTGGCATACGATTCCGCTTCCATGTTTCAAAATTCTTTTGGCCTTGTGGTGATAATGTGGTGACTAAGAAACATCACAAATAACATATCGTGCACTTTCAGCAGAAGCTAAACTTCGCAGTCAATGGAATTTTTCTCAGCTATAAGAATAGTCAGCTTTGTCAGGGGGAGATCACATCTAAATCTGATTGAACTTTTCAAGGTGGTGACTCGGTGTGTGGATGAGGACAGAGTCGTTGATGTAGTCTGCATGGGCTTCAGTAAGGCTTTTGACAAGATCCCACATGGCGGACTGATCAAGAAGATAAGAGCCCATGGGATCCAGGGCAATTTGACAGATTGGATCCAAAGTTTCCTTCGTAGTAGGAGGCACAGGATGACTGTTGAATGTTGTTTCTGTGACTGGAAGCCTGTGTCCAGTGGTGTATCGCACGGATCACTGCTGGCTCCCTGGCTGTTTGTAATGTACATTAATGATCCAGACATGAATGTAGGGGGCATGGTCAATAAGTTTGCAGATGACACAAAAATTGGTGGTGTGGTAAATAGCGAGGAGGAAAGCCTTTAATTAAAAGGTGATTATAGACGGGCTGGTCAGATGGACAGAACAGTGCAAATGGAATTTAACCCTGAAATGTGCGAGGTGATGCATTTTGAGAAGGCTTGCAAGGTAAGGGAATACACAAAGAATCATAGAATCCCTACAGTGCAGAAAGAGGCTATTCAACCTATCAAGCCTGCACTGACAACAATCGCACCCAGGCCCTATCCCCGTAACCCCATGTATTTACCCTACTAGTCCCCATGACACTAAAGGGCAATTTTGCATGACTATTCAACCTAACCTTCACATAGAACATAGAAGAACATAGAAAAACTACAGCACAAAACAGGCCCTTCGGCCCCACAAGTTGTGCCGAATATATCCCTACCTTTTGCCTACCTATAACCCTCCATCCTATTAAGTCCCATGTACTCATCCAGGAGTCTCTTAAAAGACCCTATTGAGATTGCCTCCATCACCACTGACGGCAGCCGATTCCACTCGCCCACCATCCTCTGTGTGAAAAACTTCCCCCTAACATTTCCCCTGTACCTACCCCCCAGCACCTTAAACCTGTGTCCTCTCGTAGTAGCCATTTCCACCCTGGGAAAAAGCCTCTGAGAGCCCACCCAATCTATGCCTCTCAACATCTTATATACCTTTATCAGGTCTCCTCTCATCCTACGTCCCTCCAAGGAGAAAAGACCGAGCTCCCTCAGCCTATCCTCATAAGGCATGCCACTCAATCCAGGCAACATCCTTGTAAATCTCCTCTGCACCCTTTCAATCTTTTCCACATCCTTCCTGTAATGAGGCGACCTTACTGAAGCCCATGCAGTCATCTTTGGAGTGTGGGAGGAAACCAGAGTACCAGGAGGAAACCCAAGTAGACACAGGGAGAAAGTGCAAACTCCACACAGAGAGTGGCCCGAGGCCGTAATTGAACATAGGTCCCTGGCGCTGTGAAGCAGCAGTGCTGGCCACTGTGCCACCCTGAACAGTAGGGAACTAGGCAGCACAGAGGATCAGAGGGAACTTGGGGTGCATGTCCAAAGATCCCTGAAGGCAGCATGACAAGTGGAGAGGTAAGGTGGTTAAGAAGGCATGAAGGATACTTCATTAGCCAAGGCATAGACTATAAGAACCAAGAGGTTATTATGGACCAGTGCAAAATGCTCATTAGGCCACAGCTAGAGAACTGTGTGCAGATGTGATTACACTGGAAAGGTGCAGAGGAGAATCACCAGGATATTGCCAGGGTTGGAGCATTTCAGCTATGAAGGGAAACTGGCAAGGTTGGGGTTGTTCTCTGTTGAGCAGAGAAGGCTGAGCAGGGAATCTCATTGAAGTGTACAAAATGATGAGGGATATAGATTTGGTAGGTGGGAAGAAACTTTCCCCCTTATTTGAGGGTTAATAACCAAGGGGCATAGGTTTAAGGTAAGGAGCAAAAGTTTCAAAGGGGATTTGAGGAAAATCATTTTCACCCAGAGGGTGGTGGGAATCTGGAACTCGCTGCCTGAAAGGTTGATCGAGGCAGAAACCCTCCAGATGAGCACTTGAAATGCCATAGCAGACAAGGCTAAGGACCAAGTGCTGGAAAATTAGATTCAAATAAATATGTGTTTGATGGCCAGCACAGGCATGATGGGCCAAAGGGCGTCTTTCTGTGTTGTAAAATTCTATGACTAAACTCCATGCATCTTGGCAATGGACAATTTTATCCTTAGTACGATTCTACAAGTCATTAATAAGTAAAATGAAAACAAAAGCAGAGTGTTGATTTCAGGGTGACTGAACTGCAAGGACAACAAAGATTTTTCAATGAAAGACTGATCCAAGAGAGAAGACTGAAGATTAGCAATCTTTGGACACTCTGGGACTGGAAGAGAAAAATTCAGGACTCTCTGAGGAACTTGTTGCTCCCAGAAACTGCACAGGGAAAGAGCTTCAGAAGAGGAATGAATGATCTTCAACTCCAGGGATGACTGCCACAGTTGGATCACACTCTGTAGCACCAAAGGCTGCAAAAGCATTGAAAATCTGAGATTTCAATTAATTCGGATGACAAAGAAGGAAAAAAATGACCAAATTCCTGTTAGACTGTCAGGAAACAAAGAGATGATTTCTCAATGATGGTGGTAAATTATCCAGTTAATTTATTGCTACGGAATCATCGGGACAGGGCACAAAATCTGGCAGACCATTTAAAGATCAGTTGACCTAAAGTTTTTTAAACTTTATTTATTAGTCACAAGCAAGGCTTACGTTACACTGCAATGAAGTTACTGTGAAATTCCCCTCGTCGCCACACTCTGGTGCTTGTTCGGGTAAATGCACCTAACCAGCACGTCTTTCAGGCTGTGGGGGGAAACTGGAGCACCCAGAGGAAACCCACGCAGACATGGGGAGAATGTGTAAACTCCACACAGTCAGTGACCCAAGCAGGAAGTGAACCCAGGTCCCTGGCGCTGTGAGGCAGCAGTGCTAACCACTGTGCCACTGTGCCCCCATATTCTCATGCGGGAATTTCTGGTCTCGGGGTGGGAACAACTGGAAAATCCCACCTGATATTTTAGGACCACTGTCTCCTTGCTGTCGGCATTGGTAAAAGAGCTACACATCTATGTGAAGTTGTTCCACTCTGGGCAATGGAAGGAATTGCTGAGGATACGGAGACAAGACAACCTCATCTTGCGTAATAAGATGGATTTCCTGTAGACAATTAACTCAATGAGAAGGTTTCTGTACAGGACTCTGCAGCTTCAGAAGTGCTAAAGACTCTGCAACAACTACTGTGCTGACCTCCAGCTTGGGAGGGAAGAAGACTTTCAGCTGGCACTGAGGTAAGAATTGACTTTCACCCCTGGAAGCTTCCAGCTCTTTAGCTGTGTGATTCTCTATTGACTCTGGCATCAATTCAAGAACAGCATCCTCCCTGGAAGACTTTTCATTTGATTTGATTTGATTTATTATTGTCACATATATTGGGATACATTGAAAAGTATTGTTTCATGCAAGCTGTACAGACAAAATATAACCATTCATAGAGTACATAGGGGACAAGAAAAGGATGGGGCACAGAATACAGTATTGCAGTTACAGATAGGGTGAAGAGAAAGATCAGCTTCATATATGATAGGGCCATTCAAAAGTCTGATGGCAGCAGAGAAGAAGCTGTTCTTGAGTCGATTGGTACATGTTTCCAGACTTTTGTATCTTTTTCCCGATGGAAGAAGGTGGAAAACTATGTCTGGGGTGCGTGGGGTCCTTGATAACACTGGCTGCTTTTCCGAGGCAGCGGGAAGTGTCGATGGGAATCAATGGATGGGAGGCTGGTTTGCGTGATGGACTGGGCTTCGTTCACACCCTTTGAAGTTTCTTGTGATTTTGGTCAGGGCAAGAGCCATACCAAGCTGTGATACAATCGGAAAGGATTCTTTCTATGGTGCATCTGTAAAAATTGTTGGGAGTCGTAGTGAACACACTGAATTTTCTTAGCCTTCTGAGAAAGTAGAGGCATTGGTGAGCTTTCTTAACTATAGTGTCGGCATGGGGGGACCAGGACAGGTTGTTGGTGATCTGAACACCGAGAAACCTGGAGGAGTCCAGAACTGGGGTCATAGTTTGAGGATATGGAGTAAACCTTGTGGCACTGAGGTCAGGGGAAATGTCTTCACCCAGAGAGTGGTGAATGTGTGGAATTCAATACCACAGAAAGTGGTTGAGGCTAAAACATTGTCTCATTTCAAGAATAAACTAGATGTAGAGTCAGAGAGGTTTACAGCATGAAAACAGACCCTTCGGCCCAACTTGTCCATTGCCGCCCTTTTTATTTAAACCCCTAAGCTAATCCCAATTGTCCGCGGTTGGCCCATATCCTTCTATATCGATCTTACCCATGTGACTGTCTAAATGCTTTTTAAAAGACAAAATTGTACCCGCCTCTACTACTATCTCTGGCAGCTTGTTCCAGACACTCACCACCCTCTGTGTGAAAGAATTGCCCCTCTGGACACTTTTGTATCTCTCCCCTCTCGCCTTAAACCTGTGCCCTCTAGTTTTAGACTCCCCTACCTTTGGGAAAAGATATTGACTATCTAGCCGATCTGTGCCCCTCTATTTTATAGACCTCTATAAGATCACCCCTCAGCCTCTTACGCTCCAGAGAAAAAAATCCCAGTCTATCCAGCCTCTCCTTATAACCCAAACCATCAAGTCCCGGTAGCATCCTAGTAACTCTTTTCTGCACTCTTTCTAGTTTAAAAATATCCTTTCTATAATAGGGTAATGAGAATTGTACACAGCATTCCAAGTGTGGCCTGACCAATGTCTTGTACAACTTCAACAAAATGTCCCAATTCCTGTATTCAATGTTCTGACCGATGAAACCAAGCATGCCGAATGCTTTCTTCACCACTCTGTCCACCTGTGACTCCACTTTCAAGGAGCTATGAACGTGTACCCCGAGATCTCTTTGTTCTGTAACCCTCCCCAACGCCCTACCATTAACTGAGTAAGTCCTGCCCTGGTTCAATCTACCAAAATGCATCACCTCGCATCTGTCTAAATTAAACTCCATCTGCCATTCGTCAGCCCACTGGCCCAATTGATCAAGATTCTGTTGCAATCAGAGATAACTTTCTTCACTGTCCACAATGACGCCAATCTTGGTGTCATCTGCAAACTTACTAACCATGCCTCCTATATTCTCATCCAAATCATTAATATAAATGACAAATAACAGTGGGCCCAGCACCGATCCCTGAGTTTGAAAAACAACCCTCCACAACCACTCTCTGGCTTCTGTCAAGAAACCAATTTTGTATCCATTTAGATACCTCACCCTGGATCCTGTGAGATTTAACCTTATGCAACAACCTACCATGCGGTACCTTGTCAAAGGCCTTGCTAAGGTCCATGTAGACAACATCAACTGCACTGCCCTCATCTACCTTCTTGGTTAACCCTTCAAAAAACTCAATCACATTTGTGAGACATGATTTTCCACTCACGAAGCCAAGCTGACGGTCCCTAATCAGTCATTGCGTCTCTAAATGCCTGTAGATCCTGTTTCTCAAAATACCTTCCAACAACTTACCCACCACAGATGTGAGGCTCACTGGCCTGTAGTTCCCTGGCTTTTCCCTGCAGCCCTTTTTAGACAAAGGCACAACATTTGCCACTCTCCAATCTTCAGGCATCTCACCCATGACTATCGATGATTCAAATATCTCGGCTAGAGGACCCGCAATTTCCTCCCGAGTCTCCCACAATGTCCTGGGATATACTTCATCAGGTCCCAGAGATTTATCACCTTGATGCGCTTTAAGACTTCCAGCACCTCTTTCTCTGTAATATGTACACTCCTCAAGACATCACTATTTATTTCCCCTAGTTCCCTAACATCCATACTTTTCTCAAGAGTAAATACTGATGAGAAATATTCATTGAGGATCTCACCCATCCCTTGTGGATCTGCACATAGATGACCTTGTTGATCTTTAAGAGTCCCTACTCTCTGCCTTGTTACTCTTTTGCCCTTTATATAGCTCTTGAGGCTAAAGGGGTCAAGGTATATGGGGGGAAGGGGGATCAGGCTATTGAATTCAATGATCAGCCATGATCAAAATGAATGGTGGAACAGGCTCGAAGGGCCGAATGGCTTACTCCTGCTTCTAGTTCCTATGTTTCTAAACTTGAAGATCTTGACCATTTCCACTTCATCACCGTTAACGAAGACATGGACATGGCATTACACTTCCTGAAGTCGATGACCATCTCTTTCATTTTGCTGACATTGAGGGAGAGATTATTGTCAAGGTACCATTTCACCAGGTTCTCCATCTCTTTCCTGTACTCCACTTCATCATTTTTGAGGTCTGATCCACTTCGTAGGCAACAGGAAACAGAGCAGGCAGTACATTGGTAGTTTCAATGGAACTAACATCTGAATGCTGCTCAATAATGAGAAACACAGCTGACTCCTCTAAAAATAAAACAGCAGAAACTTTGGGGGGGTTTCCCTGGGCCCGCTAGCTTCCGACAAGAATAATGATTGCCCGGAGAATCGGGCATCGGGCAAAAAACAGGTTTGGTGCCACAAGATGCTCCTGGCCCACCCTGCCTGCACCCGAATTGGCCAGTTAACATCTAATTAAGGGGCTTGAAGTCTGATTCAAATTCCTCCTGCTATTCACCTGCCTCCCCAGGGGGATCTACACTGGACGGGCTTTGGTACAGGTCTTCGCAAGCAAGGACCTGGCGTGTTGGTTCCCGAGGGTCCAGGAAGCACCATCAACCCCTCAGTTTCCCCTCCACACACCACGCAGGCATGAGGTTTACCCGACCCAACTCCACACTCAGGCCTCCTTCTCCTTAGCAATGGAAAAGGATAGGTATATACCAAAGGGCAAGAGGTATAGCTGGGGGAAAGTAAATTATGATGCGATTAGGCGAGATTTAGCTGGCATAGGTTGGGGAAGGAAACTGCAGGGGATGGGCACAATTGTAATGTGGAACTTGTTCAAGGAACAGCTGCTACGCGCCCTTGATAAATATGTACCTGTCAGGCAGGGAGGAAGCAGACGTGTGAGGGAACCATGGTTTACTAAGGAGGTTGAATCTCTTGTGAAGAGGAAGAAGGAGACTTATGTTAAGATGAGATGTGAAGGCTCAGTTAGGGCACTGGAGAGTTACAAGTTAGCCAGGAAGGACCTAAAGAAAGAGTTAAGAAGAGCCAGGAGGGGACATGAGAAGTCTTTGGCAGGTAGGATCAAGGAAAACCCTAAAGCTTTCTATAGGTATGTCAGGAGTAAAAGAATGACCAGGGTAAGATTAAGGCCAGTCAAGGACAGTAGTGGGAAGTTGTGCGTGGAGTCTGAAGAGATAGGAGAGGCACTAAATGAATATTTTTCATCGGTAGTCACACTCGAGAGGGACAATGTTGTCGAGGGGAGTACTGAGATGCAGGCTGTTGGACTGGATGGGATTGATGTTCATAAGGAGGAGGTGTTAGCAATTCTGGAAAGGGTAAAAATAGATGGGCCAGATGGGATTTATCCTAGGATTCTCTGGGAGGCTAGAGTGGAGATTGCAGAGCCTTTGGCTTTGATCTTTGTGTCGTCATTGTCTACAGGAACAGTGCCAGAAGACTGGAGGATAGCAAATGTTGTCCCCTTGTTCAAGAAGGGGAGTAGGGACAACCCTGGTAATTATAGACCGGTGAGCCTTACTTCTGTTGTGGGCAAAGTATTAGAACCATAGAACCATAGAAAATTACAGCTCAGAAACAGGCCTTTTGGCCCTTCTTGTCTGTGCCGAACCATTTTTTGCCTAGTCCCACTGACCTGCACTTGGACCATATCCCTCCACACCCCTCTCATCCATGAACCTGTCCAAGTTTTTCTTAAATGTTAAAAGCATTTACCACTTTATCCGGCAGCTCATTCCACACTCCCACCACTCTCTGCGTGAAGAAACCCCCCCTAATATTCCCTTTAAACTTTTCTCCTTTCACCCTTAACCCATGCCCTCTGGTTTTTTTCTCCCCTAGCCTCAGTGGAAAAAGCCTGCTTGCATTCACTCTATCCATATCCATCAAAATCTTGTACACCTCTATCAAATCTCCCCTCAATCTTCTACGCTCCAGGGAATAAAGTCCCAACCTATTCAATCTCTCTCTGTAACTCAGCTTCCCAAGTCCCGGCAACATCCTTGTGAACCTTCTCTGCACTCTTTCAACCTTATTTGCATCCTTCCTGTAACTAGGTGACCAAAACTGTACACAATACTCCAAATTCGGCCTCACCAATGCCTTATATAACCTTACCATAACACTCCAACTTTTATACTCGATACTCCGATTTATAAAGGCCAATGTACCAAAGGCACTCGTTACGACCCTATCCACCTGTGACGTCACTTTTAGGGAATTCTGTACCTGTATTCCCAGATCCCTCTGTTCAACTGCACTCTTCAGAGTCCTACCAGTTACCCTGTACGTTCTACTTTGGTTTGTCCTTCCAATGTGCAATATCTCACACTTGTCTGCGTTAAATTCCATTTGCCATTTTGTAGCCCATTTTTCTAGTTGGTCCAAATCCCTCTGCAAGCTTTGAAAACCTTCCTCACTGTCCACTACTATTGGAAAGGATTATAAGAGGTAGGATTTATAATCACCTAGAAAGGAATAATTTGTGAAGGGTAGGTCGTGCCTCACAAACCTTATTGAGTTCTTTGAGAAGGTGACCAAAGAGGTGGATGAGGGTAAAGCGGTTGATGTGGTGTATATGGATTTCAGCAAAGCGTTTGATAAGGTTCCCCATGGTAAGCTTTTGCAAAAAATACGGACACATGGGATTGAGGGTGATTTAGTGGTTTGGATCAGGAATTAGCTAGCTGTCAGAAAACAGAGGGTGGTGGTTGATGGGAAATATTCATCCTGGAGTTCAGTTACTCGTGGTGTACCGCAAGGATCTGTTTTGGGGCCACTGCTGTTTGTCATTTTTATTAATGACCTGGATGAGGGCGTGGAAAGATGGATTAGTAAATTTGTGGATGACACTAAAGTCAGTGGAATTGTAGACAGTGCGGAGGGAAGTGGCAGGTTACAGAGGGACATAGATAAGCCACAGAGCTGGGCTGAGAGGTGGCAAATGGAGTTTAATGCGGATAAGTGTGAGGTGATTCACTTTGGAAGGAGTAACAGGAATACAGAGTACTGGGCTAATGGTAAGATACTTGGTAGTGTGGATGAACAGAGGGATCTGGGTGTCCATGTGCATAGATCCCTGAAAGTTGGCACCCAGGTTGATAGGGTTGTTAAGAATGCGTATGGTGTGTTAGCTTTTATTGGTAGAGGGATTGAGTTTCGGAGACAGGAGGTCATGCTGCAACTGTACAAAACTCTGGTGCGGCCGCATTTGGAGTATTGCGTTCAGTTCTGGTCGCCGTATTATAGGAAAGATGTGGAAGTGTTGGAAAGGGTGCAGAGGAGATTTACCAAAATGTTGCCTGGTATGGTGGGAAAATCGTATGAGGAAAGGCTGAGGGGCTTGAGGTTGTTTTCGTTAGAGAGAAGAAGGTTAAGAGGTGACTTAATAGAGGCATACAAGATGATCAGAGGATTAGATAGGGTGGATAGTGAGAGCCTTTTTCCTCGGATGGTGATGGCTAACACGAGGGGACATAGCTTTAAATTGAGGGGTGAGAGATATAGGACAGATGTTAGAGGTAGGTTCTTTAGTCAGAGAGTAGTAAGGGCGTGGAATGCCCTGCCTGCAGCAGTGGTGGACTCGTCAACGTTGAGAGCGTTCAAGTGGTTATTGGATAAACATATGGATGATATTGGAATAGTGTAGATTAGAGGGGCTTTAGATTGGTTCCACTGGTCGGCACAACATCGAGGGCCGAAGGGCCTGTACTGCACTGTAATGTTCTATGTTCTATGTTCTCTCTCAGATGTCCCATTCAGCCCCCCTTCCCAGTCAGATCTCCCACTCAGCCCCCCCTTCCAGCTACAACCCTTGGCAGTGCCAAAAGTGTACTCTCTACTGGCACCCTGGCACTGACATGCTAATGCCTTGGCCCCTGAGGGGACGTAAGAAGTAGGTCTAGTGGCCATTTGCCCCTCTGCCGCAGAAGAAGGGTCCCTCAAGGCTCCTGGGTGTTGGGTGAGCTTAGGTTGGGGGCAAAGGTGTTTACATTGTCACTCGCCACTGGGATGTGGGTATCATGGCTGCACTGCCACTTTATCCCTGGCGGAACTGAAGATCATCCCTGGCACGGTGATCTCAGTAAGACATCTCACAACACCAGGTTAAAGTCCAACAGGTTCCTCAGCTGAAGAAGGAGCGAGACTCCGAAAGCTTGTGCTGCCAAATAAACCTGTTGGACTTTAACCTGGTGTTGTGAGACTTCTTACTGTGCTTACCCCAGTCCAACGCCGGCTTCTCCACATCACAGTGATCTCAGGCAGCCTTATGATCAACATCTGCATTTCAGCAAGTCAGCTGTGAAAATCCTGAAGCGGCCAGGTCACTTCAACCTCTATGCCTCCCCGGTCAGCGGAAAACACTCACATTTTCCTTGGGCGCTTAGATCCAATTTGGGAGAATCGTGGCCTTCATATGGTGCATCCCTCAACTGGAGAGTCAAATCATCCTATAGGACCTCTCTCTCAATGCTGCAAGGGCATCTTCCTCATCAGGTCTCCATGGGGATGGTCACCGTTGGCGATAGTGCCTTCTATATCCACCACCTCTGGCCTTACATCATGAAGAACTGAGAGATTCATCACTTCAATCTTCATCCATGCTTGAGTGGATGGTGTCTCCGTGGAAGAATGGAACTTGCTGCTGAGTGTATAAACTTCCTCAGCTTCTGAAGACTGAAGCTCCACTGGTTCTAAACAAGAGGTTAAAGACTTTCATGAAAGACAAATGGTGGGCATCATCTGGTTTTTCTAGAATTCCCAGAAGTATGTGGACATTGCCACTCAATAAGAATGTGCATTGATTGTGAGGCACATAGATAGAATCAACAATTTGTCACCCTTTGTTGCGAAGAGGAGAAATAATCCTGCCTCCTATTGAAAGGTCTATGCTGCCTGGATCTGGTACATTATTGTTTAAATCACACTTCAGCATATCCCCTCTGTTAACCCTTTATACCACAATCATGGCAACCAGTTAATTTATCTGCAACAGGCCCAGACACGAAGCAAGAAAAATCTACAGTGATGGAAAGCTATTTCTTCCAGGAGAGCTGTACGCAGTACATAATTGGTCCCATGTCAGAAACTAGGATGAAAATAAATTTCAAGAAGGCAATAATTGGCGAGTAGATTTTGGGAGCTCTTCTGTTCCCTCACTTCCATTTCAGTCAGGTGACATGGAAGCTGCCATTTTTTTTTTATTTTGGTGTAAGTTACCCAAAGCAAACCAAAAGCAAAGTCCAAAGATGTGCAAGTTAGGTTGATTGGCCATGCTAAATTGACCCTTGTGTTGGGGAATTAGCAGGGTAAATGAGGGTTATGGGAATAGGGCCTGGGTGGGATTGTGGTCGGTACAGACTGAATGGGCCGAATGGCCTCCTTCTGTATTGTAGAGATTCTATGATTCTAACAATAACAGCAACAAAAACAACTTGCCTTCACAGTAATAAAACATCTCAGGGTACTTCACAGGAGAATGATAGAACAATATATGATGCTGAGCCAGATTTTGTTTTATTCATTTGTGCGACATGGGCGTTGCTGGCTGGCCAGCATTTGTTGCCCATCCCTAGTTGCCCAAGGGCAGTTGGGAGTCAACTACATTGCTGTGGCTCTGGAGTCACATGTAGGCCAGGCCAGGTAAGGACAGCACATTTCCCTCCCTAAAGGACATTAGTGAACCAGTTGGGTTTTTCTGACAATCAACAATGGTTTCATGGTCATCAGTAGATCCTTAATTCCAAATAATTTTTATTCAGTTCAAATTCCAACATAGCCGTGGCAGGATTCGAACCCGGGTCCCCAGAACAATGAGCTGTGTTTCAGGATTAATAGCCTAGCAATAATACCAAGGAGGCATTGGGCAGAATTTTCCCATCCCACCCGCCACGGGAATCATAGCGGGTGGAGGGCAGAGATCCATTGACCTTGGGTGGGATTTTACGGGCTTGGGGCGAGCGCGGCCAGAAACACCCACCCATTATGTTCGAAAGCCAAAGAGTAGGTTTTGAGGAGTATCTTATAGGAGGAAAATGAGGTAGAGAGAGGGGATTCCAGAACTTAAGGCCTCAGCAATTTAACATGACCACCAGTGGTGCTGCAAATAAAATTGGGGAACTGGGGAACTGGCAGGTACTGTGCCACTGTCTGATAGATATGCTAATGAGTCTTTGGGGTCTGGGAGTTATTTGAAAACAGCTTGCTGAAATGATTGTGGGAACCCGGGCTAATTGATTTCAAGACGCGCGAGCAGTGGGAATAGCTTCCTCTTGAGTTTCCTGATTTCTAATTGATATCCCATCATTTCAGTGATGCTAATGTACCAGAAAATTCATCCTTTATTGTCTTCCTAGTTTTTATTTCAAATTCTCTCAAGCTTTGTCGGCCCTGTGTTTTTAATGACTTGATTTTGGCAGAGCGAGGTTGAAACTATGCAGGACGTGAGTAGTCTTGTCTTGATCCCATGCAGGACCCGAGCGTCACAATAAATTGCCCTTTGCCTTGCTTTATTGTTTTTTTTTAATCTCTTCTGAACAGTTGTTACTTTGATTGAAGGCATTGCTGAGGTAATCGAATTGCCTCACATTTTGTAACTATTTACTTCCTAACCATATTATGTATTGATTCTCTCAGGACTTCATTGACATCTCTGCAGAACACTGCAGCCTTCATCTCCTTGTCCAATCCTGATAGCTATTGACTGCCTTTACCCACTCTATTGTTAACTCCCAATGGTTACACTCCAGCTTAACATAATTCTTTCTGTCAACTTAAGATTGTTAATCATTTTTCTATATAGAATCGGCAACTTTTTGACACTGTTAAATAACATCTGTCGAGATTCTCTTTAGGTATGAGTTACCTGTGAGTGGAGAGAATAAATAACCTTGTCCACACTTAATTATTAAACTAAACGAACAACTAACACCCCATCCAGCAAGTCTGATCATCAAATCTGGTCAAACGGACCAGCTTTGCGACCAATTGTACTTTATGCTTGTGACTGTTTGTTTCTACAATACCAGAAACAGTTTTACCAGAATAAATTTGGGTGGCACGGTAGGTAGCACACTCGTTAGCACCGTAGCCTCACAGCGCCAATGACCCGGGTTCAATTCCGGCCTTGGGCCATTGACCGTGTGGAGTTTGCACATTCTCCCCATGTCTGTGTGGGTTTCCTCCGGGTGCTCCGGTTTCCTCCCACAATCCAAAGATGTACGGGTTAGGTTGATTGGCCAGGCTAAATTGCCCCTTAGCATCAGGGGGCAAGCAGGATAAATACTTAGAGTTACGGAGATAAGGCCTGGGTGGAATTGTTGTCAGCGCAGGCCCGATGGGCTGAATGGCCTCCTTCACTGTAGAGATTCTATGATTCTAATCATCCATCTGACCAATGATCCACTACCAAGAAGATTCGTGAATTGCCTTTTGATTGGTCCCAATCCTTGGTTTGGTTTGGCTCTGCCAGGAGATATACTCCCACCAGCATCATTCTCAGGGTCACAGAACACATGAGTCTTTCCACCATGTCAAGCTAGAGTCCCTAAAGGATAGCAAGGAAAGTTTGGAGACTTTTCAGAGCTCCCAAATGCTTCAATGCTGTTGAATCTGTTGACTGGGGAAAAGCTGTGCCTGATTTACGTGGGTCTACATTTTCTGGGATGCACAAGTGTCTTAGAAACTATGCATTCCCTGACATGGCACCGCCAGAGTGGCATTCCTATGTAAATTAGTCAGAGAAGGTTTGAGCAGGTGAACTGTCAAAGTGATTGAAGAACCAATGACCAGCACATTAACAGAATGTAACCTGCTACACCAAATGTCAGTTTTCTAATAAGTGTTAATGCAGAATAGCACAAATACTCAAAACTGCTCTGAACATAGGAGCAAAGAGGCAGGAATAGGCCATTCAGCCCATCGAGCTTGCTCGACCATTCAATGCAATCATCCATACGACTGAACCTCCACAGGCCTCTGGGGTAGAGGATTCCGAAGATTCACGATCCTCTGAGTTAAATAATTTCTCCTCGACTCAATTCCAAGTAGCTTCCTCCTTATTTGGAAATTGTTGTTCCATGGTTCCAGACTCACCAAACAGGGGAAACATCTTACCTGCATCTACCATGTCTATCCATTGAAGTATTTTGTAGGTTTCAATGAGATCACCTCTCATTCTTCGAAACTCTGGAGAATACAGACACACTTTGGCCAATTTCTCTTCACAGGACAGTTCTGCCATTCCAGGAACAAGTTTGATGAACTTTTTTGCACTCTCCCAATGGCAATAATAAGGTAAGGGGAGCAAAACTGCACACCAGAAATACTGCGCAATTATTTATATGTCAAAAGTCAGTGACTCTGATGCTGAAATGTTATCTTATCCTCCAGGCTGATGTAACCAATGGCTTATTGTCCAATACAAAAATGGCCAAGCAAAGAAAAAGGCACTACTATGATCTGATGGGAAATATGGCTAACTGCAGGACAAGAGATTTTAAACTCCAGGCTGAGTATGTGGACTGCTCTGTTTACTTATGACAAATTGCTTTGGTTTTATGATGGCTAATAAAGTCAGCAGGATACTGGGCAATGGCTGTTTTCAAGGAGAAAGCTGTAATAACAAGTAAGTCATAATATAGAACCATAGAATCCTGCAGTGCAGAAGGAGGCCATTCAGCCCATCGAGTCTGCACCAACCACAATGCTACACAGACCCTATCCCCTTAAGCCATGTATTTACCCTAGCTAGTCCCCCTGGCACTAAGGGGCAATTTAGCATGGGCAATCAACCTAACTTGCACATCTTTGGACTTTGGGAGGAAACCGGAGCACCTGGAGGGAACATACGCAGACACAGGGAGAACATGCAAACTCCACACAGTCACCCGAGGCCAGAATTGAACCTGGGTCCCTAGTGCTGTGAGGCAGCAGTGCTAACCATTGTGCCACCGTGGTAAACTCATTCTAGTCAATCAAATGAGCGAAAACAAAAATAAATGGAGTGGGGCACCTGATCTTAAACGTTAAACAGGCTTAGGACACCGCCCTAAGGTCAAGCAGCTGTTTTATCAATATGGATGATATGCCTATGGTCAGTGCAAACATGCGGATCTGCATGTATTCAATCCAGTCTCAAAGAATGAATATCTGAACTTTGAAAAACAGAAGAGAACAGCCACAAAACAGAAGAAAGGAACCTCAAGTTTAAGCTTGATGAAGTCTGAGATCTCTCCATGCCTAGCTGTCAGGAGTGGATAAAGACATCCCTACAGGTCCATTGGCAAAATATAAATAGCTAAAAGCTATATTTGTATACTTGTTATGGTAGATTTATAGAGGAATAGAAACATTTATGATAGAGTGTAAGAGAGTCAGCTTTGTCGCAGTCATAAGTATTTAGTTTTGTTGTATTTTCCGAATGAAGATGTGATTTGTTTTAAAGATCAAGGGTGGAATTTTCCCAAAAAATTGGGAAAATGGTAGGTTTGCTCACTGTCTTTTTAAACGAGGTAAGGAATGCAAATTTTCGGCACTCTATGCAAAACAGGAGCCATCATGCATTTCTCGCCAGGAAGAGGATGGGCAGAGCCTAATCTTGCTGGTGAAGCTGACTGCTGTGCCCTTGGGGCACCATTTCATAGGCGCCTCCTGTCACCCCCCCATCCACTTGGACATCACCTACCGCCCCCCCCCCCCCGCCCCCCCATCGCTACTCCTGCAGAGTCCCCCCACCCCTGATCACTGCCCCTTCAGAGTTTTCCCCATCCCCCCATGCCACCCCTGCAGAATTACCACAAACCCCCCTGATTGCACCCCTGCAGAGATCCCCCTACCTCCAATCGCCACCCCCCCCGTTGTGTCCAGTGGGCTGTGCCAGGGTGTCCGGTGGGCAGTATCAGGGTGCCAAGTTGGCACTGCCCCATGGGCACTGCCCGGCCCTGACCACTCAGGGGTTTCAATGGCCTCTGGTTCCACCAGCGAAGCCATCACATCTGATCACCATTGGTGAGGATCACCTGTGATTCTCACCGGTGAGGACCTCGACTGGCAAGGGGGTAAGTACAAATGAGCCCGGACGAAAGCGCCCAAGACCCACAAATGACATTAAATGATGTTAATGAAGAAAATCCACACACTTCCTTTATTAGCCACATCCATACATTCACTCATAAAAGGTTTCCAACACACAAATTCTCCACAGCATTTTGCATTCATTCAATCTTAACAATGAAACTGGAATTAAAATAAAACATTCAATGAAAATAAAGGAAATAGATTCAGACAGTAGTCTTCATTCTTAACATAATCAGAAAGGATAGGCAACAACATCTCCTCCATGATTATCCTCAACACCAGTGCCCCACAGAGCTGTGTTCTCTGCCCCTTATTATACTCCTTATACACCTATAACTGTGTGACCAAATTCCCCTCCAACTCGATTTTCAAGTTTGCTGATGACACCACTGTAGTGGGTTGGGTCTCAAACAATGATGAGCCAGAGTATAGGAAAGAGAGAGAATCTGGTGAACTGGTGCGGCGACAATAATCTCTCCCACAATGTCAACAAAATGAAGGAGATTGTCATCAACTTCAGGAAGCCGAGTGGAGGACACACCACTATCTACACCAAGGGGAGAGTTTCAAGAGAGTTTCAAGGTTTTAGGTGTCCAGATCACCAACAATCTGTCCTGGTCCCACCATGCTGACACTATAGTTACGAAAGCCCACCAATGCCTCTACTTTCTCAGAAGACTAAGGAAATTTGGCATATGCACTACAACTCTCACCAACTTTTACAGATATACCATTGAAAGCATTCATTCTGGTTGTATAACAGCTTGGTATGACTCCTGCTCTGCCCAAGACCACAGGAAACTACAAAGGGTTGTGAATGAAGCCCAGGCCATCACACAAATCAGCCTCCCACCCATTGACACTCTCTGCACTTCCTACTGCCTCAGAAAAGCAGCCAGCATAATTAAGGACTCCATGCATCCCAGAAATACACTCTTCCACCTTCTTCCGTCTGGAAAAAGATACAAAAGTCTGAGGTCATGTACCAATGCTGCCATCAGACTTTTGAATGAACCTAACTCGCATTAAGTTGATCTTTCTCTACACCCTAGCTATGACTGTAACAGTACATTTTGCACTCTCCTTTCCTTCTCGATGTACGGAATGCTCTGTCTGTATAGCACGCAAGAAACAATACTTTTCATTGTATACTAATACAAGTGACAGTAATAAATCAAATTAATTAAAAGTCAAACATAAAGGTAAAATCTCAAGATCCAAAAAAAACTTTAAGTTTACTACTGTTTCACAGCCTGATAACCTTTGAATAAAACCAAAGTGTAAATCATCACACTCTATTGCCCCAAAAGCACTACACCCCCACCAGAACAAAGTAATTGCTTTAACAACTCCTTTCTCATTTATCACAGCTTATCCTTCTCCTCACTCAATCTAATTCAAAATACAACTGCATACATTGACCAAGCAACTGTAAAACAATGAACAGAACCAGACCGCGGAGTTAACTTTGACTCAGACAGGGATAGCTCACAAACACTGCAACTAACAGACTGCAAGTCAAATTTTCCTGAGCTCAGCTTTCAACTCTCCCCGAATTGGACGTGTGTTTTAAATATGTACTCAGAATGCAGTAATTCAAACTCTTTTCCAGGCTTTTAATTAGTTTTTTTTCAAACACGCTTTGCCTGTTTTGTAACTGAGCTAAACTTCCCATCTTGTTTGCTGAGCAGAGATTGATCTGTAAGAAGTTTTTTTGTGCATCTTGCCAATTAGTATATTTACAGGTGAGGTGAGGGGACATAGTTCCTTCCTCTCCCCATTCTGTATCACCACACCACATGCATCCTTCCCCCCTTTTACTTTGATGCAAAGGGTCCTTATTTTAGTGTCTATCAATGGGTTCTGGCTCGATTGTGGAAAAATACTCCACTTTTAATTTGAGATCACCCAGTGGCGCCACTTGTTAACCGAGACACTTACTCCAGTTAATTGCTAGACACAAAAAACTTTGGGCATGATCTTACCAGCTTGCCACGCCGGTCAATCGGCATGGCGAGCTGATCAGATAGGGCAAGAGGCAAAAAAATCGGGCTCACACCTGGTTTCTCATCTCTCCCGATCGTCTTGCCGGCGAAATCAGCTTTGGGTCCTGAAAGGGCTCAAGGCTGATTTCAATATTATGTTCAATATTATCTTTAATGTTTTTCCCGCTAAATTGTGATTTTCCAATAGTAGTTTTGAATCTGAGTTGAAAATGAAATGGGAGTTGTGAGCTGGAGTAAAAGTGTAATTTGAAACAAGGTAAATGTTTGAAATTCCTTAATCTTGGGTATAATTAACGGCCACAATTATGGCTCAAGAGATATACACATTTTGGAAGTTACTGTGAACTCAGTTTTTCGAAAATAAATTGAAAGTTTAAAATCAAAGTATATAAATGTCTGTGTGGAGTCTGCACATTCTCCCCGTGTCTGCGTGGGTTTCCTCCGGGTGCTCCAGATTCCTCCCACAGTCCAAAAGATGTGCTGGTTATGTGTATTGGCCATGCTAAATTCTCCCTCAGTGTACCCAAACAGGCACCGGAGTGTGGCGACTAGGGGATTTTCACAGTAACTTTATTGCTGTGTTAATGTAAGCCTACTTGTGACACTAATAAATGAACTTTCTTTCTAAATTTTTAAAAATAACCAGTTTGATCTTGGAGTGATCCTTGGTTCAAACTGTGAAAAAAAAGGATTCAAAGTTTGGCAGGGGACCATGTGCTCCCTCCTTTGTCCTTATTTTTCTAAGGTGTAGTGATGGTGCCATTGCATTGGAAACTTTTGTTCCACCTTTTTTGTGTTCCAACAGAGACTTCTTACTGTGCCCACCCAGTCCAAAGTCGGCATCTCCACATCATGTTTTCCAACGGGCAGTGATTGCACTATTTTCTATTGGATTTATTACACATCTAATTTGCTGATTGAGAGCTTATATACAGTGGGGATTACGAATTTTAGTTTCATTTTTAAATTGACAGAGATTTCTAAACCAAATTAACTCATTTGGAGCCAAGCCAAATGTATCTTTTGTGTTTTGTTTGTTAAAATAGGTGGATCACGAATTACAGATAACAAACAAGTCCAGCAACTTAAAGACTTCAAGGTTGTCTATCGCAATATGGTGATAATTGAGATCTAAAGGCTTTGCCTTTGTAGAAAAGATTAACTCATTCAGATTTTCCCTATTACTTCTTGAATTAATGTGATTTGTTACACTTAATTGTAGGCATGACTGCTTCTGATATTTAATTGCTTGAATACATTGAGCGCATCGAATGGCAACTTGTAGAAAGGGGAGTTACTTAAATTTTAAGGGGATAAATAAATTAGAATTTTTTGACAATGAACTGGTAATAGAAATATAGCCCCAGTCACGTGTTTCCCAGTGGAAAGGCAGTGGAAGGCACCGTGCCATTCGCTAGCAGTGGGATTTTCTGGTCCCATCGCTGTCAATGGGGTTTCCCATTGAAGGCATCCCACACAACTGCATCCCGCTGGCATGAACGGCCGGAGAATTCCAGCCACAGTCTGTACGGGTTTTTGATTTTCAAGAAAAATTAAAACTTTTATCTTCTTGTCTAAGGGAGATAAATTAAACATATTCTCAGCTCATGTCACCATTTGAATCTGGGATCATTTTTATAAAACTAATATTTGTTTTTTTGTGTTACCGATATTGAGTAAATGTTATCTTAAATAATGCATACATGAACACAGAGTCATCGAGGTTTACAGCATGGAAACAGGCCCTTTGGCCCAACTTGTCCATGCCACCCTTTTTTTTTTAAACGCCTAAACTAATCCCAATTGCCCACACTTGGCCCATATCCCTCTCCCCTCTCACCTTAAACCTATGCCCTCTAGTTTTAGACTCCCCTACTTTTGAGAAAAGATATTGACTATCTAGCTGATCTATGCCCCTCATTATTTTATAGACCTCTATAAGATCACCCCTCAGCCTCCTACGCTCCAGAGAAAAACGTACAAGTCTATCCAGCCTCTCCTTATAACCCAAACCATCAAGTCCTGGTAGCATCCTAGCATCCTAGCATCCAAATCATTACTAGCATCCTAGTAAACATGTACAATCTGTTGGTTTAATTCTATGTACCTAAATGCAAATAAATTGGGATTTGGACTTTCTGTGAAAGGATAAAGGCGGCAAGTGTTCATGAGTAAGGTGACATGTTGGTAGAATGTGTTAAAACTGGGGAGTGTCAATGAAGCTGCAACAGATGATAGGATTTTCCATCATTTAGTTATCTGGGATTAAGGAATGGAAGTCAAAACCTTAGACAAGGAAGGAAATACACCAGACTCCAGACCTGGGCAATGTGGTTGACTTTTAAATGCCCTCAGTTCAAAGGCAGTTAAGGACGAGCATTAATTGCTGCCCCAGCTAATGGTACCCACAGAGAAAAAAAAAGTTACATTGCGTCTTTTAGAATGGAACAAGACTGATGAGGGATATTGTCTCCTTGGACTGAGCAATGGAATTACCGTGAGGCTTAGAAACAGAAATTTAGTTAACCATTTGTTAGTCTCCTTCTTAACACTAGAACTACTTTTTACAGGTGCAAACTTTGCTTGTACTTGTGCATAGAGATGAATCTTAAGATGCTGATGCTTGGTTATTATTTTTGTTGGCTTGATAAAGTTCAATATTCTAATTATATTTTGTAGATAATTTGTCAACACTTAAACTGGTGAACACTATGAGGGTTAGTGTGCATCCACACTTGAATAAATATAAACGATGGACATATACACAGCTGTCTTTGGCTTCCAAGCAGTCCCCAGGACAGAAATTACTCTGGTCAATATTAATATATGAATATTTTACACAAGCATGCCAGATTCATCACTCCTCTATCATTAAAAGCTTGTTCAAGCTAAGAGTAACCCGTTCATAGTTTTGCCCTTCTATCTCAGGACTTACCAGGTCCCCTCCATTACTTGATTCAGTTGGAGCCCTGGATGTGAGCATTAAAAAGAAAGTAGATCTATCAGATCAAGTATACATTTTGCAATACAGTGAGGATGACATTGGTCACCAGTAGTGCAAAGTAAGTTTGTCATTTTATTCCCTCACCTGATGTGTCTGTCAGCCCATTGTGGGCTAGTGTAAAGTGCATGATAACATGTCAGAAGAGCATTTAACACCTTTACATAGAACATAGAACATTACAGTGCAGTACAGGCCCTTCGGCCCTCGATGTTGCGCCGACCAGTGGTACCAATCTAAAGCCCCTCAAATCTACACTATTCCAATATCATCCATATGTTTATCCAATAACCACTTGAACGCTCTCAACGTTGACGAGTCCACCACTGCTGCAGGCAGGGCATTCCACGCCCTTACTACTCTCTGACTAAAGAACCTACCTCTAACATCTGTCCTATATCTCTCACCCCTCAATTTAAAGCTATGTCCCCTCATGCTAGCCAACACCATCCGAGGAAAAAGGCTCTCACTATCCACCCTATCTAATCCTCTGATCATCTTGTATGCCTCTATTAAGTCACCTCTTAACCTTCTTCTCTCTAACGAAAACAACCTCAAGCCCCTCAGCCTTTCCTCATACGATTTTCCCACCATACCAGGCAACATCCTGGTAAATCTCCTCTGCACCCTTTCCAACACTTTCACATCTTTCCTATAATACGGCGACCAGAACTGTATGCAATACTCCAAATGCGGCCACACCAGAGTTTTGTACAATTGCAGCATGACCTCCTGGCTCCGAAACTCAATCCCTCTACCAATAAAAGCAAACACACTGTACGTCTTCTTAACAACCCTATCAACCTGGGTGCCAACTTTCAGGGATCTATGCACATGGACACCCAGATCCCTCTGTTCATCCACACTACCAAGTATCTTACCATTAGCCCAGTACTCTGTATTCCTGTTACTCCTTCCAAAGTGAATCACCTCACACTTTTCCGCATTAAACTCCATTTGCCACCTCTCAGCCCAGCTCTGCAGCTTATCTATGTCCCTCTGTAAGCTGCCACTTCCCTCCGCACTGTCTACAACTCCACCGACTTTAGTGTCATCCACAAATTTACTAATCCATCCTTCCACGCCCTCATCCAAGTCATTAATAAAAATGACAAACAGCAGTGGCCCCAAAACAGATCCTTGCAGTACACCACTAGTAACTGAACTCCAGGATGAATATTTCCCATCAACCACCACCCTTTGTTTTCTTACAGCTAGCCAATTCCTGATCCAAACGACTAAATCACCCTCAATCCCATGTGTCCGTATTTCCTGCAAAAGCTTACCATGGGGAACCTTATCAAATGCTTTGCTGAAATCCATATACACCACATCAACCGCTTTACCCTCATCCACCTCTTTGGTCACCTTCTCAAAGAACTCAATAAGCTTTGTGAGGCATGACCTACCCTTCACAAAACCGTGCTGACTATCCCTAATCAAATTATTCCTTTCTAGGTGATTATAAATCCTATCTCTTATAATCCTTTCCAATACTTTGCCCACAACAGAAGTAAGGCTCACCTGTCTATAATTACCAGGGTTGTCCCTACTCCCCTTCTTGAACAAGGGGACAACATTTGCTATCCTCCAGTCTTCTGGCACTGTTCCTGTAGACAATGACGACACAAAGATCAAAGCCAAAGGCTCTGCAATCTCCTCTCTAGCCTCCCAGAGAATCCTAGGATAAATCCCATCCAGCCCAGTGGACTTATCTATTTTTACCCTTTCCTTATGAACATCAATACCTTTCTTGATTTTTATTCTCATTGTCTTCAGTGGGATCCCCCATGCCCCTGCAATCGGGACCTCAGACAAGTAATAGGCCCATCACTTGCAAAACTGAACTGTGCTGAATTATTACAGCTTCACAAATGTGGCAAGCAACCTACTGCCAGCCAGAAATGTATGTGCTTTCTGCTTACCTTACTGAGGCCTTGATAGGCCAATTAGCATCACACCTTGATAATGAATTTATAGACCTAGTCCATCACACATAAACCATTTCAAACATGATCACAACTCCAAGTCCTATGGAATTTGCTTTTGGAAATCTGAGGTTAAATTGAGTTGAAAGAAAAGGCAGTTATTTAAACCTCAGTTGGTGGATGGATGTTGAATGGAAAACAATTCAAGGGTTAGATTTATGAGGATGTTGCCAGGACTACTGGGCCTGAGTTATAGGGAGAAGTTGGCCAGGCTAGGACTTTAGTCTTTGGAACATAGGAGAATAAGAGGTGACTTTATTGAGGTGTATAAAATCATGAAGGGCATCGATAGGATGAACGCACATAGTCTTTTTCCCAGATTAGGGGAATTGAAAACTAGAGGGCATAGGT
Source organism: Mustelus asterias (assembly GCF_964213995.1). Classification (NCBI taxonomy): domain Eukaryota; kingdom Metazoa; phylum Chordata; class Chondrichthyes; order Carcharhiniformes; family Triakidae; genus Mustelus; species Mustelus asterias. The sequence goes on from NC_135805.1 coordinate 38,532,199, forward strand.
TTAAGGCGAGAGGGGAAAGATTTAAAAGGGACCTGAGGGGCAACGTTTTCACTCAAAGGGTGGTGCGTATATGGAATGAGTTGCCAGAGAAAATGTTTGAGGCAGGTACAATAGCAACATTTAAACAGCATTTTGATAAGTACATGAATGGGAAAGGGTGTGTAAAAAGCCTGAAACTCCCTCTTTAAAGGCATTGTGGGTGTACCTACACCATAGGGATTTCAGTGGTTCAGGAAAGTGGCTCACCCATATCTTCTCAAGGGCAATTAATTTATGTTGACTAGCCAGCAATGCTCAAATCCTGCAAATGACTTTTTATTAAATGACTTATGCACCAAACCCTTATTCTCCTTTAGAATTGTACCCTTTATTTTATATTGTTTTTCCAAATTCTTCCTACCAAAAATATATCACTTCACATTTTTCCACATTGAACTTCATCTGCCACCTGCCCACACATTGCACCAATTAGTTCATGTGCCTTTGAACCTCTATGCTACCTTCCTCAGTGTACAGTGCTTCCAAGTTTCATATCAAGAAACAAATTTTACATTTGTGCCCTGTACACGAAGCTCTAAGTCATTGATGTATATCAGGAAAATAGTGGTTGCAATACTGACCCTGGAGAACTCCACTATAAGCCTTTCTCTGTTAATCCCTTATCCATGTTGTTACTGTCGCTTTTATTCCATGAGCTCTAATTTTGCTTATAAGTCTGTTCTGTGGCACTGTACCAAATGCCTTTTGAAAATCCATGTACACCACTTCGACAGCATTTTCCTCATTAACCTTCTCTGTCACTTCTTCAAAAGCTCCAGTGGGTTAGTTAAACACATTTTTTCCTGAAGATATCTATTGCTGGCTTCCTTAATTAACTTGCAATTGTCCATGTGATTATTAATTTTATCTTGAATTATTTTTTCTAGAATTTTCTCCACCACCAAGGTTAAACTAACTGGGTTGAAGTCGCTGGGTTTTTCTCCCCCGCCCCCCCCAACGCCACCTCCCCCCCCCCCACCCCCCAACTTTTTCAAACAAGGATGTAACATTCTCCACTCCTCTTACTCCTTCTGAGTCTAAGGGAGACAGGAAAATTATGGCCAATGCCTTTGCAATTTTCTCTCTCAATTCCCTCAGTATCCTTAGATGCATCTCATCCCCAGTCCCCGGTGCCTTCTTAACTTTGAGTACAGACAATCTATCCAATATTTCTTCCTTATATCTTTTGAACCCTTCTAGTGTCTGAATTACCTCCTTTCATCATGACTTGTATGGCACATTCTTTAGGTTTGAATTTAATACTCCAGCTATGCCTTCTGCCTCCATGTGCAAATAATCCTCTTTTTGGTTCCCACTCATCCCAACACCTTTGAGCACCATTTTACTAAAACAGCATTACCATTAATATGCCTATAGAAAACTTTGGGATTCCCTTCTATGTTGGCTGCCAGTCTCTTTTCACAAGTCCTCTTTGCTTCTCCTATTTGTTTGTTCACCTCCCCTCTGAACCATCTATATCTCGCTTGGTTCACAATTGTATTTTCTAGCTGACATCTGCCATAAGCACTCTTTTTCTTCTTTATCTTATTCTATCTATTTTGTCATCACAAGAGCTCTAGATTTATCTGCCTTACCTTTCCCCTTCAATGGCATCTATGAGGTGCCTAAAAATATTAAAGTTATTTAAAGCAATGGTGATATTATTGGAGTGGAGAACACATTCAATTTGAGAAGTGCGCATACATTTGATTTGATTTTGATGTGCTGCTCTGTGCTTGATGCCAGTGTATCTGAAGACAGTAGGGATATATATTAGCCATCAATGTCTCCAGCAATATGATATACACTGGTTTGCATTCTATCTTTCTCCCCACTGCTGCTAGGCCTGGTTTCCCTGCTATAGTGGAATGAGAGGACCTGGATAGCCCAAATTCACAATGCAACAGGAACTTATGCCTCACTGAAATGGCAATCAGCCATGATCAAAAAGAATGGTGGAGCAGGCTCAAAGGGCTGAATGGCCTACTCCTGATTCTATGTTCCATGTTGCTGTGTAGCATTGATCTTGATTCTTGCAATCCCCTAGTTAAAGGTAATTACATTGCACTCTGAAAAACTGGTTATTTCGAGCTGTTTAATTCTCTTGTCATGAACCAATCCATTGCTTTACACTGTTGGCCCATATGTAGCTGTGTAGTGTCTGGAGTAAAAGTATCGTATTCACATAATCTTATGTTACATCTTATTCTCAATACCCAGTTTCAGACACTAATTGTGAGGTTAATTATCCATCAGAGGATGCAGTGTTTCAAAGCTCTTTTTCTTCTTTTGGAGTTTTAAATTTTTTAAAAAATGAGTCTGTGCCTCTTTTATCTAATTCCATCCACCGTGAAGTTGATGGCTGGGATTCTCCGATCTTGTTTACCCCACACTGCCGCCACCGAGAACGGAGAATTTGGCGCTCAGCCAAAACTCCATTCACTGCAGCAGCACTGGAGAATCCCAGGCGCGAGCAAGGTCGGAGAATTGTGCCAGCAGAGGTCATGAATCCACCTTGTCTATTTCATATTTTTAGTCTTGTCTTTTAAATAATAAACAGTCCCCGGAGTGCAAGTTGCTTGTCCTGTTGTATGTAAATTAAAAATAATTGCAGTTATGGTGAGCCGAATAATACTTTTCTATACATAGCTAATAATCATACCCACATCATAATAGATGTGACACAATTGCTGCACTGCAACTAATCATATGCAAGGTGCCATGGGACCAAAAGGCAAGTTACAAGATAACATGGATGTCATGCTGTTTAAGTACAATATCTCCAGAACACAAACAATGCTGGAATAGCTATCTGTCAGCAAATCCATTACACTGAAGGATTTAAATCCCTTTGTGTAGCATTTTTAATGCACAATTAAATCACCTACATTAAATTATTGCCTGTGTTTCTTTAGTTCCATTGTAAACTCATTTAAACATGTGCTAGCAATTGCATTAAAATATCAATGACTTTAAATTAATGCAAATACAATGGTTAAAAAAAGGACACTGAGAGAATTAAGCCTCCCAAGGTGCAATTGTTTGCCTTGAGACAAGTTTGATCTGGACTCCTCCACGTGCTTCAACATTGTGTCGAAGACCGCTTTTTGGGCTGTCCAGTGCAGCAAACATTTTCTGGTAGATGCTATTTCAATATTCTGGCCTATATCAAAACGCACACCTGAGTCCTCTGCAGCAGAGCGAGTATTTAATCGTGCCCTGAGGCAAACTGGCATCTGTGACATCCTAGTTCCCTGCTCTAACTTCTGCATACTCGTGATTCAGCATGTATATTTTCCTCCTCTAACCAAGCCTTATCTGAGCTGATACTTGCAAGGATCAACTATCGTAATGGAGCATCTCCATCAACGACTTTAGTTTTGTTGTTGGTTGATTCCTTCTGCCTTGGTATAATTTTTAGGTTTTTTTTGCTGCTTTAAGTTGCAGGAATATGCAGAAAATGGTATAGCTGACGCTGAGGTCTCTTTTGCTGATTTAAAAGTTTCTGCAGAAAACAGTGCATTGTGTGCATTAATAATCATTCCCATTGGCATAAAGCATCACTTGGAGAATGAAGAGAGGCTAAATCAGTAAAACAATTAAATCAGTAGAGGGAGGAGGAGAGGGAAGGCCACTCTTGAGGAGGCCATATCCACCCAGGATATTCAGGGAGCAATTCTCTTACTAGATTCTCGGCAAGGTACAATGTGTGCGACGTCCCGTGCTTCGTTAAGGATGTCCTCACTAAAATCTTCCATCTGTTGCAGTCACAGCTACAATGTCAAAGCAGGGAAAGGATGGCATTGCCAATGGCTGTGTAGATAAGGATGCCTGGGATAAACTTGATACCAATGATTCAAAATGACAACAATTTGCCCACCAAGCTGCATCACGCTTTGAGTCACAGCGTCTTAATGGGGCAGGGCAGCCGTAGAGAAGGAAAGGATAGGAAGCAAATCCTGTACTCTGGATCCCATAGCCTTGTGGGATGTCCTGCCTCATGTGTTTAAAGATTGATGGATTGTGAATCGACCTGTTCAATCACATCCTCAAATTGAGGGATAGCCAACATCATTGCTGCCGACTGTTGTGTTTTCTACCCTACGTAACTATGCTAACAGCACACATTCAATTAGCTAGATTCCTTTATTTGAAGCGATGAAACTATATGTAACAGCATCTGGGAGGCAGTTAACGTGTCTGGTTCTCAAGACTGTTACTTTGTCAAGGGCAGGTCGTGCCTTACGAGCCTGGTTGAGTTCTTTGAAAATGTGACCAAACACATTGACGAAGGAAGAGCGGTGGATGTGGTCTATATGGACTTCAGCAAGGCGTTCGATAAGGTCCCCCATGCAAGACTTCTTGAGAAAGTGAGAGGGCATGGGATCCAAGGGGCTGTTGTCTTGTGGATCCAGAACTGGCTTGCCTGCAGAAGGCAGAGAGTGGCTGTGGAGGGGTCTTTCTCTGCATGGAGGTCAGTGACCAGTGGAGTGCCCCAGGGATCTGTTCTGGGACCCTTGCTGTTTGTCATTTTCATAAATGACCTGGATAAGGAAGTGGAGGGATGGGTTGGTAAGTTTGCTGACGACACCAAGGTAGGTGGTGTTGTGGATAGTTTGGAGGGATGTCAGAAGTTGCAGCGAGACATAGATAGAATGCAAGACTGGGCGGAGAAGTGGCAGATGGACTTCAACCCGGATAAGTGTGTAGTGATCCATTTTGGCAGATCCAATGGGATGAAGCAGCAGTATAATATGAAGGGTACCATTCTTAGCAGTGTAGAGGATCAGAAGGACCTTGGGGTCCGGGTCCATAGGACTCTTAAATCGGCCTCGCAGGTGGAGGATGCGGTCAAGAAGGCGTACGGCGTACTAGCCTTCATTAATCGAGGGATTGAGTTTAGGAGTCGGAAGATAATGCTGCAGCTTTATAGGACCCTGGTTAGACCCCACTTGGAGTACTGCACGCAGTTCTGGTCACCTCATTACAGGAAAGATGTTGAAGCCATTGAAAGGGTGCAGAGGAGATTTACAAGGATGTTGCCTGGATTGGGGGGCATGCCTTATGAGGATAGGTTGAGGGAGCTTGGTCTCTTCTCCCTGGAGAGACGAAGGATGAGAGGTGACCTGATAGAGGTTTACAAGATGTTGAGAGGTCTGGATAGGGTAGACTCTCAGAGGCTATTTCCAAGGGCTGAAATGGTTGCTACGAGAGGACACAGGTTTAAGGTGCTGGGGGGTAGGTACAGAGGAGATGTCAGGGGTAAGTTTTTCACTCAGAGGGTGGTGGGTGAGTGGAATCGGCTGACGTCGGTGGTGGTGGAGGCAAACTCATTGGGGTCTTTTAAGAGAATTCTGGATGAGTACATGGGATTTAATGGGATTGAGGGCTATAGATAGGCCTAGAGGTAGGGATGTGATCAGCGCAACTTGTGGGCCGAAGGGCCTGTTTGTGCTGTGGCTTTCTATGTTCTATGTTCTATCATCTGTTCAATGACTATATAAGTATACACATCACATTCTGTCTAGTAATGCACACAGCAGGTTTAGATATACTGCTTAAAGGTATAACAACATCAGGGTGACCGTGATGATTAGCTTCTGGTTCTTTCTAAGCTGGAGCTAGAAATAATGCGACGTTTCACAGTTTGCTGTCCACTGTTGCGTAAAGGATGTCACAGAGGCCCTCAAAGACAGCTATTTCTTTCTCTGAGAGGGAAGCAGAGCAAGAATGCACCTTTGCTAACATTGCAAACCTGTTTGTGCTACATGCCACTCATGTCCATTGTCTCATTATATGAATTAACCACATCTATGCTATCACCTAAGTTCCGTGCCATTTTAGTATCAGAACCTATAGCTGTCTTTTGGAGATTCTGTTTACCTTTAGGATTCATCAGAAATGTTTGATTTTTAAAATTATATTTGTTAATGGATGTGGGGGTCGTTAGCTCAGCCAGCAACTTATTGTCCATTCCAAACTCTCTTTGAGAAGGTGATGGTGAGCTGCCTTCTTGAACCATTACAGGACATTCAGGTACACCTACAATGTTGTTAAGAAGGGAGCTCCAGGATTTTGACCCAATGTCAGCGAAGGAATGGCGATATAATTTCAAGTCAGTATGGTGTGTGGATTGTAGGGGAACTTCCAGGTAGTGGTGTTCTCGTGCATCTGCTACCCTTGCCTTTTGAGGTTGCAATATATTGAATCTACTCTCCCACAGCTCCCCTACCTTGCCCCCAATGTGCAGCCAGAAAAGATTGTGGGTAAATGCTGGATGCAAGATTAAAATAATCAGCCAACACAAATCTTGTCTGCCGCCTGAGTCAAAAATGACAAGCCTGTGCAATGTGCTCCCCAGACCCAATACAACTCTATCCAAGTGTGAACAGATTTCTAGTCTTGTTACCAGTGAATGAGAGAAGTTGGAAAGGTCTGGGAATTACTTCACCATAATATCAGATGCAAGAGACATCATTTGAAACAAATTATGTATTGCACTGAATATTTCATGTTTGTCACTCAGGGGACCTGGGTGTTGCTGGTAAAGCCAGCAATTGTTGTTCATCCCTACTTGTCCTTTGGAAGATACTGGTGAGAAGCCTTCTTGAACCAATGCAGTCCTTGTGGTGTAGGTACACGCACAGTGATGTTAGGTCGGGATTTTCAGGATTTAAACCCGGAAACAGTGAATGAGTGGTAATATATTTTCAAGTCAGGATGGTGAGTGACTTGGAGAGGAATTTACAGGTGGTGGTGTCCTTGGCTGATGTCCCTCTAGATGATGGAGGACTTATAGGTGCTGTCAAAGAAGGCCTGGGCAATTGCTGAAGGGCTACCTATAGATCATACATTGTGCACTAGTACTGGAGAGAATTAATGTTTAAAATGGATGGAATGCTGACCAAGCTGGCTAATTTGTCCTGGATGGTGTCTAGCTTCTTCAAGTTGCACTCATCCAGTCAAGTGGAGAGTATTCCATCACACTCCTGGTTTGTGACTTGTAGATGGTGGACAGGCTTTGGAAAGCCATTAGGTGGTTTAGTCAGATTTCCAAGACTCTGGCCTGTTCTTGTAGCCACAGTGCACTTGTGTTGATCCAGTTACGTTCCTGGTCAATGATCACACCACAGAATGACCACAGTAGTGATTCAGTGATAGTATTATCAATGAATATCAAACGGAGGTTGGCTAATTCTTGTTGGAGGTGGTCATTGTCTGGCATTTGCATGGCACCAGTCTCCCTTGCCACTTACCAACCTAACCTCAATGCTATCCAAGTCTTGCTTAATGGAGGCATAAATTGCTTTTGTATCTGGGGAATTGATACTGAACATTGAACAATCATCAATGAACATCCGCAACACCTAATGATGAAGGGTAGGTCACCGATGAAGCAGCTGAAGATGATTGCGCCTGGGACACTATCCCTGAGGAACTCCTGCAGCAATGTCCTGGAACTCAGATGATTGACACCCCAACAGATAGAACCACTGTTTCTTTGTGCTAGCTATGACTTCAACCAATAGGTAGTTGTTCCCTTGATTTTGTGAGTGCTCCCTGATACCAAAATCAGTAAAATGGTGCCTGTCTTGTAGCTGAATTTGAACAGCTTGGTTTGGGGCATGGCTAGTTCTGAAGCACAGTCCATCAGACTGCTGGCTGTTGGGGGAACTGGGGGGTGGCGGGGAGTTTGATGTTTTTAAGGCCCATAATCTTTCCTGTACTGTGTGCCTTTAGATGTTTAGTGATATCACATGGAGTGAATGGAATCTTTGATGCTAGGGACTGGATCGTCCACTCAGCACTTCTGGCTGAAGACGGGTGGAATATATAAAATATATGGAACCTATAAAATCCTAATGGGACTGGAAAGGCTAGATGTGGGAAGAATGTTCCCAATGTTGGGGAAGTGCAGAACTAGGGGTCACAGTCTAAGAATAAGAGGTAAGCCATTCAGGACTGAGATGAGGAAGAACTTCTTCATTCAGATAGTAGTGAACCGTGAAATTCTCTACCACAGAAAACTGTTGGGACCAGTTCATTAGATACGTTCAAGAGGGAGTTGGACGTGGCCCTTGTGGCTAAAGGGATCAAGGTGAATGGAAAGAAAGCAAAAGTGAGATACTGAAAGTGCATGATTAACCATGATCATATCGAATGGTGCTGCAGGCTCGAAGGGCCAAGTGGTCTACTCCTACACCTATTTTCTATGTTGTTATGAATGGGGTGGATTGTAGTTTACACAATGATAGTTCATGTTGAAAAGTAGAGCCATCTTCAAACCGATCCAATTTCCATTTGTGGGATGTCCAAAATACGACTTCTGGCCTTTGCAGTTAACAAGAGAAGGTATAAACATACCCAGAGTTTTTTTGTTGAGGTAGGATACAGTTGGTAGCTTCAAAATCAATAGTTTTAGTGTGACCCAGCATTTTGTAGTTTGAATTAATATGCTATTCAGCATTTTGTGCTAAATTGATAAAAGTCATTTTAATAAAGAATGAGCCTCTGTTATTGGAAACCAGCCAGATTAGTTTTAAATCATCAGCCTTAATGGTGAGACAATTAAAGAATGAACAATTTATTAATAGATATGTTATAAAGGCTGGAAATGTAAATCTACAACACAAACTTTTATAATTTTTATAATTATAAATTAATTATTGATTAATAATACAAATTCTTAAAACGCCATGAGGTTATAAGATGCACCCTTCTCAGACAGAGAAAAAAAAAATGAAGTTGAGTTGTGTAGCCTTTATTGTTGGAATGAATTCAAGATTATTGGTTGACTATCATGCTAACTCAAGATAGGGGACATCGCTTTCGAGAAAGCATTGTCTTAAAGTTGAGACAATGTGCATAATTAGCTAAAACCAATGGGCTAACTCGTATTTCATTATTGACAAGTTATAGATCAATTGGCTATTTTCCAACAATTGATTAAGTGGGCTTTGAACGTCTTTAAGGCGTAAAAAAGGGGTATCGAGAAGCCATTTTGGTAGAGAGAGATGTTTACAGTGAGGTGTTGAAGGTTTTGGTTTTGCGTGTTATCCACATTTTTGGAGCCATAATTTCATAGCCTGGTCTGAGAAGGGTGGTGAGAAGTTTGCTCGATTAAAATTAAGCTTTCTCCTCTTATTGTTAAGTACTGCTAATGACTGCTAATTGACACTTTTCCTTTTATCTTTCTGACTTGTTATCTTTTATAATGGTTAATAAACTTTTCAAATTCACCATTTGAAGTGTTCTTTCTTGCCATGTGGTTAAGTGCCTGTAACCTAGTGTGACTTACAATTGGGGGGGGGGGGGTTAATTGCAAACAAGTGAACCCCATAAATCTTAGTTCAAATAATGAAAAGTTGTTACATTACTCTCTTGGAGAAGTAAAGTATCCTTTTGAATAGGTCCAGTGGCACCTTTTGGAGGGGTAAAGTGCCCTTTGGGGGAGTCAGGCGCCCTTTGGGATTGTTAAAAGTAGACATGAATGTGCATAAAATGTAGACAAATTCATTGGGACAGTCAAGGTGTCAAGTTGGTTAAATCCCCTTGAAACTGTCAAACTCCCAAGACATTTCAGTCCTCTTGGAACTTTCAAGCTGTCAAGGTATTTAATTAACCTGGGCTTTAAAATTTAAAAAAAGTCTGTCGGTTTTTTATAAACAGTGCATGTCATTCACTCTGTCTGTTGACATAATCAGAGGATTAGTGCTGCATGACTGATTCCACAACTTATCATTATCACAGTAGGGCGCCTGTAATTTCACAGTTTGAATGACAGCTCCAAGTATTTATAGCATGTTTGTTGTGTGCTTTGTGTATAAATGCTTGTTTTTATAAGAGATTAAGTAGCTGATGGAGTTTAAATGTAGTGAATGGGTTTTCTTTATTAATGAGTGTTTTTTTTGAATGGTGATATTATTAATCGATATTTCGAGCTTTATTTTGTTTCACCTCAGCTTGGGTCCTGAGGTCTGCCTATTGTGGATACTGGATGAATTGAAATGGTGCAAGAGATAAAGGTGGTTGGTTGGCTTGAGTTGACATTAAGTTGGCAAGGGGCCTATAAAGAAAGTGGGTAGATTGGCATGGAAGGTAAAAGTTAAAGTTTTAAAATGTATTTATGTCACAAGTAGGCTTACATTAACACTGCAATGAAGTCACTGTGAAACTCCCCTAGTCGCCACACTGCAGTGCCTGTTCAGGTACACTGAGGAAGAATTTAACATGGTCAGTGCACCTAATCTGCACATCATTGGACTGTGGGAGGAAAATGGAGCACCTGGAGGAAGCCCTCGCAAACACAGGGAGAACATGCAAACTCCACAGAGACGGTGACCCATGCCAGGAATCGAACCTGGGTTCCTGGCGCTGAGAGGCAACAGTGCTAACCACTGTGCCGCGGAAGCAGCATGGAATATATATACGTACAAATAAATGGATTAAAATAAAAGAGGAAAGTCTGACAAAGCTGTTAAATAAATAATTCATACATAAATATTGTAAGCAGCAATTTCTGGTTTCAATATGTGACATTTGAGGAAAGAAAAGCACTAGCACCTAAAAACAGCATCTTCAGATGAAGGGTCACCCTGACTTGAAACGTTGTCTCTAGTGCTACCGCCTGAGGTTATTGGTGGCCAGCTTACCAAAGTGTGGTAGTAGTAGGAATGTTAACTGAATCTTGGTGCTGATACAACTTAAATCTCACATGATGATAACGTGTCAGTGTAAGAGACTGTTGTTTGGTGTGTTAAGGTGTAATTTTGAACTGTAGCAAATATATCCAGATGTCAGTACAGAAAAGACTAAAATCAAACTGACACGTAGCTTAAGGCATCTGAGCTATGAAAAGCCTCACATTAGTTACTCTGAAGGTGAGAAAGCTCAGAGAGTTAAAAGATAAAAGAGTTTGCGTTCACATATCACCTTTCATGACCTCAGTCCATGACAAAATATTCCACAGCCAATGAAATATGGTGGAAGTGTTGGAATGCAAGAAATGTGATAACTAATATGGGACAGTAAGGAATCTTTTTTAACCTTGCCGCCTGGATAGTAAGTTGACAGAACAGATTGTCTACCCATCATTGAACCTGGCCAATTTACCACACAGTGATCCACTCTGTCAGATTGCCAGCCAGGTGGCAAAGTGGAACATTACCCGAAGTAAGCTACAAAAACAGAAAATGCTGTAAAATCTCAGCAGGTCTGACAGCGTCTATGGAGAGAGACTGGAGCCAACGTTTCGAGTCAGGATGACCCTTTGTCTGAAGGTGCCGCTTTTAGGTGCGAGTGCTTTCTTTTCTCAAATGTCACATATTGAAACCAGAACTTGCTGCTTACAATATTTATATATGAGTTATTTATTTATTTAACAGCTTTGTCAGAGTTTCCTCTTTTATTTTAATCTATTTATTTGTATGTATATATATATATATATGTTCCATTCTACTATTCTGCTTCAGTGTCACTGTGGTTAGCACTGCTGCTTCATAGCACTGGGACCCAGGTTCGATTCCCAGCTTGGGTCACTGTCATAGAACATAGAACATAGAACATTACAGCGCAGAACAGGCCCTTCGGCCCACGATGTTGCACCGACCAGTTAAAAAAAAAACTGTGACCCTCCAACCTAAACCAATTTCTTTTCGTCCATGAACCTATCTACGGATCTCTTAAACGCCCCCAAACTAGGCACATTTACTACTGATGCTGGCAGGGCATTCCAATCCCTCACCACCCTCTGGGTAAAGAACCTACCCCTGACATCGGTTCTATAACTACCCCCCCTCAATTTAAAGCCATGCCCCCTCGTGCTGGATTTCTCCATCAGAGGAAAAAGGCTATCACTATCCACCCTATCTAAACCTCTAATCATCTTATATGTTTCAATAAGATCCCCTCTTAGCCGCCGCCTTTCCAGCGAAAACAATCCCAAATCCCTCAGCCTCTCCTCATAGGATCTCCCCTCCATACCAGGCAACATCCTGGTAAACCTCCTCTGCACCCTCTCCAAAGCCTCCACATCCTTCCTGTAATGTGGGGACCAGAACTGCACACAGTACTCCAAGTGCGGCCGCACCAGAGTTGTGTACAGTTGCAACATAACGCCACGACTCCTAAATTCAATCCCCCTACCAATAAACGCCAAGACACCATATGCCTTCTTAACAACCTTATCTACTTGATTCCCAACTTTCAGGGATCTATGCACACATACACCTAGATCCCTCTGCTCCTCCACACTATTCAAAGTCCTCCCGTTAGCCCTATACTCAACACATCTGTTATTCCTACCAAAGTGAATTACCTCACACTTCTCCGCATTAAACTCCATCCGCCACCTCTCGGCCCAACTTTGCAACCTGTCTAAGTCTTCCTGCAAACTACGACACCCTTCCTCACTGTCTACCACACCACCGACTTTGGTGTCATCAGCAAATTTGCTAATCCACCCAACTATACCCTCATCCAGATCATTAATAAATATTACAAACAGCAGTGGCCCCAAAACAGATCCCTGAGGTACACCACTTGTAACCGCACTCCATGATGAATATTTACTATCAACCACCACCCTCTGTTTCCTATCCGCTAGCCAATTCCTGATCCAATTTCCTAGATCACCCCCAATCCCATACATCTGCATTTTCTGCAGAAGCCTACCATGGTGAACCTTATCAAACGCCTTACTAAAATCCATATATACCACGTCCACTGCCTTGCCCCCATCCACCTCCTTGGTCACTTTCTCAAAAAACTCAATAAGGTTAGTAAGGCACGACCTACCTGCCACAAAACCATGCTGACTATCACCTATCAATTCATTACTCTCCAAATAACTATAAATCCTATCCCTTATAATTTTTTCCAACATCTTGCCGACAACAGAAGTGAGACTCACCGGTCTATAATTCCCGGGGAAGTCTCTGTTCCCCTTCTTAAACAATGGGACAACATTCGCTAACCTCCAATCTTCTGGTACTATACCAGAGGCCAACGACGACCTGAAGATCAGAGCCAGAGGCTCTGCAATCACTTCTCTTGCCTCCCAGAGAATCCTTGGATAAATCCCATCCGGACCAGGGGATTTATCTATTTTCAGACCCTCCAGAATATCCTGCACATCCTCCTTATCAACTGTAATACTGTCTATTCTACTCCCTTGCAACCCAGTGTCCTCCTCAGCTATATTCATGTCCCCTTGCGTGAACACCGAAGAGAAATATTGGTTCAATGCTTCACCAATCTCCTCCGGTTCCACACATAACTTCCCTCTGCCATCTATAACTGGCCCTAAACTTGCCCTAACCAACCTTCTGTTCTTGACATACCTATAGAACGCCTTAGGATTCTCTTTAACCCTATCCGCCAAAGTCTTCTCATGTCCCCTTTTAGCCCTTCTAAGCTCGCTCTTCAACTCCCTCTTAGCCAATCTAAAGCTTTCTAGTGCACTACCCGAGTGCTCACGTCTCATCCGAACATAAGCCTCCTTTTTCTTTTTAACCAACAAAGAAACTTTTTTGGTGCACCACGGTTCCCTAGCCCTACCAATTCCTCCTTGCCTGACAGGGACATACCTATCACAGACTCGCAGTAGCTGCTCCTTGAAAAAACTCCACATGTCGGACGTTCCCAGTCCCTGTAATCTCCTAGTCCAACCTATGTTTCCTAATTCTCTCCTAATAGCCTCATAATTACCCTTCCCCCAGCTAAAACCACTGGCCCGAGGTTCATGCCTATCCCTTTCCATCACTAAGGTGAACGTAACCGAATTGTGGTCACTATCACCAAAATGCACACCAACTTCCAAGTCTAGCACCTGGTCTGGCTCATTTCCCAGCACCAGATCCAATATAGCCTCACCTCTAGTTGGCCTGTCTACATACTGAGTCAAAAAACCTTCCTGCACGCTTTGAACAAAAACTGACCCCTCTAACGAGCTAGAGCTATAACAATTCCAGTCAATATTAGTCAAGTTAAAATCCCCCATAACAATTGCCCTATTACTTTCACTCCTAAGCAGGATTGACTCCGCAATCCTTTCCTCAACCTCTCTAGAACTTTTAGGAGGTCTATAAAAGACTCCCAACAGGGTGACCTCTCCTCTCCTATTTCTAATCTCCGCCCATACTACCTCAACAGATAAGTCCTCATCAAACCTCCTCTCTGACACTGTGATACAATCTCTGACCAATAATGCTACCCCTCCCCCTCTTCTACCTCCTTCCCTACTTCGACTAAAACATTTGAACCCCGGGACCTGCAGCATCCATTCCTGCCCCTGCTCTATCCATGTCTCTGAAATAGCCACAACATCGAAGTCCCAGGTACTGATCCACGCTGCAAGTTCACCCACTTTATTGCGAATACTCCTGGCATTGAAGTATACACATTTCAAACCCTGCTCCACCCCACCTCTGCAATGCCGTGCATTGCAGTCCCCATCCATGCATCCCTCACTTTCAGCCCCACTACTCAGGATCCCTCCCCCCCCCCGAATCAGTTTAAACCTCCCTGCATGGCCTTAGCAAATTTACCCCCCAGGATATTGGTCCCCTTCTGATTAAGGTGTAGACCATCCTTCTCATAGAGGTCACACCTTCCCCAGTACGAGCCCCAATTGCTTAAGTACCTGAACCCCTCCCTCCTGCACCATCCCCTCAGCCATGAATTCAAACCTTCCCTCTCCCTATTCCTCTCTAAACTATCCCGTGGTACAGGCAAGAGTCCAGAGATAACCACTCTGTCAGTCTTGGCCTTTAGTTTCCACCCCAACTCCATAAATCCCTGCCTAATATCCCCTTCCCCTATCCTCCCTATGTCGTGTGTCCCCACATGTACAATAACTTGTGGTTTATCTCCCTCCCCCCTAAGAGTCCTGAATACCCTGTCAGACACATCCCGGACCCCAGCCCCTGGTAGGCAACACACCAACCCTGAGTCCCTACCTTTAGTTCCGACCCTCCTATCTGTCCCCTTAATTGTGGAGTCCCCAATCACAAGGCCCAGTCTTTTACAGCCCCTAACCACCTGAGCTTTCTCACTCGGCTCACCCCCAGAGATCTGCTCTCTATGCTCAGTTGATTCCTCCTCAACTGTAGCCTCCAGCACCGAAAACCTATTATGGAGGGGAACCGCCCCAGGGGATTGTCTTCCCGATTGCTTCTTACCCCTCCTCCTGGCATTGACCCAAGCCTCATTTCTAGGAGTTACTATTTCTCTATAACTCCTATCAACTTCCACGTCCGCCTCCCGAATTATGCGGAGTTCCTCTACCTCCCCCTCCAGCTCCTTTACACGCTCCTCCAGAAGCTGCAATCTAATGCACTTCTTACAACTAAAATCTCCTGAAACACTACTGGATTTCCTCACCACATACATCCCACAGGAGATGCAGCATACTGCCTGAACTGCCATCCCTGAAGCCATTACCAGCAAGAAAAAAAGAAAACAAAAAACTTCCCCACACTTATAATTAGGTTAGAGGAGGATGGAAGGGTGGGATCCTCTACCAGTGTAGAGGATCGGGTATCTCCTCTGCACCAATTTATAGGGCTAGGGGCCCGAGAGAAAAAAAAAACTACTACTGAGGGGGAACCACCCAGGTAACTGACTTTTAAAGTTAAAATAAAAACCCTTCCCAGACTCCTTTGCTGCCCACTTCTAGTTTTCACTTTAAACTAGAAAAACTGCTGTTAAAGTAAAGGCCAAAAAAATACACACACTAGCTGACTAATTAAATAAATAAACAATTCAATTAATCCAATTAATCTCTTACCAGCACTGCTGCTTTTCAATCATCCCTCTCAGCTTGCTCCAGTGGATCAATGAGGGGGAACCACCCAGGTAACTGACTTTTAAAGTTAAAATAAAAACCCTTCCCAGACTCCTTTGCTGCCCACTTCTAGTTTTCACTTTAAACTAGAAAAACTGCTGTTAAAGTAAAGGCCAAAAAAATACACACACTAGCTGACTAATTAAATAAATAAACAATTCAATTAATCCAATTAATCTCTTACCAGCACTGCTGCTTTTCAATCATCCCTCTCAGCTTGCTCCAGTGGATCAATGAGGGGGAACCACCCAGGTAACTGACTTTTAAAGTTAAAATAAAAACCCTTCCCAGACTCCTTTGCTGCCCACTTCTAGTTTTCACTTTGAACTAGAAAAACTGCTGTTAAAGTAAAGGCCAAACAAATACACACACTAGCTGACTAATTAAATAAATAAACAATTCAATTAATCCAATTAATCTCTTACCAGCACTGCTGCTTTTCAATCATCCCTCTCAGCTTGCTCCAGTGGATCAATGAGGGGGAACCACCCAGGTAACTGACTTTTAAAGTTAAAATAAAAACCCTTCCCAGACTCCTTTGCTGCCCACTTCTAGTTTTCACTTTAAACTAGAAAAACTGCTGTTAAAGTAAAGGCCAAAAAAATACACACACTAGCTGACTAATTAAATAAATAAACAATTCAATTAATCCAATTAATCTCTTACCAGCACTGCTGCTTTTCAATCATCCCTCTCAGCTTGCTCCAGTGGATCAATGAGGGGGAACCACCCAGGTAACTGACTTTTAAAGTTAAAATAAAAACCCTTCCCAGACTCCTTTGCTGCCCACTTCTAGTTTTCACTTTAAACTAGAAAAACTGCTGTTAAAGTAAAGGCCAAAAAAATACACACACTAGCTGACTAATTAAATAAATAAACAATTCAATTAATCCAATTAATCTCTTACCAGCACTGCTGCTTTTCAATCATCCCTCTCAGCTTGCTCCAGTGGATCAATGAGGGGGAACCACCCAGGTAACTGACTTTTAAAGTTAAAATAAAAACCCTTCCCAGACTCCTTTGCTGCCCACTTCTAGTTTTCACTTTGAACTAGAAAAACTGCTGTTAAAGTAAAGGCCAAACAAATACACACACTAGCTGACTAATTAAATAAATAAACAATTCAATTAATCCAATTAATCTCTTACCAGCACTGCTGCTTTTCAATCATCCCTCTCAGCTTGCTCCAGTGGATCAATGAGGGGGAACCACCCAGGTAACTGACTTTTAAAGTTAAAATAAAAACCCTTCCCAGACTCCTTTGCTGCCCACTTCTAGTTTTCACTTTAAACTAGAAAAACTGCTGTTAAAGTAAAGGCCAAAAAAATACACACACTAGCTGACTAATTAAATAAATAAACAATTCAATTAATCCAATTAATCTCTTACCAGCACTGCTGCTTTTCAATCATCCCTCTCAGCTTGCTCCAGTGGATCAATGAGGGGGAACCACCCAGGTAACTGACTTTTAAAGTTAAAATAAAAACCCTTCCCAGACTCCTTTGCTGCCCACTTCTAGTTTTCACTTTAAACTAGAAAAACTGCTGTTAAAGTAAAGGCCAAAAAAATACACACACTAGCTGACTAATTAAATAAATAAACAATTCAATTAATCCAATTAATCTCTTACCAGCACTGCTGCTTTTCAATCATCCCTCTCAGCTTGCTCCAGTGGATCAATGAGGGGGAACCACCCAGGTAACTGACTTTTAAAGTTAAAATAAAAACCCTTCCCAGACTCCTTTGCTGCCCACTTCTAGTTTTCACTTTGAACTAGAAAAACTGCTGTTAAAGTAAAGGCCAAACAAATACACACACTAGCTGACTAATTAAATAAATAAACAATTCAATTAATCCAATTAATCTCTTACCAGCACTGCTGCTTTTCAATCATCCCTCTCAGCTTGCTCCAGTGGATCAATGAGGGGGAACCACCCAGGTAACTGACTTTTAAAGTTAAAATAAAAACCCTTCCCAGACTCCTTTGCTGCCCACTTCTAGTTTTCACTTTAAACTAGAAAAACTGCTGTTAAAGTAAAGGCCAAAAAAATACACACACTAGCTGACTAATTAAATAAATAAACAATTCAATTAATCCAATTAATCTCTTACCAGCACTGCTGCTTTTCAATCATCCCTCTCAGCTTGCTCCAGTGGATCAATGAGGGGGAACCACCCAGGTAACTGACTTTTAAAGTTAAAATAAAAACCCTTCCCAGACTCCTTTGCTGCCCACTTCTAGTTTTCACTTTAAACTAGAAAAACCGCTGTTAAAGTAAAGGCCAAAAAAATACACACACTAGCTGACTAATTAAATAAATAAACAATTCAATTAATCCAATTAATCTCTTACCAGCACTGCTGCTTTTCAATCATCCCTCTCAGCTTGCTCCAGTGGATCAATGAGGGGGAACCACCCAGGTAACTGACTTTTAAAGTTAAAATAAAAACCCTTCCCAGACTCCTTTGCTGCCCACTTCTAGTTTTCACTTTGAACTAGAAAAACTGCTGTTAAAGTAAAGGCCAAACAAATACACACACTAGCTGACTAATTAAATAAATAAACAATTCAATTAATCCAATTAATCTCTTACCAGCACTGCTGCTTTTCAATCATCCCTCTCAGCTTGCTCCAGTGGATCAATGAGGGGGAACCACCCAGGTAACTGACTTTTAAAGTTAAAATAAAAACCCTTCCCAGACTCCTTTGCTGCCCACTTCTAGTTTTCACTTTAAACTAGAAAAACTGCTGTTAAAGTAAAGGCCAAAAAAATACACACACTAGCTGACTAATTAAATAAATAAACAATTCAATTAATCCAATTAATCTCTTACCAGCACTGCTGCTTTTCAATCATCCCTCTCAGCTTGCTCCAGTGGATCAATGAGGGGGAACCACCCAGGTAACTGACTTTTAAAGTTAAAATAAAAACCCTTCCCAGACTCCTTTGCTGCCCACTTCTAGTTTTCACTTTAAACTAGAAAAACTGCTGTTAAAGTAAAGGCCAAAAAAATACACACACTAGCTGACTAATTAAATAAATAAACAATTCAATTAATCCAATTAATCTCTTACCAGCACTGCTGCTTTTCAATCATCCCTCTCAGCTTGCTCCAGTGGATCAATGAGGGGGAACCACCCAGGTAACTGACTTTTAAAGTTAAAATAAAAACCCTTCCCAGACTCCTTTGCTGCCCACTTCTAGTTTTCACTTTGAACTAGAAAAACTGCTGTTAAAGTAAAGGCCAAACAAATACACACACTAGCTGACTAATTAAATAAATAAACAATTCAATTAATCCAATTAATCTCTTACCAGCACTGCTGCTTTTCAATCATCCCTCTCACCTTGCTCCAGTGGATCAATGAGGGGGAACCACCCAGGTAACTGACTTTTAAAGTTAAAATAAAAACCCTTCCCAGACTCCTTTGCTGCCCACTTCTAGTTTTCACTTTAAACTAGAAAAACTGCTGTTAAAGTAAAGGCCAAAAAAATACACACACTAGCTGACTAATTAAATAAATAAACAATTCAATTAATCCAATTAATCTCTTACCAGCACTGCTGCTTTTCAATCATCCCTCTCAGCTTGCTCCAGTGGATCAATGAGGGGGAACCACCCAGGTAACTGACTTTTAAAGTTAAAATAAAAACCCTTCCCAGACTCCTTTGCTGCCCACTTCTAGTTTTCACTTTAAACTAGAAAAACTGCTGTTAAAGTAAAGGCCAAAAAAATACACACACTAGCTGACTAATTAAATAAATAAACAATTCAATTAATCCAATTAATCTCTTACCAGCACTGCTGCTTTTCAATCATCCCTCTCAGCTTGCTCCAGTGGATCAATGAGGGGGAACCACCCAGGTAACTGACTTTTAAAGTTAAAATAAAAACCCTTCCCAGACTCCTTTGCTGCCCACTTCTAGTTTTCACTTTAAACTAGAAAAACTGCTGTTAAAGTAAAGGCCAAAAAAATACACACACTAGCTGACTAATTAAATAAATAAACAATTCAATTAATCCAATTAATCTCTTACCAGCACTGCTGCTTTTCAATCATCCCTCTCAGCTTGCTCCAGTGGATCAATGAGGGGGAACCACCCAGGTAACTGACTTTTAAAGTTAAAATAAAAACCCTTCCCAGACTCCTTTGCTGCCCACTTCTAGTTTTCACTTTAAACTAGAAAAACTGCTGTTAAAGTAAAGGCCAAAAAAATACACACACTAGCTGACTAATTAAATAAATAAACAATTCAATTAATCCAATTAATCTCTTACCAGCACTGCTGCTTTTCAATCATCCCTCTCAGCTTGCTCCAGTGGATCAATGAGCTGTGTGGAGTTTGCCCATTCTCCCCGTGTGTGTGTGCGTGGGTTTCCCCCGGGTGCTCTGGTTTCCTCCCACTGTCTAAAAGACAAGATGTCACTAGTGCGGTTGACAGAGGGGAACCGGTGGATGTGGTGTTTTTAGATTTCCAGAAGGCGTTCGATAAGGTGCCTCACAAAAGGTTGCTGCAGAAGATTGGGGTACACGGAGTTAGGGGTAAGGTGTTGGCGTGGATTGGGGATTGGCTATCTAACAGGAAGCAGAGAGTTGGGATAAATGGGTGCTTTTCTGGTTGGCAGTTGGTGACCAGTGGCGTGCCGCAGGGATCGGTGCTGGGGCCTCAATTGTTTACCATTTACATAGATGATCTGGAGGAGGGGACTGAATGTAGGGTATTCAAGTTTGCTGATGACACGAACGTGACTGGGAAAGCGAATTGCGTGGAGGACGCGGAAAGTCTGCAGAGAGATTTGGATAGGCTGAGCGAGTGGGCGAGGATCTGGCAGATGGAATATAACGTTAGCAAATGTGAGGTTTTGGAAGAAATAATAGTAAATTGGAATATTATTTAAATGGAGAAAAATTACATCGTGCGACTGTGCAGAGGGACCTGGGGGTCCTTGTGCACGAATCGCAAAAACTCAGTCTGCAGGTGCAGCAGGTGATCAAGAAGGCGAATGGAATGTTGGCCTTTATCGCGAGGGGGATAGAATATAAAAGCAGGGAGGTCTTGCTGCAACTGTACAAGGCACTGGTGAGGCTGCAACTGGAGTACTGTGTGCAGTTTTGGTCCCCTTATTTGCGAAAGGATATATTGGCCTTGGAGGGAGTGCAGAGAAGGTTCACCAGGTTGATACCGGAGATGAGGGGTGTAGCTTATGAGGACAGATTAAACAGATTGGGTCTGTACTTGTTGGAGTTTAGAAGGATGAGGGGTGATCTTATAGAGACATATAAGATAATGAAGGGGCTGGATAGGGTAGAGGTGGAGAGATTCTTTCCACTTAGAAGGGAAACCAGAACTAGAGGGCACAGCCTCAAAATAAGGGGGGGCCGGTTCAGAACAGAGTTGAGGGGGAACTTCTTCTCTCAGAGGGTAGTGAATCTCTGGAATTCTCTGCCCATTGAAGTGGTGGAGGCTTCCTCGTTGAATATGTTTAAATCACGGGTAGATAGTTTTCTGATCGATAAGGGAATTAAGGGATATGGGGAGCAGGCGGGTAAGTGGAACTGATTCGCTTCAGATCAGCCATGATCTTGTTGAATGGCGGGGCAGGCTCGAAGGGCCAGATGGCCTACTCCTGCTCCTATTTCTTATGTTCTTATGTTCTTATGGTTAGATGCATCGGCCATGCTAAATTCTCCCTCAATGTACCCGAACAGGTGCCAGATGTGATGACTAGGGGATTTTCCCAGTAACTTCATTGCCGTGTTAATGTAAACCTACTTGTGACACTAATAAATTAACTTTATTTATGCCTCAACAGTGCGTCAGCTGGTATATTAGCCCAGTGGGAGGATTGTTAACATTTTGCTCCAAGATAAATGCCTATTCAGAAACAAAAAAAGGTCATAATGCTGTGGGAAGACATTTTAATTTTTAAAATCAGTCGAAAAAAACATCAGTTGTAAAGGGCTCTTGAGGCTAGGATCAGAATCCATCATACAATGCCCAATATGAAAAATAACTTCTAACCTGATATACGATTACCAAACTCTGTCGCACTGTATTAAAGAGACTATCAGGTGATGTAATTGCATGTGACTTTTCATTTGATGTGATTCCTGATACTTAACAGCACACTGTTCATCAATTCTCCTGCTCCTTCGGCCAACTGTCTTGCAACATTATCTTCTTCAAGAACGAGTCTCCACTGGATTTTTCGCTGTCATATGCACACTCAATTAATGCACATCTGTTGCAATCCAGCAGCTCCCAGAAACATACTTGTGTGGAGACTGTTGCCATGGTTCCTCATCTTTCCACCAAGGTCTGCCTCAAGTGCCTGAACAAAGAACTACTGCAATGTATCCTGTGATGCTTGTAAATACAGTAAAGAAGATAACAGAAATAATAATTCACTGACTATGAAAACTTCTACCATACAATTTGAGAGTAAACACATTGGGATTTTTAAATAAAATTATAGTCCAGCATAGATAATCGGCCAAATAATGGGGTAGCATGGTGGCAAAGTGGTGAGCACTGCTGCCTCGCAGCACCAGGGACTTGAGGTTCGATTCCCAGCTTGGGTCACTGTCTGTGCGGAGTCTGCATGTTCTCTGCGTGGGTTTCCTCTGGCTGCTGCCTCCTCCCACAGTCTGAAAGATGTGCTGGTTAGGTGCATTGGCCATGCTAAATTCTCCCTCAGTGTACCCAAACAGACACCCAAGTGTCATAGAGGTTTACAGCATGGAAACAGGCCCTTCGGCCCAACTTGTCCATGCTGCCCTTTTTTTAAAAACCCATAAACTAATCCCAATTGCCCGCATTTGGCCCATATCCCTCTATGCCCATCGTACCCATGTAACTATCTAAATGCTTTTTAAAAGATAAAATTGTACCCGCCTCTACTACTACCTCTGGCAGCTTGTTCCAGACACTCACCACCCTCTGTGTGAAAAAATTGCCCCTCTGGACACTTTTGTATCTCTCCCCTCTCACCTTAAACCTATGCCCACTAGTTTTAGACTCCCCTACCTTTGGGAAAAGATATTGACTATCTACCTTGTCTATGTCCCTCATTATTTTATAGACCTCTATCAGGTCACCCCTCAGCCTCCTAAGCTCCAGAGTAAAAAGTCCCAGTCTATTCAGCCTCTCCTTATAACTCAATCCATCAAGTCCTGGTAGCATCTTAGTAAATCTTTTCTGCACTCTTTCTAGTTTAATGATAGCCTTTCTATGATAGGTTGACCAGAATTGCACACAGCATTCCAAGTGTGGCGGATAGGACATTTTTTTCAGTAACTTCATTGCAGTGTGAGCTTGCTTGTGACACTAATAATTAAACTTGAACTTAGTGCACACCTGATAGAAGTAAAACAATTAAACTGTTAGAGAAATATTCAGAAATCTTTGAATTGCCTTTTCGTTGATGGCCTTGATATGCGCGTAAGTTCCTAGAACTTATCTTGATATATATACTTAGGAGAGAAAATAAGCTCTTCAGCAAGAAAGCTAGTCACTCTCAGTCAACTTGGAATTAGGAATAAAACTAACCCCACAACAACTCCTGAATATTGCAATGCATATGAGAAATAGAAGCATCAACAAGGTTCCTTCTGACCACCTTTGAATTGGAAGAATACGTTATACCAAGTGAGGTATTATATGCAATTTGCAAGAATACCAAATGTAGAAGGAACAATTTATACTGCATAAGAAGAGAGTGCTGATTGCCTAGCAAGTGAAGTCTGATTGTTGGAGGCCATGCCATGGCAAACGCACCAGTTAATTGATGACTGACAGTTAACTGTCAAGCTTTGTTTGAATTCAAACCAGGCAAGTTGACTCTGGTCAAGATACTTCCCTGAGGAATCATTGGCCTAGTGACCAATCAGAATCAACCTGCCTGTTTTGAATTTTTAAAAAGCTTGGCAGTTAACTGTCAGTCATCAGTCAACTGGTGCCTTTCCCATGACAACACCTCAACCACTCTCTTCACTAGCAGTTCCCTTAACATTTGGTAGTCTTGTGGACTGTTCTGACAAGGGCAAGACGAACAGTTTTGAAAATGTGCAACTTTGTTCGACCATACTCCAGTTCTGTTCTACCAAATTACTATTTTATAACTTGCATGTTGCAACAATGCATCGGAATGAGTGAAGTGATATTATAACGTGATGGTAATGTAACATGCAAGTGGTTACTCATGAAATTGAATGTTAGACTTTCACGGGATACCAATGCACTGTCACACATCAAGTGAGCAATTGGTTTTGTTCCATGAGGCAGAGGGAGCTAGAGTGTAGCTGATCTTGGAATCGATGCCTGCTTCTCCTTCAGCAAAAGGAAAGATGAATACTTGGAGATGTCTAATGTCCCTAATGTGTTCACTTGCAACAGATATACTAATTAAGTGTTTCTGACTCAAAATGCTTGTCTCAGTGTCATAATTTATTATGTCCTTTTGTTTTAGCACGGTGTAAGGGAAGAAGGCTGACCTCCCTCAGAGCAAGTACTAGTTTGTGCTGTGCGTCCTGCTGTTAATACACAATTTTTACACTTCTCTATACGGTGAGACCTGTCCTTCTGCTCACCTTGATTTAAAAAGCCATCTGTCTAAATGCTCAGTTTGTCTCCCAACCAACAGACTATTAATCTAATTAAAGCTGCAGCACTCATATTTTGCAACAATTTGCAATCCGATGAATAAAACTTCACGGGATTTAATTTTGCTGAGCAAACAAGTCAGAGGTGGCCAAACATTTCGTGGCGGCAAGTTTTTTTTCAGAAAGAACCTTCAGCCCAATTTCTGTTCCTCTCTTATTCGCCATAAATAAAAGAGATCCTAGCCCCCGAATGTTTATAAAACACAAGCGACTGGAGGCTGAATCCTCTCCTGACGTTCTTTATCCATTTGCCAGTACTTCCTTCACTTATGAATCCTATTTCCCTTCTCTCACAGAGGCAGCAGGTGGGTGAACATACTGAGTTCACCACAGTTAACAGGAGCGCCATTATTTATGAATCCATCCTGGCGTAGGCCAAAAAAAAAAAGCCAAGAGCAGGAAAATGCTTCCCCCTCTTCCCCGCAACCCCCACCCAATCTCCCCTCTCCACCATCCCTAACCGAAAGCTGCATAGAAACATTCAGCGATGAAGTCTCGTTTCATTTTAAATAAAGCAATTACAAAAACAATGAAGTGCTGCCTGGCACCGTGGGCCTTTTGTACAACAGGTTGTTTGATTCAGCTGATAAAATAATATTTATCATAATAATTATTCAAAACTATTTACATTCTTTATATGGAGATAACAGAATGCATTGAATGTTTAAGCACCAGCAGCTGCCTCCTCTTCATCAGCATGCAATGCAGAAGATGGAGTGCTAAACAGCAAATGTTCCCTTGGCAACCAGTTTGCTACTAATGGACAGGCGGGCTAAAATAGTCACTCACAACAATATCTACAGTCACAACTTGACAATAACTGCAGAAACAATTATTATTTCACCGTTTTGATGGGATGGCACATCTCCTGTGAGGTCAAAATGTCATTTTGTGCTGCATCCACTTAATCTCGTCATGTTCCGTTCATGATTGTGCTAATATTTCACGTTTGTATTTATCTCTGCTGAAACCTCCGCAGCAAATTAAGTTTGAGATGATGGCTGGTGCTTCCAATTGATAAAGTTCAAGCTTTTTAAAAAGATATTATTAATTCATGGGATGCGGGCACCAGCATTTGTTGCCTGTTCCCCAATTACCCTTGAGAAGGTGGTGGTGAGTCGCATTCTTGAACTGCTGCAGTCCATGTGGTGTAGATACACCCACAGTGCTGTTAGAGAAAGAGCTTCCAGATTTTGACCCAGTGACAGTGAAGGAACGCCAATATAACTTCAAGTCAGGGGGGTGACTGACGTTGAAGGGAACTTGCTGGTCGTCGACCTCAGCCATGCACCTCAGCCTCTGTTCTTGTACATGATAGAGGTTGTGGGTTTGGAAGGTGCGGTCGTAGGATCCTTGGCTAGTTTCCTCAGTGCATCTTGCAAATGGTGCACATTTCAGCCATTTTGTATGTCAGTGATGGAGAGATTAACTGTTGAAAGTGATGGATGAGGTGTCAATCAATTGGTTTGCTTGGCCATGGATGGTGTCAAGCTTCTTGAGTGGTGTTGGAGCTGCATTCTTCCAGGCAAGTGGACAGAATTCCTTCACAATTATGCCTTATAGTTGGTGGATGGGCTTTAGGGAATCAATTTTATTCACTGCAGAGTAACTAGCCTATCACTTTTTCTTGTAGATACAGTATTTGTGTATAGTTAAATTGCTAGACTCCCAGGGTGTTAATGGTGGAAATTCGGTGATGGTAATGCTGTTGAATATCAAAGGAGATGGTTAGTTTCTCTCATTCATGTTGGTCATTGCCTCGGAGTTGTGAGGCATGACAGATACTTGACAGTTATCAGTCCAAGACTGAATGTTGTCCCAGTCTTGCTGAATAGAGTCATAGGATGTAATTTTACCGTCCCGTCCTCCACGGGAATTGGAACGGACGAGAAGTGGACAATGGAGAGGTCCGTTGACTTCAGGCGGGATTTTACAGTTTTGGGACGAGCGAAGCTGTAAGATCCCACCCATTGAGTCATAGAGCTACACAGCACGGAAACAGGCCCTTCGGCCCAACTCGTCCATGCCGATCAGGTTTCCCAAACTGAACTAGTCCCATTTGCCTGCATTTGGCCCATATCCCTCTGAACCTTCCCCATCCATATACCTGTCCAAATGTCTTTTAAATGTTGTAATTGTACCCACGTCTACCGCCTCCTCTGACAGCTCATTCCATATAGACACCACCCTCTGTGTGAAAAGCTGCACCTCAGGTCCATTTTAAATCTTTCCCCTCTCACCTTAAACCTATGCCCTCCAGTTTTGGACTCCCCTACCCGGCGGGGAAGACCTTGGCAGACCATATCTATGCCCCTCATGATTTTATAAACCTCTATAAGCTCACCCCTCATCTTCCTAGGTTCCAGGGAAAAACATGTCCCGGCCTATCCATCCTCCCCTTATAATTCAAACCTTCCAGTCCCCATAACATCCTTGTAAATCTTTTTTGCACCCTTTCCAGTTTAATAACATCCTTCCTTTAGCAGGGCGACCAGAGTTGTACACAGTACTCCAAATGAATGCAGGCACAGATGGCTTAATTGTCTGAGCAGTTGTGAGTGGAGCTGAATAATGTGCAACTATCGGTGAACATCCACCTTTCCAGCCTTATGATGAAGGAAGACAATTAATGGAACAGCTAAGAATGAACAAAGAACAAAGAAAATTACAGCACAGGAACAGGCCCTTCGGCCCTCTAAGCCTGCACCGACCATGCTGCCCGACTGAACTAAAACCCCCTACCCTTCCGGGGACCACATCCCTCCATTCCCATCCTATTCATGTATTTAAGTGTTTGAGTTGAAGACCCTGCCATGAGAATGTCCCAGGCCTCATATGAATGGCCGCAACAACCACAACAATTTTCCTTTGCTTTTGAAAGAACTGCAGCCAGTGGGAATATTTTCCACTGAGTTTTTCACTGAGCTCTCAACCCATGACCGCTACCACTTTAAAGTACAAGGGCATTGGCATATGGGAGCATCAGCTCCTGCGTATTACCTTTTGAGTCGCACAGCATCCTGACTCGGTAATTAATCATCAATCCTTCATCACGACTGAATCGAAACTTGACGCTGAGCCACGTGAAATTGCATTTGGACAAAGTGTTGTTGTTTTTCGAAGGAGTATCTTAAAGGGGGAGAGATAGAGAAACTGAGAGTTTTGGGGAGTGAAAGACACAGTTTACTGCCTAAGGAGCCATGAGGCTTCGGGGGAGGTGATAACCTAGGGGTGGAGAGACGCAGGATGAGAGGAGACCTAATAGAGGTATATAAGATGTTGAGAGGCATAGATCGGGTGGACTCTCAGAGGCTTTTTCCCAGGGTGGAAATAGCTGCTATGAGAGGACACAGGTTTAAGGTGCTGGGGAGTAGGTACAGGGGAAATGTTGGGGGGACATTTTTCACACAGAGGGTGGTGGGCGAGTGGAATCGGCTGCCGTCAGTGGTGGTGGAGGCAAACTCAATAGGGTCTTTTAAGAGACTCCTGGATAAGTACATGGGACTTAATAGGATGGAGGGTTATAGGTAGGCCTAAAAGGTAGGGATATGTTCGGCACAACTTGTGGGCCCACTTGTACTGTGGTTTTCTATGTTTCTATGTTTCTATTATCACTAAACTATTAATCCAGACATTCAGCTAACGTAGTGGGGACCCAGGTTCCAATCCCGCCACGGCAGATGGTGGAATTCGAATTCAATAAAAAATATCTGGAAATAAGAATCTACTGATGACCATGAAACCATTGTCGGAGTTTGTACATTCTCCCGTATCTGCATGGGTTTCCTTTGGGTGCTCCGGTTTCCCCCGACAGTCCAAAGTTGTGTGGGTTAGGTTGATTGGCCATACGAGTCTCGCCAACAAACAGCTGCTAGCCAATCAGAGGTCAGCAGCTCTTACCAACTGACTCATAGATCATAGAAGCGATAAACAGAGATCTATAGAATCATAGAATCCCTACAGTACAGATGGAGGCCACTTGGCCCATTGAGTCTGCACCAACCACAATCCCACCCAGGCCCAATTCCCGTAACCCCCACGCATTTACCTTGCTAATCCCCCTGACACTAGGGCAATTTAGCATGGCCAATCAACCTAACCCACACAACTTTGGACTGTCGGGGGAAACCGGAACACCCGAAGGAAACCCACGCAGATATGGGGAGAATGTACAAACTCCACACAGACAGTGACCTGAGGCCGGAATTGAACCCCGGTCCCTGGCGCTTAAAGCAGCAGTGCTAAACACTGTGCCACTGAGACGCCTCTTGTGCTCAGCAATGCCACCAGAGAGGCCATGGCTGCTGCCGAAAGGATATACACTTGAATTCCAGGATCATGGAGCAACCCCTTCCCAATATCAGGTTGACAATCTGGAAGGAATTCACCCACACCCCCCCAAGCTAGAGGTGACAAGCGGTTGGCTTTAGCTGCGGTATGGCAACAGGCGATAAGGCAGCACGGTGGCACAGTGGTTAGCACTGCTGCCTCAGAGCGCCAGAAACCCAGATTCAACTCCGGCCTCGTTTCACTGTCTGTGTGGAGTTTGCACGTTCTCCCCATGTCTGTGTGGGTTTCCTCTGGGTGCTCCAGTTTCCTCCCACACTCTAAACTTGTGCGGGTTAGATTTGATTGGCCATGCAAAATTGCCCATTAGTGTTAGGGGGTAAACATGTGGAGTAAATATGTGGGGTTACGGGGATAGGGCCTGGGTGGGATTCTTGTCGGTGCAGGCTCGATGGGCCAAATGGCCTCGTTCGGCACTGTAGGGTTTCTATGATTTTTCTATGATTCTAGGCCCACTTCCAGCTGGGTTAATACCAGCAGCGGCAGGATGAGGTCCTTAAATGGTTAATTATTGGCCACTTGAGGGTCACAGTTGGCAGCGAGGTGGGAAGGTTGACTGTGGGCCTTCTTAATCCTGGCAGAGATGGGAAGGCAATGGGGTTCCGGTGCGGCACCATCCTGTCTAATTACATGCCCTTCCCACCTCCAATCTCAGCATCAGTGAGAGCAGAAGACTGTGCTCTCTTTGTCTATTGCGATGATGTGGAGATGCCATATTCTCTATTGCGATGTTCAGGTTGAGCCACAGAGAGTTAACAAGAAAACCCGAGAGATGAGAACAGGCTCATGATCTGAATGCTACAAACCAGCTGCGTGTTTGTCTTCTTCAACTTACTCATCAGCCACATCACACATTGACTTCCCTCGAATTACTTCCATTCTAGTTTCCGAGATGATGTTGAGTGCTTTCATCTGGTGACACTCATGACTATGTTTTCTGCTGTCTGACTTTTCTCTGATGTGGAGATGCCGGCGTTGGACTGGGGTTAACACAGTAAGAAGTTTAACAACACCAGGTTAAAGTCCAACAGGTTTATTTGGTAGCAAAAGCCACACAAGCTTTCGGAGCTGCAAGCCCCTTCTTCAGGTGAGTGAAGAAGGGGCTTGCAGCTCCGAAAGCTTGTGTGGCTTTTGCTACCAAATAAACCTGTTGGACTTTAACCTGGTGTTGTTAAACTTCTTACTGACTTTTCTCTGCCAGGGAAATATTAATTGAGCTTTATATTTTTGGCATTATTTTATGACTCTTCCTTTTATGACATTTGAACACTGTTTTATGACTCCATGCACAAATCAAAGAATATTTGAAAGAAGCTAAACTGCTATGAATAAAGACAGGCTGATGGTTGCATTTGACAAATGTAACTGAATGGTTACAATTCATCTTAATTATTTTTCAGTGCAGCTTCTTGGGGGATTCCTGTCTGCAATATTTCATTTCATTCAGCTGTGAGTAGCGGTAGACGCAACTCACTGGAGGAAAAGTTAAAGTTTATTTATTCCTCACAAGTAGGCTTACATTTACACTGCAGCAAAGTTATTGTGAAAATCCCCTAGTCACTACACTCCGGCACTTGTTCGGGTACATTGAGGGAGGATTTAGCATGGCCAATCCCATCTTCAATGAACCTGGAACATCAGCACAAAAGATAAGGCTGAAGCATTTGCTACAATCTTCGGTCAGACGTGCTGAGTGGATGATCCATTTCAGCCTCCTCCGGAGGTCCCCGGTATCACAGATGCCAGTCTTCAGCTGATTTGATTCACTCCACGTGATATCAAGAATTGACTGAAGGCATCGGAGGCAGTAAAGGCTATGGGATCTGACAATATACTGGCAATAGTACTGAAGACTTGTGCTCCAGAACTGGTTGCAGCCCTAGCCAAGCTGTTCAGTACAGCTGCAGCATTGGCATCTATCCAGAAATGTGCAAAATTGTCCAGGTACATCCTGTACACAAAAAGCAGGACAAATTCAACCCGGACAATTACCGCCCCTTCAGTCGACTGTCCCAGTTGAAACAGGAAGAGAGATATAAATAGTACAGACGTCAACTGGACAGCTCCGTGAAATTATTTTTGTTATTTACAAAAAATGGACAAGGTTTCACTCTGACTTGCCATGACTCATATTAAAGGAATATCTGACCTTTAGGTGAGCTAGCAGGTCCTTGTTATCTTTAGCAAAGGCATTAATACCCTTTCCTGGAGCTGCACAAAGCTTCTTTGTATTTCTAAAGAGGAATTCTGATGACCAGAGATTGTCTGCAGGGACAAGGGCAGCTGTTTGTGACTCCTGACATCCAATGTGTGTTAATGGCCTGACTGTCACCTGCTCCAAAACACATAGAGACATATAGAGAAGAAGGCATTCGGCATGCTTGGTTTCATCGGTCAGAACATTGAATACAGGAGTTGGGACGTCTTGTTGAAGTAGTACAAGACATTGATAAGGCCACACTTGGAATACTGTGTGCAATTCTGTTCACCCTAGTATAGAAAGGATATTATTAAACTAGAAAGAGTGCAGAAAAGAATTACTAGGATGCTACCAGGACTTGATGGATTGAGTTATAAGGAGAGGCTGGATAGACTGGGACTTTTTTCTCTGGAGCGTAGGAGGCTGAGGGGTGATCTTATAGAGGTCTATAAAATAATGAGGGGCACAGATCAGCTAGATAGTCAATATCTTTTCCCAAAGGTAGGGGAGTCTAAAACTAGAGGGCATAGGTTTAAGGTGAGGGGGGAGAGACACAAAAGTGTCCAGAGGGGCAATTTTTTCACACCAAGGGTGGTGAGTATCTGGAACAAGCTGCCAGAGGTAGTAGTAGAGGCGGGTACAATTTTGTCTTTTAAAAGCATTTAGATAGTTACATGGGTACGATGGGTATAGAGGGATATGGGCCAAATGTGAGCAATTGGGATTAGCTTAGGAGTTTTTTTTAAAAAGGGCGGCATGGACAAGTTGGGCTGAAGGGCCTGTTTCCATGCTGTAAACATCTATGACTCTATGACATAGAAACTAGAAGTAGGAGTAGGCCATTTGGCCCTTTGAGCCTGCTCCATTTTGATCATGGCTGATCATCGGATTCAATATGCTGATTCCCCCCTTCCCACCATATCCGTTGATCCTTTTAGCCCCTCGAGCCACATCTAATTTCTTCTTGAAATCAGACAACGTTTTGACCCCATTACTTTTTGTGGAAGTGAATTCCACACTCTGGGCAAAGAAATCATTTTAGACAAATCTGTTGGAGTTTTTTATAGGATGCTACTAGTAGCATAGATGAAAGAGAACCAGAGAATGTGGTGCATTTGGATTATCAGAAGGCTTTTGTTAAGGCCCCACACAGGAAGCTAGTTAACAAAATCAAAGCACATGATATTGTGGATAATGTATTATGAATTGGCTAACAGAGAGAAAATAGTGAGAAGGAATAAACGAGTCATTCTCAGCATGGAAGGCTGTTACATGTCGGTTCAGTAAGAAGTCTCACAACACCAGGTTAAAGTCCAACAGGTTTATTTGGTAGCAAATACCATAAGCTTTCGGAGCAATCCACAACATGTCGGTTACTGCAAGATTCAGCATTGGGGCCACAGCTGTTCAAGTCTATATCAATGATTAGGGACCAAATGTAATATTTCCAATTTTGCTGATGACGCAAAACTAGGTAGGAATGTAATTTATGAGGAAAATAGGGGCAGCACGGTGGTTAGCACTGCTGCCTCATAGTGCCAAGGACCCGGGTTCAATTCAGGCCTCAGGTCACTGTCTGTGTGTAGTTTGCACATTCTCCCCGTGTCTGCATGGGTTTCCTTCAGGAGCTCCAGTTTTCTCCCACGGTCCAATGATATACGGGTTAGGTCGATTGACCATGCTAAATTGACTCTAGTGTCAGGGGATTAACAGGGTAAATATGTGGGGTTACGGAAACAGGGCCTGGGTGGGATTGTGGTCGGTGCAGACCTGATGGGCCGAATGGCCTCCTTCTGCACTATTGGGATTCTATGATACAAGAAGGCTTCAATGGGACTTGGACAGGCTTAGTGAATGGACAAGAACATGGAAGATGGAATATAAGTTGAGTAAATGTGAAGTTATCCACTTTGATGGGAAAAAGACAGAAGAGCAGAGTATTTCTCAAATGTTGGAAGGTGTTGATCTCGAGAGGGATCTGTGTGTCCTCATTCAAGGGTCACTAAAATCTAAAATGTAAGTGCAACAAGTTATTGGGAAGGCAAATAGTTTATTGGACTTCAACACAAGAGGATTTGAGTATAGGAGTAAAGATGTCTTGCTGCACTTGTCTAGAGCCTTGGTGAAACTGTGCCTGGAGTATTTTGTGCAGTTTTAGTCTCCTTATCTAAGGAGGAATAGACGTGTCAAAGAGGGAGTGCAATGGAAATCACCAGATTAACTCCCTACCCTTTTTCCTACCAGCGAAAATGGAATCTGTAGAAAATGGGAGCAGAACCTCCACATCCAGTCCTGTCCTAAATTTTAGAGGTCTATTGAGTGTCCATGATGCCACAAGAATCTGGTACGTTAACTTGTTTCTCCTTCCATAGGTGATTCCTGACCATCTTAGTGCATTTTCTGTTTACTACATTTGAACATCCTTCATTTCTGCAGGGTCGTAGCTCAATGTTTATGCCCACGGTATTATTCTTCCATACACACTTGACCATGACATGATCATTGGAATGACTCTCCATCATGGTCTGCAGACCTTTGCTGGTTTCTGCTACTCCACCAGTTTTTCCCCCAAATTGCATACAGTACCAACCAGGCAAAGCCTAGCGTGTTCCTGTTATGCTCATTCAATAACACATCATTTCAGCGGCATGGCTGTGCATTGTTTTATAAATGCACCCAAGGTTCCGACATACAATTATGAAGTTATTGCGCATGCCAAAAGCAAAATGGTTAAATAAATGTACCTCCCAATGTTAGGTTACTAGTGCTAAGAGACATTTCAGTCAGTCAAAATGACAGAGCTTGGTCTAAGAGACACATAGAATCATAGAATCCCTACAGTGCAGAAGGAAGTAATTCGGTCCATCGAGCCTGCACCGACAACGATCCCACCCAGGCCCGATCTCCCATAACCCCATATATTTACCCTGCTAGTCCCCCTGACACTAAGGGGCAATTTAGCATGGCCAATCCACCTAACCAGCACATCTTTCTGACTGTGGGAGGAAACCGGAGCACCTGGAGGAAACCCACGCAGACACGGGGAGAACGTGCAAACTCCGCACAGCCAGTGACCCAAGCCGGGAGTTGAACCCGGCGGGTCCCTGGCATTGTGAGGCAACAGTGCAAACACATTTTCAGGTTTAGTGCTTTCGCTGTTCTACTGCTGCCTCACAATGCAACTTACATGAACTTTGGGAATTCCGACATGGATGGGAGCATGATGTCAATCTATGTACTTCCGTTACAACAACTTCAGCTGCTGCGCCCGCCTCAATTTTACATTCTTATAAAGTTAACATGTGAACCTATTGATTCAAAATAATGCTTCACGGTAAATCATTTTATGCTGAGTATCAAAGTTTCAACTTGGCGGCTTCCTTCCGCAAACTGTGTGCTGAGTCAACTCAATCACATTTGTGTTCTTCTCTCTGCTTTAGCGCATGTTTCTGGCTGGTTGCATTCCACCACAAGAGTCTGTTTCAGAAGAGAATCAATACAAACTAACAGACTTATTATTAAGCAGTGAGAAGAGTGGCATTAGGTTACATTGGAACTATTAACTATGAAATATTTCACCATTCTAAAGAAGAAAACTGAAAAAGGCTCGGGATGACAATGGCACTGCAGCAGAATTAAAACTGTATTTACCTGCCAGGTTGACAGAAATTATGTTTTATTTCAGAGTGGGATGATTTTATGAGGCAATCAATCAACTGTGCTGGTCTCTGCTGCCAAGGATGTTGTGCAGCAATATTCGAAGCAATGGATCTGAGTCAAAGTTGTTTATGTTTATGTTTATTTTATGTGTTAATGCATAACAGATTTTCCAGTCATACTGTGATTGAAATTAACTGAGCGAGACCTTTAAATGCTGTGTCGAATTCGGAACTGACTCACCCAGTCGAGAAGATCGCAGGTTCCAACCGTAGTGTGTGCTAAGCCAATGGCTTCCAGCCAGGTTGATGGTCAGTAAGAATGAGTGGCATCATTTTTCTTTCACCAGGAAGGCAGAGAGTGGCATGGTGGCACAGTGGTTGGCACTGCTGCCTCACAGTGCCAGGGACCCGGTTTCGATTCTCGGCTTGGGTCACTGACTGTGCGGAGTCTGCACGTTCTCTCCGTGTCTGCGTGGGTTTCCTCCGGGTGCTCCGGTTTTCTCCCACAGTCCAAAAGATGTGGTGGTTAGGTGCATTGGTCATGCTACATTCTCCCTCAGTGTACCCGAACAGATGGTGATTAGGGGATTTTCACAGTCCCTTCATTGCAGTGTTAATGTAAGCCTACTTGTGACTAATAAATAAACTTTACTTTAAGAAAAAGAATCTCTACCAGGGACCCTGCTCCTGTCTACTGCCCTGATTTTATTTGAAGGTGACTTCACAGTGGCGTGGGAGGGGGAAGCTGGTGGTGTTGTGGGCAGGAAATTCAGGGGCTGAATTTGCATTGGCAAAACCAGCAAGCCAACTGAGGGGGTCAGAATCTGCGTTGTAACTTAATTAAAACAATGGCTACCTCAACATTAAGAGCATTCAAATGGTTATTGGATAAACATATGGATGATATTGGAATAGTGTAGGTTAGATGGGCTTTAGATTGGTTTCACTGGTCGGCGCAACATCGAGGGCCGAAGGGCCTGTACTGCGCTGTAATGTTCGATGTTCCTTAGAGATTCAAAGACAACAGCCCAGTGAGTAGTTCAGCTATTAGTGGTGTTACCACAGGAATCCTGAGCTCAATTTACAGTGGTTATTCCATGTCTCCTATTAGCCAGCTTTAAGTCTGCTTGCTGGGATGTTAGACTATCAGTTTGAGTGCATCATGCCAGCTTCCAGTGAATCTGACACATAGAAACATCGAACATAAGAACAGGAGGCGGCCTTTCGGCCTGTTGAGCCTGCTTTGCCATTCATTGTGATCATGGCAGGTTATTCAATTCAGTAGCCTAAAGACACGGACATGCATTTTATTTTACATTCTTTCACTGGCAGCACTTATTGTCCATCCCCAATTGCCTTTGAGAAGGTGGTGGGAGCTCCCTTCTTGAACAGCTGCACGTATATCCACAGTAGCTTTATGGAGGGAGTTCCTGGATTTTGATCCAGTGACAATGAAGGAACGATAATATAGTTCGACATCAGCATGGTGTGTGGCTTGGAGGAGAACTTCCAGGTGGCATCTGCTGCCTTTGTCCTTCCAGATAGCAGTGGTAGTGGGTTTGGAAGTTGCTGTCAAAGGAGCCTTGGTGAGTTGCTGCAGTGCATCTTGGAGGTGGTACACACTGAGGGGTAGATGTTGAATGTGGTGGATGGGGTGATAATCAAATGGGCTTCTTGGTCTTGGATGGCCCTGATTGAACCTCTTGGGTGTTGTTGGAACTGCACTCTTCCAGGCAAGTGGGGAATATTCCATCATGCTTCTGACTTGTGCCTAGTATATGGTGGACAGACCTTGGAGAGTCAGGAGGTGAGTTACTCACCACAGAATTTTCAGTCCGTGAGCTGCTCTTGTAGCCACAGTATTTATATGGCTCATCCAGTTCAGTTTCTGGTCAATGATAACACCCAAGATGTTGATAGTGAAGGATTTAGTGATGGTCATGCCATTGAATGTTAAATTCTCTCTTATTGAAGATGGTCATTGTCTGGCACTTGGGTGGCATGAAAATTAATTGCCTCCTATCTGTCCAAAACTGAATGTTGCCCAGATCTTGCTATATATGAACATGGATTCTTTCGGTATCTGAGGAGTCACACAAAGTGTTCAGCATTATGCAGTCATTAGCAAATATCTTCTGACTTAATGGTGGTGGGAAGGTCACTGATGAAGCGGCTAAAGATGATTGGGCCTCGGGCACGACCCTGAGCATGATTTTAATTCAATTTGACAAGTTTCCTTTTAATTTTTTACTTTTGTTACCGTTTCCCTTAAAGGGACTGTTAATTTGTTCATTAGTTTATTTGTAATTCGTTAATTTTATTGATTTCATGACTCACTGGTAGCATTGTTGCTTGCATATCAGAATGGTGTGAGTTCAAGCTACATTCCTGACTGTCTGACTCTATTTTGTGGTTAGGTCCGTATCCAGGTGTCTTTGGATAGAAAGTTCATGAGTATGTTTGAGGCTTTCCGTGACTGGTCTTCAGTGTAGAGGCTGGAGTGCATTATTACTACCTATAATGATATTTAAATTTCCTTTGATACTTTTGTTTTTGGCGCAGCATCCCTCAGGAGTGTTTAATTAGTTAATCTTTCTTTTTAGTTAATTGATGCTCAAAAGAATATAAAGAGTCAGTTGAAATACTGGGGGGTAGATAAGAGACAGAGATCTATATTGCTGCATCCTGTGAATAAACCCACTCTCAAGGATGTGATCTGTGCTTTATTCCATACTTCGCAATCTGGCATGGATCCATTTAATAGTAAGAATTTTAACAACACCAGGTTAAAGTCCAACAGGTTTATTTGGTAGCAAAAGCCACACAAGCTTTCGGAGCTCCAAGCCCTTTCTTCAGGTGAGTGGGAATTCTGTTCACAAACAGGGCATATAGAGACACAAACTCAATTTACAGAATCATGGTTGGAATGCGAATACTTACAACTAATCAAGTCTTTAAGAAACAAAACAACGTGAGTGGAGAGAGCATCAAGACAAGCTAAAAAGATGTGTATTGTCTCCAGACAAGACAGCCAGTGAAACTCTGCAGGTCCACGCAACTGTGGGAGTTACAAATAGTGTGACATGAACCCAATATCCCGGTTGAGGCCGTCCTTGTGTGTGCGGAAAGTGGCTATCAGTTTCTGCTCAGCGACTCTGCGCTCTGAGCAGAAACTGATAGCCAAGTTCCGCACACACGAGGACGGCCTCAACCGGGATATTGGGTTCAGGTCACACTATTTGTAACCCCCACAGTTGCGTGGACCTGCAGAGTTTCACTGGCTGTCTTGTCTGGAGACAATACACATCTTTTTAGCCTGTCTTGATGCTCTCTCCACTCACGTTGTTTTGTTTCTTAAAGACTTGGTTAGTTGTAAGTATTCGCATTCCAACCATTATTCATGTAAATTGAGTTTGTGTCTTTATATGCCCTGTTTGTGAACAGAATTCCCACTCACCTGAAGAAGGGGCTTGGAGCTCCGAAAGTTTGTGTGGCTTTTGCTACCAAATAAACCTGTTGGACTTTAACCTGGTGTTGTTAAATTTCTTACTGTGTTTACCCCAGTCCAACGCCGGCATCTCCACATCATGACTTCCATTTAATAGAGCATTGATGGTCAAACATCCCATGTGCTTTATAAAAGCAACCTCTACCTCTCTTCCCTTCTTTAAGATACTCCTTAAAAATCTACTTTATACACCAATCTTTTGGTCATCTGTCTTGAGGCTTGGGTGGCTAAACACCAAATCGATGCTGTTTCAGAGAGTCGATGCAGACTTGACGGGTTGAATGGCCTCTTTCTGCATTGTAGTGATTCTATGGTTCTTTGGTTCAGTACCCTGGTAACAATCAGAGGCAAAAGGATAGAGCATGGAGATTATCTTCACAGCTGCTGATATTGCATATCCACCGGTTCTAGCAAGGGGCAGGCGGCAGAAATCTCCATCAAGCTGGTGTGACAACCTCAGTCTGTGGAAATACTCTTCTTCCAAGAGTTTAACGAAGCTGCCTATAAAGCATTAACATGGATAAATCCTCCTGCAACCTCGGCCACACCCCTGTGCAACTCACTTCTGTGCATGATTCCACCGTGGCAACGTATACGGTGGCCTTCCTCTTCTGAACTGCTGTCAAACACATCAAACTTACCTCCCATTGTAATCTTGAC
Organism: Mustelus asterias; assembly: GCF_964213995.1. NCBI lineage: Eukaryota > Metazoa > Chordata > Chondrichthyes > Carcharhiniformes > Triakidae > Mustelus > Mustelus asterias. Next base: position 38,571,121 of record NC_135805.1, read on the forward strand.
AATTTGGAAGCCTCCAAAGTTCAGAAAAAGCAGTAGCCAGGCAAGAATCTATCAGCAACAATTAAACTTCCAATATTGGAGAGTAGTGCAAATGCCACCATTAAACCTGGAGGTAGAACCATTGGATCAGATTGTAATTGAAATCGAAATAAGAGGCGCAATTTTCCCAGCCCACTGCGTTGCTTGCATAGCGCAATGGGTCAGGAAACATCAGCGGCGGGCCTGTAGCGAGAGTAACAATTGACATCCAGCTGATCATGACTTTCCCAGGCCCTTTTTTTAAGCGTTATCAGCCTTGCGCTGGAAATCAGCAGAAGGCTGATTACCATACGGATATCGTTATTTCCATATCATTGGAGAGCCAGCAATGGGCGGGGGGGACGGGGGGGGGACGGTGTGCATGTGCCAATCTCCCCACTGACAGTTCAGCGCATATGCAGTGGCCCGTTCAGCGCGCTGATGCCAGCCTCTGGGGCGGGATTAGACTCTATCCACCCCTACCAGCGTGAATCCCCCCGCGACATTCTGTGATGCACAGAGTGCTGCAAATCCATCCAGGTAAGTACGCCCAAAACACTGGGGGGGAACCTCCCGTTTTCCCGCCCATTGGGAACTTAGTTTTTTTTGGGAAAATCACCCCAATGGATTCCTCGACTCCCCCAACCTCCTCCACCACTTACTTCCAACCCTCCCATTTCTGTGAATTACTGGACACTGAACAAGGAATTGATTTATTCATCCTTCCCGTCGAATAGCTATGTAAAAAATTTTTTTTTTCAAATTTTGGTAGGATAGATTAAAAACAAATAAAAAAAGAAGGTGCTGGGAAAACTCAGCGGGTTTGGCGTCTCTCGGGAGGAAAAGAGTTAATGTTTCGAATTGTATATGATTCCCAAGAAGAGTCTTGTTAACAATGCTGTGAATGCATGGGGGAGAAAAGCTAATTGTTTGTTATTCTTTGTTCAGGCTCAAGCATGGAATGATGGAATGATCTTCATGGGAGGATGGCAGAACAGTTCGAAAGGAATGTAAAAATACATCTAAGGTTAAATACTGGGTATGTTTGAGATCTCAAATGATGTGGAGATGCCGGCGTTGGACTGGGGTAAACACAGTAAGAAATTTAACAACGCCAGGTTAAAGTCCAACAGGTTTATTTGGTAGCAAAACCTTGTGTGGCTTTTGCTACCAAATAAACCTGTTGGACTTTAACCTGGTGTTGTTAAACTTCTTACTATCTCAAATGAAGACAGTGCTGGAATGACTCAAAAGGTCTGGCAGCATCTGTGGAGGGAGAAACAGTTAACATTTGAGTCCAATGCGGCTCTTCTTTGGAATCATATATGTTTTGAAACATTAAGGGCGGGATTTTCCAGCTGTGCTCGCCCCAAAATTGGAAAATCCTGCTGGAGGTCAATGGACCTTCCATGGTCCACCCTCCGGCCTGCCATGATTCCCATGGTGGGCGGAATGGGAAAATTCCCCCCTAACTCTTTTTCCCTCCACAGATACTGCCAGACCTGCAGAGTTTTTCCAGCACCTTCTGATAGATTTTAAAATCTATCTTACCAAACTTTTGTTTTAATTATAGGAGGATACTATCATGGGGTGAAAAGTACTCCCCACCTCCCAGTTTGGGAATCAAGAAATAGTTCTTATTCTAGGTAACTTGTCATCCTTTCAAGAAGCCTTTGATAGCGCACCACAAAGCAGGCTTGTTAGCAATGCTGAGTCCCATGGGGGTAAAAGGCGCAAGAGCAGAAAGGCTATAAAATTGGCCAAGAGAGAGAGAATACAGAGTTGTCATGAATGGTTGTTTCTCAGACTGGAGGGTGACATATAGCCGCATTCCCCAGAGTTCAGTAATCGGACTCTTATACACAGCCGTTAGATACACATGGCTGGTTTTGATTTACATGGATGACTGGGGAGTACATTGCATAATTTCAAAATTTCGAGGGAACACAAAACTTGGAATCATCGTATAGAGTGAAGAAGATACGGACTTCGAAAAACAGATGAAATTCAATATTGGGAGGTATGAAGTGACACATTCTAATCGGAGAGACAATGGTTGCTAAATGCTGTAAGAACAGTGAGCGCTGGGAGTGGGTGGGAATGGGGGGTGGGGTGGTGGTGGCATTGTTTATGCATTAATTTTTGAAGGTGGTATGAGGCAAAGTTATGAATAAAGTATATTGTTCAGATGGAAGGCCATCATGCCTGAAATGTTGCGTGGGATTTTGTGGCTTGCTTGACCCGAGACCATATAATCCCACCCGAGGTCAACAGACCTTCTCATTGTCTGCCCCTCGCCCGCTCCAATTCCCATGGTGGTAGAATTCCAGCGGTTAACTTTGTTTCACTCTCCACAGATGCTGCCACCCCCGCTGAGTATTTTCAGCATTTTCTGTTTTTATTTCAGATTTCCAGCATCTGAAATGTTTTGCTTTGTAAACAATGAGAAACTTTGGCCAGAATTTTCTGGCTGTTCAAACCGGCAGAATATTCTGTCGACAGTGCACCCCTGTCACGGGTTTCCCTATGGCATGGGAAATCCCATTGACAACGGTGGGCCCAGGAGATCCCATCACCAGCAAATGGCGCACCACCTCCTGATGTGAGAGACACGCTGCAGGGAGACTGGAACATCCCTCCCTTTGTTTCCAATATCTGAAGGGTTGGTAACCATATGTCATAAGATTTAAGGTTATTGTCAAAAGAACAGGAGCTGACATGAAGGGAAAATCTATTTCTAAGATATAGGAGCAGAATTAGGCCATTCAAAGAACAAAGAACAAAGAACAAAGAACAGTACAGCACAGGAAACAGGCCCTTCGGCACTCCAAGCCCGCGCCGCTCATTGGTCCAACTCGACCATTCGTTTGTATCCCTCCATTCCCAGACTGCTCATGTGACTATCCAGGTAAGTCTTAAACGATGCCAGCGTGTCTGCCTCCACCACCCTACTTGGCAGCGCATTCCAGGCCCCCACCACTCTCTGTGTAAAAAACATCCCTCTGATATCTGAGTTATACCTCGCCCATCTCACCTTGAGCCCATGACCCCTCGTGATCGTCACCTCCGACCTGGGGAAAAAAAAATTCGCCAATCGATTTCGCTCCACCATTCGATCATGGCTGATATGTTTCTCTTCCCCATTTTCCTGCATTCTCCCCATAACCCTTCAACCCATTACTAATTAAAAATCTGTCTAACTCCTCCTTAAATTTAGTCACGGTCCCAGCATCCAGCACACTTTGGGGTAGTGAATTCCACAGATTCACAACCCTTTGGGAGAGGTAGTTTCTCATTGACTCTGTTTTAAATTTGCTACCTCTTATCCTAAGACTATGACCTCTCGTCCTAAAATGCCCACAAGAGGAAGCATCCGCTCCATTTGTACTTTATCCATACCTTTTATCATCTTGAAAACCTCAATTTGATTTCGGCTCATTCTTCTAAATTCCAGAGAGTAAAGGCCAAAACTGTTCAATCTCTCTTCATACGACAAACCCCTCATCTCTGGAATCAATCTAGTGAACCTCCTCTGAACTGCCTCCAATGCCATTGCATCTTTCCTCAAATAAGGGGACCAAAACTGTGCACAATACTCCAGGTGTGGCCTCACCAATGCCTTGGATAGTTGCAACAATACTTCCTTACCTTTATATTCTGTCCTTTTAATTATAAATGCCAACATTCCATTCGCTCACTTTATTACTCGCTGTACCTGCATGCTAGTTTTCTGTGACTCATGAACGAGGACACCCAGGTCCCTCTGCATTGGAGCATACCGTAGTCTCTCCCCATTTCGATAATAAGTCGCCTTCCCATTTTTGTGACCAAAGTACATGACCTCACACTTATCCACATTAAACTCCATCTGCCACATTTTGGCCCGCTCTCCTAACCTATCTGTATCCATTTGTAAGGTTCATATTTCCTCATTGCAACTTACTGTGCCGCCTATTTTTGTGTCATCTGCAAATTTGGCTATAGAGCTTTTTCTCCCTGTATCTAAGTCATTAATATAGATTATAAATAGCTGGGGCCAAGGACTAAACCCTATTGCACCCCATTGCCATCCAGAAAAAAACCCATTTATCCCAACTCTTTGTCTTCTGTCCATCAGCCAGTCACATATCCAAGCTAATAAATTACCTCTAATCCCATGTGATCTACCCTTATCAATTATCCTTTTGTGCGGCACCTTAACAAACACCTTCCGGAAGTCCAGGTGACTGGTGAGGATTCAGAATGCACAGCTCGATTGGTTGTTGAAAACAGATTAATTTGTAACTTCCAAAAGAGAATTAGATAAATATTTGAAGGAGTGAATATTACAGATATGCGGAGAAAGAGGCAGGGAATGGGACTAACTGGATTAATTATCGATAGTACAGGGGCAGAGTCAATGGTACCTTCTATGGTGTACGATTTGATGGTTCTAATGTTATAGCATTACCTAGGGCAGCATGGTGGCACAGTGGTTAGCACTGCTGCCTCACAGGGACCCTGTTTCAATTCGAAGGGCTGAATGGCCGACTCCTACTTCTACTTTCTATGTTTCTATGTAAACCTTTCTGGCTCTCTTGCTCTCTTTCCTCCTTTACCATGCTCTTTAAAACCTGTCTCTTCATCCAAACCTTGAAGGCCTTACATTGCCTTATCTGGCTCAGTGTCAAATTTTGCTTTTTAATGCTCTCACAAAGTGCCTCGGGATCTGTTGATATGTTAAAGGCGTAATACTAATTCAAGTTGTTGTTATTTTGTGTAGCATATGATTTCCCATTTAGCCAAGCCAGAAATGCCCTCACTTCCCAGAAGGAAAACAAAGTAAAAACGGAAGAATAAGAATACTGGTCTGAACTGATCTTGAATACCTCAAAGAGGAACACCAGTAAAAATCGTTTTTGTGAGAGCTTTATTTTAACATTAAAATCACATCTGGTGCAAACGCCCTCATTTTCGTGCGTGTTCAGATCAGCACCTCATTTGAGTGATCAGGGTCAGAATTATGATAATGTGATAAAGGGGTTCCTGCAGGCCAAACAATCAGGGAAATGCAACACTGGAATCATAGAATCCTTACAGTGCAGAAGGAGGCCATTCGGCCTGCATCGACAACAATCCCATCCACGCCCTATCCCTGTAACGCCAAATATTTACCCTGCTAATTTCCCTGACACTGTGGGTCAGTTTAACGTGGCTAATCGACCTAATCTGCACCCAGAGAAAACCCACACAGACATGGGGAGAACGTGCAAACTCCACACAGACTGTCACCTGAGGCAGGAATTGAACATGGTTTCCTGGTGCTGTGAGGCAGCAGTGCTAACCACTGTGCCACCGTGCCGCCCCGAGTGCTGGTAACTAAAGTTTGTGTTGTAAGCTTAAAATACAGAATGATGACCTTTTGTAATATTCATGAGTAGCTGTTCCAATGTTGCCACGAGTGACATGAATCGACTTTGCACTGTAGCAGGGCTAATTCAGGAAACCAATGTCCTCAGTTGGGAACAATGAACGAGAAAGCAGCTGAAAGCTTATTTAAGCCCCTTAAAATGTGACTTATGTCTCAGTGGCACTTTGCATTCCATTTTCCTTGTTTCTGGCAGGAGACGTAAATCTGATTCATCATCAAAGGTTAAGTGGTTCATTTCCTGTTGTTAAACTGATCAGTTTGCTTGATGACAGCTAACATTCAATTGGATGATTTAACTTACAGCTGGTGGTAAATCAAGACACAGAAAAGCAGTAAATTGTGTCAATACTTAGCTAGTAATTAGGTATTAATATTCACCCCATCACACACTGCCCAAGTACCCTTCAGTACACATATTCCATCTAAGGTATTTTATTATGTAAATATTATTTTCTTGCAATATGTCACCATGAAGCATCTGCCATAAACTGGGAAACTCAGTACACTTTAAAAATTAGCCCTGGAACATAAACATGCTTTGTATCTCTCGTTTCTGGTGGGATTGCAGTCCACTTTTTGCTTTTATTTCAGATATCCAACAGTCACAGATTTGACTTTATCTTTCAATACATATTTTATTATAAAAATATTATCAGTGTGGAGGTGGGAGTGATCCGTACATTCACCGAATGAGTGACGCTTGCTCCGAGTATGGCTCATAGCAGGAACCATGGATCTAACCTCTTGTTGTGCCATTTACCCTTTGATGGATGTAAGTGAATTTTATTTACTTGAAAATGAATCAGATTTACTTCTGTTGCCAGAGACTAAGGACAATGCAGGTACAATGTGTCATTGAGGCACATGTCACATTGTAAGGATTATGTCTTTCTTGTTGGTTTCCGGTCCCTTGTTTCCAGTACTGAAGCTACTGGGTTTGTTTATAGGCATAAGTAAATTAATTACTTCATGCCTCACGATCAGCACTTAAAAATAGGATTGTTACATTTGGTGCCAAGCGAAACATAATATGAGAGATAAAAAAAACTACTTTAGAAACTGTCTAAAAATTCACTCACTTTAAATCTCCTTTTAAAGTTTATTAGTGTCACAAGTAGGCTTATATTAACACTGCAATGAAGTTACTGTGAAAATCCCCTAGTTGCCACACTCCAGTACCTGTTTGGGTAAACTGAGGGGGAATTTAGCATGGTCAGTGCACCGAACCAGCACATCTTTTGGACTGTGGGAGAAAACCAGAGCACCCGGAGGAATCCCAGGCAGATACAGGGAGAACATGCAGACTCCGCACAGACAGTGACAATGATCTCAAACAATGAGACAGAGTACAGAAATGAAATAGAGAATCTGGTGAACTGGTGCGGCAACAATAATCTCTCCCTCAATGTCAACAAAATGAAGGAGATTGTCATCGACTTCAGTAAAGGAGAACATGCCCCTGTCTACGTCAATGGGGACCAAGTAGAAAGGGTCGAGAGCTTCAAGTTTTTAGATGTCCAGATCAGCAACAACCTGTCCTGGTTCCCCCCCCCCCCCCCCCATGTCGACACTACAGTTAAGAAAGCTCACCAACGCCTCTACTGTCTCAGAAGACTAAGGAAATTTGGCATGTAAGCTACGACTTTCACCAACTTTTACAGATACACCATAGAAAGCATTCTTTCTGGTTGTATCACAGCTTGGTATCGCTCCTGCTCTGCCCAAAACCGCAAGGAACTACAAAAGATAGTGAATGTAGCCCAATCCATCATGCAAACCAGCCTCCCATCCATTGACTCTGTCTACTCTTCCCGCTGCCTCGGTAAAGCAGCCAGCATAATTAAGAACACCACGCACCCCGGACATTCTCTCTTCCAGCTTCTTCCTTTGGGAAAAAGAAACAAAAGTCTGAGGTCACGTACCAACCGACTCAAGAACAGCTTCTTCCCTGCTGCTGTCAGATTTTTGAATGGACCTACCTTGCATTAAGTTGATCTTTCTCTATACCCTAGCTATGACTGTAACACTACATTCCGCACTCTCTCATTTCTTTCTCTATGAACGGTATGCTTTGTCTGTATGGCGCGCAAGAAACAATACTTTTCACTATATGTTGATACATGTGACAATAATAAATCAAAAAGCCGGGAATCGAACCTGGGTCCCTGGTGCTGTGATGTAGCAATGCTTACCACGGTGTCACCGTGCTGCCCCTTTGGTTTACCATTCAATTATTTCTGGTGAAACCTCGACAAAATACGTTGGGACTTCTTTGTAAATCTAAGTTAATGATGTTGTCATTGTTTGTTCTCCCAGAACATTCTAACCCCTTATATTGAGTTACATCATGCCTACAGCACAGAAACAGGCTATTCAGCCCAACCAGTCTATGCCAGTATTTATGCTTCACATGAGCCTCCTCCCAAGCCATCTCTATCTATCACTAATAGCTTATCCTTCTGTTACTTACACTCTTTTGTGTGCTTATCAAGCTTCACCTTAAATGCATCTGCACCATTCATCTCAACTACTCCTGTGGCAGCAGATTACATATTGTAACCAGTGTCTAGGTAAAGAAGTTCTTCCTGAATTCAAAGAACAAAAGAACAAAGTAAATTACAGCACAAGAACCTTAAAAGTCACTATCGTACCTGCTTCCACTACCTTCCCCGGCAGCGAGTTCCAGGCACCCACCACCCTCTGTGTAAAAACTTGCCTTGTACATCTCCTTTAAACATTATTCCTTGCACCTTAAACCTATGCCCCCTAGTAATTGACTCTTCCCCCCTGGGAAAAAGCTTCTGACTATCCACTCTGTCCATGTCTCTCATAATCGTGTAGACTCATAATCAGGTCGCCCCTCAACCTCTGTCGTTCCAGTGAGAACAAACAAAGTTTCTCCAACCTCTCCTCATAGCTAATGCCCTCCATACCAGGCAACATCCTGGTAAATCTTTTCTGTACCCTCTCCAAAGCCTCCACATCCTTCTGGTAGTGTGGCGACCAGAATTGAACACTATATTCCAAGTGCGGCCTAACTATGGTTCTATAAAGCTGGGAAGGTGAAAACGTTTTCTTCACACCCACCATTAAAAACGTTTGTTATTTTAAAGTCTTCAATCAGCTCATCCCTCAACCTTCTCTCTTCTAGAGAAAAGCACCTCAGCCTCTCCAGTCTTACCTGAAACTTCCTGGATGTGATCTTAGAATCTTAGAAACCCTACAGTACAGAAAGAGGCCATTCGGCCCATCGAGTCTGCACCGACCACAATCCCACCCAGGCCCTAACCCATATCCCTACATATTTACCCACTAATCCCTCTAACCTACACATCCCCTGACACTAAGGGCAATTTTATCATGGCCAATCAACCTAACCCGCACATCTTTGGACTGTGGGAGGAAACCGGAGCACCCGGAGGAAACCCACGCAGACACGAGGAGAATGTGCAAACTCCACACAGACAGTGACCCAAGCCGGGAATCGAACCCAGGTCCCTGGAGCTGTGAAGCAGCAGTGCTAACCACTGTGCTACCGTGTCGCCACGATATAATCCTTGTGAATCTTGCTTCAATATTTTTTATAGGACAGTTGTTGAACATAGAACATAGAACATAGAAAGTCACAGCACAAACAGGCCCTTCGGCCCACAAGTTGCGCCGATCACATCCCCACCTCTAGGCCTATCTATAGCCCTCAATCCCATTAAATCCCATGTACTCATCCAGAAGTCTCTTAAAAGACCCCAACGAGTTTGCCTCCACCACCACCGACGTCAGCCGATTCCACTCACCCACCACCCTCTGAGTGAAAAACTTACCCCTGACATCCCCCCTGTACCTACCCCCCAGCACCTTAAACCTGTGTCCTCTCGTAGCAACCATTTCAGCCCTTGGAAATAGCCTCTGAGAGTCCACCCTATCCAGACCCCTCAACATCTTGTAAACCTCTATCAGGTCACCTCTCATCCTTCGTCTCTCCAGGGAGAAGAGACCAAGCTCCCTCAACCTATCCTCATAAGGCATGCCCCCCAATCCAGGCAACATCCTTGTAAATCTCCTCTGCACCCTTTCAATGGCTTCAACATCTTTCCTGTAATGAGGTGACCAGAACTGCGCGCAGTACTCCAAGTGGGGTCTAACCAGGGTCCTATAAAGCTGCAGCATTATCTCCCGACTCCTAAACTCAATCCCTCGATTAATGAAGGCTAGTACGCCATACGCCTTCTTGACCGCATCCTCCACCTGCGAGGCCGATTTAAGAGTCCTATGGACCCGGACCCCAAGGTCCTTCTGATCCTCTACACTGCTAAGAATGGTACCCTTCATTTTATACTGCTGCTCCATCCCATTGGATCTGCCAAAATGGATCACTACACACTTATCCGGGTTGAAGTCCATCTGCCACTTCTCCGCCCAGTCTTGCATTCTATCTATGTCTCGCTGCAACTTCTGACATCCCTCCAAACTATCCACAACACCACCTACCTTGGTGTCGTCAGCAAACTTACCAACCCATCCCTCCACTTCCTCATCCAGGTCATTTATGAAAATGACAAACAGCAAGGGTCCCAGAACAGATCCCTGGGGCACTCCACTGGTCACTGACCTCCATGCAGAGAAAGACCCCTCCACAGCCACTCTCTGCCTTCTGCAGGCAAGCCAGTTCTGGATCCACAAGGCAACAGCCCCTTGGATCCCATGCCCTCTCACTTTCTCAAGAAGTCTTGCATGGGGGACCTTATCGAACGCTTTGCTGAAGTCCATATAGACCACATCCACCGCTCTTCCTTCGTCAATGTGCTTGGTCACATTTTCAAAGAACTCAACCAGGCTCGTAAGGCACGACCTGCCCCTGACAAAGCCGTGCTGACTACTTTTGATCATACTAAACTTCTCTAGATGATCATAAATCCTGTCTCTCAGGATCCTCTCCATCAACTTACCAACCACTGAGGTTAGACTCACCGGTCGGTAATTTCCCGGGCTGTCCCTGTTCCCTTTCTTGAATATAGGGACCACATCCGCAATCCTCCAATCCTCCGGAACCTCTCCCGTCTCCATCGACGATGCAAAGATCATCGCCAAAGGCTCCGCAATCTCCTCCCTCGCCTCCCACAGTAACCTGGGGTACATCCCATCCGGTCCCGGCGACTTACCAACCTTGATGCCATTCAATAGTTCCAACACATCCTCTTTCTTTATGTCCACATGCTCGATCCTTTCTGTCCTCCGCAATCCAGCAGTACAACCACCCAGATCCCTTTCCACCGTGAATACCGAGGTAAAGTATTCATTAAGCACCTCCGCCATTTCTAACGGTTCCGCACAAACTTTTCCCCCTTCACCTTTTAAGGGTCCTATGCCTTCACATCTCATCCTTTTACTCTTGACATATTTGTAGAAAGCCTTGGGATTCTCCTTAATCTTACCCGCCAAGGTCTTCTCATGACCCCTTCTCGCTCTCCTAATTTCCTTCTTAAGCTCCTTCCTACATCGCGTATACTCCTCTAAATCCTTAACACCTCCTAGCTCTCTGAACCTTCTGTACGCCTCTCTTTTCTTATTTACCAGGTTCATCACAACCTTCGTGCACCACGGTTCCCGTACCCTACCAACACCCCCCTGTCTCATCGGAACGTTGTCATGCAGAGCTCCAGACAAACATTCCTTGAAAATCCTCCACTTTCCTTCGGTACTTTTCCCCAAGAATGCCTCCTTCCAATTTACCCGTCTAATTTCCTCCCTGATGACACTGTATTTCCCTTTACTCCAGAGAAACACTTTCCTAGCCTGCCTGACCCTATCTCTTTCCAATGCTATCGTGAAGGAGATAGAATTATGATCGCTATCCCCAAGATGTTCACCCACCGAGAGATCCTCCACCTGTCCAGGTTCATTAGCCAGCACCAGATCAAGAACAGCCTCTCCTCTAGTAGGCTTATCCACATACTGTGTCAGGAAACTCTCCTGGACACACCTAACAAACTCCTCTCCATCCAAACCCCTAGCCCTAGGGATATTCCAATCTATGTTTGGGAAATTAAAATCTCCCATCACGACAACTCTGTTATTCCTACATCTCTCCAGGATCTGTTTCCCCATCTGCTCCTCAACATCTCTGTTACTATTGGGCGGCCTATAGAAAACACCCAGCAAAGTTACCGACCCCTTCCTATTCCTAACCTCCACCCACAGAGATTCCGTAGTCAGTCCCTCCACGGCGTCCACCTTCTCTACAGCCGTGACACTATCCCTGATCAACAGTGCCACTCCCCCCCCTCTCTTGCCTCCCTCCCTGTCCTTCCTGAAACATCTAAAACCTGGCACCTGAAGCACCCAGTCCTGTCCCTGAGACATCCAAGTCTCCGTAATGGCCACCACATCACAATTCGAAGCAGCAATCCACGCTCCAAGCTCATCCACTTTATTCACTACACTCCTGGCATTAAAATAGACACATCTCAGACCTTCAGCCTGAGCACTTCCCTTCTCCCTCACTCGTCTAACCTCCCTCTTACCCTGTTGAAGTGTGGTCTAACCAAGGTTCTATACAAATTTAACATGAAAGCTCTGCTTTTTAATTGTATCCTCATAGAAATGATTGGTTTGCTTATCAAGTGGCCTTACAGCTTACATCATCACTTTTAGTGGTGTCTGTATCTGTACCCCCAGATCCCAATCCTCTCCTCCATTTAAACTCATATTATCCAAATAGTGTGAAGCCTTCTTACCAAAATGCAACACCTCACAGTTATTGGTGTTGTAATTAATTTGCCAACTACATGTTACAGCTTTAACCACAGCAAAAAGGCAGTCATTTCAATTCAGTCTCAAAAGATGTCTCAGAAAGATATTCCACAGCTTTCAACCCCTTCTGAAGGACTGCCTATACTGATGTCGGGCATCTGGAGCGTTGACCCCAGAGATCTGCTTCCTGTTTCTCAGCTGCCATCTCCACTTCATTTTCTTCATTCTCCTCACTCTCACTGTCTAAGCTCTGCGAGATGCTTGAATCTCTTACACATTTGTAACAAGCCGGCTGACATGAGGTTGTTGTGACAACTGGGAACATTGATGTAAAAAGGAACTCAGGCACATCCTTATCTCTCTCTGCTGGTGGTGTGTTCTGCACACATTAAAAGAGGTTTAGTGACGAGGCAGCAGTAACACTATTACTTAGAGATAAAACAACCCATTACCAAAGAGAATGGTTCCAGAACACCACAGCCAACTAATGTTATTCTTATTTTAAAAGAAATAGGAGATAGAACAAATCCAGGAACCTATAGACAGCTTAATGTTATAGTATAGCACGACTATGGACAGCTTAATATTAGACTATGGCACAACTATGGACAGGTTAATGCTGGTGGTAGGAAAAATAATGGAATCTTTACGCAAAGATGTAATTAAAAAAAAACAGCTTGAACTGAAAATATAATAAAGAGTGATCAGCACAAATTTCAAAGGAGGAGGTCATACAATTGTATTTCAAAAGACCTTTGATAAGGTACCACCTCCTGGTGGACTCATCAGTAAGCTCAGAGTGTGTGGAGTCAATGAATCCTGCAGAAAGGAGAGCAAACTGGCTCCTAAACAAAAACAGAGGGTAGTGGTTCAAGGTAGCTACTCAGATTGGTGAAAGGTTTTCCCCAGGAATGCTGCTGGGACCACTGTTGTTCGCAATTTACATTAACGATTTAGATTTGGGAATCAGGAGCGCATATTCGAAATTTACAGATTGCACCAAATTGGGGGAAAGAAACAATGCAGCAAAATACAACAAGACATTGAAGATATATTATAACTAAACTGCAGACCACCCAACTTCCCTTTCTCATCCCCATGTTAGATGGCATTGGGCAGCACAGTGGTTAGCACTGCTGCCTCATAGTGCCAGGGACCCGGGCCCGATTCCAGTCTTAGGTGACTGTGTGGAGTTTACATGTTCCCCTTATGTTTGTGTGGGTTTACTTTGGGTGCTCTGGTTTCCTCCCACAGTCCAAAGATATGCAGTTCAGGTGGATTAGCCATGCTAAATTGCCTCTTAGTGTCCAAAGATGCGTTGGTTAGATGGATTAGCTATGGTAATGCATGGGATTACGGGGATAGGGCGGAGGGTGGGTACTGGGCCTGGGTGGGATCCTCTTTCAGAGAAGCAGTGCAGACTTGATGGGCCAAATGGCCTCCTTCCACACTGTCAGAATTCTATCATTTTATGGATCCCTCTCTTCAAACTCAGTTGTCATCACCCTTTTCTACAGAAAAAAAAAACTTTATCCTCCATCATTGCAAACTATCACCCATTTGCAATTGCCCTTTAGATATCGTCCTTGAATGTGTTGTCACCTCCCATCTGCGCACCTTTCCATGTACTCAATGCTTTAATCTCCCCAATCAAATGTTTGCCCCAGCCACAGTACTGCAATGCTGCTTAGCAATATCGCAAATATCACATGTTCTCTGACTGTTAAAAAAGAAACCTTTCCCTCCTCATCCTGCCTGACTTGTCTGCAGCCTTTGATAGGTTTGACCACATTTTCCTCCAATGATTTTTCAGTTAGGTGGGACAGCACTTTCCTACTTGTGCACTGTTATATCTGGAATTCCCCAGGGATCTGTCCATGACACAAGCTCCACCTCACCAACAAATGTCTTGACCCCTCGATGGTCCATAAATTGTCACACTGTTTGCCTGAGAACCAGAACTGGATGAATGGAAATTTTCTCCAACTAAATGTTGGAAAGACGGGGGAGGCAATGGCCGAGTGGTATTATCACTTGACTATTAATCCAGAAACTCAGCTACTGTTCTGGGGTCCCAGGTTTGCATCCTATGATAGATGGTGGGATTTGAATTCAACATAAAATATCTGGAATTAAGAATTTAGAACAAAGAACAAAGAAAATTACAGCGCAGGAATAGGCCCTTCGGCCCTCCAAGCCTGCACCGATCATGCCACCCGACTTAACTAAAACCCCCTATATACTGATGATCATGAACCATTGTCGATTGTTGGAAAACCCATCTGGTTCACTAATGTCCTTTAGGGAAGGAAATCTGTCATCCTTACCTGGCCTGGCCAATATGTGACTCCAGAGCCACAGCAATGTGGTTGACTCTCAACTGCCCTTGGGCAACAAGGGATGGGCAATAAATGCTGGCCAGCCAGTGATGCCAACATCCCGCGAGTGAATGAAAAAAAACCTCCGTGCCCACCACAAACTCTGTAAAGATTTGCTTTTCTGTAAAAAAAATGATGCGGTTGATGGAGGAGAACCGGTGGATGCGGTGTTTTTGGATTTCCAAAAGGCGTTTGATAAGGTGCCCCATAAAAGGCTACTGAAGAAGATTAGGGCACACGGAGTTGGGGGTAGTGTGTTAAAGTGGATTGGGGACTGGCTATCCGACAGGAAGCAAAGAGTCGGAATAAATGGGTGTTTTTCCGGTTGGAGGAAGGTAACTAGTGGCGTGCCGCAGGGATCGGTACTCGGGCCGCAACTGTTTACCATTTATATAGATGATCTGGAGGAGGGGACGGAGTGTAGGGTAACGAAGTTTGCAGACGACACAAAGATAAGTGGAAAAGTGAATCGTGTGGAGGACGGAGAAGATCTGCAGAGAGATTTGGACAGGCTGAGTGAGTGGGCGAGGATATGGCAAATGGAGTATAACGTTGATAAATGCGAGGTTATACACTTTGGAGGAAATAATAACAAATGGGATTACTATCTCAATGGAAACAAATTAAAACATGCTACCGTGCAAAGGGACCTGGGGGTCCTTGTGCATGAGACGCAAAAGCCCAGTCTGCAGGTACAACAGGTGATCAAGAAGGCAAATGGGATGTTGGCCTATATTGCGAAGGGGATAGAATATAAAAGCAGGGATGTCTTGATGCACCTGTACAGGGCATTGGTGAGGCCGCAGCTGGAATACTGTGTGCAGTATTGGTCCCCTTATATGCGGAAGGATATATTGGCATTGGAGGGAGTGCAGAGAAGGTTCACCAGGTTGATACCGGAGATGAGGGGTTTGGATTATGAGGAGAGGCTGAGGAGATTGGGTTTGTACTCGTTGGAGTTTAGAAGGATGAGGGGGGATCTTATGGAGACTTATAAGATAATGCGGGGGCTGGATAGGGTGGAAGCGGAGAGATTCTTTCCACTTAGTAAGGAAGTTAAAACTAGAGGACACAGCCTCAAAATAAAGGGGGGTCGGTTTAAGACAGAGTTGAGGAGGAACTTCTTCTCCCAGAGGGTGGTGAATCTCTGGAATTCTCTGCCCACTGAGGTGGTGGAGGCTACCTCGCTGAATATGTTTAAAGCGCGGATGGATGGATTCCTGATCGGTAAGGGAATTAAGGGTTCTGGGGATCAGGCGGGTAAGTGGTACTGATCCACGTCAGATCAGCCATGATCTTATTGAATGGCGGGGCAGGCTCGAGGGGCTAGATGGCCTACTCCTGCTCCTATTTCTTATGTTCTTATGTTCTTATGTCACCTGAGTTTGTGGAGAGAAATCCAAAGAACCATAGAATCCCTACAGTGCAGAAGGAGGCTATTTGACCTATTGAGTCTGCACTGACTCTCTGAAAGAGCATCCCACCCATGACCAACACCCACCCTCCACCCTATCCCCATACCCCGTGCATTGACGTTATTGTCATCACGCCCCCTACCGCACCTGTCTGAGGCTGGGTCAGACAGTTTCTAACTTTGTATTAGTTTATTTCTTAGTGTCACAAGTAGGCTTACATTAGCACTGCAATGAAGTTACTATGAAAATCCCTTAGTCGCCACACTCCGGCGCCTGTACGGGTACACTGAGGGAGAATTTAGCCAAAAACAGGCACATCTTTTGGACTGTGGGAGGAAACCGGAGCACCCGGAGGAAACCCACACAGACACAGGGAGAACATGCAGACTTCCCACGGACAGTGACCCAAGCTGGGAATCGAACCTGGGCCCTTGGCACTGTGAGGCAGCAGTGCTAACCAGGGTGCCACCATGATGCCCATGACACTTTTGTGTCATATTTGGCCTTGAGTTGAGCTTCCAATCACATATCTGTCTCACCACTAAGTTTGCCTGTTTCAAACTCTGTCACAAAGCCCATCTCCATCCCTGCTTCAGCTTGTCTGCTGCTGAAACCCTCATTTCTGCCAAGCAATCCTGACAGATCTCACATATTTTACCCTCCTTAAACTTGAGGTGATACAAAACCCATCTGTTGCAGAGGCCTAACTTGCACCAAGTCTACTTCATCCATCACCCCTGTGCTCTCATAATCTCCCGATTAAGAGATACTTCCATTTTAAAATTTTCATCCTTGCTTTCAAATCCCTTCATTCCCTTGCTCCTTGCTTTGTAATTTCCTCCAGGCTTCGAGATACCTGTGCCCCTGCAATTCTGACCTCATGAGCATCCCTGATTTTGATTGTTCCACTATTGGTAGCTGTGGCCTTCATCTGCCGAGGCTCTAAGGTCTGGAATTCCCTCCCTAAATCTTACTACCTCTTTCCTCTATTAAGATGCTCCATAAAACCTTCCCGATCATCTGCTCTAATATCGCCTCCAAGGCATGATGTCAAATTTTGTCCGATAATCACAGAATCTTTACAGTGCGGAAGGAGGCCATCCAGCCCATCGAATCTGCAACGGCTCTCTGAACGAGACTTGTCTCCCCACTTATGCACTGTTCCTGTGAAATGCCTTGGCACATTTTAATGCTTTAACAGAGCTAAATAGATACAAGCTGTTGTTGTTAAAATGTTTCCTTGAGGTATTGTATCACAACCATTAGTGTAAGAGAAAGAAAAACACAAATATCTGCAAATGCAGCGTTATAAAGACAAGACTTTTTTTTCACAGATTGCGCTCTCAGCTCTGCCACCAAAAACCACTGAACCACTCATCATAATGACTCCTCACTCTCTGTTACTGTATTTTATTGCTACACTAGATAAATGTTCCAATGATATATTGCAGATGAGTAATCCCGATTAGCGAGGTCACAACTATTAGCCCTCCAAAGAGAAAGTCATGGCACTTTCAGAAAGTGGAACAAATTCGAGACCATGCCATGGCCAACATTCAATGTCTGATGCATACAATAACTTGCATTTCTATCGTGCCTTCCCAATAGTGAAATGTCTTCACTAGGTGCTTCACAGGAGTATTATCAAACAAAATATGACACAAGGAGATTTTAGGATGGGTGACAGAAAGCTTGGACAAAGAGGTATGTTCGAAGGAGTATCCAAAAGGTGAAGAGGTAGAGATTCAGACATGTTTAGGGAAGGAATCCCAGACCAAGGACCTAGACAGCAGATGATATAGCAGCCAGTAGTGGAGTTTTTTTAAATTCATTCATGGGATGTGGGTGTCACTGGGCCAGCATTTATTGTCCAGCCCTAATTGCCCTTGAACTGAATGGCTTACTGGGGCCATTTCAGAGGCTGTGAAGCGTCAACCACATTGCTGTGGATCTGGATTCACATGTAGGTAAGGATGGCAGATTTCCTTCACCAAAGGGCATTAGTGAACCAGATAGGTTTTTCAATTGACAATTGTTTCATGGTCATCATTAGACTTTTAAATTCCAATTTTCTTTTATTGAATTCAAATTCAATTTGGCCAGCATGGTGGCACAGTGGTTAGCATTGCTGGCTCACAGTGCCAGGGAGCTGGGTTTGATTCTGGGCTTGGATCACTGTCTGTGCGGAGTCTGCACGTTCTTCTTGTGTCTGCGTGGGTTTCCTCCGGGTGCTGCGGTTTCCGCCCACAGTCTGAAAGATGTGCTGGCTTGCTGCATTGGCCATGCTAAATTTTCCCTCAATGTTCCCAAACAAGCGCTGGAGTGTGGTGACTGGGAGATTTTCACAGTAACTTCATTGCAGTGTTAATGTAAGCCTACTTGTGACACTAATAAATAAATAAACTTTAAATTTCACCATCTGCCATGGTGGGATTCGACTCCAGGTTCCCTCGGGCATTCCCTTGGGTCTCTGGATGACTAGCCCAGTGCCAATACCACTACAATACTGCCTCCTCCAGAAGCCAGAATTAGAGAAACACAGAGACTTTAGAGGACCATAGGACTAGAGGAGACCATGGAAGAGGTGAGACCATGGAGTGTTTTGGACACAAGGATGAGAATTTTAAAATTGAGATATTGCTGGATAGATAACAAATGTAGACCAGCGAGCACAGGGGTGATATGTGAAAGTCTTGGTGAGTTTTTCAGCAGCATGTAAGCAGTCATATCAACAACTAATTGCTTTTCCAAAATTTTGCATTGAGCAGATCAAGGTTTTTAATTTGTCCAGGGTGGACTTCATCACACATAATGACATGAAGTACAATCATATTTTGAAAAGCACCGGTAAAAACAATCCTTATTTAGAAAGCATTAAAAACTACCTTGCACAGTTCTTTGTACGTCATTGTAAGATAGAATATATGGTCAGATAGATAGATGTAGAGTTGATACATACAAATATACTCTGATATTCTTGGAGGACTTTAATTTCATTCCAAGGTTCCGATTCAGCTTGATTCTAGTCGTGCATAATGTCATTTTGAGAACTTTGCTGAGGTCGCAACCACACCTGTCCATTCATTCTTTGACATTTTATGCATTAAATACAATCCAACCCTTCCCTCTGGAGGGATCTTTCGGTCCCACCAAAGGTGACCCTCTGCGATGTGTTTCCCGGTGGCGAAGTGAGCAGACAATGCAAAATGCCAAAGACACTGGTGGGACCAAATGTTGTGGAGATGCCGGCGTTGGACTGGGGTGAACACAGTAAGAGTTTTAACAACACCAGGTTAAAGTCCAACAGGTTTATTTGGTAGCAAATACCATTAGCTTTCGGAGCGCTGCTCCTTCGTCAGATGGAGTGGAAATGTGCTCTCAAACAGTGCACAGAGACACAAAATCAAGTTACAGAATACTGATTAGAATGCGAATCCCTACAACCAACCAGATCTTAAAGATACAGACAATGTGGGTGGAGGGAGCATTAAGCTCAGGTTAATGCTTAATGTGCTTAATGCTCCCTCCACCCACATTGTCTGTATCTTTAAGATCTGGTTGGTTGTAGGGATTCGCATTCTAATCAGTATTCTGTAACTTGATTTTGTGTCTCTGTGCACTGTTTGAGAGCACATTTCCACTCCATCTGACGAAGGAGCAGCGCTCCGAAAGCTAATGGTATTTGCTACCAAATAAACCTGTTGGACTTTAACCTGGTGTTGTTAAAACTCTTACTGGGACCAAATGTTCCCAATGACGGTCAATGTCGAACTGCTTCTGATGCCGGAAAACACACTGTGGAAAATCCCTTGTCCTTGTAACTTACTCCAAAAAAACCATATCGACACACAGTGATAATTTACCAAATGAGTACAAAATCTTTCTGTGAATGCAAACATGTTCTGCACTGACTTTACCTAAAATTCTAATTTGTAACTGTTTAAAGAAAAGCTATGTGTTATTTTATATCAGGGAATGGGAGATCACTCTGTGTCCTTTCGAATTTCCTGCCCAATCCTTTATCATCACCTGCGGACGTATGTAAAAATAATTTTGTATGGCTGGAAAAGCAGTTGTGGTTGGAGGTTAAAGTTCTATTCAATGGCTTTCGCTGATGCTGTGTGAATGGTTTTGATGCCACCAGGAATGGATCTCTCAGGGCATGCGTTCAGTGTGTGGGCCATCGTCTGACCTGGGCGGTTTACATTCGGTTTGGGGAACATGATGTGGTCACATCATCTCTGGCCTGTCCTCAAGCAGTTTTGTGTAGTCCAGAATTTCTGTGAAATGTTGAATACAGGAACTTTCTCATTCGGGTCAGTGTCCAGGCATGGTTGGTGATGTTTGCAGTCAACTGTGAGGTGCGTCATTGACAGGTTGGGCTCTCTCCAGTTTTTAGGATTGATGAGTATATACCAGTAGCTACGGGATTTCAGGTGAGTGTGTGGTTTTTTTTTGCTTTGAGGGTCTATGTCAGTTGGAGTTCTTCATTAGTTGTCAGCTCATGGCATTCTTTGAAGAGGATGCTTTCCCTGCAGAGATTTGAGGCGTGCTAGCACAAGAAGCCACTTGAGCTGTGCTGGTCTCACCATTCCAGAGGCGGCACGGTAGCACAGTGGTTAGCACTGCTGCTTCACAGCTCCAGGGTCCCGGGTTCGATTCCCGGCTCGGGTCACTGTCTGTGTGGAGTTTGCACATTCTCCTCGTGTTTGCGTGGGTTTCCTCCGAGTGCTCCGGTTTCCTCCCACAGTCCAAAGATGTGCGGGTTAGGTTGATTGGCCAGGTTAAAAATTGCCCCTTAGGGTCCTGAGATGCGTAGGTTAGAGGGATTAGCGGGTAAATATGTGGGGGAAGGACCTGGGTGGGATTGTGGTCGGTGCAGACTCGATGGGCCGAATGGCCTCCTTCTGCACTGTAGGATTTCTATGATTTCTAAACCCCATGACTCCCAGAGGAGGATTGCTGGCATGTTTGTGTGGTAGTTCCTGAGACAGGCTGAGCAGCAGTACCCTGCTGTAGGGTAGATCAGGGAGAGTGAAGCAGTGCGTAATGTGTTGGCTCTGCTGCCCCAGGTGGAACCTGCCAGTTTTTGTATGATATTCGTTCTAATCTTGACCTTGGCACCGGTGTCCTGGAGGTGTTGCTTGTAGGTCAACATATGGCGAAGAGTTTTTTTATATATCCACAACATTTTTTGTGCCAAAGCAAAAACTCCCTCTCCAACTGGACTATCTGTCATTTGTTCTTTGATTTTGCTTTCACTGAGCACTAACCTTTGTTCTCACATTGACACATTCTGATATCTTACCTTCATGCACCTTCTCCTGCCATGAATACTTCCTCTATCTTGTGACCTAGTTCTTAGTTCCTCCTATTTCTCATCAATCACTGACCTTCTACTCTGCTCCGCCCCCTCTTATACACTGTATAATCAATCACATTTCTCCTTCTCTTTTGCTTTGAAGTAGAGTCACACAAATTCAAAATACTGGGACAAACTTTACCATCCCCTCCCTGCTACGGAAATTGGAGCGGTCGAGGGGCAGACCACGGAAAGGTCTGTTGCTCTCAGGAGGGATTTTCCAATTTCTTAAAGTCTATTTATTAGTGTCACAAGTGGGCCTACATTAACACTGTAATGAAGTTACTGGGAAACTCCCCTAGTCGCCACACTCCGGTGCTTGTTTGGGTACACTGGGGGAGAATGTAGCATGGCCAATGCATTTAATCAGCATATCTTTCAGGTTGTGGGAGGAAACCGGAGCACCCGGGGGAAACCCACGCAGACATGGGGAGAACGTGCAAACTCCATACAGACAGTGACCCAAGCCGGGAATCGAACCCGTGTCCTTGGCGCTGTGAAGCAGAAATGCTAACCACTGTGCCACCGTGCCCACCATGGAAATTGGAGCGGGCGAGGGGTGGACCATGGAAAGGCCTGTTGCATTCGGGTGGGATTTTCCAATTTCAAGGCGATCAGTGTTGATTCCGGAGGTGAGAGGGTTGGCTTATGAAGAGAGACTGAGTAGACTGGGGCTATACTCATTGGAATTCAGAAGAATGAGGGGAGATTTTATGGAAACATATAAGATCATGAAGGGAATAAATAAGATAGAAGCAGGGAAGTTGTTTCCACTGGTGGGTGAAACTAGAATGAGGGGGCATGGCCTCAAAATAAGGGGGAGCAGATTTAGGACTGAGTTGAGGAGGAACTTCTTCACACAAAGGGTTGTGAATCTATGGAATTCCCTGCCCAGTGGAGCAGTTGAGGCTACCTCATTGAATTTTTTTACGGCAAGGATAGATAAATTTTTGAACAGTAAAGGAATTAAGGGTTATGGTGAGCGGGCGGGTAAGTGGAGCTGAGCCCATGAAAAGATCAGCCATGATCTTATTGAATGGCGGAGCAGGCTCGAGGGGCCAAATGGCCTACTCCTGCTCCTAGTTCTTCTGTTTTTACTTATGTTCTTAAGGCAGCAAAATCCTGCCCATTGTGTCCTCTCTCCGCAGATGCTGCCAGGCTTGCCCAGTATTTTTTTTTACATTTTATATCTTTGCTTCAGATTCCAGCATCGGCAGTATTTTGCTGTTGTTATACAGTTAAGAGTGGTGTCAACATAATTTGGCTTTGGGGCATGTGTGAATGGTCAGCCACAGAACTGGACATGAAGTTCTTCACTGGCCTTCCAGTTGTTCAGGTGGAAGGTAGAAATGACAGCCTTGGCAGTGTTTGGCCAAATTCTCCATTTTCTAAAGTGGGCTTGCAGAGAAAATAGATCCTGGGCAGGAATTTCCGGCTGCGCTCACCCCAAAACTGGAAAACCTCAAAGGGTAAGGGCAAAGAATATTGCAGCACAGGAACAGGTCCTTTGGCCCTCCAATCCCGCCCGAAGTCAACGGTCCTTTACAGGTCCGCTCCCCCCCCCCCTCCACACCTGCTACGCTTCCCATGGCAGGCGGGACAGGAAAGTTCAGTGAGTAGTTTCTCGCTATTCTGGAGGTCTTCAGACTGGAAAGTCCGGGCCGAATCGTCAGCCTATGCGGAGCTGTGACTTTGTGTGAAGGAGGTCACTAGTATACATGGTAAGACGTTTAGTGATCTCTGGGAGAGCCTGCTGTTGGTTATACATGGGCAGCTGATTTGATCTCCGCAGAGCTACCCGTTGTGGATCATAGAGTTGATTCGTTGTAAGCAGGTGATTTTGGAGCATTTCAGAAGCTAAGGATCTAATTGTTGAGCTTCCTTTGAGCAATTCCATCTTACAAATCAAACATTGTTCCTTGATAATGTTTTCAATGACTTTGTTTTCCACAACCAACACAAGAGGCGGCACGGTGGCACAGTGGTTAGCACTGCTGCCTCACAGCGCCAGGAGCCGGGGTTCGATTCCCGGCTTAGGTCACTGTATGCGTGGAGTTTGCACGTTCTCCCCGTGTCTGAGTGGGTTTCCTCCGGTGCTCCAGTTTCCTCCCACACTCCAAAGATGTGCAGGTTAGGTGGATTGGCCATGCTAAACTGCCCTTCAGTGTCAGGGAGACTGGCTAGGGTAAATGCATGGGGTTATGGGGATAGGCCTGGGTGGGATTGTGGTCGGTGCCGACCCGATGGGCCGAATGGCCTCCTTCTGCACTGTAGAATTCTATGATTCTATGATAAGACTATGACCTCGACCTCTGCCCCATCCCTGATTTGGATCAGCGTTTTGCTTCAGTCGAGGGTAATCAGGCATTCTGTTTTCTTGGGCTGGGGGACCCGCTATTCTCTTTCCTAACCTTGTCGTAATGGAGATACCCGGGAAAAGTATTTTGAAAAAAAAACTAGCTGTGGAATTGCCCACAGTTGATTGCATTTTCTCAGCAGGAAGGTTGTGAATGTCTTTTTTTTGTTCGCCTTGTATCACACTAAGGACTTTAAAGTTTCTCGTTTAAATTCAATGCACTATAGCAATTCAGGAAAGAAACATATTCATCAAGAGTCGAGAAATCAGGAGCTGAAGTAGGCTGATTGGTGAATCACGATAACCCTGCTTTCTCCTTACTCAAAGAAAAATGAGTTCAGTATGATGGAACCATTAGGTTATTTCACATTTCATCTAATCCACTACTCCTCATTTATTTGTAATTAGACATACTTGTCTTTGGGGATTTTATAATACAAATCTTGGAGATTATCAACTTGACATAAGACTTCATAATTTAATGAGAGATTATAATAATTATTGCAAATTAATGACATGCTATAGTGAAAAGTGGCATTCACTATTGAACGTGAAGGCTGTATCATCTCTTGATATCTTCTTCACGTAAATCTACTGGTGCACAAAATGAAGAGCTGAATATGAAAGCTTGGATTTTCTCCATGATAGAAAACCTCTCCATGACATGGAAAGGCTAAATAAGGACAGGTGAAATAAGAGCACCACTGTGAAATGCTAAGTTGCTATATTCACTGTATATGTGATTGCTTGATGAAAAGCATTGGAAGGCGCAGATAATCAGGCATTCACGTTAACGGGAGATGAACAGAGGGATAGAAACTGCATGTGGGCAATAAGTTGTGGGTCTAAATAAGGTTTAGGAATGGGCGCAAGCTTGGTGGGCCGAAGGGCCTGTTCCTGCACTGTATTGTTCTTTGATAGGCTCCAAAACCATCCATGCTTTCCTCCTCCATTTCAGTGCGGATGGAGGACTGTTGTACTGAACCTTGTTGTACTGAACCATCTTCTCCAGCAGTAAGTGCGGGAATGAGTTTGGCTGTAGTTGTTGACTGGTGCAGATGTGTCAGGCATTATCATGTGATAATGCAGAGAGTGAGAAGCAGCGTGTTGCAGGCAGGAAGGTGACCATGTGCAACAAAATGGTCCTCAGTGTGAAAGCAATAAAGCAGAGAACTGACATGAGTGGCAGATGCTACAAGTAAAGTAAAGTGTTGTCTGTGTCTGTTATGAGGGCAGAAGCAGCAGCTAAACAAAATGAGTTGTTTTGGTGTCCCATAGAATTCCTATAGTGCAGGAAGAGGCCATTCGGTCCATCAAGTCTGTGCCAACTCTCCAAAAGAGCAACTTATCCAGCTTCACCACCGCCTCCCTCCCATCCCCTTAACCCCATGCATTTAGCATGGCCAATTCACCCACCCTGCACATCTTTGGACTTTTCTTTAGGTGGGGAAGCATGTAGAATGGGCAGTGGGGAGTGACAATCACCTGCCCTTTTTCAGCCTTTCCTTGCTATATGACACTTGTCTTTCCCCTTTTTCTATGTTCATCAGTAGACCTGAACCCTGCAGAACATGGCTCGGGGAGTGGGGGGAGGGGGGGTGGGGGGGAGGGGGGGATAGTCCTCTGGAATATGTACCAATTCAAAGTCTATCCTTCCCATGCACCAGCAATGGAGATCATCACTCCAGGTGTGATAGATAGCCAGATGGTGATGAACAGGGTAGGGGGAGATTGCACTTGGTGAATCTTGAAGCAGGTGAGTAGGACCAAGGGCGAGTGTTAGAGTGGAAGAGAGTCACTGGCAAGCAACATCAATTCCTTATGCTTTGAAGCCAGGCCTACCAGTGGCCCGCTCAGCGCTATGCTGCCAGCCTCTCCAGCGGGAATAGATTTTTCGTGTGAATCATACTCTGCTGTGCATGAGTCAGCCTTTTGACCCCTGAACTCGTTCTATCATTCAATTAGATTATGGCTGTTCTGACTGTGGCCTCAACTCCATATCCCACCTGCCCCCATTAACCGTTAACTTCCTTGTTAATAACAAATCCATCTGATCCTGACTTAGAGGTATCCAATGACATTGCCTCTACATTCTGAGAAAGAGAATTTCAAGGGCTCATAATCCTCTGAGAAAAAACATTTCTTTGCATATCCTCCTTAAAAGGGAGCCCCCTTATTTTTGACCCATGTCCCCGAGTTCTAGTCTCTCCCACAAGTGGAAACATCCTTTCAGCATCCAACATTTTTAGAATTGTTTTCAATTAATATAGATGTGCCCTGATCACCTCAGAAGCACCCAGCTGGGACTTTTGGGCAACAGAGACGGACTTTTTAACCTTTCCATTCTGGACTAGACCTTCGGTGGCAGTCCTAGCACCAGATCAGTTAGGGCCTGGACTCCAGAAAATTCCACCTGCCAACAGTCTGCCTGGAGGCAGAGTCGGATACAGGATCACAACAGCATGATTAGTCCTGTCTTCTGATTTCTGCCTATGACATGAAAATCTGACCCTCCTCACAACTTGCTTTCCCATGTCTGAGAAAGAGAATTTCAAGGCAAGTTCAGAGGGCGGCACGGTGGCACAGTGGTTAGCACTGCTGCCTCACAGTGCGAGGGACCCAGGTTCAATTCTGGCCTCGGGTCACTGTCTGTGTGGAGTTTGCACGTTCTCCACATGTCTGCATGGGTTTCCTCCAGGTGCTCCAGTTTCCTCCCACAGTCCAAAGATGTGCGGGTTAGGTTGATTGACCAGGCTAAATTGACTCTTGTGTCAGGGGGATTAGCAGGGTAAAGTGTGGGGTTATGGGAATAGGGCCTGGGTGGGTTTGTGGTCAGTACAGGCTCTATGGGTGGAATGGCCTCCTTCTGTACTGTAGGGATTCAATGATTCTATCCATCTTTGTATCATCAGCCAATATGGCTACACTACACTCAGTATCTTTTCGCTGCTTCATTAAAAAAAAATGCAAATAGTTAAGGTCACAGCACTGATTCCTGTGGCACCCCATTCGTGACAATGTGCCAACTTAAAAATAACCATATTTAATAGCATCCCTGCAGTGCAGAAGGAGGCTATTCAGCCCATTGAGTCTGCACCAACTCTCCAATAGAGCATTTTACCCAGGACAACTCTCTGTGCCCTATTCCCCCAATGCAAGCATTTACCATGCTAATCCCCCCGTAATCTTTGGACACTAAGGGACAATTTAGCATGGCCAATCCACATAACCTGCACATCCTTGGGCAGTAGGAGGAAACTGGAACACGTGGAGGAAACCCACATAGGCACGAGGAGAATGTGCGAACTCCATGTTGCACATTGATTTGCATTTCTAAATCATTGTTTCTACTGTTCACTTGCGAATGCATTCCATGTAACAAGTTTAAGAACAGAGTTGTAGGAGTATATTTGTATAACTGTCTTATCCAATTTAGTTTGGTGCAAATTGACTGGAATAAAAATGTATGAATTATTATACGTTGGAGTTGCAGAAATTTTTACTCATGGCAAACACCTCATGCACTGATCAATGCTTCAGCCTACGGTCTTACCTTTGATGCAGTGTGTGTGGGTGTTCCTACTTCCCCCATAAGCTCTACAATTGTGAGATATATAACCTGAAACAGCCAGATATTGGATTCTATTATTTAGAAATGTTGTGCCATTGGGGGTGAGACAAAGGGGAAAAGTTCGCTTCAGTGTAACAGACTGTAATCTATGGATGTTTCTTTCATTTATTATCGATGTTAATTAAGGTTGTGTTCTGTATCGGTCGAGAGTCAGTGCACAAAGCTGTTCGACACTCAGGTTCAGAACCTTTCGTTATTCCCTGTCAAATCTGTGTTCAGGAAGTGAGAAGAGATAGAAAGGAAATGTGAAAATTGTAACTTTACAAATCCCCACAATAAACAGATATCTGCAATCAACTGGAAATAACGCACACAATAGTCTGTTTCTTTAGGCGTTACATTTCTCATTATGGTTGCTCAAATTTTCCAACACTTGTAAGAAGTTTTCAGAAAAATCTTCTATTACCTACTACACCTCAAGCAGAAGGAAGGATGAAGACAATTAAATTCTGAGTTCTTGATGCATTCTGAGTAATCCATCCACACATAAAGCATGCACATGAATACAGGAGCATTTTTATGTTACTTACTTGCGTGTGTTGCTTCTGATAGCACAAAAAAATCTTCTGATTCACGCAGTCAGTCCACCCGACCCCAACAATGGCCTTTCCCACCACTCAAGCCCCAACCATGTTGGAATTTTCCTGCCCCACCTCACTCCCGAATGGAACTAAATTCACAGCTTGCCAACCGTGTGAGACCCAGCCCTGAAAATAGTTTGGACATCATGCCCAATGAGATCGTGGAAATGGCACGATCAGACCAGTACCCTTCTGGTGCAAAGTGCTGCCACCTCTTTTGCCCGATAAGAGCTTAGTGCCAAGCATCTGCCACGTTGCGGATGGCCTCTGTACTCAGCCAGGAGCCCAGTGACAAATGCCCATAAGCAATCTTCTGTTCTTAAAGGCAGTCTGATGCTGTTAAGAGAGGTTACATTGAGTTACAGGAGGTTGCTGTAATACACTATTACTACAGTTATAAACAAGGGGAAAGGGGCACCATCGCAGACAAAGCACTCCGGGGTCCTGGATGCAATGTGGGGGCCTTACTGGTGCACAGGAGGAGGGATGCAGTAAATCTACGGAGGCACCAGCCGGTTCACAAGGACAAACTACAGAAAGGAGAGAAAGCAGGTGACCAGTGAAGCCATTTCTTAGCCTTTGGACCAAGAGCTTGGCAGCTGTGCTACAAGAGGTCTTAACCTCTTTCAGGTGGTCAAGGACACATGGCATTTCCTATCTTTCACACCATAGCCTCTCACATTACTCAATACACTGTATCCCCATCACTCATCCAGCAGCTCTGCTTGCCATTCATCGGTAACATCCAGATGCTCCACCTCACCCTTACACACTTTTCAATGCTGCCAGCCTCACACCCACCGCTTGCTCCTCCATAAACCTCCAGCTATTCAGCAATGGCAGGAATATCACTCAAACACAGTGCTACTGACAGATAGCTCTCTCTCTCTTTCTCTCTCTTTTGCAGGACAAAGTGACACATGATAGAAGGGAGAAAAACAAAGCTGCCAGGGGTGAATAACACCTGAATCTCCTGAGCCCTGTGGAGGAGATGATTCTCAGCTGCGACAGTGCCTTAGTTACTCAGCATTGTTCAGAACATTGAAGGTCCTGCTCTACGCCCTCTCCCAACTCCCAGCTCATACTCACCTTGCTATCTGGGCATGGTGACCAAGCTGCTGGTGGTGTGATGTATGACCTCTTGATTTCCACTCCAGCCCCCTTCCCTCACTGGAGAAGGCAAGAGAACAACAGCACAGCACTGGTGAAGAAGCTCCCTCACTGCATATGACAGGTAAGGTCATGACTCAGATAGTGGGATTGCATGGATTTTAAAGGTTACTATCGATTTAGGATCAGCACATGTTGAGTCACAGGGTATGAGTGGCTGTAGGTCAGGGGCAATGGATTTCAGTGTACAGGAGAGAGAGATCACAGCCAAGTTCACAGGAGTCTCAGATGAAGACCTCATTGGGGCAACAGTAAGGACCATTCAGATGCACGTGCATACCAAGATGTTGTGTGCATTGGCTGAACTGCCAGGCAGCCATTTGTGACTATTAAGGAGGACAGATGATTCTGGTTTCCACTGGCAGAGGGCAAAATGCAGAGTTGACCCTCTCGACAGCCTCTCCTACACTACCCTGTCATGTTCTCGACTTAGAGGCACTGTCACAGCTGCACCCATACCCATTGGAACCTTTGTGTGGACAGGTCACCTACTCCTCTGCTCTCACGAAGAGGATGGAACAATATTCTCTGCCAAATCAAGGAACCCAGCACAATTCCTTTGAAAAACATGCCAGTGAAACACACAGACCCTTTGCAATAGCAGAGATTTTTCAAAATCATCTTATCTGTAATAACGGTGCCTGTCCCCTTAAATAATACATGTGCTTGGCCCCCCTTGCAGCTGAATAAGAACATAAGAACATAAGAAATAGGAGCAGGAGTAGGCCATCAAGCCCCTCGAGCCTGCCCCGCCATTCAACAAGATCATGGCTGATCTGAAGCGAATCAGTTCCACTGACCCGCCTGCTCCCCATATCCCTTAATTCCCTTATCGATCAGAAATCTATCTACCTGTGATTTAAACATATTCAACGAGGTAGCCTCCACCATTTCAATGGGCAGAGAATTCCAGAGATTCACTACCCTCTGAGAGAAGAAGTTCCCCCTCAACTCTGTTCTGAACCGGCCCCCACTTATTTTGAGGCTGTGCCCTCTAGTTCTGGTTTCCCTTCTAAGTGGAAAGAATCTTTCTACCTCTACCCTATCCAGCCCCTTCATTATCTTATATGTCTCTATAAGATCACCCCTCAGCCTTCTAAACTCCAACGAGTACAGACCCAATCTGTTCAATGTCTCCTCATAAGCTACACCCCTCATCTCCGGTATCAACCTGGTGAACCTTCTCTGCACTCCCTCCAAGGCCAATATATCCTTTCGCAAATAAGGGGACCAAAACTGCACGGGAATGCTTGACCTTCGCTGAGCACTGTGCAAATTCCTTGAAAAATTGGAGTCACATCAACCGCTAAGGCTGCATGCCATATGGGATCATCTGTTCAGTTGCTTCCAGTAGAAACAGGGAATGCTCATGGAAATGCCCTCCTCAAGATGATGCATGGCATGGACCACACCAGAAGCAGCTAGCAGGACAACCTGCACTCCCAGGAGGCCATTTGGCTTTGATCTGCAATATTATCTCCTGTAGTGTTCTGGATTCAGAATTCACCCTGTACGATTCTATGTTGGGTGAAAAACAAGACATGGGCCAGGATTTTACAGCCCTGCCATGGCGTATTTCCCTCTGGCAGATGCAGTGGGTCATTTAAATTGGCATTTACTTTGACAGGACCATCAACATCACACCTGGCAGGAACGTCTGTAAACTCCAGCCCGTGGCGTTGCGTAAAGATGCAATAAAAATAACAGAGTTGTGCTTTGAGTGAGGTCTTGGAGTTCCTCATACCTTTCAGGAGGCAGTCACACCTCTTAGCATAGGACCTTGCGGTTTGGAAAGTGCTCAGGGACAGGAGGGCGTGACCACAGCTGCGGCAGGTAAGGATACCCAGAAGGCAGGAGTTTTAGGCTCTCCAATTGTCCATCAGGTATGAATTTCTTTCAGCTTGTTTGATGTGAGTGGGGGCTGCAGGGTGGATGAGCTGACTGACCACGGCACCGTGGAACAGGAAGCCATTCAAGCGGGGGGGGATCAAAAAGTAATGTAGTCGACAGTATAATGAGGGGGATTGACATGGCTCTTTGCAGCAAAGACAGGGAGTTCAGGCTGTGTTGCCTGTCTGATGTCAGGTTTTGGCACATTTGCTCATGCTGAAAAGGAACCAAGAGAGGGAGGGGGGGAATTCAGTTGTTGTGGCCCATGGAGGAACCAACAATATAGGCAGGGTGAGAAAGGAGTTTCTGCACAGTTAGTCTGAGGAGTTAGGAACCAAATTAAGAAGCAGAATCTCAAAGGCAATGATCTCTGGATTATTACCAGAGACACAAATAAAATTAGTGAAATGAAAGCGTGGTTCAAAACTGGTGTGGGAGAAGTGGGTTCTGGTTTGTGAGACATTGGCATCAGTATTGGGGTGCTGTACCGTTGGGGTGCTCTACACCCAAATGGTTCTGGAACTGGTGATCGAGTGAGAACCATTACCAGGGAAGTAGAAAGGGCTTTAAACTAAATAGTGGCCAAGGGATCAAATTTGGGAAGATGTAGCAAATCAAAGAGAAGAAACAAGGCTTGAGAAAAATGTAATAACATGAAAACTTTGATTTGATTTATTATTGTCACATGTATTAACATACAGTGAAAAGTATTGTTTCTTGCGCGCTATACAGACAAAACATACCATTCATAGAGAAGGAAACGAGAGAGTGCAGAATGTAATGTTACAGTCAGATCCCACAATCAATGTAACAATCAATCCCACAAACCAGAACCCACTTTAGAGATGCAAGGACTGATTAGGGACAGTCAGTATAGCTTTGTGAGTGGAAAATCATGTCTGACAAATTTAATTGAGTTTTTTGAAGGGGTAACCAACAAGGTAGATGAGGGCAGTGCAGTTGATGTTGTCTACATGGACTTGGGCAAGGCCTTTGACAAGGTACCACATGGTAGGTTGTTGCATAAAGTTAAATCTCACGGGATCCAGGATGAGGTATCTAAATGGATACAAAACTGGCTTCTTGACAGAAGCCAGAGGGTGGTTGTAGAGAGTTGTTTTTCAAACTGGAGGCCTGCGACCAGCGGTGTGCCTCAGGGATCGGTGCTGGGTCCACTGTTATTTGTCATTTATATTAATGATTTGGATGAGAATATAGGGGGCATGGTTAGTAAGTTTGCAGATGACACCAAGATTGGTGGCATAGTGGACAGTGAAGAAAGTTATCTCCAATTACAACGGGATCTTGATCAATTGGGCCAGTGGGCTGACGAATGGCAGATGGATTTAATTTAGACAAATGCGAGGTGATGCATTTTGGTAGATTGAACCAGGGCAGGACTTACTCAGTTAATGGTAGGGCATTGGGGAGAGTGACAGAACAAAGAGATCTAGGGGTACATGTTCATAGCTCCTTGAAAGTGGAATCACAGGTGGACAGAGTGGTGAAGAAGGCATTCAGCATGCTTGGTTTCATCGGTCAGAACATTGAATACAGGAGTTGGAACGTCTTGTCGAAGTTGTACAAGACATTGGTAAGGCCACACTTGGAATACTGTGTGCAATTCTGGTCACCCTATTATAGAAAGGATATTATTAAACTAGAAAGAGTGCAGAAAAGATTTACTCGGAGGCTACCGGTACTTGATGGATTGAGTTATAAGGAGAGGCTGAATAGACTGGGACTTTTTTCTCTGGAGCTTAGGAGGCTGATATAGAGCTCTATAAAATAATGAGGGTCATAGACAAGGTCGGTAGTCAATATCTGTTCCCAAAGGTAGGGGATTCTAAAACTAGAGGACATAGGTTTAAGGTGAGAGGGGAGAGATACAAAAGTGCCCAGAGGGGCAATTTTTTCACACAGAGGGTGGTGAGTGTCTGGAACAAGCTGCCAGAGGTAGTAGTAGAGGCGGGTACAATTTTATCTTTTAAAAAGCATTTAAATAGTTACATGGGTACGATGGATATAGAGGGATATGGGCCAAATGGATATGGGCCAAATACGATGGATATAGAGGGATATGGGCCAAATTGGGATTAGCTTAGGGGTTTAAAACAAAAGAGGCGGCATGGACAAGTTGGGCCAAAGTTGGGCCATGCTGTAAACCTCTATGACTCTAATCATAGCTAGGGTGTAGAAAAAGATCAACTTAATGCAAGGTAAGTCCATTCAAAAGTCTGACAGCAGCAGGGAAGAAGCTGTTCTTGAGTCGGTTGGTACATGACCTCAGACTTTTGTATCTTTTTCCCGAAAGAAGAAGGTGGAAGAGAGAGTGTCCGGGGTGCGTGGGGTCCTTAATTATGCTGGCTGCTTTGCCGAGGCAGCGGGAAGAGTAGACAGAGTCAATGGATGGGAGGCTGGTTTGCATGAAGGATTGGGCTATATTCACAACCTTTTGTAGTTCCTTGCGGTCTTGGGCAGAGGAGGAACCATACCAAGCTGTGATACAACCAGAAAGAATGCTTTCTATGGTGCATCTGTAAAAGTTGATGAGAGTCGTACTGACATTTCAAATTTCCTTAGTCTTCTGAGAAAGTTGGTGGGTTTTCTTAACCATAGTGTTGGAATGGGGGGACCAGAACAGGTTGTTGGTGATCTGGACACCTAAAAACTTGAAGCTCTCAATCCTTTCTACTTTGTCCCCATTCATTGTTCCCAGGAGCAGGCTGAGGGTAAGAGAGTGGGTTTGCTGACTGTAATTAATTATTTATTTTTTCAGTTAATTTTGGGTTTAAAATCGGAGGTTTTTTTCAAAACCGGAAGTCAGGCCAGGAGTGGCCAGGGGAAGTTTTTGGAGGGTTTAAAAAGGGCTTACCTTGGAGGTTCAGCTTCATTGTTCCCAGGAGCAGGCTGAGGGTAAGAGAGTGGGTTTTCTGACTGTAATTAATTATTTATTTTTTCAGTTAATTTTGGGTTTAAAATCGGAGGTTTTTTTCAAAACCGGAAGTCAGGCCAGGAGTGGCCAGGGGAAGTTTTTGGAGGGTTTAAAAGTGCACCAAAGTATACAGCGGGCAGCATCGTAGCTGGCAGCAGAGTGAGTGGGAAGTTAAGTGAGCTGTCAGGGCTTTGGCTCACAGGGCTTGGACGAGCAGGGGTGAGTTTTTGTTTCCTTACACTCTTATTAACTTTTCACTGTCTTACTTGACATAAAGTGTCCAGTATGAGTGTGAAACCAATGTGTTGTTCCCAGTGTAGGATGTGGGAGGTCCTGGAGGCATCTGGCCTCCCGGACATCCACATCTGTGAGGGGTGTGTCGAGCTGCGGTTCCTGAGAGACCGTGTTAGGGAGCTGGAACTACAGCTCGAGGATCTTAGGCTGATGAGGGAGAATGAGGAGGTGATAGACAAGAGCTATCATCAGGTGGTCACACCAGGGCCACGGGAAGAGGCCAAGTGGGTGACGGCCAGGAAGGGTAAGGCTAGGGTGGTTGAGAGCACCCCGGTGGATTTGCCCCTGCACAACAAGTACTCCTGCTTGAGTACTGCTGGGGGGGACAGCCCGCCTGGGGGAAGCAGCAGTGGCCGTGTCTCCGCAGTGGAGTCCAGCCCTGTAACTCAGAGGGCTAAGGAAAAGAGGAGGAAGGCGGTATTAATCGGGGACTCGATGGTGAAGGGGACAGACAGGCGTTTCTGCGGAGGTAGGCGGGATTCTCGCATGGTGGTCTGCCTCCCTGGGGCCGGGATCCAGGATGTCGCTAGTCGCGTCCCGGAAATCCTGAGGTGGGAGGGAGAGGAGCCTGAGGTAGCGGTACATATTGGTACCGCTGATGTGGGTAGGAAGGGAGACGGGGTCATGAAAAGGGAGTACAGGGAATTAGGGAGACAGCTGAGAAAGAGGAAAGCAAAGGTAGTAATCTCAGGATTACTGCCTGTGCCACGGGAAGGTGAGGGCAGGAATGGAGTGAGGTGGAGGATGAATGTGTGGCTGAGGGACTGGTGCAGGGGGCAGGGATTCAGGTTCCTGGACCATTGGGACCTCTTTAGGGGCAGGGGTGATCTGTATACAAAAAACGGGTGGAACTTGAATCACACGGGGACCAATATCCTGGCCGGTAGGTTGGCTAAGGCTACTGGGGAGAATTTAAACTAGATAGGTTGGGGGGAGGGGAGCTAGAAGAGTTGACTAGGATCAAGGAACTAATTGATGGGGGGGAGGATGCAGGGGTAAGGGGAATTACAAAATTAATGGTAGAGGAGAGGGTGCAAGTGAATGAAGGCGGTAATTTAGATAAGGGAGTAGAGGGAGACGGTGTTCGCGACTCATCAAAGCGGGTCCAGATAAAAGCTGGAATAAGGACACTTTGCCTGAATGCACGAAGCATTCGGAACAAGGTGAATGAGTTGATGGTGCAAATCAGCACAAGTGGGTACGATCTAGTGGCCATTACAGAAACGTGGCTGAAAGGTGACCAGGACTGGGAGATGAATATCCAGGGGTATCAGGCGTTTAGGAAGAATAGACAGGAAGGAAAAGGTGGTGGGGTCGCGCTATTAATAAGAGATAATATCAGGGTAGTACTGAGGGATGACATAGGCTCTGAGGAACAAAACGTGGAATCATTATGGGTAGAGATGAGGAATAGTAGAGGGAGAAAGACACTAGTAGGTGTGGTATATAGGCCCCCAAATAATAATGTTGAGGTAGGGAGGGCTGTAAACAAGCAGATAAGGGATGCGTGTAAAAACGGAACGGCAATAATCATGGGGGACTTCAACATGCACATTGACTGGCAGACTCAAGTCGGTAAGGGTGGAATGGAGGAAGAGTTCTTAGAATGCTGTCGGGATAGTTTCCTTGAACAGCATGTTACGGAACCGACGAGGGAACGAGCTATTTTGGATCTGGTATTGTGTAACGAGGTAGGTAGAATTAAGGATCTTATTGTGAAGGACCCTCTTGGGTCTAGTGACCACAATATGGTCGAATTTCTGATTCAGATGGAAGAGGAGAAAGTTTGGTCTCAAACCAGTGTCCTCTGTTTGAACAGAGGGAAATATGATAGGATGAGGGATGAATTGGCTAAGGTAGACTGGGAGAGCAGGCTGGCAGGTAGGATAGGTGAGGAACAGTGGAGGATTTTTAAGGAGATCCTTTTCAGTTCTCAGCAAAAATATATTCCAGCAAAAAACAAGGATTGTAAGAAAAGGGAGAACCAGCCGTGGATAACGAAGGAAATAAAGGAGAGTATTAAAATAAAAACAGCTGCGTACAGAGTGGCCAAAAATAGTGGAGAAACAAGTGATTGGGAAAAATTTAAGAAACAACAAAGAGAGACTAAGAAAGCGATAAAGAAAGGAAGGATAGACTATGAAGCTAGGCTAGCAATTAATATAAAAAATGATAGTAAAAGTTTTTATAAATATATCAAAAGGAATAGAGTGGCTAGAGTGAATGTTGGACCCTTGGAGGACGAGAGGGGGGAGTTAATAGTGGGAAATGAGGATATGGCTGAGTCTTTAAATAAGTTTTTTGTGTCGGTCTTCACGGTGGAGGACACAAATAGTTTGCCAAATATTAACGATAGAGGGTTGGCAGCAGGAGAAATACTTAATACGATTAATGTTACCAGAGAGGCAGTGCTGGGTAGACTAATGGGACTGAAGGTGGACAAGTCCCCGGGTCCGGATGGAATGCATCCCAGGGTATTGAAAGAAATGTCAGAGGTAATAGTGGATGCGTTAGTGATTATTTATCAAAACTCGTTGCATTCTGGGGTAGTGCCGGTTGATTGGAAAACGGCTAATGTTACGCCGCTGTTTAAAAAAGGAAGGAGACAAAAGGCGGGTAACTATAGGCCGGTCAGCTTAACGTCTGTAGTAGGGAAAATGCTGGAATCCATTATTAAAGAGGAGATAGCAGGGCATCTGGATAGAAATGGTTCGATCAATCAGACGCAGCATGGATTCATGAGGGGAAAGTCGTGCTTGACGAACATGTTGGATTTTTATGAAGATGTGACGAGGGCGGTTGATGGAGGAGAGCCGGTGGATGCGGTGTTTTTGGATTTCCAAAAGGCGTTTGATAAGGTGCCCCATAAAAGGCTGCTGAAGAAGATTAGGGCACACGGAGTTGGGGGTAGTGTGTTAAAGTGGATAGGGGACTGGCTATCCGACAGGAAGCAAAGAGTCGGAATAAATGGGTGTTTTTCCGGTTGGAGGAAGGTAACTAGTGGCGTGCCGCAGGGATCGGTACTCGGGCCGCAACTGTTTACCATTTATATAGATGATCTGGAGGGGGGGACGGAGTGTAGGGTAACGAAGTTTGCAGACGACACAAAGATAAGTGGAAAAGTGAATCGTGTGGAGGACGGAGAAGATCTGCAGAGAGATTTGGACAGGCTGAGTGAGTGGGCGAGGATATGGCAAATGGAGTATAACGTTGAGAAATGCGAGGTTATACACTTTGGAGGAAATAATAACAAATGGGATTACTATCTCAATGGAAACAAATTAAAACATGCTACCGTGCAAAGGGACCTGGGGGTCCTTGTGCATGAGACGCAAAAGCCCAGTCTGCAGGTACAACAGGTGATCAAGAAGGCAAATGGGATGTTGGCCTATATTGCGAGGGGGATAGAATATAAAAGCAGGGATGTCTTGATGCACCTGTACAGGGCATTGGTGAGGCCGCAGCTGGAATACTGTGTGCAGTATTGGTCCCCTTATATGAGGAAGGATATATTGGCATTGGAGGGAGTGCAGAGAAGGTTCACCAGGTTGATACCGGAGATGAGGGGTTTGGATTATGAGGAGAGGCTGAGGAGATTGGGTTTGTACTCGTTGGAGTTTAGAAGGATGAGGGGGGATCTTATGGAGACTTATAAGATAATGCGGGGGCTGGATAGGGTGGAGGCGGAGAGATTCTTTCCACTTAGTAAGGAAGTTAAAACTAGAGGACACAGCCTCAAAATAAAGGGGGGTCGGTTTAAGACAGAGTTGAGGAGGAACTTCTTCTCCCAGAGGGTGGTGAATCTCTGGAATTCTCTGCCCACTGAGGTGGTGGAGGCTACCTCGCTGAATATGTTTAAAGCGCGGATGGATGGATTCCTGAGCGGTAAGGGAATTAAGGGTTATGGGAATCAGGCGGGTAAGTGGTACTGATCCACGTCAGATCAGCCATGATCTTATTGAATGGCGGGGCAGGCTCGAGGGGCTAGATGGCCTACTCCTGCTCCTATTTCTTATGTTCTTATGTTCTTATGTACACAGGGGCATGTTCTCCTTTACGCTTCCTGAAGTCAATGACAAACTCCTTCCTTTTTGTTGAATAATAAACAGATTGTGACAGGAAAGAATAGAGAGTACAAATCTTAGAATAAATTGGCAGATAAGGCTAGACATTGCAAGTATTATAAAAGAAGAAAACTATCCATCTGCCCATCCCTTGTTGCCCTTGAACTGAATGGCTTGCTCAGCCATTTCAGAGGGCAGTTGAGAGTCAACCACATTGCTGTGGCTCTGAAGTCACATGTAGGCCAGACCAGGTAAGGACAGCAGATTTTCTTCCCTAAAGGACATGAGTGAACTGGATAATTTTTTTCTGAGTTTTTTAAAGTTTATTTATTAGTGTCACATGTAGGCTTACATTAACACTGAAATGAAGTTATTGTGAAAATCCCTTCGTTACCACGCTCCAGTGCCTTTTTGGGTACACTGAGGGAGAATTTAGCCTGGCCAAACCACCTAACTAGCACGTCTTTTGGGCTGTAATAACATTTTGAAACATTTGAAAAGTTTCAGCATGATGTGAAGCCAATAGGATAGGGGTCTTTCATGCTTCCCAGGGGATTGAGTGTCTGTCTTTTCCTTCCACTGGTTGAAGTCAAAATTGTGTGCATCCAAGCAATCTGAGCATTTTCAACATTGTCCCTTAGAGTGGTCCAGTTCTTTTTAAAAAGTCAGAAATCTTGGCTGCTATTTTCCCAGCTTGCTGCGCTGCTTGAGTAGCGCAGTGGGCCAGGAAAAATCAACGGGGGGCCTGTCGCAGGAGTCGCGACTGATGACCAGCCGATCACGGCTTTCCCAGGCCCTTTTATTAAGCGTAATCAACCTCACATCCAAAATCAGTTTGGGGCTGGTTACAATAGGGAAGTCGTCATTTCCGTATCAGTAGTGAGCCCAGGATGATATCATCTGGGCTCACTAATGTTTTTCCCCTCCCTGCCCCCCCCCTCCACCCCCCCCGCCCCCCCCCCCCCCTTACCTTTCCCCAACCCCGGCCGAGAGAGGGTAACACCAGCAGGGGTTAAAGCTGGTCGCCATCAACGGGGACCAACCGCGATTACCCCGCTGGTGTGGACAGAGGCCATTAAGGCCCACCCAGGAGGTCGGGGGCAGGAGGGGCCCTTGGGCCATGTCAGCCTGGCACTGCCTGGCACCGCCCAACAGGCACACTGGTATTGCCCACCAGGCATCGGTCGGTGCCAAGGGGGCGGGGCCTGAGGGGTGGGGCCTCCTGGGGGCAGGGAAAATTGGTGGTGGTGGTGGGGGAATCAGATGAGAAATTAGGGATCAGTGGGGTTGGGAGAGAAGAGGGCAATTGGGGCTGGCCATGGGCATGGGGGATTGTGATTGGCGTCTGTCCCCACTGGCAGATTGATATGTGTGCAGTGGCCTGCCCAGCATACTGATGTCAGCCTCTCGGGCAGGATTAGCCTCCCCCTCCACCACCTTATCAGTGTGTATCTCCCGGCGCCATTCTGTGAAGCACAGAGTGCCGCAAACGCTTCCCACTAAGTACGGCCAAAAAATGGGCATGAAAACCTTGTGTTTTCCCACCCCTTGGGCACTTAGTTTTTCTCTAGGAAAACCGCCCCCCTCCCCCCCCCCCCCCCCCGCCCCCCAACCCCACCTTATCTTTTCAAAATCGCATCTTCTTAACAACCAAGATTTTTATGTTGTCAAGATTGAAACCAGAGGTATTTGTGATTGAGAGAATGTGGGGTAAAAAGCTTATTTTGGGGAATGTCAAATCAGACACTGATGTTGCAGCGATGTCTGGGAAAGGGGAGGGAGTCAACGGGTGGCACAGTGGTTAGCACCGCTGCCTCACAGCACCAGGGACCCACGTTCAATTCCAGCCTCAGGTCATTGTCTGTGTGGAGATTCCACATTCCCCCCGTGCCTGCGTGGGTTTCCTTTGGATGCTCTGGTTTCCTCTCACACTCCAAAGTTGCGTGGGTTAGGTTGATTGGCCGTGCTAAATTGTTCATCAGCGTCAGGGGGATTAGCAGGGTAAATACTGGAGTTACGGTGATAGGGCTTGGATGGGATTGTTATTGATGCGGGCTCGATGGGCTGAATGGCCTCCTTCTGCACTGTAGGGATTCTATGATTCTATGAAATGGTGACGGTAGCTTCCTTGTTGAATGAAGTTGAAATCTAAGGGTGAGTTACAGCATCAGAGTGTTGTTTTGATTGGTTGAATAGCTTTCTCATCCCTGACTTTCCTGTTGCTCTTATAGTTCAGAATTTACATTACCTGGTACACTTGATTAAATTACAGCCTTGTAATCCACTCCATGTCATTCATTATTCCATGTTAAAGAGAAACTGTTGCCTTTGTATTGCAGCAATTGGTGACAGATGGACAGGAATAAAATGAAGAGTGTATAGAGACAGGAAGGTAAGCATGATTGTCACTTGAAATGACTCATGCAATACTCAGACATGAATAGTAATTTAGTTTTAAACTCTCAGATGCAAAATAATATGGGATCTGTATTTATATTGGTTAAGTTGGAAGCTGAAAAACTGAAGGTTCATTGATACAGCAATAAAAATTATGGGACTTCAGACCCCACAGTATTTAAATTGTAAATATGTCTTGAACCAACGTGAATGCTTTAAGTTGACACGATTGTAATAAAAATAGGATTACAGTCTCTTCTGATGGAAACCAAATGGCATGTTGCAGATTTTGCATTGCAGAACAAACAACATTTGGTATCTGGAAACAATATTCCAAACGGCCTTTCGATGTCACCTCATTTTTTTTTAATATAAATTTCTTTTGTTACCAAAACCTATCATCATATCATTGGCATGCAAAGCTTGAAGTGAATTTGCTGTCTCATTTACAGTGTTATTTCCTGAAATATGTTTTAACATTAATTTGCATTGCATTCAGGCTCCCAGTACATTTCCTATTGCATGAAGCTGGGGAAATGTGAGTGAAGCAGAGACTAAGTTCTACAGCACTGAATTTCTACAATTTCCCTGTCAGCTCACAGCAGGGAGCTGTGAATTACATCTAATGTGCTTCACTATGTCCTGATTGAATGACTTTGGGGAGGACCTTTGGTAGGAGAAAGCTATTCCGTCTGTGAAATCTTTTGTTCCCTGCAGCCTGATGGCAGCTATATCAAAACATGGATAGGATATTACAGAGATATCCCCCCAGCTTCATGACAAGAATTCTATGTTCGACATATTGGACTGTAAAGCTTACCAGAAGACTATTTTACATAATGCTCGCGGAAGGGTTAAAGTTAATTAATTTAAGTTTGAAGTGAGTGGAGTTAGCAGTGTGATCTTTTTATACCACAATGGGAGTTAGGGCAGCACCTTATCAAAATCCTCAGCTGTCTAGCCTCCAGTATTAATTTCTATTTACTTTGACCATTTCCTCCAATGAGTTTTCTCCACCTCTCCTGAATGCAATGGCTCTGCTCTGTGATACATTTCACCAGTGACTCGTCAGTATCTCGCCCATGTCGTCATTCTTTGAGGGTAATTGATGTACTATAATCATACAGTCTGCTGATTGAATGTGTAGCAGGCAACTGCACTCTAGAGGGCTCACGACTGATGCTGATACTCGCCTCATGTGTATGACACACACGCTCACAGTTACCTTGGTACACATGTACCTCCCAGCAAGGATCACTTAAGAAGACTCAGAAGGGGAATTGTTAAGTCCTAGCCAGCAGACCTTCCTTCAAAAGACAGATTTTCTCTGAACCAAGTAGCCAGTTTTTTTGTCAAGCCAAAGAAGGAGAAACTAGGATAGGTGACTACCCTAGTCAGAGGATATAGTCAGAGTTATAGGAAAAACTCGGATAGTTTGAAAAATTTAGCATGTTAAGGATTTTCTTAAAGGAGGAGGGTGAATTACATATATGGAGAGATTTGAGGGCGGGGCATTTCACTTGCAGCAATGAATAATATACTATTGTTGTGCAGTGCAAACTATTTATTGTGCATATTCATAAAATTATAGGATCATAGTATTGTGACATTTATTTCTGTGGTTGCATAATTATAGGCATATCTTCTGATGAAAATATTTAGCATGGAATTGCTGTGATGTTGCCAAAATCACACATAAATGTTTGTGTCTTTATATTTCAAATTATGCTCCACTTTACAATTGTTACTTACCTATAACATTTTTCAGTGAAGTAAAATTTATTATTTCACTCCTGCCTCCATTGTTCTTACTTTCCCTCCATGATGATCCTTTCATCCTTAAAGTAATTTATGAGCAGAACGATGGCACAGTGGTTAGCACTGCTGTCCTCAGAGTGTCAAGGACCTGGGTTCAATTCCGGCCTCAGGTAACTGGCTGAGTGGAGTCTGCACGTTCTCCCCATGTCTACATGGGTTTCCTTCGTGTGCTCCGGTTTCTTTCCACAGTCCAAAGATGTACGGGTTCAGTTGATGGACCATGCTCAATCGCCCCTTAGTGTCAGGGAGATTAGCAGGGTAAATACCTGGGGGTAATTTTTTAAAAATTCATTCATGGGACAAGGGCATCACTGGCTGGCCAACATTTATTGCCCATCCCTAGTTGCCCTTGAGAAGGTGGTGGTGAGCTGCCTTCTTGAACCGCTGTAGTCCATGTTCTGCGGGTTGACCCACAATGCTGTTAGGGAGGGAATTCCAGGATGGAGTCATAGAGTCATAGAGGTTTACAGCATGGAACGAGCCCCTAACCCCTAAGCTAGCCCCAATTGCCTGCATTTGGCCCATATCCCTCTACACCCATCTGACCCAAATAATATCTAAATGCTTTTTAAAAGACAAAATTGTACCCGCCTCTACTACTACCTCTTGTTCCAGACACTCACCACCCTCTGTGTGAAAAAATTGCCCCTATGGACTCTTTTGTATCTCTCCCCTCTCACCTTAAACCTATACCCTCTAGTTTTAGGGCCTGATTTTAACGGGCGCGAAATCGTGGTAAAGTTGGACGTCGGGCCTTTAACGTGATCTGCACCCGAATCTGAGCAGACCACGCCTTTACCAACACCCGAATCGGGCGGCCCGACAATTTAAATGCAGTTGCATGTATTTAAATCGACTTACTGAACCGCGCACCCAACTCGACCGCCAAATCTCACTTTACCGTCTTCTGGCCCGATCCGCTTCCGCGCTGGAACCGACCTGAAAAATAAAAGTCTGAAGTCGCCACTGCAGCCTCCGAAGAGCGGGGTCAGAGACTGCAACGGCTCTCTGACCCAGGCCATCCTCTGGTTGGGGCGGGAGGGAGGTGGGAGGAGGAGAGGGGGTGTGACGTCTCTTCCCCTGGCGGCGGGGGGAGGAGGAGAGGGGGTGTGACGTCTCAACCTCTGGTTAGGGGGGGGGGTGTCGGCTGCCAATCTGCGGCCGATCCCTCCTGGCACCATCACTGGTACACTACCAGCCACAGATTACTCTTCCCTGCAGGGGCAAGAGAGCGGGAGACATGGCTGTGGCTGGTAGTGTACCAGTGATGGTGTATCCCTTTACACTGTGGAATCGGCC
Organism: Mustelus asterias; assembly: GCF_964213995.1. Lineage (NCBI taxonomy): Eukaryota > Metazoa > Chordata > Chondrichthyes > Carcharhiniformes > Triakidae > Mustelus > Mustelus asterias. The sequence continues at coordinate 38,614,889 of NC_135805.1, forward strand.
GGTTCTGCTTCATCTTCTTAGCGAGAAATCGCTTCATCCTAAAGGTTTCGTGGGATGACATGGCCGCACGTCCACTCCGGGAGGAGGGATCGGCCGCAGACTGGTAGCCAATCCCCCCCCCCCCCGGCGAGAGGATGAGACGTCACACCCGCCCTGTTCCCCCGCCCCCCCCCCCTCCCCCCCCGCCCCCGGCCAGGGAGTGATACATCACACCCCCTCACCCCCCCCTCCCCAGGGGATGATCGGTCACACCCCCTCCCCTCCCACCAGCATCCCCCCCCTCCCCCCCTACCCCCCCTCCCACCAGCATCCCCCCCACCCCCGACCAGAGGATGAACGTCAGAGAGCCGCTCTCTCCGCTTTCTGCTTTTTTTTTCGAGCCCGGGCGCTGTCTGTCAGATTTTTTTTGAACTGCGCATCGGGCCAGAGCTGGCAAAACGCATATGGGCGCGCTGGAAAGAGGATTCCAGGCACGGATGTATTTGACGCCCAGATTCAGCACTTAGGCTCAAAATGGTAAAATTTTCCCCGTAGACTCCCCTACCTTTGGGAAGATATATTGACTGATCTATGCCCCTCATTATTTTAAAGACCTCTATAAGATCACCGCTCAGCCTCCTACGCTCCAGGGAAAAAAGTCCCAGTCTATCCAGCCTCTCCTTATAACTCAAACCATCAAGTTCCAGTAGCATCCTAGTAAATCTTTTCTGGACTCTTTCTAGTTTAATAATATCCTTTCTATAATCGAGTGATCAAAACTGTACACAGTATTCCAAGTGTGGCCTTACCAATGTCTTGTACAACTTCAACAAGATGTCGCAACTCCTGTATTCAATCTTCTGACCAATGAAACCAAGCATGCCGAATACCTTCTTCCATTCTGTCCACCTGTGACTCCACTTTCAAGGAGCTATGAACCTATACCCCTAGATCTCTTTGTTTTATAACTCACCCCAATGTCTTATTGTTAGCTGAGTAAGTCCTGCCCTGGTTCAATCTACCAAAATGCATCACCTCGCATTTATCTAAATAAAACTCCATGTGCCATTCGTCAGCCACTGGCCCAATTGATCAAGATCCCATTGCAATCCTAGATAACCTTCTTCACTGTCCACTATGCCACCAATCTTGGTGTCATCTGCAAACCTACTAACCAAGCCTACTAAATTTTCATCCAAATCATTCATATCAATGACAAATAGCAGTGGACCCAGCACCGATCCCTGAGGCACACCGCTGGTCACAGGCCTCCAGTTTGAAAAACAACCCTCTACAACCACACTCTGTCTTCTGTCATCAAGCCAATTTTGTATCCATTTTGCTACCTCACTCTGGATCCCGAGAGATTTAACCTTGTGCAAAAACCTACCATGTGGTACCTTGTCAAATGCCTTGCTAAAGTCCATGTCGACAATATCAATTGCACTGCCCTCATCTACCTTCTTGGTTACCCCTTCAAAAAACTCAATCAAATTTGTGAGACATGATTTTCCACTCACATGCTGACTGTCCCTAATCAGTCCTTGCCTCTCTAAAAGCCTGTAGATCCTATGTCATAGAAATCATAGAAACCCTACAGTGCAGAAAGAGGCCATTTGGCCCATCGAGTCTGCACCAACCACAATCCCACTCAGGCCCTACCCCCATATCCCTACATATTTACCCGCTAATCCCTTTAACCGACGCATCTCGGGACACTAAGGGGCAATTTTAGCATGGCCAATCAACCTAACCCGCACATCTTTGGACTGTGGAGGAAACCGGAGCACCCGGAGAAAACCCACACCAAAATATCTTCTGACAACGTATCCACTACAGATGTGAGGCTCATCGGCCTGTAGTTCCCAGGTTTTTCCTTGCAGCCTTTCTTAAACAAAGGCAAAACATTTGCCACCCTCCAATCTTCAGGCCTCTCACCTGTGACAATCGATGATACAAATATCTCTGCGAGGCGACGCGCAATTTCCTCCCTAGCCTCCCACAACGTCCTGGGATACACTTCATCAGGCCCCGGGGATTTATCTACCTTGATGCGCTTTAATACTTCCAGCACCTCCTTCTCTGTTATATGTACACTCCTCAAGACACCATTATTTATTTCCCCAAGTTCCCTAACATCCATACTTTTCTCAACAGTAAATACTGATAAGAAATATTCATTTAGGATCTCACCCATCTCTTGTGAATCCGCACATTGATGTTGATCCTTAAGAGGTCCTACTCTCTCCCCAGTTACTCTTTTTCCCTTTATCTATTTGTAGAAGCTCTTTGGATTCTCCTTTGCCTTATCTGCCAAACAATCTCATGTCCCCTTTTTGCCCTCCTGATTTCTCTCTTAACTCTACTCCTCCACCCTTTGTTCTCTTCAAGGGATCCACTTGATCCCAACTGCCTATGCATGTCATGTGCTTCCTTCTTCTTCTTGACCAGGGCCTCAATATCGCGAGTCATCCAGGGTTACGCTGAACCCTGGTTAACACACTTGTGAAAGCCTCCCGCTTACCAGACATCCCTTTGCCTTCCCACAGACTCCCCCAATTAACTTTTGAAAGTTCCTGTCTGATTCCATTAAAATTGCCCTTGCCCTAACTTAAAATTTTAACTTTTGGGCCAGACCTATCATTCTCCATAGCTATCTTAAAACTAATGGAATTATGGTCATTGGTCCCAAAGCGATCTCTCACTAACTCTCGCCTCTTTCTGTACTGTAGGGTTTCTATGATTTCTATGATTTCCTAACACTTCTGTCACCTGTCCTTCCTTATTTCCCAAGAGGAGGTGAAGTTTTGCCCCGTCTCTAGTCGAGCCATCCACATACTGAATGAAAAATTTCTCCTGAATACACTGAACAAATTTCTCTCCATCCAACCCTCTAATACTATGGCTGTCCCAGTCAATGTTGGGAAAGTTAAAATCCCCTACTATTATCACCCTATTTTTCTTGGAGCTATATGTTCTCCTTACATATTTGCTCCTCAATTTCCCACTGACTATTTGGGCATCTATAGTACAATCCAATCAATGTGATTTCCCCCTTCTTATTTCTCAGTTCTACCCATATGGACTCAGTGGGCGAACCCTCGGATATATCCCCTCTCAGTCCTGCCATGATGTTTTCCTTAATCAAAAGTGCAACTCCCCCTCCTTTCTTACCTCCTGTTCTATCTTTCCGATAGCATCTGTACCCTGGAACATTGAGCTGCCTGTCCTGTCCTTCCCTTAGCCATGTTTCAGTAATTGCTATAATATCCCAGTCCCATGTACCCATCCATGCCCTGAGTTCACCTGCCTTGCCCGTCGGGCCTCTTGCATTGAAATAAATGCAGCTTAATCTGGACTTCAAAGAACAAAGAACAAAGAACAATACAGCACAGGAACAGGCCCTTCGGCCCTCCAAGCCCGCGCCGCTCCCCGGTCCAGGATTGAATCCTGAATCCAGGATCCCCGCCCAATTTTCCAGCCTATCTACATACTTATATCCTATCCACCGAGCTGTCCCTCACAGCTACGATGCTTTGTTCATCACAACCTATTAACTCACCCCCACCCCCCCATTCCAGACCATGTGATCTCCAGGGAGAGGCAAAAACTTCCTTTGCTCTCTGTCTTGCTTTTGTCTGATCTGTCTGGTACGAGAATTACTGACACTGCCTTTACTATTTAATGTGCTCTCTTTAACTACTATGCTGTCCTGAACCTTCTCTTCTGTCTCCCTACTGCTTTGGGTCCCACCCTCCTGCCAAACTAATTTAAACTCTCCTGAGTTGCTCCAGCGACTGTGAAGGAACAGTGATATATTTCCAAGTCAGGACAGTGAGTGGCTTGGAGGGGAACTTGCATGTGGTGCTGTTCCCATGTATCTGCTGCCCTTGTCCTTCGAGATGGAAGTGGTCGTGGGTTTGGAAGATGCTGTCTAAGGATCTTTGGTGAATTGCTGCAGTGCATCTTGTAGATAGTACACACTGCTGCTATTGAGCATCGGTGTTGGAGCGAATGGATGTTTATGGACGTGGTGCCAATCAAGCGGGCTACTTTGTCCTGGATGGTGTCAAGCTTCTTGAGTGTTGTTGGAGCTGCACCCATCCAGGGTTAGGGGCTAGGGCTTGCGTGGGATTTTCGTCGGTGCAGGGCCGATGGGCCAAATGGCCTCTTTCTGCACTGTCGTGATTCTATGATTCCATTCAATGAATAGTTACAAGTTCTGGAATGTTCAGTCGCATGAAGCTATCTTTTATTCTCTGGTTCTCATTGTAACCAATAAATTAATGGTCTGTAAATTATGATTGCCGGCGGAAACATATAGTCCACGAAAAATAGAAACAAATGTGCATGCTTACATTTCCTGAGCAGTTCTGCTGAAACTACCAATGGGTGCAGCAGCCTCGGACCCTCAGCGCAGGCATCTGACCAAGCCCCAGCTATCTCAAGAGATTGCCCCCTTATGACTCAGCAAGCCTGCGAATGCCCATTGAGGTCCAGGTTCCAAAAGGCAGTTTTGCATTGAAAACAGGACCTTTAAATTTATTTTAAGTATTGAACATGAGTATTATTTAATATGCGCAAACAAATGTTTATTTGTTTCAAATTTGTGAAAGTATAGATTCATGGGGGTGAATCATAGATTCATAGGGGTGAATTTTCCCATTCCACCCATCACAGGAATTGTAACGGGTGAGGCGCGGACAATGGAAAGTTCCATTGACTCCGGGCAGGATTTTCCAGTTTCAGGGCGAACGTAGCCGGAAAATCCGGCCCATAGAATCCCTAGTGCAGAAAGAGGCCATTCGGCCCATTGAGCCTGTACCGACAACAATTCCACCCAGCCCCTATCCCCGTAACCTCATGAATCTACATAGCTAATCTTCCTGACACTGAGGGGCAATTTGGCATGGCCAATCAACCTCACCCGCCCATCTTTGGACTGAGAGAGGAAACCGGAGCACCAGAGGAAACGCACGCAGACACAGGGACAACGTGCAGGCTCCACACAGATAGTACCCCCAGGGCTGGAATTGAACCCGGGTCCCTGGATCTGTGAGGCAGGAGTGCTAACCACTGAACCACCATGTCGCCGTAAATCTGCATTGTGTTATTATGTAACTTTTTTAATATGGTGGCATGCTTATAAGTGTCTGTGTGTTTTAATTTAGGAAATGGTCAGAACTTCTTGAACCATGATTTGGATATCTGCATGAGATCGATCAAAGGAGAGTTCATGTTTTGGGTCATGGAAAATCTAGATGTGTTAATCATTAGTATTCTTCTGTCTTGCTTACTTGATTTATAATTCTCATATTTAACTGTTCTGTATGTTTCAATAAAACATTCGTATAATTTCATATTGAAATGTTTGTTTTATTTCAATAATGCGTTCGTAGAATTTTGTAGTTTAATGGAAAATATTTATTAACAAAAATAATGTTATAAATACAAAACTTTGATACCATGTCAGCACTCAACTAAACATTTTACTTCAGCAGCTGCACTGACATATTTAATTGCCTCGTCTTTTCAAGTTTCTTACAAAATATATTCCTCTGACATAAATCAATAAAATTAAGCATTAACACAATAATTCAGTTGTCGCTAAACAAGGGGTGAGGGATGGATATGGAGAAGGTAAGGAGGGGAAGGGGGAGAAAGAGGGGGAAGGGAGAGGAGGAGAGGGAGGGGGAAGGAGGGGAGGGGGAAAGGAGGGGAGGGGAAAAGAATGAGAGAAGGAGGGAGCAGGGGAGAGGGAAAAGGGGAGAGGGAAGGGTTTGGATTTTACAAATAGTGTGACTCTTCTATGCCTACATCAAAGTCTCAGAAAGAACTTCAGTTAAGAAGCAAGTAAAAAGCGCAATGTTCCAGCGGTGGGAGAACATGCCTCCAGATTTTCAAGTTGCACTGGATTCTGTAATACTGAGTTCACATCAGCTTACCTAAAGCATTTGAACTAACCGAGTTACACAAAAATCAATGTTGCATCAGGAAAGCTCTTAAAACATATTAAAAAACTGCTTAAAATATATTGCAAAATACATCCACTTTGTTATATACGAACAAACATTTTTACTGGAATTAGTTGTCATGACAACGTCGTAAAAAAATAAAAAATCATTCTTTCACTTTCTGTGTTTTACTGATATAGAAACATAAAAACTAGAAGCAGGAGTAGGCCATTTGGCCCTTCGAGCCTGCTCTGCCATTCATTTTGATCATGGCTGATCATCGAATTCAATATCCTGATTCCCCCCTTCCCCCCCATATCCCTTGATCTTTTTTGCCCCTCGAGCTTTATCTAATTTCTTCCTGAAAGTCAGACAACATTTTGACCTCAACTACATTTTATGGTGGCGAATTCCACACATTCACCACCTTCTGGGTGAAGAAATTTCTCCTCACCTCAGTTCTAAAAGATTTACCCCATATCCTCAAACTATGACCCCTCATTCTGGACTCTCCCGCCATTGTGCACATTCTTTGAATCTGCCCTGTTTAACCCTGTTAGAATTTTTAAAGTTTCTATAAGATCCCCTCTCACTCTCTGAAACTCCAATGAATATAATCCTAACTGACTTAGTCTCTCCTCATATGATGGACCTGCCATCCCAAGAATTAGCCTGGTACACCTTCACTGTACTCCCTCTATAGTAAGGACATCCTTCCTCAGATAAAGACACCAAACTGCACACAATACTCCAGGCATGGCCTCACCAATGCCCAATACAATTGCAGCAAAACATTTCCATCCCTATAATCAAATCCTCTCAGTATGAAGGCCAACGTACCATTTGCCTTTTTTACTGTTTGCTGTACTGTGTGCTTATTTTCAGCGACTGATGAACAAAGACTCCAAGGTCGCATTGAGTATCTACCTCTCTCAACTTACACCCATTGAAGTAATAATCTGTCTTCTTATTATTGCTACAAAAGTGGATAATGTCACATTTATCCACATTGTACTGCATCTGCCATGCAGGTGCCCACACTCAGCCTGTCCAAATCATGCTGAAGTATCTCTGCATCCTCCTCACAGCTCACACTCCCACCCAACTTTGTATCATCTGCAAAGTTGGAGATAATACATTCAGTTCCCTCTTCCAAATCATTAATATATAATGTGAACAGTTGAGGTCCTAGCACACATCCCTGCAGAAGTCCACTAGTCACTGACTACCAATCAGAAAATGACCCATTTATGCCAGCTCTCTGCTTCCTATCTGCTAACCAGCTTTCTATCCATCTCAAGACATTACCTGCAGTCCCATGTGCTTTAACTTTACATAGTAGTCTGTTATGTGAGACCTTGTCGAAAGCTTTCCAAAAGTCTAAATAAACCACACCCATTGGTTCTCCTTGGTCAACTCTACTAGCTACATCCTCAAAAAATTCCAATAGATGGAAATAAATCAAGCATGATTTCCCTTTTTTCAATCCATGCTGGCTTTCTCTGATTCGACCACTGCCTTCCAAATGCTGAGTTATGAAATCCTTGATAATGGACTCGAGCAGCTTTCCCAGTATCGATGTTTGACTCACTGGCCTATTCTTCCCTGGTTTTTCTCTACCTCCCTTTTTGAATAACGCGAAAGCATTAGCTACCCTCCAATCTGTAGGAACTATCCCAGAGTCCAAAGAATTTTGGAAAATAGCCACCAATAGATCTACCATTTCCAGGGCCACTTCCTTAAGTACTCTGGTTGTCAGGACCTGGAGATTTATCCCGCTTCAATTCCATCAATTTCCCCAAAACCATTTCTCTACTAATACTGATTTCCTTCAGTTCCTCAGTAAAACATGTTTCTCTCAGCACTTTTGGTACATTATTAATGTCTTCCTTTGTGGAGATTGAAACAAAGTACGAATGTAATTCCTCGGTCATTTCTTTATTTCCCGTTATGAATTCTCCCATTTCTGGCTGTAAGGGACTAAAATTCGTTTTTGTCAATCTTTTTCTCTTTACATATCTATGGAAACTTTTACTGTCAGTTTTTATGTTATGCAAGCTCACTTTGGGTCATTGTCTGGGTGGAGTTTGCACGTTCTCCCTGTGTCTGCATGGGTTTCCTCCCACATTCTGAAAGACGTGCTGGTTAGGCGCATTGACCTGAACAGGCGCCGGATTGTGGCGACTAGGGGAATTTCACAGTAACTTCATTGCAGTGTTAATGTAGGCCTTACTTGTGACTAATAAATAAACTTTACTTTACTTTATAAATAATATGTTATATGTCAAACGACTTTTCAAACATGTACATAAAAAAATCCAAAGAATGTCTGCTGCCTCTTTGCGCTGCAGCTGGACCAAAAAAAAAAGTGCAAATAGAAAAAGGCAAGAAGTCACCTAACAACAGCGCGAGCAGCAGAGGTTTCAGCACAATTGCAGTTTAACACTTCAGGATCAGCAGCTTTCTGAACCTCTATCAGAGGTTTAAAATTGGCACTCTTTCAGCGCACATGCGCATGTGCCGGGACTTCCGTGTTGTCCCACACGCATGTCTAACGCTTAATGAACGTAACCTATAACATTTCGGGCCGGGAGTTACACTCCAATGCCTTAGGCACCTTGAATTATGCTTGCATTTATGAAGTGCCTTCAAGGAGGTTGACCAGAGCATAATCAGACAAAAGAAAATTATACCAAGCCGAAGAAGGAGAAAATAGGATAGATAATTGAACAATTTGCAAAATTTTAGGGTATTAAGGATTTTCTTACAGGAGGAATAAGTGGGATTGTTGTCAGTGCAGACTCGATGGACTGAATGGCCTCCTTCTGCACTGTAGGGATTCTATAATTCAATGAAGTGCAGATATGGAGGGTTTAAGAGGGGGTATTTCACTTGCAACAATAAAAGTGATATGCATTCAGAATGATGTACGATCGCAATGCAGTTGCAACCTATTTATTGTGCACGTTGTAGAGCTGCATTATTGTCGGTGAAATCCATGGTGCCTCCACAGGCAGGAGAATGATGTACACTGTCCTGTTGATTCAGTGATCAGAACAATATGAAGAAATTGATTTCTATCCCACTGGCCTCACCTCTGTCAACATAGGTGAAAGCCCAGTCAGAGTAAGATTTATAAACCCAATATAATATGCTTCATAACAATGCAGAGTTTGTAAAGTGACTGAAATTCATTGGATGTCCCTGTCACACAATCTTCCTTCCCCTATAATACTTAGATTGGCTGGTGTTTTGCTACAACGTAAAAGAAATGACAGAACTTTCAAATATAACCAATAAATATCAAACTGCTGCTTTAGCTATGCCTTACACATGGCAGTGAGTCGGTGTTAAAATTATTGTCCCATAGAAAATCCCACCAATCAAAACATTTAGCTTATAATGAACGTTAGACAGATTGTATGAATGTCCTCCTTAGAGAATGCATTCAGCATGCATGAAATCCATCAAAAAGCTGATGAATGGAGGTGTAAACAGATGGCTCGCAAGAATATCCTGTCATAGAGCACAAACTGCAGGAGTGTGGAAGGTGCTAATAGCAACAATTATATTTACAAGGTGTGAAAATGTGCTCTCCATTGCAGAACAAGTGTGAAAAACTTGCAAATAATTTGTTGAAGGGATGATGAAAGTAATTGCATTTAAGGTGTTTAGGAATGTTGTGCTGATTGGACTTCATAATATGGTGCCATCAACAAAATCTGTTAATGCCTATGATTGGAAAAAAGGAATGGCAGTTGATTGAAATTAAAATATATATATTTTTTCTGCATAGCATAACTTTATTATTAATCATAATCCTACAGTGCAGGAGGAGGCCATTCAGTCCATCGAGTCTGCACCAAATCTCTGGCAGACTATCTTACCAGGGCCTATCCTGTCCTATCCTCACAACCTTACATATTTACCCCATTAACACCCCCTAACCTGCACCTGACCCAGTAAAGTGGAATACTTATACCTAATTATTTTTTCTTTATTCTTTCATAGGAAGCGACACGGTGGCACAGTGGTTAGCACTGTTGCCTCACAGCGTCAGGGACCTGGGTTCGATTCCTGGCTTGGGTCACTGTCTGTGTGGAGTTTGCACGTTCTCCCCGTGGGAGTTTCCTTCGGGTGCTCCGGTTTTCTCCCACATCCTGAAAGACGTGCTGGTTAGGTTCATTGACCCGAACAGGCGCCGGACTGTGGCAACCAGGGGAATTTCACAGTAAATTCATTGCAGTGTTAATGTAAGCCTTACTTGTGATTAATAAATAAACTTTAACTTCAGAATGTGGGTGTCTCTGGCAAGACCAGCATTTATTGCCCATTCTTTATTGCCCTTGAACTGAGTGGCTTGCTAGGACACTTCAGAGGGCAGTTATGAGTCAACCACATTGCTGTGGGTCTGGGGTAACATGTAGTAAGAGTGGCAGATTTTCTTCTCTCAAGGACATCAGTGAACCAGATGGGTTTTTACAACAACCGATCACAGTTTCATTATCACCATACTGAAATTAGCTTTAATAATCCAAATTTGTGAATTGAATTCAAACTCCACCAGCTGCCATGATGGGATTTGAATCCATGTTCCCGGAGATTAGCCTGAGCCTTTTGATTACTAGCCAAGTGACATTACCACAGTACCACAAGTACCACCAATGCCTCAGTCTCCCCCAGCAATGTAGTACTGGAGAGGAATCTATAGTGGCCATGACCTGGTGTACTGAATTAGGATGACTGATTGGATCATCATGTACATTTGAGGAAACCATGGAAGAGATCCCAGTTTGCAAATACGAGTTCCATAGAAAAGTGGATAGGGGAGAAGTTGACAGACAATTAATGCTGTTCCTAATGAAATAAAAGGTGGTGTTATGATCTTGGTTGAGACCAGTACCGTTTCTTTAAAAGAAGAAATCTGGAATCCCAGTTATTAACAAGAATTTGGGAGATTCCATGGTTTAAACAGAAAGAACTCTTCCTAAACAAGGGTCAAACAAAGTAAACACAAAATATTCTCTTGGTAAACCAACTGTATTCTCAAACCCCAAATCAACATTGTGAATTGAAAGGCAAAATGTGGTTGCTTGTAAATTATAAATTGCAGATAAAAGACCAGAAGTCCATAAGATGTCGGAGCAGAAGTAGGCCATTCAGCCCATTGAGTCTGCTCTGCTGTTCAATCAGATCATGAATGATCTGATATGCTAATCCTCAACTCCACTTTCCTGCCTTAACCCCATAACCCTTGATTCCCTCACTGATGAAAAATTTATCAATCACAGCCTCGAACATACTTAACAACCCAGCCTCTACAGCTCTCTGCAGTAATTAATTCCACAGATTCACTACCCTCTGAGAGAAGAAATTCCTCCTCACCTTTGTCTTAAATAGGTGACTCCTTACTCTGAGATTATATCCCCTGGCCCTAGACTCTTCCATAAGCAGAAACAAGCTCTCAGCATCTGTCAAGCCTGCTGAGAATCCTATGTGTCTCAGTAAGGTCGCCTCTCATTCTTCTAAACTTCAATGAGTACCGGCCCAACCTACTTAACCTCTCCTCATAAGAAAATTCCTCCATACCCAGGATCAACTAAATGAACCTTCTTTGGACTGTCTGCACTGCCAGTATATCTTTCCTTAGGTAAGGAGAACTAAGCTGTTCACAGTATCCCAGGTGTTGTCTAACTAGTGCTTTGTAGTTTTAACAAGACTTCCTTGTTTTCATACTCCATTCACTTTGAAATAAAGACCAATATTCGATTTGCTTTCCCTATTACCTGCTGAACTTGCATGCTAGCTTTCTGTGATTTATTCGCAAGGACCCCCAAATCCCTCTGTGCTGCAGCTTTCTGCAGTCTTTCTCCATTTAAATAATATTCAGCTCCATTATTCTTCCTACCAAAGTGCATAACTTCACATTAAAAGGCTGATACCACTGAGGCACATGCAATGAATTTGTTTTCAGTCTACTCAGCCTCTTCATCATCAGTCGCAGTCACAAAGTCCTTTAAAACTCTTCCTGACAAATAATCTCAGATACTCTTCTGCTAGGAATCAGTCTAATCCCGAGTTGTCAACAAGCCACAACCAGCCCGAGACTCACAGGCATGGTAAGGACTTAAGAAATGGGAGCAGGAGTAGGCCATTTGTCCCCTCAAGCCTGCTCTAACAATCAATAAGATCATGGCTGATCTGATGTGGCCTTCATTTCATTTTCTTGTCAGTCCCCCATATCCCTTGACTCCTCATCAATTAAAAATGTCGAACTCAGCCTTGAATATATTTAGTGACCCAACCTCCACTGCTCTCTGCAGGGGTGGGAGGGTGGTATGGTGGGGGGTGGGGGTGGGGGGGGGGGGGGGGGGGGAGAGAATTCCAAACACTGACGACCGTCTGAGAGAGGAAATTTTGACTAATTTCCATCTTAAATGAGATATTCCATATGGTGAGCCCCTAGTTCAAGATTCCTCCACAAGGAGAAACATTCTCTCCGTTTCTACCCTGCAAACACCCCCGATATATTTCATTCAAATCACATCTGATTCTTCTCAACTCCAATGAGTTAGGCCCCACTTGCTCACCTTTTCCTCGCAAGACAATGCCTTCATCCCAGAAATCAGTCCAGTCTCTGAACTACATGCAAAGCAAGTATATCCTTCCTTAAGTAAGGAAACCAAAATTGTACGCAGTACTCCAAGTGTGGTTTCAATAATGTTCTGTACTGTTGGAACAAGACTTCCCAACTTATGTATTCTATCCTCCTTGCAATGAAGGCCAACATTCTCTTTGCCTTCTTAAATACTTGCCGTATCTGCAAGTTGCTGTTACTGATTTTTTGTGATTTATGATGAACAGGGTCCCTCTGTAAGGTCCCTCAGTACCTTAGCATTATGAAGTCCCTCTTAGATAAGTGCATAGTGGTCCATTTTGGCAGGTCAAATGGGATGAAGGAGTACAATATTAAGGGAAAGACTCTTAGTACGGTAGAGGATCAGAAGGACCTTGGGGTCTGGGTCCATAGGACTCTAAAATCGGCCCCGCAGGTGAAGAAGGTGGTTAAGAAGGCGCATGGTGTGCTGGCCTTTATCAATCGAGGGATTGAGTTTAGGAGTCCGGGAATAATGATGCAGCTATATAAGACCCTTGTCAGACCCCACTTGGAGTACTGTGCTCAGTTCTGGTCACCTCATTACATAGAACATAGAACATAGAACAGTACAGCACAGAACAGGCCCTTCGGCCCACGATGTTGTGCCGAGCTTTATCTGAAACCAAGATCAAGCTATCCCACTCCCTATCATCCTGGTGTGCTCCATGTGCCTATCCAATAACCGCTTAAATGTTTCTAAAGTGTCTGACTCCACTATCACTGCAGGCAGTCCATTCCACACCCCAACCACTCTCTGCGTAAAGAACCTACCTCTGATATCCGTCCTGTATCTCCCACCACGAACCCTATAGTTATGCCCCCTTGTAATAGCTCCATCCACCCGAGGAAGGGTGTGGAAATGATTGAAAGGGTGCAGAGGAGATTTACAAGGATGTTGCCTAGATTGAGTGGCATGCCTCATGAGGATAGGCTGAGGGAGCTCGGTCTTTTCTCCTTGGAGAGACGTAGGATGAGAGGAGACGTAATAGAGGTATATAAGATGTTGAGAGGCATAGGTCGGGTGGACTCTCAGAGGCTTTTTCCCAGGGTGGAAATGGCTGCTATGAGAGGACACAGGTTCAAGGTGCTGGGGGAGTCGGTACAGGGGAAATGTTAGGGGGAAGATTTTCACACAGAGGGTGGTGGGCGAGTGGAATCGGCTGCCGTCAGTGGTGGTGGAGGCAAACTCAATAGGGACTTTTAAGAGACTCCTGGATGAGTACATGGGACTTAATAGGATGGAGGGTTATAGGTAGGCATATGTTTGGCACAACGTGTGGGGCTGAAGGGCCTGTTTGTTCTGTAGTTTTTCTATGTTCTATGTTCTATTTAAATACAACACTGCATTTCTATTCTTCCTGCCAGTGGTTAACCGCACATTTTGCCACATTGTACTCCATCTGCCATTTCTTTTCCCACTCAGTTAACCTATTACTATCTTTTGTAGATGGTGGTATAGTGATAATGCTGTTGGGCTAGTAATCTCGAAGTCTAAACTAATGGTCTATGAACGCAGGTACTCCCACCATGGCAACTGGTGGAATTTAAATTAAATTAATAAATCTGAAATACAAAGCTCGTCTCAGAAATAGTAGCCATGAAACTACCATTGATTGTTGTAAAAAAAAACATCTGATTCACTAACTGGAAGGCAGTAGTGTGCCACAGGTACCAGTGCTGGGACCCCAGCTATTCACAATATATATTAATAATTTGGATTAGGGAACAAAGTTGCAGACGATACTAAGTTGGGTTGGAGGGTGAACTGTGATGAGGATGCAGAGATCCTTCAGCATGATCTGGATAAATTGGGTGAGTGGGCAAATCAATGGCAGATGCAGTGTAATTTGGATCAATGTGAGGTTATTCACTTTGGAAGCAAAACCAAGAAGGCAGATTACTACCTGAATGACTGTAAATTGGGAGAGGGGAATGTGCAGCAGGACCTGGGCGTCCTTGTGCACCAATTGCTGAAGGTAAGCATGCAGGTGCAGCAGGCAGTAAAGACGGCAAATGGTATGTTGGCTTTCATTGCAAGAGATTTCGAGTATAGGAGCAGGGATGTGTTGTTGCAATTATACAGGGCCTTGGTGAGGCCACACCTAGAGTATTGAGTGCAGCTTAGGTCTCCTTTCTGTGGCAAGGTGATCTTGTTCTCAAGGAAGTACAGCAAAGATTTACCATGCTGATTCCGGGGATTGTGGGACTGATGTATGAGGAGAGATTGACTAGGTTAGGATAGTTTTCGTTGGAGTTCAGACAAATGAGGGGGAATCTCATAGACCCTTATAAAATTCTAACAGCACTGGACAGGGTAGATGTAGGGACAATGTTCCCGACGGTGGGGGTGTCCAGAACCGGGGTCACAGTCTGAGGATTTGGGGTCGACCATTTAGTACGGAGATGAGGAGACATTTCTTCACCCAAAGAGTGGTGAGCCTGTGGAATTCATTACTATAGGAAGTAGTTGATGTGAAAACATTGAATGTATTCAAGAGGTGGCTGGATATAGCATTTGGGACGAATGGGATCAAAGGTTGTGGGGAGAAAGCAGGATTAGGCCATGATCGTAATGAATGGCGGAGCAGACTTAAAGGGTCAAATGGTCTCCTCCTGCTCCTATCTTCTATGTTTCTCTGTTTCTAATGTCCTTGAGGGAAGGAAATCTGCCGTCCTTACCTGGTCTGTCTTACATGTGACTCTAGAGCCACAGCAATGTGGTTGGCGTTTAACTGCCATCTGGAATACCCTGCAAAGCCACTCATTTCAAGAGAAATTAAAGGTGGGCAATAAATGCTGACCATTTCAGTGATGCCCACATCCCATAAAAGAATAAAAAAAGACACTTTTCCCTTCATAACTTGCTATCCTACATATTTTCTGTCAGCACATTTGCTTACAATACAGTAGACCACTTCATCGAAGTCATTAGTATAGTTAAGACCCCAGCGCTGATCATACGGACACACAAAACAGGAACAGAAGCAGGCCATTCGGCCTCTTGAGCCTACTTCACCATTTGACAAAATTATGGCTGATCTGTTTGTGTTTCAAGTTCTACATTTCCATCTGCCACTGATAACCTTTCATTCCCTTGCCGAACAAGAATCTATCTACCTCTGTCTTAAAAATATTAAATGATCCCCTCCCCTCACCACCTTCTGCGCCAAGGTCAAAATTGGACAGCCCTCTGAGAGAAAATAATTCTCCTCATCTCTGTACTATAAGTGCGAGCCCTAATTTTAAACAGTGCCCCCTAGTCCTTAACCCGCCCACAAGAGGAAACATCCTCTCCACGTCCACCTTATCAAGACCATTCAGTGAGTGAATCACCCTTCACTTTTCTAAACTCCAGTGGAAACAAATCCAGTCTGCCTAATCTTTCCTCATCAGATAATCCACTCATTCCAAATATCAATCTGGTAAATGTCCTGTGGCACATCACTCATTCCAGCTTGCCAATGACCTATTTACCCAGACGCTTTTTCCTGTTCTCACCGCGTTACTATATAACTCCGATACAAATATGCTCATATCTGGTGCAGTAACATTTTACGTGGCACCGCATTGAATACCTTTTGGAAATCCAAATACACTACATTTCCTGTTTCTCCATTATCCACCCTGCATGTTGGCTCCTCATTGAGCTCAAATAATTTTGTCAAACACGTTTTCCCTTTCATCAAACCATGTTGACTGTGCCCGATTGTATTATGTTCTTCTAAATGCCCTGTATCTAATTCTTTGAGAATGGAATTGAACCTATGACAGGTGATAACTGTAATTTTCTGCTTTCTGTCTCCCTCCTTTCTTGAATAACATTATTGTATTGGTGGTTTTTTGATCGGCTGGGACCTTGCTATAATCTAGGGAATTTTGGAAGATGATACATAATGCATCCACTGCCTGTACAGCCACATCTTTTAAGACCCTAGCATGCAGGCATTCGGGGTCCAGGGGACCTGTCAGCGTTTAGTCCCATTAGTTTCCCATACCTTTTTTCTCCAACTTTAGTGATTGTTCAAAGTTTTTTTTCCCTTCCTTTTGCTTCTTGGCTTTCAAGTACTCTTGG
The DNA here is from genome assembly GCF_964213995.1 of Mustelus asterias. Lineage (NCBI taxonomy): Eukaryota > Metazoa > Chordata > Chondrichthyes > Carcharhiniformes > Triakidae > Mustelus > Mustelus asterias. The sequence continues at coordinate 38,631,552 of NC_135805.1, forward strand.
GTCCAAAAGAGAAAATGCTGGAAAATCTCAGCAGGTCTGGCAGCATCTGTAAGGAGAGAAAAGAGCTGATGTTTCGAGTCCAGACGACCCTTTGTCATTTGGACTCGAAACGTCAGCACTTTTCTCTCCTTACAGATGCTGCCAGGCTTACTGAGATTTTCCAGCATTTTCTCTTTTGGTTTCAGATTCCAGCGTCCGCAGTAATTTGCTTTTATCAAGTACTCTTGGGTAGCTTTTTGTGTCTTCAACTGTGAAGACAGTAAAAATATCGTTGTTCAAAGCCTCTGCCATTTCCTTGCTTCCCATTATTAATTCCTAGTCTCACTCTCTAAGGGACCATTGCTTACTTTGCATTCTTACTTTGCATCCCCTTTTTCTTTTTATATATTTGTGTGAGCTTTTACAGTCTGTTATTTATATTTCTTGCTAGTTTCCCCTTGCACGCCAATTTCTTACTCTTCATCACTTCTTTTATTCATCCTTTGTTGGTTTCTAAAATTCTCCCAATCTTTTTCCTCACCGTTAACCTTCACGGCATTGCACACTTTACTTTTCAACTTGATACCACCCATAACTTCCTTAGTTAGCCATGGGTCATGCATCCTTCCAGGAGAGTCTTTCTTCCTAAAAATATGCAAACAGACAAAATTAGGAGCAGGAGCAGATCATTCCATCCTTGACCCTGTTCCACAAATTGATAAGATTATGGCTGATCTAAATACCGCCTCAACTCTACTTTCCTTCCGATACTCCCTATAACCTTTGACTCCAATATCAATTAGGAATCTATCTACCTCAGTCTTAAAAATATCTGCACAGCTCTCTGGGGAAAGAGTTCCACAGACAAACGACAATCTGAGCGAAAAAAGTATTCTTCTCATCCCCATCTTAAATGGGAGACATTTTATTTTTAATGTGCTTTACGTACTTCTGGTCTCTCCCAGAAAGGAAAACATGCTCCCAGCTTTCAACCTGTCACAGCCACTAAGCAGAGTCATAGAGGTTTACAGCATGGAAACAGGCCCTTCGGCCCAACTTGCCCATGCCACCCAGTTTTTACCATTAAGCTAGTCCCTCTCTACCCATCTTACCCATGTAACTGTCTAAATGCTTTTCAAAAGATAGAATTGTACCTGCCTCTACTACTACCTCTGGCAGCTTGTTCCAGACACTCACCACCCCTTGTGTGAAAGAATTGCCCCTCTGGACACTTTTCCATCTTCCCCCTCCCCCCATGTTAAACCTATGCCCTCTAGTTTTTGACGCCCCTCCCTTCAGGAAAATAAGTTGACCATCTACCTTATATGTGCCCCTCATTATGTTATAGACCTCTATAAGATCACCCCTAAGCCTTGTATGCTCCAGGGAAAAATGTCCCAGTCTATCCAACCTCTCCTTATAACTCAAACCATCAAGTCCCCATAGCATTCTAGTAAATCTTTTCTGCACTCTTTCTAGTTTAATAATATTATTTCTACAATAGGGTGACCAGAACTACACACAGTATTCCAAGTGAGGCCTTACCAATGTTTTGTACAACCTCAACAAGACGTCTCAACTCCTGTATTCAATGTTCTGACTAATGAAACCAAGCATGCCGAATGCCTTCTTCACCACCCTGTCCACCTGTGGCTCCACTTTCAAGGAGCTATAAATTTGTACCCCTAGATCTCTTTGTTCTATAACTCTCCCCAATGCCCTACCATTAACTAAGTCCTGCATTAGTTCGATCTACCAACATGTATCACCTCACATTTATCTAAATTAAACCCCATCTGCCATTCATCAGCCCACTGGCCCAATTGATCAAGATCCCATTGCAATCCTAGATAACGTTCATCACTATCCACTATGCCACTAATCTTGGTGTCATCTGCAAACTTACTATATTGGCGTCATCTGCAAACTTACATGCCTCCTATATTCTCATACAGATCATTAATATATAAATAACAGTGGATCCAGCATCGATTCCAGAGGCACACCACTGATCACAGGTCTCCAGTTTGAAAAACAACCCTCTACAAGCACCTTCTGTCTTCTGTTTTCAAGCCAATTTTCTATCCAATTGGCTACCTCACCCTGTATCCCGTGAGATTTAACCTTATGCAACAACCTACCATGCGGTACCTTGTCAAAGGCCTTGCTAAGGTCATGTAGACAACATCAACTGCACTGCCCTCATCTACCTTCTTGGTTACCTCTTCAAAAAACTCAATCAAGTTCGTGAGACATGATTTTTCACTCACAAAGCCATGCTGGCTGTTCCTAATCAGTCTTTGCCTCTCTAAATGCCCGTAGATCTTGTCTCTAAGAATACCTTCTAACAACTTAACCACGATAGATGTTAAGCTCACTGGTCTATAGTTCCCAGGCTTTTCCCTGCAGCTCTTCTTAAATAGACAACGGCAATGTCATATACTTGGATTTTTAATAGGTCTTGATTAAGGTACTGCACTGTAAGTTCAGGACAAAGACTACTTCTGTCCTTTAACTTGCCAAGAGTGCTTGGGGTGGGTGCACATCCTTTTAAAAGATGGGAGTCTAGGCAACTATTAATTCCCCCTTGACATCTGAAAAACTGCATACAGGCAAGCCAGTTTTCCTGGTGTTGCCTGTTGTCAGGACCCCACTAAAATGCCAATAAAAGGTGTGCCACTATGTCAACTGCCACTCAACTGGCAAGACTTGGTGACTCCCCCCGCCTCACTGCATCATAACAATGAACTCTGCTCCTTTCTCCTCCAAAGACTAAAATACCAGGCGCAAAGAAACCCGGCAAAACTGATTTGGTTTATTATTGTGGCATGTATTGTGATAGAATGAAAAGTATTGTTTCTTGTGCGCTATACAGACAAAGCATGCCGTTCATAGAGTACATAGGGAAGAAGGAAAGGAGAGGGTGCAGGATGTAGTGTTACAAAAGAAAATATTACACGTAATAAACTTTGCCAAATTAAATATTAAAACAAAAACCACTGGAAAAATACTCAGCGGGCGGAGCTGTATCTGTGGAGGGAACAGATCAGTTTGTGTTTGAGGTGTGGACCCTTCATCTGTTTCCCACAAAAGCAACTGAAATGATGTGTGTCTCCAGCATTTTCTGTTGCTGTTTTCAGATGTGTAGCATCCGCACCACCGAGCATCTGAATGCATATTGATACATTTTTAAAAATTCTTCCTTTGATGCAGTGCCTCGAGCCACAGATCCCAATTCTTTCAATAATTCTCAATTGATTTCTGAGGAGACACCAAGAGCAGAAAGTTCATCGTCTGCCCAACTGCAGCACCTTTGTTTTTATTAGAAGGCGAGCCAAACTTGGAATATTCCTCACCGGGTTAAGAGTGGATATTTTTAATGAGAATTAATTTGCTCTCCTCGGATTTTAAGTTCGATCCGATGTTGCGCTGTTTCTGGAAATAAGAATCTTAAAGCAGAATAAAACAGGATTCTGAAGAACAGTCATGATCTGAAACGTTCAAAGAAGTGGGTGGCACAGTGGCACAGTGGTTAGCATTGCTGCCTCACAGTGCCAGGGATCCAGGTTCGATTCTGGCCTTGGGTCACTGTCTGCGCGGAGTTTGCACTTTCTTCCTGTGTCTGTGTGGGTTTCCTCCGGGTGCTCCGTTTTCCTCCCACAGTCCAAAGATGTGCAGGTTAGGTTGATTGGCCATGCTAAATTGACCCCAGCATCAGGGGGATTAGCAGGGTAAATATGTGGGGTTACAGCAATACGTCCTGGGTGGGATGTGGTCAGTACAGACTCAATGGGCCAAATGGCTTCCTTCTGTACTGTAGGGATTCTATTTTATGATTCTATTTTCATCCCTGGCTCAGTCGCATAATCAGGTGATTTCCCAGCTTGGCAAACCCTAACTTTCAAAATACCACCACCCTCTGCCCCCTTGCCCCCCCTCCCCTTGGGGGATTTTTCATTGTGGGAGGTGGGCTGGAACGAGAGTCAGGGCGGGCAACCCTGGGACGAATCCATAGGCTGCTGGGCACACAGGAGGCTGGGAATAAGACCTGCTTTTGTGCCCTTGTACTGCGCTCTAATAAATTAAAAAAACACAAACAACATCTCTCCAGATCTCATCCCTCTCATGTTTCACCCCCTGCCACACACTCCCTATGTCCAATCCATGCTAACCTATACTAATCCATGACCCCCACCCATCCCCATGGCCCCCACATTCTTATGCCAACTTGATTACCTTCAACCCACCCCCATAGCCCCTCAAACCATTATGCTAACCTATTGCCCCACTACCCACTCCATTGCCTCATACCCCACATGCCAACTTAGTGCTAAATTATGCCCCCACCTCCCTTTGCCTCATACCCCCTTCCATGCCAACTCACTTTGTATCCTTGAACAGTTCCTTAATAGGTTTGACACTTCATAGAATCATAGAATCCCTACAGTGCAGAAGGAGGCCATTTGGTCCATCGAGTCTGCACTGACAACTATCCCAGCCAGAGCCTATCCCTGTCACCTCATGTATTTACCCTGCTAGTCCCTTTGACAATCAGGGGCAATTTAACATGGTCAATCAATCTAAGCCCAGACATCTTTGGACTGTGGGAGGAAACCGGAGCACCCGGAGGAAACACACACAGACGCAGGGAGAACATACAAACTCCACACAATCACCCAAGGCCGGAATTGAACCCTGGTTCTTGGTGCTGTGAGACAGCAGTGCTAACCGCTGTGCCACCCTGATATCTTTGATAGATTTGACATGTTTGACATTTCCTTCAATAGCTTTGACAGATTTGACAGCTCCTTAATATTTCCTGTACAGTTCGACTGTTCCTGGATCACTGAACACTTATTTTACAGCTTGACAGCTCAAATGAGATTGTGTGCAAAAAGTGCAAAATCACGTTCACTTTAACAATCCCGGAGGGTGCCTTACCTCTCCCAGGATCGGTGTCCTGGGACTCTATCCAAAGAAGTAGCTTGCCTCTCCAAAGGCTATCCATAAGAATCCACCAAATTCAGACCTTCTCTACTTGTCCGAATCTGTGCACTCCACATTCCACACCCCTGTTCTTCCAAAACCCTGCTTCAGTGGAGGCACTGGAGGTAATTGAAATGGCCAACTGCCTCGGTGAATCCCATATGCGCAAACCCCAAACCAAACCCAGCCCCATACCCACAAAGATGGGGAATACCAGATTTGGGATCTGATCTTAGAAATTTTTGGCCATTTCTGGGATTTTCGCCAAGGCAGAAAGCCTCGCCATCCTGCTGGAAATCTTAGCCTATGTTTCTTTCCCAACCTGCTCTGTTTTTCCAACATGTTCTGTGTCTATTTTAAGCCCAAACAATGTTGTTTCACTTTTGGCATTCAATAATGTCGCTTCACCTTCAATTTATTCCCCTCCATCCCCTGCCGTGATTTTGAAGTGGAGGGTGGGGATTTTCTCCAAGTATCCTGGGCAACATTTATCAGTTAACCGACAACGGTAAAAATGCTTCACTGACCTTCGATCTCATTGCAGTTTGTGGGATCTTGCTGTGCACAGGTTGCCTGCATTGTGTTCCTACAACAGAGGCTGCACTTCGAAGGCTCTGCATTATGCATGAAAAATGCATGTAACTGCAAACCTTTCTTCTTTCTGTCTTCCAAATCTTGTCATGTTCAATGCAGAGCACAATTTGCCATGTAACACATTCTTTTACAGGTTACCACTTTACAGCACAATCTCTTTGTTACAGTAATTGCATGTCAATAATTTAGAAGCATTTTTGCATGCAGGAACTCATGCTAATCGTGCTACAAGAAGATTAGGTATCCTTGGCATTGAATTGGAACAGACAAACCTATCTTTTTAGAGAGTTGGTGTCACTCTAAATGCTTGTTTCAAAAAGGGCAATGACATTCAAATTGCTGTTCCTTAACAGGATCTGCCTTTGAAGCAACAGAATAAAAAGAGGTAAATCTAGGCAGAGGCAATCACTTGATTATTGCCTCAGTGATAGTTGATAATAACCTAAACCTACAGAATGCAGAAGGTAGCAACAAAAAAACAATAGACATAGAAAATATAGAAACATAGAAGAAAGAAGCAGGAGGAGGCCATTTGGCCCTTCGAGCCGGCTCCGCCATTCATTACAATCATGGCTGATCATCCAACTCAGTCGCCTGATCTTGCTTTTTCCCCATGACCTTTGATCCCATTCGCCCCAAATGCTATATCCAGCCGCCTCTTGAATACATTCAATATTTTGGCATCAATTACTTCCTGTGTTAATGAATTCCACAGGCAATGATATAGCCACATTTAGTCAGAAATTAAATTAATGCTGCCATGAAGCTCCAAGAATAGATTCAAAAGAAAAAATAAATTGCACCGTCAAGTTCCAGAACATTTGATCTATTATAATTTCCAACTAAAAATGAGAATTGGTTTTTAAAATGGTCTACTTCCACAGAGTTTCTAAGTTTAAAGATTAAATTCAACATACATTTCCATAGACTCAAATTCCAATTTCTTTTATCTGATATGTTTTGCAGATTCTGTCTTGGTTCTCTTGTGCCGGTGACAAGTTTTGCTTACGTTCATCAATCCACCCAAGTTCAAACAGCAAAGCACATTTAAAGATTTCAAGGCAGAGTCATTCTGTGTGCCCACGATAAAACTCTTTTGTAGCAACTGTGCACACCCCATGTGCACCAATGGCTGAGCAGCAAGAGTTTTCAACTGTCTTGGATGGGTAATAGACTGCCAATGGTAAGGGAAGGCATCTGATCCAACACTTACGGGAATATGAAAATGTAACATCTGAATAACTGTGAAGGCAGCATATGGGAATGACTCATTAATCAGGTTTTAAAGCCAATTTGTGTGTTGCAATTAGTGAAGTTTCTAGGTTTGAGGTTGGCATTGTACACATTCGGAGTAGCTTCCTAATGTGCTTCCATGTTGAGTTTTGGAATGGCTGGCAGATGAACAAGAATTACATCTGTGATGGGAAGTTCTCCCTGGCACTCTAAGCTATAGACAACTTATTAACTGAGTCCTGGTTACACATGATCATGGAAGCCTTTCTTGATCTCTGTGGGCCCTGTAAAAGAGACTTTTAAAAATGAGAACATAGATGCCAATGGACGAGTATTAATTTTGAGCCAGTTATTGGTGGGTGAGGAGCAGTGTGAGCAAAAGAATTCACCTTCTGCTCCAGAGGTTGGGGCATTTCAACTCCCAGGCCTCAAAATGTTTTAAAAAGCCTTTATTAGAACAGTGTCAGGACATTGGCAGGAAATCAATGGAAAATTCTGTGCATCAGAGACCACCAGCTACAGCCATGTAACTAGGAGCAGAAGGATCCCTTGATAAAGAAGTGGGAAGAAGGGGTGATGATAGTGTGTTCATGCAGCAATATTGTTGTGCAAATGGGTGTGAGATTGAAGAGAGCTGGACTGCAAGGAGGCAGACAAAGAAATACAAAGTTTAGCATTTATTGCAAAAGGTCCAGAGTATAAAAGGTGTGAAGTGTTGTTGCAATTGTATAAAGCATGGTGAGACCACACTCAGAGTATTGTGTTCAGTGTTGGTCACCTTCTTTGAGGAAGGATGTGGTGGCACTGGAGGCGATTCAGAAGAGGTTCACTAGATTGATTCCAGGTTTGAAGGGGCTGTCGTATGAGGAACGGTTGAGTAGCTTGGGCTTGTACTCGCTGAGGGGGGATTTGATTGAGGTGTATAAAATGCTCAATGGGATTGATAAAGTAAATGCTAACCAAATGTTCCCCCTTCTAGAACAGTCTAGAACAAGAGGTCATAGTGGATGCAGAATCAATCAATGGATTCAAGCAAAAATTAGATAAATATTTGATCAAAAGCAGGATAAATGGCTTTAGGGAAAAGGCAGGGAAGTGGAGTTGGGATGTGATGGAAATCAGCTATGATCATATAGAATGGCGGAGCAGGCGCAAAGGGCTGAATTGCCTACTCGCGCTCCTAATTCCGATGTTCCTATGCCTCCATGAAAGGAAAGGAGTGGAATGAGCCAGAACTAACTAGGCATCTCCTCATTAATAACAGCTAACATAAACATAAGACCCTGCCAATCACCAGAATCCATGTCAATGGCCACTGAAGCCCAGTTTCAGGCAGCCACTTATTCCTCCCCCCACCACCCCCAACAAATGCAGAGTGGCAGGTTCAGAATCACACGTGTGAAACAAGGCCATCACTCTACCAACACACATATATTTCAGACGAGAGAAAATTATAACAATAGCTTCAACGTACATTTTATTTGAACAATGTGTTGAGTATGTAGGCATCCAGCATAAGTTGACAATCGGTGATACTTAAAGAACTGCCTGTAAAAGTGTTGAACCAGGTGATTTGGATGCAGTTACTTCATATAAGTGGGGTTAGCCCTTCAGGGAAACAATGTAGCTAATGGGGTAAATTTTCCAGTCCTACCTGCGGCAGGAATTGTGGGTGAAAGAGAAAATTTGATGGAATATTTAAAAGTCCGTTGACCTCAGGTGATAATTTCCCGTTTCAGGGCGGGTGTGAATTAATAATCCTGCAAATAGTATTCCCCGCGAGACACCGAGAATTAGTACCTGATACATGAGGCTTCCAAGTCTGCTTACTGCCAAAATGTCCTCGTTGTTTTATTCCAAGTTATTGAATTGCAGTTTTAAGCCTCTTATTCTAATTCCAATTCCCTTCCTGCATCCACTGCTGCACTAAGGCAGACTCACATCTGTTTCCATAGCTAGTAATACCCGGGATAGGTCGCTAGTCTGTTGCCGGTGGGTTATGGCTTAAGGGGAGCCACTAATGATTTGTGTCCACTTGGTTGAGTACCCAGGTGATTGTTCAGATACTTTGTTAATGGTGTAGGACATGGTCACCATTCATTCACCTTCATGGAAATTGTTCTTGGTGTAGCTTTGCAGGCATTTCAATGGTATTGTAAGGTGCAAAGTGAAAACAAGCAGCCATCTTTGTCATGAATCCAACTCACTGGAAGATGGTTATCCAGTTTTTTAAATAAAAGTTCAATTAGGGGTCTCCAGCCACAGCCTGGCCAATTCCTCTGGAAAAAATTAAAGGATAGTCAGCCGTAGGAGTCCAGATGTGTGAGTGGATTGCTGCCACAGCTGTGACAGCAGGGTAGTAAGGATAGGCAACAGCACCTCCTCCATGATCATCCTTAACACCGGTGCCCCACAGGGCTGTGTCCTAAGCCTCTTACTATACTCCTTATATACCGATGACTGTGTGGCCAAGTTCCTCTCCAACTCAATTTTCAAGTATGGCTCCTGCTCTGTCCAAGACCACAAGAAACTACAAAGGGTAATGAACGAAGCCCAGTCCATCATGCAAACCAGTTTCCCACCCGTTGACTCTGTGTACACTTCTCACTGCCTTGGAAAAACAGCCAGTATAATCAAGGACCCCACGCACCCCAGACACTCTCTTCCACCTTCTTTCATCAGGAAAAAGATACAAATTTCTGAGGTCATTGTAATAACTCCACGGAGGCGAAAGTCCCGTCACCAAGTTAATTTATTTACACCATACATCTGTACACAGCCAACTCTCCAGTTGTTTCCTGCTGAATGCAGGCTGGGAGCCTGACACACCTGCCTTAATTAGGGAGCATGAGACTCCCTGACTTAATCATCAATTAAGACTCATCAGATATGTCTTTTAGGTAAGACTCATCAGATAGTTCATACTCTCGCAAGTCAGCCTCATTAGCCTGGCTTAAATCATCATAGTCATGTACTAACCAACTCAAGAACAGCTTCTTCCCATCAGACATTTGAATGGACTACCTCGTATTAAGTTGATCTGTAACACTACATTCTGCACCCTCTCCTTTCCTTCTCTATGAACGGTATGCTTTGTCTGTATCGCACGGAAGAAATAATTATTTTCACTGTAACCCAATAAATGTGGCAATAATAAATCAAATCACTCACTCGCTCACTCACTCATTAACCATCTGCTCACTAAACCACTCATTTACTGAAAGATTTGGGATTTTTAAAATTCTACTGAATACAGCAGCTACAGTTGTAAAAAGTGTCCATCTCGTCTTTTCATCCATCTTCTCCTACACTGAATGGGCTTCTGCTGGAGAAGCTGTGCTCACCCTTTGATGCTTAAGGCTGGATCAGAAGTTCTGGCTGAAAAATCATAATTGGGGCAGGTTGCAGAAATCTTTGTGGGCAGAGACAATGCTTGCAGCATCAAGGTTGACTGGGAGATCTAGGTCAAGAGTTTCAGCAATGACTCTTCAATGGAAAACCCCAGCTTTCTCAGCCTATTCTCCTTAGTATTGACTGGTCTATTGGAGTGAATGAACATACTGAACAACTGATGAGTTATCAGGACAATGGGGTGTTTTTAAATATTAAGTGCCTGATCTCTTTGTTACAATGCCTTTCTGCGCAGATTGAACATATTAGTATCACACTACAAATTCACTGAACTGAAATGTTGAAAGAGCAAGCCAATTGGGCAGCCTGCGTGTATACTATTGCACTCCAAACATTGCTACGCACTGCTGAACATTTGCCACCCGTGTTGTGCGCACTGCTGATCAAAAAACTAAATTTAAAGCTTCTATTTACAGGCCAGTTGAAAACTCGGTCATGATGCTGTTGATTATAGCAGAGCTTGGGATCGGTGGTGGGAGGGTGACGGGACCACCATTGGTGGGGGGGTTCCGTGATCAGTCTGGGCAGCGGGGGAGTTGGCAGGGGCTGTATCTCGGGTCGTGGGCCCCTGCGATTGCTGTGGGGGAGCTGCTTCAGGCAGCCTGCACTAGCAGGGGCCAGACAGCTCTCTCTTTTCCATCAGACCCCTGCTACTGCTAATGCACACATGCAGCATCAGAGGCCTGCACATGCGCATTACCTCCCTCCGCAGGCTTTTGGGTGCATTAAGCCCCATTCATAGGCTTCTGCAGCAAGCAACAGGCTTGCTGATACTTTTGCACGCAGAGTGCGTATGGGGGGGCCTGAAAACAGGCCAAAAAGATGGACCTGAAACTCTCCCAGTTTCAAGTCTGCCCAGCACTGAGAAAAAAAATGGTAATATTTGCAGTTCATCGTCATACCTCATGCTGTTCAGGTTGATTGACCACATTGCAAAAATATTTCTTGAGCAAATAAATATTAATGATATTGTGAAGAGCTGGGGATCCTTTGTAGTGTGATTTCAGTTGGGCTGTTGATGGGGGGAGGGGGGGGTTCTCCCAGTCAACCTATGACTCTATGAGATGTCTAGTGGTTATTAAAGACACCACATAAAATGGGCGGCACGGTAGCACAATTGGGCGGCACGGTAGCACAGTGGTTAGCACTGCTGCTTCACAGCTCCAGGGACCTGGGTTCGATTCCCAGCTTGGGTCACTGTCTGTGTGGAGTTTGCACATTCTCCTCGTATCTGCGTGGGTTTCCTCCGGGTGCTCCGGTTTCCTCCCACAGTCCAAAGATGTGCGGGTTAGGTCGATTGGCCATGCTAAAAATTGTCCTTAGTGTCCTGAGATGCGTAAGTTAGAGGGATTAGTGGGTAAATATGAAGGGATATGGGGGTAGGGCCTGGGTGGGATTGTGGTCGGTGCAGACTCGATGGGCCGAATGGCCTCTTTCTGTGCTGTAGGGTTTCTATGATTTCTATGAAAGACACTTTTTTTTAGAATCTCTTCTATCACTGATGTAGCCCATCCTATTTAATCTCCTGAAGTAATTCTTCTCACTGCCATGTACCAGTGATTACATTATCTCTTCAGCAAGACCGAACTCAACAGCCCAACTCAAATCACACTACAAAGGATCCCCAGCTCTTCACAATATCATTAATATTTATTTGCTCGAGAAATATTTTTGCAATGTGGTCAGTCAACCTGAACAGCATGAGGTATGACGATGAACTGCAAATATTACCCAACATCCACAAAATGATTGAAATGCATTGGCCAGTTTGTTGTATTTTACAGTCCTGGAATAGGCAGGCCCCCTCAACAGGACAGTTTGCTATGACATATTTTAAAGTTCTTGCAGGTATTAAAGACGGACTCTATCGCATACATACAGTGTTTCAAAATTGAATAGGATTGTTGTGGCGCAGAAGGAGGCCATTTGGCCCACACTCTCAGCCCAATTTTCTCAACCCTGTGTCCCTTACAAAGTCTGAAGCTCCAATTTTAATTTAAAATAGTCTTGAGAATGGAAAAAATAAAGTAAAATAAAATTACCCCATAATCTGACAGCACAGACATTTGTTGCATTGTGAGAGAGAGCGAAAGAGAGAGAGAGATTGTGCGAATGCTCTGTCCTCATAATTGGACAAGACATCCCACTTGCAACCCAGCCAAACTAATATTTCAGTGAGCTGCATGTTTTTGTTTTCAGTAACTGTCTAACCCGAAGTTTGGAAATGTTTTAATAAATGTTTTTGTTCCAAATCGGGTGGAAAATATTACACAAAATTGCAATAATTATAGAGACCAAATGTGTCAGCACCTGCAGAGGATAGGCCAAAGGCAAGCCAAGTTTAAAAATAAAGTCAGTAGAAACCAGGGACAAATATAGAACATGTGTGATCTTAACTCAGCACATTTTGAGATGGAGAATTTTGTATCCAATTTTTTTTTTATTCACTCATGGGACATGAGCGTTGCTGTCTGGCCAGCATTTATTGCCCATCCCTAGTTCCCCAAGGCAGTTGAGAGTCAACCACATTGCTGTGGCTTTGGAGTCACATGTAGGCCAGACCAGGTAAGAACAGCAGATTTCCTTCCCTAAAGGATAGTAGTGACCCAGATGGGTTTTCCAACAATCGACAATGGTTTCATGATCATCGATAGATATTTAATTCCAGATATTTCTTACTAAATTCAAATTCCATCATCTGCCATGGCAGGATTCGAACCCAGGTCCCCAGAACATTAGTTGAGTTTCTGGCTGAGTAGTCTAGCAATAATGCCACTGGGCCATCGCCTCCCCAGCATTCACTATTTGGTATTTTGTAAAATGTGCAGCCAATCGGAGAAGAACCACGGTAGGTTGATTTATTTTGGTTCCAAGCTTGATTAATCTCAAGGTTCGGTCACAATTCATCTAATCTCTGCAGATGATGAAGTTTAATGTGGAGATATTGAGGATTCTTAGGGAAGATTAGCAAGACTGAGCAATTGTCCACATACCAGAGCTGGCAGGGAGTCTCATCAAATCAGTGACCCATCGATTCATGGATTTGTAAGACAGATTAAGTAGTCTGTGCTGATCCAAAGAGAGCAATTGCCAAGCACACGACTTAAACCATGTTAGGTAGTGCATGGAAAATACATATGGAATTTAATTACAGCGGACTAAAGTCAGCCATTAAAACCATCTCCATGGGTCCTTCCACAGCATTTGTTTCAAAAAAGCCTGATGTATAAATGTGACTTCGGCCACAACATCAACAGAATACATAACGCAGGTCAAATCCAACCTGTCCAATTGCCGCCCCATCAGTCTACTCACTATCATCAGTTAAGTGATGGAAGGGGTCATCAACAGTGCTGTCAAGCAGCACTTGCTTAGAAATAACCTGCTCACTGATTCTCAGTTTGGGTTTTGCCAGGGTCACTCAGCTCCTGATTGCATTACAACCTTGGTTCATACATGGATAAGGGAGCTGAACTCCAGAGGTAAGAGTGGCAGTCCTTGACATCAGGGCAGCATTTGACCAAGTATGGCGTCAAAGAGGCCTAGCAAAACTAGAGTTGATGGGAATTAAGGGGAAATTTCTTTGCTGGTTGGAGTCATATCTGGCACAAAGGAAGAATGGTTGCGGTGGTAGAAGATCAATCATCTCAGCTCCAGGACATCACTGCAGCAGTTCCTCAGGATAATGTCCTAGGTCCAACCATCTTTAGCTGCTTCACCAATGATCTTCCTTCCATTATAAGGTCAGAAGTGGGGATGTTCACTGATGGCTGGTCAATGTCCAGTACCATTTTTGATACTGAATACTTGATCAGATACTGAAGCAGACCATGTCCAAATGCAGAAAGACCTGGACAATATCCAGGTTTGGGTTGACAAGTGGCAAGTAACATGTGCGCCACACAAGTGCCAGGTAACGCCACTTCCAGCAAGACAAGATCTAACCATAACCCCTTGGCAATCAATGGCATTACCATCGCTGAATCCCCCACTATCAACATCCTCGGGATTACAATTGACCAGAAATGAACTGGGCTATCCATATAAATACTGTGACTACTGGAGCAGGTCAAAGTCTAGGAATCATGAGGTGAGTAGCTCCTGAATCCCCAAAGCCTGTCCACCATCAACAAGACACAAGGCAGGAATGTGCTGGAATATTCTCTACTTGCCTGGATGAGCACAGCCCCAACAACACTCAAGAAGTTTAACACCATCCAGGACAAAGCAACCTGCTTAATTTCTACCCCTCCCACAAACATTCAATCCCTCCAACACCAGCAAACTGTGGCAGCTGTGTGTACCATTTACAAGACGCACTGCAGGAACTTACCAAGGTTCCTTAGGCAGCACCTTGCAAACCCATGACCACTATCAGCTAGAAGGAGAAGGGCAGCAGATACTTGGAAACACCACCACCTGGAGGTTTTCCTCCAAGTCACTCACCATCCTTCACTATCGTTGGGTCCAACCCTGGAATTCCCTCCCTAATAGTACTGTGGGTATATCTACCCCTCAGTGACTGCAGCGGTTCAAGGTTATTCATCCCTTTGGAACTAGTGATATCCACATCTCGTAAATTAATTTTTAAGAAGATTGATGACTCATGGTTTACACAAGGAAATATTGACATCAGCTGTGAGGAGTTGCGCTTAACTAGTGAAGTTTACACGAATGAAGTGAAAATTGTGGGTCTAAATATTGATGTATTTCACATAAGTTTCAGACACATTTGGGAACTGATTGACCACTGGCTGTTGGCTCCATGAAGTAAACAGACTGCTGCTATCTTTACATTAAAGAGTAGGCTTGAATTGGTAATATAAGCAGACAAATATTTAATGTGTTTGCAGAATATTGGTTTGGCCATAAAACTCTTCTGAACAGGTTGTGGCCTTTGTTCAAATCTGAGAGCGATCAATGCCATTTGCTTGTTTGTGAGCATTGCTACAAAACTAACGATACTATCTGGTCTAACCAACCAAGTTAACGGCCGAGATTCTCCCAAAAAAATTCTAAGTTCCCAAAGTGCGGGAAAATGGGAGTAGATCCCGCCATTCTTTTTTAGCGTGATTTCCAGAATGCATCTCCCACACTCTGTGCACTGCAGAATGCCTCAACGTAATTAACTCTGGAAATCTGTGGGCTGGACCTATTCCCGCTCAGGAGGCCGGCAGCATAGAGCTGAGCGGGCCACTGCGTATGCACCAATCTGTCAGCACCGAGATCAGCGCATGCGTGGCGGCCCCCCCATTGCTGGCCTCCAGATCGCTGGCCAGCCCAATCACTGGCCAGTCCCGTAAACCCATTGCTCGAGCAGCGCAGCGGGCTGGGAGAATCACCCCCAACATTCCTGAAGACATTATTGAGATGTAAGAGTGGAATTAGGGTTTTGGTTTATTGAATGTAGTGAAAACAATTACTATCTTAGTACTAAAATAATTGCGGCAAATGTTCACTGAAGATTGTAAGGTAATAACTTTCCTCAGACTTACAGTCATGAGCCAGTAAGTTAACGACCATGAAAAAGGTTTTACTTTGACATTAGAATGTCGGTAAAGTCTCCACTGTAAAACAGGAATGAGGAGAGCGGCTTCTTCCTTAGTCTAAAATACAGCAATAGGGGTGTATCTACACCACATGAACTGCAATGGTTCATGCTGGCCGAGCCAGTGACACCCACATCCTGTGAAAGAATAATTTAAATAAATACCCAGCTGTAATATTTTGATAGGTGTTAAGTTGAGACTTCTACATTTCATTTATTTTCTCTTCCACCCTGAAACATTGGCTTTTGACATACATGGTGTACCCCATCAAAATTTAGATGTGTCTTCATCACACGTCAAGGATTGATCTTTTAGGTGCTCTCCTCAATAGCCTCCCTCACCTCATCAGTGCATCAAATCTCTGTAGGCCTGAGTTTTCTCCTACAAAAAGCTCATGCATCCCATTCATTCCTCAACAAATTGTCCCAGTTCTCTGTGTCACAATCAATTGAGTTTGTCTTCAAAACCCTCTCTATGACCTACTTGCACCCATTCTCAAGCCCACAGTTCCACAGTCCAAAGATGTGCAGGTTAGGTGGATGTGCCATGGTAAATTGGCCCTTGGTTTCCCAAGATGTGTAGGTTAGACAGATTAGTCATGGCAAGTGGGTTACAGGAATAGGGCAGGGTTCCTCCAATCTGTAGGAACTAGTCCAGAGTCCAAAGAATTTTGGAAAATGACCACCAGTGGATCAACTATTTCCAGGGCCACTTCCTAGGTACGCTGGAATGAAGGTTATCAGGCCCTGGAAATTTATCCACCTTCAATCCCATCAATTTCCTCAAAACCATTTCCCTACTAATAGTGTTAGGAGAATTAGCAGGGTGGATACGTGGGGTTAGGGGGGTGGAATTAGGAGGGTGAATATGTGGTATTATGGGAATAGGGCCTGAGTGGGATTGTTGTCAGTGCAGGCTCAATGCGCTGGATGGCCTCCTTCTGTGCTGTAGGGATTCTATGATTCTATGAATGTGGTGTGTCACCTTCGCATACCTCTGAGGCATAAAACACAACAAGAACCCTGCTTGATCCACTGTGGTAGTTGTTGCAAACAAAAGAATTATTGTCAGGACAAAGAACTGGATGTAAAAGAGATTAAACAATAGTGGGGAATTACATAAAAATTGTATGTAGTTAGAACAAAGGTGGTTCGAATCCTAGCAAAAACAGCAATTAGCAGCTGAGAAAGATCAACACTGTTCAAAAACCGCAGCTTGTCAAAAACCTTTCATGCGACTGTTACGTGGTGAAGTACTGGAGGAAAGAGCTCGCGAGCCTCTCAGCATGTACAAAATCAGGAGCTGTGCTACGAAACACCTTAGGGTCATTGTCAGGGAACCAATTATAATAAATTAACATAATTCTGTCGCTGCTGATGAAGGCAGTGGACACTTAAAGCTGCCAAAGCTTTCCTTTTAATAAAGTCAGGTGCTGAGCAACATGTTCATTGAAGCCGACTTGTCCGAATTCCTGGACTCGGGATCTGCTTTCTGACTCGGGTGTTGCATTACGTTTCCCATAGATCACATTTCTGCATAAATTAGACATCATTTGAACAGAGGAAATATTTTTATAGAGAGCATGCCTGATATAATGGTATGGGATACTCTGAAGCAGGCACAGTTTTATCTATGTGTACTTGTCAGCTTCTGTGTTTGGTGGAAATCCTTATTTTGATCAGTGTGCAAAATTGTCAATGTTTGATATGTCAGAGAGGACCTTAGGAGTAGAAATTGGTTATTTATCTCTTCACACCTGGTACACCATTCAATCAGCTCGTGGCTACAATGTTCCCGAAATTAATTTTGACCATTGAGCAAAATTGTAACTGTACCAGTTACAGAAACTCTTTGGGTACAAGAGCAGATCAGAGGCTGGGAATTTCGTGGCGAGTAACTCACCTCCTGGTTCCCTAAAGCCTGTTAACTATCTATCTACAAGGCACAAGTCTTGGTGGTGGAATACTCCCCACTTGCCTAAGTTAGTGCAGCTCTAACTATAATCAAGAAGCTCAGCGCACAGCAGCCCATTTGATCAGCACCCCATTCACCACCTTAAACATTCCACACGCCACAACATCAGACCACAATGGCCTGCCATATGTATCATACACAAGATGCACGACAGCAACTTGCCACGGTTATTTTGACAGCACCTTTCCAAATGGTGAACTCTGCCATCTCAAAGGACAAAGGCTGCTGATGCATGGGAACATCATCACTTGGGAGTTACCTTCAAGCCACACATCAACTGAGTTGGAACTATATCATCATTCCCTCATTGTTGTAAGGTCAATTTCCAGGAACTCCTTTCTTACTAACCCTGTGGCGCTAACCACAATAATTGCATGAACTGCAGCAATTTAAGAAGGTGGCACACTACCACCTTCCTAAGGGCAATTAGGGATGGGCAATAAATGCTGGCCTTGTCAGCAATGCCCACATTCCATGATCTTGCTGCAGGCAGGCACAGATTGCTTCATTATCTGAGTAAGTGCAAAATGGAATTGAACATAGTGCAATTATCAGCAAACATCCCCACTTCTGAAGTTATGATAGAGAAATGGTCAATGACGAAGCAATGGAAGATGGCTGGGCCAAGGAGCCCTAAGGAGCTCCTGTAGCAATGTCCTGGGGCATACAACCATCTTCCTTTAAGCTAGGTATGCCCACTAGTCAGTGAAGAGTTTTCACCCTAGGTCTCCTTGATGTCACACTTGATGTTAAGGACAGGCACTTATATATCATCTCTGGAAGAGATGATATTCACGTATATTCACATCCGGAAGAGGATAGGCTTATTAGCAATAGGCAGCATGATTTTGTGAAGGGAAGGTTTGTGAGACACCCCTTTTGTGGAGGTCATGTCTCACAAACTTGATTGAGTTCTTTGAGGAAGTGACATAAAAAATTGACCAGCGCAGGGCAGTGGATATTGTATACATGGACTTTAGTAAAGCCTTCGATAAGGTTCCTAATGGCAGGCTGATACAGAAGATGAAGTCATACGGGATCCAAGGAGAGCTGGTAAGATGGATACAAAACTGGCTTGAATATTGAACTTTAACAACACCAGGTTAAAGTCCAAACTGGTTTATTTGGTAGCAAAAGCCACAAGCTTTCAGAGCCTTAAGCTCCTTCTTCAGGTGAGTGGGAATTCTGTTCAGAAACAGGGCATATAAAGACACAAACTCAATTTGCAGAATAATGGTTGGAATGTGAATACTTACAGCTAATCAAGTCTTAAAGGTACAAACAATGTGAGTGGAGAGAGCATTAAGACAGGTTAAAGAGATGTGTATTGTCTCCAGACAGGACAGCCAGTGAGATTCTGCAAGTCCAGGCAAGCTGTGGGGATTACAGATAGTGGGACATGAACCCAATATCCCGGTTGAGGCCGTCCTCATGTGTGCGGAACATGGCTATCAGTTTCTGCTCAGCGACTCTGCGCCGTCGTGTATCGTGAAGGCTGCCTTGGAGAACGCTTACCCGAATATCAGAGGCCGAATGCCCGTGACCGCTGAAGTGCTCCCCAACAGCAGCAGATACGACCCTATCCACCTGTGACGTCACATACCTTTTGCTCCTAACATACCTATAGAAGCTCTTTGGATTTCCCTTCACTCTGTCTGCCAAAGCAACCTCATGTCTTCTTTTAGCCCTCCTGATTTCCCTCTTAAGTAGCTTCTTGCACTTTTTATACTCCTCGAGCATCTGATCTGTTCCTTGCTGCCTGTACATTTCATACAACTCTCTCTTCCTCTTAATCAGTGTTACAATCTCCCTCGAGCACCAAGGTTCCTTATTCCTATTTACTTTGCCTTTAATCCTGACAGGAACATACAAACACTGCACTCTCAAAATTTCTCCTTTGAAGGCCTCCCACTTTCCATTTACATCCTGACCAGAGAACAGCCTCTGCCAATCCACACTTCCCAGATCCCTTCTCATTTCATCAAATTTGGCCTTTTTCCAGTTCAGAACTTCAACCCGAGGACCAGATCTATCCTTATCCATGATCAGGTTGAAACTAATGGCATTATGATCACTGGATCCAAAGTGTTCCCTCACACTCACATCCATCACCTGCCCTAACTCATTTCCCAATAGGAGATCCAATATCGCATCCTCTCTAGTTGGCACCTCTATATACTGATGTAGAAAATTCTCCTGAACACATTTTACAAACTCTACCCTGTCTAAACCTTTAACAGTATGCGAGTCCCAATCTATGTGTGGAAAATTAAAATCCCCTACTATCACAACTTTGTGTTTCTTGCAGTTGTCAGCTATCTCTCTGCTGATTTGCTCCTCCAATTCTCACTGACTATTGGGTGGTCTATAATACAACCCCATTAATGTGGTCATACCTTTCCTGTTTCTCAGCTCTACCCATAGGGCCTCTGTGGACAAGCTCCCTAATCTATCCTGCCTGAGTACCACTGTAACATTTTCCCTGACCAAGAATGCCATCTCTACTTAGTTAATTAATTTGACCCCAGGCTGATTCCTGGGATGGCAGGTCTGTCATGTGAGGAGAGATCTGTCAGTTTGGATTATATTCACTGGAGTTTAGAAGAGTGAGAGGGGCTCTCACAGAAACTTATGGAAACTAGACTGAATTTAAAGAAGAAAAAGAGGAAAACGTACCAACACTTACCAATAGTTGCTACTCAGCTCCCAATTTCTGATAGCCTCACTCTGGCTGTGGTCTCACTCCGGTTGAGGTCTCTCTCACTGGTCGTGTGCAAGTGACATCATACCAGTGCCAGATTTAGGCATAAGGTAAACAAGCGACAGCTTAGAGCCTCACAATCCGCAGGGGCCTCACAAAATTTCAGAAGGTTTACAATGAAGAGAACATTTAAGAGCAGATACCAGAAAAGAAAAAGAAATCACCAGCTTGAAGAGCAACTCAAAAAATTACCAACATTACCAAAATCTATGAGAGAGATCAAGCCAGCCAAATGATAAATATGTAATCAGTAAATGCATTCATTTGAAAATAATTCGTATTTTTCACTTTAAATACCTTGCTATTAAATAATTAAAAGGCATAATTATGTTTTCAATTTTTTTGTGGCGACCCAAGGTCCTGTTTTGGTACGCACCTTTGTGAGACCTTTTGGTGTAACTTTTTAACATGGGGCCTCCAAGCTTTATATAGCTTAGGGCCTCACCAAGTCTAAATCCGGCACTGCTACATACAGTAATGTAGGTTCCACTAGCTTACTAACAATTAACTTCCCTGCTTTCTTATACTTTATCCTTGAAAGGAGAATTACATAAGTCATCTTCCAGTTCTCAGACACAGTTTCCATAGGAATCAGATAAACTATAGTTCGAGCACCTATTCTCTCTTCCATCACTTCCCATAATTGTGAAACATCAGGTCCTTTGATTTCCTAATTTGTTCTTCATAAACTTGTCAACGTTACTTTCCTCCAAATAATACGCTTCACTAACTGATCTGCATCCAACCACAATGATTCGATGATTCAACACTCCCCCCGACAGATTTTCATATGTTTCTTCATGGCTTCTCCTGACCTTGATCATCCTTTAATTATTAATTATAGAAAATCTTATTATAATTGATAGCAGGAGAGAGTCTCAAAGAAATCACTCAACACTCAGGGTTGGTCCTCGCATCAAACGGTTTATTTCGCCGTCGGGGAGATGGCCTCTGGGTAAAGCCCAGTGCCTCTCTCCGACAAACAAAGGAAAAACATCCATTCTTATACATTTTCCAAACTTCTACACAGCCCATCACAGCTGGACCTTATCCAATAATACTGATTATAGATTACATATATAAGTCACATAACCAATGAAAAAGGCATGAGGTAAGGTGGGCTTGTGCTTGATCAGCTTGTGGTCTCATGGACATGACTCATGGCACCTCATTAATATTATCTTCCTTTCTCCCATCTGGAGTCCTTGAGTTTACAATACTCCTTGCCCAATGGGCCTCCTTATCATTTTCCATGAATGCCCTCCCTAATCTTCTGTGTCTGGCTTCCATCCGAGACCTTGGACCATAGGCTGGTACCAGCTACCAGCATCCGTGTCTCTGCTGTTGTACCCAAGCTTGTGAATAAACCAGCTAATTGTATTCAGGAATGTGGCTCACCCAGCTAGTGTCCATTTTGTGTCATTTTAATATTCTAAACTTCTGTTAACATGGTGGAGCTGATATGCATGCCTTTTGTGATCGCATAGCAATACATTTGTACAGATTAATTATATGATATCTATTCCTACAAATATAGATTGTTATGCAGACACTTAAGAATATAAATTGCTTACAGGCACCGAAAAATATAAATCGTTAAAGAGACACCTCAGACCAACGATGCTATTCCCCCTAAACCTATTCTTTAAATCTCCTTTCAACAATAATCCCTTGTCTTATTGTTAATTATCCAGGATACTTCCTCAGAGCAGTCTAATATTTTGTAGCCGTCTTTAGGTTTGTCCCGATTTGCTTTACTATTATTCATCGTGTAAGCTTCTTGGTTTCTGGTGTTGATCTGATGTCCCTATTCCTCCATGGAACATTCAGCCTCAAACATATTTTCTTTCTTATTGGAATATTTTTGGTTTCTATCTTTTCCATCTCCTAAATAAAAATTCCCAATTGCTGATCTGTGGTTCTGTTCACCAAATACTGATTCCATTTCATCTCGGCAAGATGCCTTTTGATTTTCTGGTATTTGTTTTCTCAATTACCTTTGCTCTTGAGTTTTAATTTTCCTTTCCTCGCACTGAACACTAGATCCCTTAATTAGATCATTTAGTCGCTTTGCTTCATTGAATTGTACCAGACCAAGCAGTGCAGAGTGGTACTTAGAAAAACAAATAAACAGGTTAAACACGACACTAAACAGGATGAAAAGAAATATAAGTACGACAGCCAAGACTGAAAACAGTCCTGATGGTGGGGGAGTCTAGAACTAGGGGTCATAGTTTGAGGATATGGGGTAAATGTTTTAGGACTGAGGTGAGGATAAATTTCTTCACCCAGGGGGTGGTGAATCTGTGGAACTCACTGCCACAGAAAGTAGTTGAAATCTTAACGGATATCTTCACATCCTTAACAGATATCTTCACATCCTTTTTGACCACAGGCAAGGTTCCAGAGGACTGGAGAGTAGCCAATGTTGTTCCTTTGTTTAAGAAAGGGAGCAGGAATAATCCAGAAAATTATAGGCCGGTGAGCCTGACATCGGTGGTGGGAAGCTTTTGGAGAAGATACTGAGGGAAGGGATATTTGCACATTTGGAGGAGAATGTACTAGTTCGTGACAGGCAGCAGGGTTTTGTACAGGGAAGGTCATGTTTCACCAACTTGATTGAGTTTTTTGAAGAGATTACAAAGAAAATTGAAGAGGGAAGGGCTGTGAATGTAGTTTTTATGGGCTTTCGTAAAGTATTTGACAAGATCCCACATGGCAGACTGGTATAAAAACTAAAATCACATGGGATTCGGGGTGGTCAGATTAGATGGTTACAAAACTGGTTTGGTTATAGAACACAGTAAGAAGTCTCACAACGCCAGGTTAAATTCCAACAGGTTTTTTTTGGTAGCACTAGCTTTCGGAGTGCTGCTCCTTCATCAGATAATTGGGAGTTCAGTTCACAAACAGGGCATATAAAGACACAAACTCAATTTACAAAATAATGGTTGGAATGCGAGTCTTTCCAGGTAATCAAGTCTTAAAGGTACAGACAATGTGAGTGGAGAGAGGGTTAAGCACAGGTTAAAGATGTGTATTGTCTCCAGCCAGGACAGTTAGTAAGATTTTGCAAGCCCAGGTAAGTCATGGGGGTTACAGATAGTGTGACATGAACCCAAGGTCCTGGTTGAGGCCGTCCTCATGTGCGCGGAACTTGGCTATCAGTCTCTGCTCAGCGACTCTGCATTGTCGTGTGTCGTGAAGGCCGCCTTGGAGAACGCTTACCCGAAGATCAGAGCTGAATGCCCATGACCGCTGAAGTGTTCCCCAACAGGAAGAGAACACTCTTGCCTGGTGATTGTCGAGTGGTGTTCATTCATCCATTGTCATAGCATCTGCATGGTCTCCCCAATGTACCATGCCTCAGGACATCCTTTCCTGCAGCGTAACAGGTAGACAACGTTGGCCGAGTTGCAAGTGTATGTACCGTGTACCTGGATGGTGTTCTCACGCAAGATTATAGCATCCGTGTTGATGATCCAGCATGTCTTGCAGAGGTTGCTGTGGCAGGATTGTGTGGTGTCGTGGTCACTGTTCTCCTGAAGGCTGGGTAGTTTGCTGCGGACAATGGTCTGTTTGAGATTGTGCGGTTGTTTGAAGGCAAGAAGTGGGGGTGTGGGGATGGCCTTGGCGAGATGTTCGTCTTCATCAATGCAAAATCTCACTAACTGTCCTGGCTGGAGACAATACACATCTCTTTAACCTGTGCTTAACCCTCTCTCCACTCACATTGTCTGTACCTTTAAGACTTGATTACCTGTAAAGACTTGCATTCCAAACATTATTTTGTAAATTGAGTTTGTGTCTTTATATGCCTGTTTGTGATCAGAATTCCCACTTACAAAGAACAAACAAAGAACAAAGAACAGTACAGCACAGGAAACAGGCCCTTCGGCCCTCCAAGCCTGTGCCGCTCCTTGGTCCAACTAGACCAATCGTTTGTATCCCTCCATTCCCAGGCTGCTCATGTGACTATCCAGGTAAGTCTTAAACGATGTCAGCATGCCTGCCTCCACCACCCTACTTGGCAGCGCATTCCAGGCCCCCACCACCCTCTGTGTAAAAAGCGTCCCTCTGATATCTGAGTTATACTTCGCCCCTCTCACCTTGAGCCCGTGACCTCTCATGATCGTCACCTCCGACCTGGGAAAAAGCTTCCCACTGTTCACCCTATCTATACCCTTCATAATCTTGTACACCTCTATTAGATCTCCCCTCATTCTCCGTCTTTCCAAGGAGAACAACCCCAGTCTACCCAATCTCTCCTCATAGCTAAGACCCTCCATACCAGGCAACATCCTGGTAAACCTTCTCTGCACTCTCTCTAACGCCTCCACGTCCTTCTGGTAGTGCGGCGACCAGAACTGGACGCAGTACTCCAAATGTGGCCTAACCAGCGTTCTATACAGCTGCATCATCAGACTCCAGCTTTTATACTCTATACCCCGTCCTATAAAGGCAAGCATACCATATGCCTTCTTCTCCTTACATGATGAAGGAGCAGCGTTCCGAAAGCTAGTGGCTTGTGGTACCAAATAAACCTGTTGGACTTTAACCTGGTGTTGCGAGACTTCTTACTGTGTTTACCCCAGTCCAACATTGGCATCTCCACATCTTAGTTATAGAAGACAGAGAGTAGTGGTGGAAGGGTGTTTTCAGAATGGAGATCTATAACTTGTGGTGTTCCACAGGGATCAGTGCTGGGACCTCTATTGTTTGTAGTATATATAAAAGATCTGGAGGAAAATGTGGGCGGTCTGATTAGTAAGTTTGCGGATGACACAAAGATTGGCAGAGTGACTGATAATGCTGAGGATTGTCAGAGGATACATCAGGATATAGATAGAATGGAGACTTGGGCACAGAAATGGCAGATGGAGTTTAATCCAGATAAATGCAAGGTGATGCATTTTGGAGACTCAAATTTAGGCACGAATGACACTGTAAATGGCAGAACACTTCAGAATATTAACATACAGAAGGATCTGGGCATGCAGGTCCATGGTTCCCTTAAACTAGGATTGTTTTCATGGGAACGAAGGTGGTTGAGGGGAGACCTGATGGAGGTCTACAAAATTAGGTGGTATGGTGGCCCAGTGGTTAGCACTGCTACCACACGGCGCCAGGGACCTGGGCTCAATTCCTGGCCTGAGTCACTGTTTGTGTCGAGTTTGCACATTCTCCCCGTGTCTGCGTGGGTCTCCTCTGGGTGCTCTGGTTTCCTCCCACAGTCTGAAAGATGTGCTGGTCAGGTGCATTAGCCATGCTAAATTCTCCCTCAGTGTGCCGGATGTTAATGTAAGCCTACTTGTGACACTAATAAATAAATCAATAAATGAATAGAGTTATGAGAGTCATTGACAGGGTGAATAGTCAGATGCTTTTTGCCAAGGGTGGAAGTTTCAATTACAAGGGGGTACAGGCTCCAGGTGAGAGGGAGGAAAGTTTAAGGAAGATGTGCGGGGTAAGTTTCTCATGCAGAGAGCAATGAGTGCCTCGAATGTGTTGTCAGAGGATGTGGTGGAAACAGGCATATTAATAACATCTGAGAGGCATCTGGGTGGATATATGAATAGTGACAAAATAAAGGGATACGGACTGAGGGCAGAAGATTTTTTTCTTTTAGTTAGGGCATCATGATCAGGCTTGGAGGTCTGAAGGGCTTGTTCCTGTGCTGTGATTTTCTTTTTCTTTGTTCTCTTTGTCCTTTGTTATGTAAATTCAAGAATAAATTAGGTACAGCTCTTGGGGATAATAGGATCAAGGGATATGGGGGAAGGGGGGAATCAGGATATTGAATTTAATGATCAGCCAAGATTAAAATGAATGGCGGCGCAGGCTCAATTGGCCGAATGGTCTACTTCTGCTCCTATTTCCTATGTTTCTATGTATAAACAACTAGGTAGAAGACCCAGTTCATTCAGAGGTTCTGAGGCAGGGAGGTCAGAATTACATGATTAACTCCAGCCAATTAATGTAAACTCAACCAGCAAAATTGCAGGCTTAATGAGGGTAAGTTAATCACATTCCAGTATAAAAAATTAGCGCATCTCTGTTCAACCTGCAAACATGAGTCTAAGATTCCTATTGCTTGTCATTTCAATTCTCCAGGCAGAATTTTCCCATCACGCCTGCCGGGGAATCATAGTGGGCGGGGCCGGACCATGCAAAGGTCCGTTGACCTCGGGGCGTGAATTTTCGGGTCTTGGGGCGAGCGCAGCCGGAAAATCCAGCCCTCCAACTTTCTCCCTCATGGCTCTTGACCTGTTACAGTTTTCCAGTGACACTCAAGGCAAGCACGCAGAACAACACTTCATTTTTCAACTCAGCTCTCTACAAACTTCTGGACTCAACACTGAGCTCAACAATTTTAGATCATAGCCTCTGTCTCCATTTTGTTTTATGCTGCTTCATTTTTATCTCATTTCCTTCTTTGTTCCTTCACTTTGCATTCAGACTGCTGCTAGGCAGCTATTTTCACCTCATCTAGACACAGATTTTGCTTCTTTCCTTTTACCATTATTGCTCACTTTGGCTTTTATACCATGGAACCTTATGCCGTTTAACCTCTCCTGCCCTCCACCCTAACAAAAACCTTCCATTTTGCTCTTTTCCCCACAACCTTGTACATTTTTTCCTTTCAGAAAGCAATCCAATTTCCCTTTGAAACTCTGATGGAAGCCGCCTCCACCAACCTCCCAGGAGGTTTGTTCCAGTCTCCAACCACCCTTTGGATGAAAACATTTTTCTTCACATCACTTCTACTCCTTTTGCTCATTACTTTGAATCGGTGCCCTCTAAATCTTGATGTTCTCTTGAGGGGGAACAGTTTCACTATTTAACCTGTCCATATCCCACAGGATGTTGTATACCTCTATCAAGTCTCCTCTCAGCTTTCTTTTCTCCAAGGAAAACAATCCCAACCTCTCCAATCTATTCTCATAACAACAGTTCTTTATCCCTAGAATCATTCTTGTGAATCTCCTCTTTACTCTCTCCAATGCCTTCGCCATCTTACTCAAATATGTTACCCAGAACTGGACGCAATACTCCAGATGAGGCCTAATTAGTGTCTTATTCAAGTTCTACATGACCTCCTCACTCTTGTACTCAGGGCCCCTTTTAATAAAACTAAAGGTGCTATGTATTTTATTAACCGGTCTCTCAACATACCATGCCAACTTCAGTGACTTATATACATCAAGACCGGGATCTCCCTGTTCCTGCTCATCCTTTCGACTTTCTCCCTTTATTTTCTACTTTCTCTCCATATTCCTTCTGACAAAATGAACAACCTCACACTTCTCTGCATGGAACTTCATCTGCTACTTATCTGCTCAATCCACCAACATGGCCGTGTCCTTTTGAAGTTGTTAGGAAAACAAAGGTAGTTTTAAAAGATTTATATTTATATTACAAAATACTAGAAATATGGCATGGTTTTATTTGGATTTAATTTAATGCTGCTGTGTAAGGAAGGATAAACTTTTAGTTAGGTTTATTTTGGAAAAAAGCTGTTTGTATGTGTGGGGGTTGGCTCAGTTTGAATTGGTTTCTATTGTGCTTGGAGAGGGTTACAGCCTGAAAAGTAGATAAGTTGGCAGAAGCATGAGATTGTTAAGGCAGAGAAGCTTCTTTGTATTTAGTTTTAGCTGAATTTGTTTGCAGTTGGAGGTAAGACACTGAGGAGTGAACATTTCTTTACTCTGCCAGAATAAAAACTGGACAGGAGAAGAGGACTGCAAAAGGCAGACTTCCCAAAGAACCAGATAATGTCCAGATAACCAGGGAATTGAGAGAGAAAAAATATCTGAGGAAGACTGAGGTTAAGAGAACTGAGCCCAGGAAACTGAACAAGGTATTGTTTCGGGGAATTCAAGGGAAAAGCAGACAAAGTATTCTCAGTTAAACAGAAATTTGCAGTCATCAGATTTAAAGTGGAAAAACAGACTTCAGAAGTAAATCAAAAGTTTGGTGCCATCTTAATAGAATCTGGGGATCCATAGTTCAAACAATTTTGAACAATTGGTGCAACAGTCTCGGCAATTAAATCCTGAAGGTGGGGTTATAAAAGCTTGTTGCTGGCTTCTTGTTAAAAGTGAAATGGAAGATTTGTTTAAAAGAGTAGTTTGGAAATCCTGGACTGGATTCATGAGCAAACCCCTGATGGGAAGCATTGTTGTGAAAGAAGATTTTCAAGTATTTATTTTTGAAACTCTCATGTGACAATCAACTGGGGGCGGGGGGGGGGGGGGTGGGGCGGTGGTGGCAGGGAGGGGGGGAGCATTGAAGAGAAATCCACAGAGAGTCACTTGGATTCAGAGTGGAATGTGATTTACCCCAACCAGTCTGTGTGTTTGTAATTTATGTTAACTTTAAAACCTGTGTACGTTTGTGAGGCTAAACGGGGAGTAAAAGGGTATTGCATCATAATTAACCTTTTCATGTTTAATAAAAGTTTTTGTCTTGTTAAAATCTATGAGCAGTCCCGTGACTCTGCTCCTCCATGGTTTGTGAAAATAAAGTACAAGTTAGGATCTTTAGAGCCAGTGTTTTCGTTCGGGAAGTTTGCATCGTCTACTCTCAGAAAAGTCATAGCAATTATCAAAGCCAGTTTGCAGTCTCCCACTTTTAAATCTCACACTAGAATCTTGACTTAAGCATTCCCCTCACACTTGTTGCCTTGAAATTCACCAATTCCAAGCAACCAAGGAATTTTTCTTTTAACTCTCATAAAGAGCCCCCAGCTTTGTTATGGCACAGCAAATGGTAAGTATCAGGCTGTCCAAATCACAAAGGGAAGCTTGAATCAGCTGCCAAATGATTTTGCAATTTGTGTATTATGAGGATTTTTATGAAGTCAAGATAGTCAACTCTCAGACCAATTTTATTTTAAAATTAAACATTTATTAGAAGAAAGAACAAAGAAAATAACATTTAATAAAATGCAATAACACATTTACACAGTTAATAGTACTTTTCAAACATTTCCTAAAAATGTTGGTTTAAATGAGCTCAGAGTTAAACCACCCTTTTGATGGCAACAGTCCTCATAGATTCTCTAATCTATAAGATTCTAGTAACATTATTACACAATGCACTGCTCCTCTCAGGGTTCTCTCTGAGGGGTGCAGCAAACTGTTGTTCACAGGTCTAGCTTCAACACACACACACATAGGTTTCTTTGAGATCTCACAGTTACCACTTCCACCAACTTAGTCTTCAACGTTTCCATGAACCTATTTCTTCCCCTTTGATTTTACACTTTAGATGCTCATTTTTCCAAAATTGATCAATCCTTTTTTTTTACTTTGTGGCCACTATATTTTAAAAGTAAACTTTCACTATTTTGCCTCATATATTTACAATCTTCCAATTGTATATGTTTCTTCTGACATACAACAGCTAACTTTATGTCAGTTCTTTTACTTGTCTTATGTAAATACCTTTTCAAGCTCCCTTGGCTCCATGTTCATTGCCATATCAAACCACTTGCTTTCATCTCCCTGAATGCTGTATGAGCTTTGTAGTCTATGGGTGGGATTTCCCACCTCCCCGTGGCATGTTTTGTGGAGGTGGCCCACCATTGGCTGTCAGCAGGATCTTCTTATCCTGCCACTGTCAACAGGGTTTCTTGTTTTATGCTCCCCACCATCCCTGGAAACCCACAACGGGTGTTTGCCGTCAGTGGGATGAAATATCCCACTGGTGAGAACAGTCAGAGAATTCCGGGCTCTCAGTCTCCAAGTCAATTAAACCAGTCACAACCCCAGAAGTTGTAGCATTGGAAAGAAATATTAAGACTCGTTTTCCTCACACTTCTGATGGTTTTTTGATGCAAGTTGTCCATGATGGTATCCTATTGCATCTTAGGCTGCAATAACCTTTGTTATGAAGATTTTAAAATCTTAGCTATGAATGAAACATGAGGTAGCAAAATATTAACATGACAAGTAATCGAATGAACTTGAGTAGCATTCTTTTTAAAATAAGTTGGAAGTGTTGACACAAATATTTGTGTTGACGTTTTAAGAAGATGAACATATTAATTGGACATTTAAAAAAGATACCCACTGGAAGTGAAGCATAAATAAAAGGAAAATGAAGAAAAATTATTTGATACAGTTAAAATTAAGATGAAGGACTTGCTCGGGAGAGGCCAAAGGTTTATAAAGAAGGCGCAAAAACAGAAAATGCTGGAAAGTCTCAGCACGTCTGACAGCATCTGTGGAGAGAGAATGGAGCCAACGTTCCAGGACAGGATGACCCCTCGTCAGAGCTTTAGAACATAGGATCCCCACAGTGCAGAAGGAGGCCATTCAGCCCATCGAGCCTGCACCGACCCCAATCCCACCCAAGCCCTATTACTGTAACCCTACATATTTACCCTGCTAATCCCCTGACACTAAGGGCAATTTGCTGTGGCCAATCACCCTAACATCTTTGGACTGTGGGAGGAAATCGGAGCACCCGGAGGAAACTGACGTAGACACGGGGAGAACATGCAGACTCCACACAGACAGCGACCCAAGGCCGGAATTGAACCCAGCTCCCTAGCACTGTGAGGCAGCAGTGCTAACCACTGTGCCACCATGCCACCCCGTGCTTTATCTGAGCTCTGACAAAGGATCATACTGACTCAAAACGCTGGCTCTACTCTCTCCTTGCAGATGCTGTCAGACCTGTTGAGATATTCCAGCATTTTCTGTGTCTGTTTCAGATTCCAGCATCTGCACTATTTTGCCGTTATAAAGGAGGGTTTGGGAGCGCTAATGTGGGAAGTGATCCATGTGGAATATCTGAGCTGCTGGGGGGCAGGCAAAGGGAAATAAAGTAAAAGTCAAGGGGGCACACAAAATGGAATTGTGTAAAGAAAAGCAAGCAAAGATAAAAAGAGAGCAGAGAAACCTGGAGGCCTAATATTGGGATAAGGTGAGGTGAACTGTTGATGCATTCTTTTGAGGCTATAAATAATATATATATAAAATGAAATAATAATTATACAATAAAACATTTAAATCTTCCTGTATGCATTATGCAAACAGGGGGATTGTGAGGTTAGCTTTGTATCGAGCTGTGAAGGGCCCAAAAGTTACATAATGATGCTTGAACTCCAGGGAGCTTGAGCTTCTGAAGCTTTATGCAGTCGGTAGAAGTGACTGGAACCTCTGACAGCTAATAATGAAAAATCCTATAGAGAATGCACCCAGAGGCGTGACAGGGAAAGTGATGCTCAATAAAGGAGTGCGCACGGCACTTATCCATTTTAGCATGTTTTATAGATTATGGAATAAGCTGTTAACTTCTGCCAATCATTGCCTGCCTGTCAGCCTGGTAAGCCAAGTTTGGATGCAGTTTGTAAGTGTGATTGCATTTGCTAAGTTTTTGGCAATTAAATATTTTACAGGGCGCAAATCACCAGTCTTCGTAATCGGAAAACTGTCTCAGCGCCAGTGTATAAGTATAGCTGCAAGAGATAAAATGAACTCCAATGTGATGCATGAGGACGAAACATGCGTTTGTAATGTGACTTGATTTGCACTCAATTTGATGCAAAGGAATGTGATCAGATGCAAAGTGACATTCTGGGTTGATGAGATGGAAATTACGAATGTGATATTCATACTGATGGTGTCTACGTTAGATGGATTATCCATGGTACATGCACGGGTTTAGGGGACGGGGGTGTGGCGGGGGAGGGGGGGGAGGCTGCAGGGCAGGCATGGGCAAGATGCAGTTGATGCAGACTAGATGGGCTGAATGGCCTTCTTCTGCACTGTAGAGACTCTGTGGTTAGGAACATAGAAATAAATTAGAAACAGGAGTAGGCCATTCGGCCCTTCAGGCCTGCTCCACCATTCGTTATGATCATGGGTGATCATCAAATTCAATATCCTGATCCCCCCTTTCCCCTCCATATCCCTTGATCCCTTTAGCCCCAAGAGCTGTATCTATTTTCTTCTTGAAATTACGCAACATTTTGTCCTCAGCTACATTCTGTGGTAGTGAATTCCACACATTCACCACCCTCTGGGTGAAGAAATTTCTCCTCACCTCAGTTCTAAAATGTCCCCTTATCCTCAAATTATGACCCCTAGTTCTGGACTCCCCCACCATTGGGAACATTCTTTCTGAATCTACCCTGTCTAACCCAGTTAGAATTTTATAAGTTTCGATGAGATCCCCTCTCACTCTTGAGTGTTATTCCTGGGGAGATAGAAAAGTATGAACTATGAGGGAATGTGATAAAATATCAAATAAATAGTTGAAATGTAAGATGTGTTAAAAAGTTCTGCCTTTTGATCAGCATGACAGGAACATTGGAACAAGAGACGATCACTCAGTCCCTCGAGGCTGTTCTGCCACTCAATAAGATGTTGGCTCATTTGCCACCTAACTCCATAGATCTTTGCCCCATATCCTATCACACTCTTGGTTATCAAACATTAATCAATCTGACTTTTAATTTTAACAATTGATCGAGCATCAAATCCAATTAACACAAGAGGGTTCCAAATTTCTTTTACTCTTTGCATGTGGAAATGCTTCCAAGCTTGACGTTTGAAAAGTCTGGCACTAGTCTTTTTTTGGTTATGTTCCCAATTCCCCAATCATCAGCAATAGTTTCTCTCTACTCTATCCATTCCCCTTGAGATCTTGAAAGCTTCAATAAAAACATACCTCAACCTTCTATATTCATAGAAACATAGAAACCCTATAGTGCAGAAGGAAGCCATTCGGCCCATCGAGTCTGCACCGACAACAATCCCACCTAGGCCCTATCCCTGTACACATTCTCCTCACCAATTCCTCTTACCTACGCATCCCGGGACACTAAGGGGCAATTTAGCATTGCAAATGCACCTAACCCACACATCTTTGGACTGTGGAAGAAAACCAGAACACCTGGAAGAAACCCACGCAGACACGGGGAGAATGTGCAAACTCCACACAGGCAGTGACCCAAGCCGGGAATCGAACCTGATCCCTGGAGCTGTGAGGCAGCAGTGCTAACCACTGTGCTACCATGTCGCCCATGGAATGCAACATTGGTTTGTGTAATCTCTCCTCATGACCTAACACTTGGAATGCAGGCATTATTCTGGTAAAGCTACACTGCTTTCCTTCAAAGGCCAACATATGTGCCTGGAACCCATTGCTGGGGGAGGTAGTGGAAGCGGATACGGTAGTAACTTTAAAGGGGCGTCTTGACAAGTACATGAATAGGATGGGAATAGAGGGATATGATTCCCGGAAGGGTAGGGGGTTTTAGTTAAGTCGGGCAGCATGGTCAGTGTATGCTTGGAGGGCCGAAGGGCCTGTTCCTATGCTGTAATTTTCTTTGTTCTTTGTTCTTATATCCTTCCTAGGGCACGGTGTCCAAAGCAGCTCACACTACTCCAGGTGTGGTCTAACCGAGACTTTGGAAACTGAAACATTTCCTTATGGAAGTGATGATTTTGCATTGCCAGGTGTGACATTATATGCTGGAAGTCATTTATGCAATGTCAGTCCCACATGATGTGTCACCTCCCGAGTGTCAAGGTGAAAAACACTGAGAGATGCAGAGCATTTTGAGGGGTGAGGGGAACAGCCAGATGACCTGGTCTATGTGGGTACCAATGGCACATGAAGGAAAAGGTTTGAGGTTCTGCAGCCACAGATTTCAGGAGCTCAAGAGGAAATGAAAGACCCTGACCTTAAAAAGAGTAACCTCCGCATTATTGCCAGTACCATGTGTCAGTGAATAAATGAATGTGATAAAAAACCATGGCTGGAGAATGAGTGCAGGAGGGAGGATTTCAGATTCCTGGAGCACTGGGACCAGTTCTGAAGCAGGGAGCATGTGTTCAGCATTGCTCCCCAATGGTGCTTGGACCAATGTCCTCATGGGCAGTTTAACCAATGCTTTAGGAGAGGCTTTAAACTAATTTGTCAGAGTTATGACCACAGCTAATGTTATCCCTGAGCAAACCAATCCCCAAAGTGAAAACTGTCTTGCTGATTAGAAAACTTTTTTTTATTGTGAAAACAAGAGAAAGAGCTACTGACCTCAAAAGCCTAGAATTCCAGTAACACCTTTCGAATTTTAATTATTAAAATATTTATTTAAAAAATAATTAAGCACACAAGACAGAAGTTACACAGTTAAAACAGTCTTGCAGAATAATCCCCAAAAAACATGCGTGGTCAAAAGTGCACAATTAGCTATCTTTTTGACAACAACCCCTTGCAGATTTTAACCATAAAAACCCGTTAAATATTACCCAAGTCAAGGAACTGTAGTCACTTTAATAAAGGTACATTTCACAAATTGTCAAACAGTTCTGATGTGGAACTCCAAAAGAAAGTGCAGAAACAAACTGTTTCCTAAAACAAGTACTCTCCTGGCTTAACATGGAGTGGCTTCCTCCAATTTGAAACCTTCACAGCTTCAAGTAAGTAGTCTCACAACACTAGGTTAAAGTCCAACATGTTTATTTGGTAGCACGTGCTTTCGGAGCACTGCTCCTTCATCAGGTGAGTGGGCATTCATCTGATGAAGGAGCAGCGCTCTGAAAGCTTGTATATCAAATAAACCTGTTGGACTTTAACCTGGTGTTGTGAGACTTCTTACTGTGCCCACCCCAGACCAACGCCGGCAACTCCACATCATGGCTTCACAGCTTCTAGGCATCCCACACAAAGGAGCTGGTCTTTATTACATTCCGCTCCCCCCTTCCCCCACGGCAACTCGACTTAGTTAAATATCCTTTTCCCATTTCATCTCAAATCTTATTGCCCTTGATTACTTCTTAAAGTTGCTGAGATTAGGACATCCACCCCTCGGTGGAAAGAAGTCCAAACCTGATTGGCAGTTCTCACTGTCCTGGCAGTGCCAGAGCTCTGTTGAAGATGCTGCCAGGGCTACTGGAGAAGAGCAAAGGGAGTGATGGCTGCCACAGAAAGGTAAGTTCCAGGTTTTTAGGTTGAGGGAGGGATCTAAGTGGCAGGGGAGTGACGTCTTATGGAGGCAGTGTGGGGCTGCTACCAATTGAGGGGTCAATCATCTTTTGAATCACCTTCCTTCCTGTCCTTTTTCATCTGAGCCACAATATAACAACCTGCCTATGTCACCTGGGTATTATTCCCAGTCAACAGGCTTGCTAGCAAGTCTAACTGACCTTTAATTATTCATAGAATCATAGAATCCCTACAGGAGGCCGTTTGGCGCATTAAGTCTGCACCAACACCAATCCCACCAGGGCCCTATCCCCACATATTCACCTTACTAATCCACCTGACATCCCCCTAACACTAAGGAGCAATTTAGTATGACCAATCAACCTAACCCGCACAGTTATAGACTTCAGTTAAGTATCGGTTGGTGGGGTGGGGGGGCAGGCTGCTGTTTTCAGTAGCCACCCACCTATCATATTATAGAAATCAGCTCAAAGATAGGTGCGAAGGTGATGGGGAAGCCACCCAACAGATTTTATATCACCCCCACGCTTCCCCCTCTCCCCCTTGAGTGATTTCAATGTTCCAGAGATGGCACAAGGGAAGATTGTTTTTACACAATGAGTTATTATGATCTAGAGTAAGGATGGTGAAAGCAAACTTAATAGCAACGTTCATAAGAAAACTGGATAAGTACATGAAGGGAAAATTAATTTTTAGGGCTCTGTGGAAAGACCAAGAGCCAGAATGGGCATTCAATCCCTCCACCACCGATGAACAATGGCAGCTGCGTGCACCATCTACAAGATGCACTGCAGGAACTCACCAAGATTCCTTGGGCAGCAAACCCACAAACCCACAGTCACCCCCATCTGGAAACACAAGGGCAGCAGATACCTGGGAACACCACCGCCTGTAGCTTCCCCTCCAAGTTACTAACCATTTCGACTTGGAGATATATTGTCATACCTCCAGAGTCGCTGGATCGAAATCCTGGAACTCCCTCCCTAAAGTACTGTGGGTGCACTTACACCTCTAAGATTGCAGTGGTTTCAGAAGGCAGCTCACTGCCATTTTCTCAAGGGCAACTAGGGATGGGCAATAAATACTGGCCTAGCCAGCAATGCCCACATCCCATAAATTAAAATGTTGGCGTGTTAAAAATGCTAACAGAGATAACAACATAGGAGAATCATGAACATGAATAATTTCTGGAGGAACACAAACTTTGTTGGTCAGTTCAAGGAAACAAGTATCTTGAGATACAATAAACAACAAGATACATTCAGAAGAGGAACAGGACATGGGCTGGAAAGTAATATATTTGCTAAGTATATATTCAAGTTCCATATAGCTCTTCTAGTTTAATATTAAAGCTATAAAACGTAATCAATATTTGTCAAGACAAGACCTTGAGCTTTATGTGCATTCACTTTGTCATAGAATAAATGCAAAATAACTCTGGGGTACTTCCATCTTTTACGGCAACTTTAGTTAGTTATCACAAAGTTTTATGTTTCTCGTGTTGCAGAGAGAGACCTTTGCTAACTCCAAATTGCCTTTTTTATCTTCCAAATCATTACAAAGTCACTGGAGTAGAGAAAAAGCATTAGAAGTAGTACAAACATCTCATCCAATTTACTGAGTTTTCCATTCAACGATGAGTGGTTCACCTAAGTACTGATGACTTACGAAGCAAACAGTCAGTGCTTAATGACATTCATTTTGTAGTTATCAACAGAGGTTCAAATTATAAACTTCCCAGGCCAGGTTATATCTCACTCCACTTGCCTGGAATGGGGCACCAGTGGCCCTAAAGTCTCAGTACGATACTCAGCACTCTGTAACTGCTCCAATTTTATCCATTTTGAATATTACTTGTTATGGACAGGGGAGAGATGTGCAATAATTTCCCTTCCTTTCCATCTCTCGACTAACTGCACAAGATGAGTTTTAAAGAACAAGGAGGCGATTCTCCCCAAAAAATTCTAATTGTGTCGAATTCACGTAAAAGCTGGAGTAAATTCTGCTGTTTTTTTCAGTGGGAATTTCAAAATGAATCTTCCACACTTTGTGCACTGCAGAGTGCCTCAGCGTGAGTCACACTGAATTTCAATGGTCGGGGCCTATTCCCGCTGGAGAGGCCGGCAGCATTGCGCTGAGCGGGCCACTGTGCATGTGCCGATCTGTCAGCATTGAGATCGGCAATACGCAGTGGCCCTGCACTGCCGGCCTTGCAATTGCTGGCCAGCCCTGCGACCCCTCATAGCTACCCTCTGACACCCACCATGGTCCAATCGTTCGCCCACCCCCTCCCCGGACATGTCTGGCCAGCCTCAACATATCCCCACCCCCCATCCCCGCCACCAGTCCGTCTCGATGTCCCCCTCCCCCTTCCGCCACCCTGACCCCCACCTCCACAGTCGCAATTCCCCCCCCTGCAGCCCATAACCCCCCTCGCAGGCTGACTCCCCCCCCCCACCTGATGCCCAGCCCCGATTGCTGCCCCCCCTCCCTCTGTCACTCAGCCAGATTGCAGAGTGGCAGTGGAACCTCCCACCCCCACCAATCTCCCCCCCAGAGACCCTGCCTCACCCCATCAGGCCTCACCCCATTAGGCCTCACCCCTTGGCACTGCCCAATGCTCAGTGGACAGTACCAATGTGCCCCCTGGGCATTGGCACTTTTCACCTTGGGCAACGCCGGGGGCCCAGGCTGGCACTCCCAAGGTGCCCAGGGGGTACCATCCTCTGGGCCCTGACCCTCTGGAATACCTTGATGGCTTCCCCTTCACTCCAACGGGATCGGGCCGCCAGCTCCCCACAAGTGGGGAGCTATAGTAAACCCCGCTGGAGTGAACCACTCCCGACGGTGAGGGAGAGGCTAAGGGGCCCGGAAATTTCAATCTTGGGCCCACTAATGGGATTTAAATAGCATTCAAATTAGCATTATCATAAAGTATTCAGCTCTGCGACAGAAATCGGCACTCAGAGACTTGTGGAGGCCGTGTTGCGCAGCGAGAAGCGCACAAAATGGCCTCCGATTGAATCTCCCAGCCCACGCATTACAAACGCAGTGTAGCGGGATGGGAAAATCGCTTTTAACTACTTTCGTGCTATGATCTTCTGGAATAGATGCAAGACAGGCTTTCTCATAGGCTTAATTTGAAAGCAAGAGTAAACGTTTATCTATTCAACACCCAAGAATAAACACAATATCACCCCCTACACATTGAAGCAAGATCACACACACAAGGAAAGATAATTAGGAGGGGTGATGGCCGAGTGGTATTATCGCTCGACTATTAACCCAAAAACTCAACTAATGTTCTGGAGACTGGGTTCAAATCTCACCATGACTGATGGTGGAATTTGAATTCAATAAAAAATCTCTGGAATTAAGAATTTATTGATGACCATGAAACCATTGTTTCTTGTCAGAAAAACCCATCTGGTTCACTCATGTCCTTTAGGGAAGGAAATCTGCCGTCCTTACCTGGTCTGGCCTATATGGGAGTCCAGAGACACAGCAATGTGGTTGATTCTCAACTACCCTCGAGCAACTAGGAATGGGCAATAAATGCTGGCCAGCCAGTGATGCCCATGTCCCACAAAGGAATAAAAAAATGGTACAGCACACAATTCAAAAGTCCATAAAGTCAATCTTAGTATCAGCTCTCAAGATTGTAATTGAAAACATTGCAGACCTGAGGATCCTCTCTTGTTTCATTGAGGATAATAGAGGTTTCTGCTGATAAACCTACCTAAGCATGGAGATTTATCCCTCATCTTTCTCCAGTGTTGGCCCTACACACACTGCTAAGAAAGCAGCAGAGATAATATTGGAAAGAACATCAGAAAGATGCCTTTGAACAGCTTAAACTGACATTGCAGTCATCCAGTCTCTGAGTTCTTTTTGACCTCTCAGAGGTGATGATTCTTACCTGTGACACATCTCATTACAGAATCGGAGTGGTTTTATCGCATAAGATGAAAGATGTTGCAGAAAGGACTAACGCCTGCACCTCGAGAACTCTAACTGATTCTCAAATCGAATAAGATGGACTCGCCATCATCTTTGGAGTGAAAAAATTCCATCAGTACGTTAATGGACAGCATTTCATAGTAGTTACTAACCACAAACCCCAATTGGGCCTATTTAAGGAAGATTAAGCCATTCCTTCCATTGCTTCAGCAAGGGTCCATTGCTGTGCTCTATTGCTCACAGCCTACAAGAATACTTTTCAATATAGGCTCACCACACACATTTCAAATGCAGACACTTTAAGGCATCTTCCCCTACTTGAAAGTATACCTCTCTGTCGGTACCACAGAAACTTTCTCAATGTATTGCCCATGTCAATGCGACAAGTCAAGTTTTGGACCCAGAAGAGCTCCATATTACCTGAAGATAAGCATATGGTCTTCCATGGCTGGCATTATGATGACAATTCTGAGCAATTAAAGCCCTTGCAGATGAGAAAAGACTAGTTAAGTTCTGAGGACGGCATCTTATTATGGGGAACAAGGGTGGTCATTCCCACTCCAGCTCAAAAGTTATTGTTCAAAGAGTTACACTGTGCCTTGGGATGTGTTATGGTTCAGGTCATAAACTCCAAAGTTTCTTATGAAGCCTGCCTGAACCACAAGTTTTGCATCTTGAATTTGGCTAGGATAAGTATGAGATGTTTCACTTCAGGTATGACTCAAGTGATCCACTAGGGAGCTTTTATCAAAAAAAGTTTATTCAAGAATATAGTCAACATGTATAGTAAGAAAATTAGCAAGAACTTTTATCGAAGGTAGATAGTCAACATCTTTTCCCAAAGGTGGGGGGTCTAAAACTAGGGGACATAGGTTTAAGGTGAGAGGGCAGAGATACAAAAGGGTCTAGAGGGGGATTTGTTTCACTCAGAGGATGGTGAGTGTCTGAAACGAGCTGCCAGAGGCAGTAGTAGATGCGGGTACATTTTTGTCTTTTAAAAAGTGTTTGGACAGTTACATGAGTAAGATGGGTATAGAGGTCTATGGGCCAAATGTAAGCAATTGGGACTAGCTTAGTGGTAAAAACTGGGCGGCATGGACAAGTTGGGCTGAAGGGCCTGTTTCCATGTTGTAAACCTCGATGACTCTAATTACAAACAAGGAACAAAATGACCACTATAATGTATAACTCTTAATAAATATCTCTAATGTGTTCCAATTAAACCAAAATCCAATAACAAAACCTTTT
Organism: Mustelus asterias; assembly: GCF_964213995.1. Classification (NCBI taxonomy): domain Eukaryota; kingdom Metazoa; phylum Chordata; class Chondrichthyes; order Carcharhiniformes; family Triakidae; genus Mustelus; species Mustelus asterias. The sequence goes on from NC_135805.1 coordinate 38,672,214, forward strand.
AAACAGATTTATCACTGAACAAGCTAAAGCTCACATAATACTGGAATCCAGTTCCCTGGGTCAATGTTGATTTCAAATGATCTTGAAAACTCAGAGCTGCTTGTAGTCATCAGCTTCCCAAAACACAGATCTTTTACTGCTGGATGGCAAGAAGGTGAGCTTTCAGCTAACTGGTAAAACTTTCAAAATAAAAACAGAGCGAGAGACTTCTTTCAGCTCTGCTTCCAACACTGCAGCCAAAATGAAACAGAAAGCTGAAAAACTTTGGTCACCTCACGTGCCCACAGTTTCTGGTCACCTGATCTGCCCAAGGCTGTGACCATGATTAGAAAAATGCTCTTAAAGGTACACTAACACCGCAGATTATAAAGATGAAGATGCTCACACACAGTTATGTGTGGTGGCCCCGGATAGATACTGACACTGAGAATCTGGGTAAACAATGTGACCAATGCTAAATGCAACAAAATTGCCATCTGCAGCCCAAATGCACACTTAGGAGTAGCCAAGTTGACCATGGGTGCGGCTACATGTCGATTTTGCGGGCCCGCTCACAGGCACCTTGTTCCAGCTCATAATAATCACTCCAAATGGTTGGGCATTACACAAAATGAATTTCACGACCTCATTAGCAAAGGTCAAGAAATTGTGACAGATATTCACCACCCACGGGTTGCCTGAGTTGCTAGTATCTGATAATGGGACTGCACTCACTCGTGAGGAGTTCCAGCACTTAATGAGAACCATCGGCATTCAACATATTGGAAGTGCGCCCTACCATCCTGCTGACAGAGCTGTCCAAACACTCAAAGCCGCCATGAAGAAACAGTCAGCCACCTCTCGACAAACCAAATAGGTCCATTTCCGGTTCACCTATGGAACAACACCCCATATCACCACAGGTGTTACACCTGTTGAGTTAATAATAGGCAAACGCATTAGAAAAAGGTTGGAGCGAGGCCATAAAATTCCACTCATGGAGTATAGTAGCCTTTATATCTCTCTCTGTACATATTTACTTATGTCAATACATACATTAGTACATCATTATTTATAATAATAAATTGTTCATTCGCTAATCTACTTAGTGGTCTTTGCAAGGCACTACAATGTTCAGAAAGCACAAAAGGTCACCTGACACTCCACTGCAGTCTATTTTGCATCAAGGGTAAACTGTCCACCTTCCATTCTGTTTTTAAAAGTAAAATGTGCATCTTCTTCATAAGTTCACAGGCATATCTTACTTCTCTTAGAAGGAGTTCACCCTTTATTCAGAAATAGAATGACCATTTTCATCTGCACCATGTGTTGGACATGTCCTCCAGATTCCCTTCTGTGAGTGAATAGTTCTTCATGCCCCTCCACTTACTTTATCAACAATCAGCCAATCTTCACAAAAAACACAACTAATTATTTCTAGTTATTTAAATGTAACAAAGCATCCCTAGGCGCTTCACGGGACCATTATAAAATAAAATACAATACTAAGCCACTAAATGACATTTTGATTGGAGTTTAATGTTCCCAATGCGGGTCATGTCCACTGGTTGGAGGGACTGGAGGGAAATCTACTGTTTCCATGGGGTCGTCCTGACCAAACTATCTGCCTGCACAGCACAACATTCCCCAGGATTTTGGATGGCTAATAGCAGAAATCATGGCCGCCAAGAGCAGCTGGCCAATCAGAGGCTGGCAGGTTTCCACTGCTGGCAGCTGCACTAGGAGTAGTGGCTGCAGCTGGTAATACAGCGTGACTTTCACTGGAGGTCACTATTGGATCCCTGCAGAGAAATTAGTGGGGCAGGTTTGGGGGCACAGAAAGAGGTTGCTGGTGAGCGAAGGGGAAGGGGTCAGATGTATGTGCGGGATGGAGTGGGGGGCGGGATGCATGGCTTTCAGCTGGCAATCTCGATTGGGCCCCAAATACTTTTGAAAAGGGAGCCCCTGGGAGGCTGCTGACATTTAAGTGGTTCAATAATGACCTAATTATCGAGCAGCTGGGTTCTCTACATCAGCCCATTCCTACTGCTGATTCAGTGGGGGCAATCTTGAGGCCACACTTGCCATCGATGGGAATGGCGGCAGAGGCTCAAGATTTGGCAAAACCCTAGAAGTTGAAGATCTTGCTGGTGAGGTCTTGACTTCTGATGTTTGCCGCCCCTCGCTGGTGATATAATCAGGTTCAGGCCCATAACGGGAATGAACCTGAGGTCTGTGGGGTGGAGGGAGGTCACTATTCTCTCTGTGGCATGGTGACACAGTGGTTAGCACTGCTGTCTCACAGCGTCAGGAGACCTGGGTTTGATTCCCAGCTTGGGGCACTGCCTGTGCGAAGTCTGCATGTTCTCCCCGTGTCTGCATGGGTTTCCTCCAAGTGCTCCGGTTTCCTCCAACAGTTGGAAAGATGTGCTGGTTAGGTGCATTGGCCGTGCTAAATTCTCCCTCAGTGTACCCAAACAGGTGGCGGAGTGTGGCGACTGGGGGATTTTCACAGTAACTACATTGCGGTGTTAATGTGACACTAATGAATAAACTTTAAACATTAAACTGATTGGGGCACCCTTTAAACAGCAGGCCCCGATATTAGTGCAGCCAGGCTTTACTAGCGTGCTTTGGCCCCGCCTACTCAACTATGACAGCATGAAACATGCCCACTTCTTTTTTATTGAGTGTCAGAAGGTCTGAAGAGAAAACCTGCCTGTTTCTCTGGAGAGGAACATGCCATTTTTCAGTCAGACCCTGAAACTTTGCCAAATTCTGATTAGGTCGCCCTTAATGGCTTCAGCCTTCCCAATATTTAAATGGAGGAATTAAATGGAGGCTTTCTGGTCTATAACCTGGATTTTCCTTTCCATTCTTTCTTAGGTAGCAGAGTGATATTTGCAATTTTCAATCTGAAGGAGCAGTTCTAGAATCAAGACATTCAAGAGGGGAGGCTATGGCCTAGTGGTATTATTGCTAGACTATTAATCCAGAAATACAGCTAATATTCTGGGGACCTAGGTTTGAATCCTGCCGCAATGAATGGTGGAATTGGAATTCAATAAAAAATATCTGGAATTATGAATCTACTGATGACCATGAAATCATTGTCAATTGTCGGAAAAACCCATCTGGTTGACTAATGTCCTTTAGGGAAGGAAATCTGCCATCCTTACCTGGTCTGGCCTACATGTGACTCTTGAGCCACAGCAATGTGATTGATTCTCAGCTGCCCACCAAAATGGCCCAGCAAGCCACTCAGTTTCAAGGGCAACTAGGGATGGGCAATAAATGCTGACCAGCCAGTGATGCCCATATCCCATGAATGAATAATAAAAAAATAATTTGGGGAGATTGATGGGGCAGGGACCCTTTCAGAGCTGGAAAACATTAGTGATATTTCATGCAACTTTAGTTAAGTTTATTTATCAGTGTCACAAGTAGGCTTACATTAACACTGCATTGAAGTTACTGTGAAAATCCCTGAGTCACCACACTCTGGCATCTATTCAAGTACACTGAGGGAGAATTTAGCATGACCAATGCACCTAACCAGCATGTCTTTCGGACTGTGGGAGAAAACCAGAGCACTCGGAGGAAACCCACGCAGACATGGGGAGAATGTGCAGACTCCACACAGACAGTGACCCAAGCTGGGAATTGAACCCAGGTCCCTGTTGCTGTGAGGCAGCTGTGCTAACCACTGTGCCATTGTGCCGCCCAACTGAAAGGCAGGGCTGGATGTTTGATAGAAATGAATAGATGTGGGCTGACCTGCTGAGTATTTCCATCACTTTCCTTTCTTTATTTTAAATAATTAAACCCTGACTTTCAATCTTTTCAATTTATGAAATTCTCACTTGGATTTTTTGGATTTATTATTTACACAATCATGCTTCAATACTAGTATTAAATGCTGACTTTTCACTGTTTCAATTTATTTTATTCCAATTTAAGATTAAGATTTAATACATCATGAATTCACATACCTAACCAAGATGTTGTTGAAGACGATGAAGCAATGGATTGGCTAGCATGAGTCTCCAGTCATGGAGTGCTTCACCTCAGCGTGGAAGTGAGGTAAGGTACTCATCAACCAACCCATTCTCCCATATTGAAGAAATAGGAACCCATTTTAAACAGATATACAATGAGTAATACAACACTTAAACCTGAGACCAAACATCAATGGAACTGACTTAGTTTGTAGCACATCTTTTTTCCATTTGATTAACAGTACCAGTGGAATAATAAGTCATTGCAGTTTATTTACATGTGACATAAATTTACAAGGACAATAACTATGAATAGAATCATAGAAGCTACAGTGCAGAAGGAGGCCATTTGGCCCATCGAACCTGCACTGAAAACAATCCTACCCAAGTCCCATCCCCGTAGCCCCTCATATTTACAATCCTAATCCCCCTGACACTAAGGGGCAATTTATCATGGCCAATCAACCAAACTCGCACATCTTTGCACTGTGGGAGGAAACTGGAGCACCCAGAGGAAACCCACACAGACACGGGGAGAATGTGCAAACTCCACACAGACAGTGACCCAAGGCCGGAATTGAACCCGGGTCCCTATGGGGCAGCAGTGCTAGCCACTGTGCTGCCCTTTCAAGCTGATACATAACTTGATGTTGGTGAGAGAAGGGGTCATTTTGACTTTGTAGTGCAAAGTGGGTAATATTGAACTGACAGCCTGCCTTACATTTCTCGTGATTTTTATTCACACTGCAGTAAAAGAGGACGTGTCTCCCCTTTTCCTCCTCTCTTGTCTAAGGGTGGGATTTTCCAGCCCTGTCCGCTGGGTCATCCAATCCCTCTGAAAGTCAATGGGCTCCCACTATCTGAGGCAAACACTTCTCTGGTGGTGGCTGAACTCATAGAATCATAGAATCCCTACAGTGAAGAAGGAAACAATTCAGCCCATCGAGTTGCCACCGACCACAATCCTACCCAGCCCCTATCCCCGTAGCCCCACCTATTTACCCTGCTAGTTCCCCTGACACTAAGGAGCAAGTTAGCATGGCCAGTCAACCTAAACTGCAGATCTTTGGACTGTGGGATGAAACCAGAGCACCCGGAGGAAACCCACGCAGACATGAGGAAAATGTGCAAACACCACACAGACAGTGACCAAAGCCACGAATCGAACATGGGTCCCTGGCATTGTGAGACAACAGTGCTCACCACTATGCCACCATGCCGCCCTTGTCTATGGATTTTCCTGTGGATCTTGTCTCTTTGATCTTCCTATGCAACCTGCAACAATAAAAGCAAGGAAACCACTAAAATGTCGCAGTAGCGTGCAATGATCCAGAGTGTGCTAGGAATGAAAACAATACTCGGAACTTGCGGGTGGGTTCCACCACCGTGGAGCTTGGAAATCCCGGCCTAAGTTATGAACACTCAAAAAGGAAAATTTAATTTTTCACATTGCATTCCATCTTTAGGGGGTTGATGACCAAACACTCCAAGTGTGCATGTCCACACTGCTGGGTTTCGAGATATGCTTCTAAAGTGCAGTGCAGATTGGAGATTAATTGGAAATTGGAGACGATGGCATGGTGGCATAGTGGTTAGCACTGCTGTCTCAGAGTGCCAGGGACCCATGTTTGATTCTGGCCTCGGGTCACTGTCGGTGTGGAGTTTGCACATTCTCCCGTGTCTGCGTGGGTTTCCTCCGGGTGCTCCAGTTTATTCCCACAGTCCAAAGATTTGCGAGTTAGGTTAATTGGCCATGCTAAATTCCCCCTTAGTGTCAGAGGACCAGGAGGGTAAATACGTGGGGTTACAGGGATAGGGCTCGGGTAGGATTGTTGTTGGTACAGGATCGATGGGGTGAATGGCCTCCTTCTGCGTTGTGAAGAAAGAGAAGCAAAAGTATGTCACCAATGAAAGTTACATTGTGAAAACTCAGATTAGATTTCAATGTCACCTCAGTGAAACTATAACTCACAGGTAATCATTCTTTCTGAGTGCTGATTACGCTGTTGTAACAAAAACAGAAAATGCTGGAAAACCTCAGCAGTTCTGACAGCATCTGTGGAGTGAGAGTAGAACCAACATTTCGAGCCGAGATGACCTTTCACCAGAGCTGAGACAAAGGGTCATCCTGACTCGAAACATTGGCTCTATTCTCTCTCCACAGATGCTGTCAGATCTGTTGAGATTTACCAGCATTTTCTGTTTTTGTTTCAGATTCCAGCATCCACAGTAGTTTGCTTTTATCACTCTGTTGTTGTTGTTGTTGTTGTTATGATAGATTGATTAGGATACATAGGGTACAATTGTTATGTGTAAACTTCGGCTTTCTGAATGCTGCATATAATTTCCCGAGTATTGTTTTCAGTCCCAGCACTCCATGGCTAAGTGCACACTGATGGAACAGTTTAATGGTTTCTTTGCTTTTCTCATTGCAGGAAGCACCCAATCAAGATGCAAAAGTTCAGGCACCACCAGAAAAGCATTTACGTCAGAGAGCCAATCTTCTTTAACATCCTCCTGTCCTCTCATTTAAACAACCAACTACCTAGGAAACCAATGCTCACCGATCCATCACTGCCTTCCAGCAACCAACATCAGACACCCATGAAACAGAGATGGCTGTGCTTTGACTATGTTACTCACTGTACGAGATGTTCAGAATCAACTGAAGACAAGACAGTCGAACAATGCATGTTCGTGCAATGCAAAATCACATCAAAGTTTTTTTAGAGAATTTCCCGAATAATCAGATGTTAATTGTACGGTTGCTACTCTGAACTGGGGCATACAGATTTTCAGTCCGGTTCACAAGCGTTCCAAATCCCCAGCTTTCCAACTTCACGAGGTGACTCTGAGCCCTGAGGAACTTGGGAAGTTGTTACAACCTGAAAAGTGGTTGCAGCATTCACAGATCCAGAAGGACAAGTCTGTGTTTTCATTCATTCTTCATGTCCAGTGGGACTACCATATCGTCTGCAAGACATGTGGTGGATGTCTGTCATCTATAGCAAGATCATGCATAGACAAGCAGCTTGGCTCACCCCCTGGGCAGGTTTTTGGAGGATTTACAACTCCTGTGTAGGTATTAGCATGAGCGCAGGGGAAGTTACATCGAGCAGAAAACCCATGAGGGGAAACAATTCTCATCCAGAAATGTGAGCTTGATGACCACCATAAATGAAAACATTAATCAATGGAACGAAAGCCACAAACTGCATAACAAGAGTACAATGCAGCCGAGAATATAAAACTCAAACCGAATGATTGCAAATAGCATGAACTCAATACACAGAGCCACAAGATGGAAAAACTGCATGGACCTTTACAAATTAATGAGAGTGAAGCAACAAGATTTCCACCATAGCTGCTTTATTAGCTAATTAAAACAATTAAATTAAATTGGAAGTTTCAAGGAGGACGAAAACAGAAGGTGCAGATGAAATGAATACGGGGATATCAGGAAGAATCAGTAAGCAGCAGACCACATAAAATAAAACAAATTATTGGAAGAACCATTAAGAATAAATGTAAAACTATGATTTGGATTGTATTTACTTTTCCCCGTCCCACATGGAATCTATGATAATTAAAACAGCACACACACAATGATCAAGTATTATGCTTTAGGAGGAGGAATGTACGTGCAGAAGAGGTAGAATGAGTAAGGGGGTACTTTGAGATGAGGTCCTGGAGTGCCAGCAGATTTGTCACATCAAGGTAATGTGGAGAAGCGAGTGAAGAAACAGATTGAATGTTGGAACATACCGAAACAGCAAAGTGCATGTTTAAGGGAGTTATACCAGGCAATACTCTGTCTGAGTCAGAACACACTTGAATACTGTGCCCAGTGCTGATTGCAGTAATTTAAAAAGCACATGTATGCTTGTTAACTGCTCAGTGCAGATCATGTTGGGAAGAGGGAAAGGCGGTAAGATGCTGGGCAAAGGTGGAGCCAAGACAGTTACATGGGTTAGAAGGATATGGGCCAAACCCAGGCAATTGGAACTAGCTTAGGGTTAAAAAAAGGGACAGCATGGACAAGTTGGGCTGAAGGGCCTGTTTCCATGCTGTCAACCTCTAAGACTCTAAGGGGAACCGCAAAGTTCTCCGCGACATCACAAAGCCAGTTTTTAACCGCCTGGCTCACCGCATGGGGCATCAAGCGCATTTCCAGGCTGATCTACGAGGAGTTTTTGTTTTAAGTTTATTTATTAGTGTCGCAAGTAGGCTTATATTAACACTGCAATGAAGTTACTGTGAAAATCCACCAGTTGCCACACTTCGGCATCTGTTCGGGTACACTGAGGGAGAATTTAGCATGGCCAATGCACCTAACCAGTACATCTTTGGACTGTGGGAGGAAATCGGAGCACCCGGAGGAAAGCCACAGGGAGAATGTGCAGACACTGCACAGACAGTAACCCAAGCCGGGAATCGAACCAGGGTCCCTGGCGCTGTGAGGCAATAATGCTGACCACTGTGCCACCGTCTCACCCTCAGGTCCACTGTGTCCTGAAGATTTTCCTGGAAAATGTCATCAGGGACTTGGTGACCTACACCAAACATGCAAAGCACAAAACGGTGACAGCCATTGATGTGGTGTATGCCCTGAAGCGCCAGGGATGGACCATGTGTGGCTTCATTGGTTGAAGATGGTTTCACAAAAGATTGAATGCATTGTGAAAGACCCAGAGAAAATAACCCACACTGGCCCCCAGTGTGAAGTGGAAGGACAATTTTTAAAAATTAGAGAAATTGGAGGACTAATTTTAACTTTTGGTGGTGGTGGTAAGTGGGCGTGGCAGATCGGCAGCCATTACAGCTCATTGATGAATACTAGGTGTGTAACTGGCTGCTGATCCCCTAACTAGCCATGGCTTGTCATCACTGAAAACTAACGTTAGTTTTGTAAGCTTTGAAGAGAGGAATGTTTAGAAAGTGCTGCTGATGATTTGAAGTATGTCAATTCTTCAATGACATGGACCATTTTAAAAAATGTATTCTTTCATGGGATGTAAGTGTCGCTGGCAAGGCCCCATCATTTGTTGCACATCCCTAATTGCCCCATGAACTGAGTGGCTTGCTCAGATATGTTAAACCTCAAGCATTATATCAAGAATCACATCAATATTGTAAAGGATGAACTTCAGGAGCACTTGAAACTGCTGAAACTACTGATGTAACTATGATTTAACGTCACATGACGAAGAGACTGAGATCTGATGGGAAGAAGTATAGCCTTGTGTAGAGGACGAAGATGCACATAGATCTGCAAATAAACAAGAATGGACTTTTAAGGCTATGGCCGGTATTTCATGACCTCACTCAGACGAGGCTTGTAAAATTTCATCTGAGGCCAACGGAGAATTCCGTTCTGAGAGCCTCACCCGCCCTGGAATCAGGGCGGACATGCCAGTAAAATTCCAGCCTATAGGTCTATAGTACGGCGAACGGTGTGTTAGCTTTTATTGGTAGAGGGATTGAGTTTCGGAGCCAGGAGGTCATGCTGCAACTGTACAAAACTCTGGTGCGGCCGCATTTGGAGTATTGCGTACAGTTCTGGTCGCCGTATTATAGGAAAGATGTGGAAGTGTTGGAAAGGGTGCAGAGGAGATTTACCAGGATGTTGGGAAAATCATATGAGGAAAGGCTGAGGGGCTTGAGGTTGTTTTCGTTAGAGAGAAGAAGGTTAAGAAGTGACTTAATAGAGGCATACAAGATGATCAGAGGATTAGATAGGGTGGATAGTGAGAGCCTTTTTCCTCGGATGGTGTTGGCTAGCACGAGGGAACATAGCTTTAAATTGAGGGTTGAGAGATATAGGACAGATGTTAGAGGTAGGTTCTTTACTCAGAGAGTCGTAAGGGCGTGGAATGCCCTGCCTGCAGCAGTAGTGGACTCATCAACATTAAGAGCATTCAAATGGTTATTGGATAAACATATGGATGATATTGGAATAGTGTAGATTAGAGGGGCTTTAGATTGGTTCCACTGGTCGGCGCAACATCGAGGGTCGAAGGGCCTGTACTGCGCTGTAATGTTCTATGTTCTATAGTAGCACTCTTTCGGAGAATCATAAAGAAACCCCATCTAGACCCCAAACTCGAGTTAAAATGTGATAGCAGCTTGTGGTTTCTGTCAACGGTTCATGTGCACTATGCAAAACATGATGACAGTGAACAAAGCCTGGCGACCCAGAAAAACTCCAAGAGATGACTGCAGACTTGAAAGACCTGCAAAGCTTTGCAGCAGTGGCAAGAAGAAAAAAATATATCGAAGAACAGAATATGTGCTGCAGATGCAAGCAGACACACCGAGCCAGAGTCGATCACAGTCCATAAGGCAAACTACTGAAGCAGCAACAGATTCTGGGGAGTTTGTAAACAGCACATGAAGAGAGACAAACAGGAGATTGAAAATAGCACAAGTCGCGAGATTGAAAACAGCGATTTTTAATCTGATTTATTATTTAAATTATTATTGTCACATTTTAGTATACAGTGAGAAGTATTGTTTCTTGCCTGCTATACAGACAAAGCAAACCGTTCATAGAGAAGGAAAGGAGAGGGTCCAGAATGTAGTGTTACAATCACAGCTAGGATGTAGAGAAAGATCAATTTAATATCAGGTAAGTCCATTCAAATGCCTGATGGCAGCAGGGAAGAAGCTGTTCTTGATTCAGTTGGTACGTGTCCTCAGACTTTTGTATCTTTTTCCCGATGGAAGAAGGTGGAAGACAGTATGACCGGGGTATGTGGAGTCCTTGATTATGCTGGCTGCTTTCCCAAGGCGGCAAAAAGTGTAGACAGAATCAATGGGTGGGCGGCTAGTTTGCGTGATGGACTGGGCTTCATTCACAATGTGGTGGATCTATACATCAAAATAACTAAAACTTTAAAATTAAAGCATTTGTACTTAAGCACAGTAAATCATAGTTAATTCAGAAAATAATTGAACTAAATGAACTAAATAACATAAATAACAATTGCAGGATAGGTATTATGTTGCAATTGTGGAATTTCAGAGCTTTTGGAAGCCAAGGCGATCTAGAACAAATAATTCTGTAGAAAGTGTAAGTAGCTCGAGGAATCCTGGATCAGGATTATTGATCTGGAATTCAAACTACAGACACTATGCAACATAAGGGAGGGGAAGAAATACCTGGGCATATTGTTCCCGAAGGCAGTCACAGCTTTTAGAACAGGGTGATCAGTTTTGGTCAGGGTGAGTGTGTGTGAGGCACGTAAAGACACCCAGCAGAGAGTAGAGGAGGAGCCTCAGATCTTGCCATTGTCAAACAGGTTTGAGATGCTCAAACCTGTGTGGACAAAAGCGAGTTTTGCAAGATTGATGAGTAGGCTGACAATGGCGCCATGGTACAGGAAGCCATTCAACAGGAGAATCAAACACAAACATCGTTATAGTGGCGGATGGTACAGTGAGGGGGATTGACACTATTCACTGCGGCAAAGAGCAAAAATCTAGGCAGCTGTGTTGGCTGCTGGTGCCAGAGTTTGGGACATTTACTCAGGGTTGGAGAGGAACTGACAGTGGGAGGGTTGAGGCATGGCTGGTGTGGAACATTTAGGTACGAAAAACATAAGCAGGACAAGGAAAGTGGTTCTACATAGTCAGTATGAGGAGCTTGGCACAAAATTACAAATTAAGAAGCAAAACCTCAAGCAGAAAATCTACGGATTATTACCTGAGTTATGGGCAAATTGGCATAGGACAAATAAAATTATGGCTCGAAGGCTGGAGAGAGAAATGGGGCACTGGCATCAATACTGGGGAAAGTGGAAGCTGTACCATTGGGAATGATGAGAGAGTGCAGTTCATCCCCCGAAATGAAATCAGGACTACATAAGGGAGATTGGTCAATGCATCACAGAAACTAACCCTGTGAAGTCTGAGACTTAAAGTTTATTTATTAGTCACAAGTAGTCAGCAACAGAACACTGTCCTCTTCATATATGATTGGTCATATATAAACCTCATTTTGTTTTGGGAGCATATTTGGAGCCAACATTTGACTTCTTTCTCTTCAGGTGTTCCTTCCGGATAGTCTTATTTGTTAGAAGCAGTCAAATAATTACAAGGTGGCTTTGTGAAACTATGGTTTATGACACTATTCTGGGGGTTGTTCATAAATTAAGAGATCATTAAAAAAAAGGTCTATATGTCTATCTGCTCCATTACTGCATAAAGCTTAATTATTAGTGTCACAAGTAGACTTGCATTAACACTGCAATGAAGTTACTGTGAAAATCCCGTAGTTACCACACTCCAGCGCCTGTTTGGGTACACTGAGGGAGAATTTAGCATGGCCAATGCACCTAACCAACACATCTTACAGACTGTGGGAGGAAACCGGAGCACCCGGAGGAAACCGACGCAAACACGGGGAGAACATGCAAACTCCACACAGACAGTGACCCAAGCCGGGAATCAAACCCAGGCCCCTGGCGCTGTGAGGCAGCAGCGCTAACCACTGTGCCACCATGCCACCCATAAACATTTGTCAGAGGGCTAGCTTACGAATGCTCTTAATTGTACCAATTTATCGCCAAACAGATATTGGTAGTCAAAGCATGAGGTTCAATTAGCATGTGACACAGTGTGCTGTTGTTTTAACAGATTGTTGCTTATGAATAACACTAATGAAGCTAATTATTAGATAATTGATTCAATTAACTCAATACACTGTACATTATAAATATTAAAATGATACCTTCCACCATACTTTAAGTCACCCTCAGACCAGATTAAATTCCTGAACAAACCATCTTTTAAGCATTTGGCAAAAATACAAGTGTGCATACCAAAGCGTACATTATTCTTGATTCCAGATCTATAATGACTGGAAAATCAATGATTTTTCTGATCAATTGTATTGATCTCTAAAGTTTGATGCTCTCATCCTGCACTTGAATCTAGTGAGACTTCATACCAAGAACAGAAGCAAATGCGAAATAGGTACCAGTACCTGAGTGTCAGCAAGGGTCGGCTCAAGGTACATCCAATATTAGACTTTAAGCTTTATCTTAATGAGAGCAGCCAGTTGCAGGCACTTACTAGGCACCACCTGCCTGCTTGTTGGCAAATTAGCATTGGGTCTTGAGTTGTCGTATTGCCGGAAGCAGTCTTCAGATAGGCCTTTGGAGATGCGGGGGCAGGGCGCCTGGGTGCTCAGGAGGTCCAGAGAAGGGTGGAAGAGATCAGAATGGGAGATGGATTGGCGAGGGGGGGGATGACTGAGAGAGAGGATGGTGATCAGAAATGGGGGATAGGTGAGCTGGAGGAGGGAGCTTAGTAGAAGCCAGCAACAGTCTTGAAACACTGCACTGCATGTCAGTCAGTATTTTTTGACGTGCTTACATTTTTGGTGGTGGCTCCCAGCCTCCATAACTTTCCAAAGAATCGTTAGTTAGGCTGTGGGATTCTCTTTCCCAGAGTGTGGAGGCAGGGTAACTGCATATTTCTGAGGCTGATTTGGATAGGTTCTTGATTGACAAGGGTGTCAAAAGGATTTAGGGTGCAGACAGGAAAGTAATGCTGAGGCCACAGTCACATCAACCATGGTCTTATTGAATGGCGGAGCAGGCTCAAGGGCCCGAATGGCCTACTGTTGCTCCTAGTTCATATGTTTATATGTTTATACATTCTGGTATCGGCTGCAATCAGTGCACATTGAAAAGGAGCTTTGTAAAAGATGTTAGGCCCTTTATTTGCATCTGCCAAGAATTTGAAGCCTGTTTCTCACATGGCTCCAGCAGAACTCTCGTTCCGCTATTACCAATCTGATGGTGGTACACTTTTGGAGCAGAATAGTACTTCACCCACCACGTTGGATGCTTTGGCACCCATCTAATGGATTGGATTTTATATCCCTGATCCCCACTGCTGGTGTTGTGGGGTGGGGGGGTGGGGGGGGGGGGGAACACTCAAAAATAAAGCAAGTGATCAATCCGTTGCCTTCGTCCCTCCACCCCCAACATGTGTCCCATTTCATGGTGGGCAAGGGAGGGGTCTGGCAGACTTCCCACCATCAGGCCTATTGAGAATCTTGAGTGGCCAATTCATGGCCTCTTCAAGGCCTCATTCCATATTTTGACTGCAATAGGGGAAGTAGGAGGCCAGGTGGGCAGCCTGGCAGCTATCACTGTGCAGGCTGCTGTTGGGCAAGGAGTGGGTGGTGCTGCACATTTGGAGTGAGGGGGGTACCTCTTTTATTAGGTCCCCTTAACCAATTGGAGGCACACCTCTCCAAGGTCATACATTCCCCCTCCCTTAACCCTCACCCCTGGCTTCTTAAATCAGTCAAACTGGCCAGTAGCTCTCTGCATCCCAGATGGGACGAAGTCTCACTCTGAAAGAGTTAAAGGTGCTCCCAGCATCATATCGCTGTGGGGCAGCTGGGTTTCAGATGGGTGTGGGTTTACAACAGAGTTTTCAATCGGGTGGTGGGGAAAATACGCCGAACCATAAAATCCTGCCCTATGTTTGCTGCACAGGTGCACCATTTTCTCATTTCAGGGCTAGTATTGCATCTTTCATGGATTTTTCATTCACCACTTGTCAGGGTATTATGGAGTAATGGTGATGAGCTTCTCTCGCATGACTGCATTTTGAAATATATGCAATGAACTGATTTTTTTTGTTTTCCCAATATGTCACTATGTTTTTCTGAATGGACAATTTGGAAATGCTGAGGACACAACACAAAGAGAGTTAAAGGAACTCTGCAGTTGGCCAAACATCAGCTGCCTTTTGCAGGAATGCATAACGGTAACAGTATCCAAGGGCAAGAGCAAGGATTCAAAGGCCTAAGAGCAAGTTACATTGAACTGAACACTGTAGAAACAGACACATCCAGGAGCAAAAGCAGGCAGCATTTGTACAAAACAGATGGGAAAGTTAGCCTGGATGCAGAAGGAGTGTAAATTAGAGGAATATTTGATCACTCACTGCGCCTGTAAGTCAGTTATTGCCCAAGGATTGATGACTCATCTGCAGACACAAGAATGCCTCTGTTCTGTTCAATCCTTTTGACTAAGCCTGCAATGAAATACAGAATGAAAACTGCTAATGGCAGAAGGCCATGGAATGATTTACTCAGTTCAAGTGCAGGAGAGGGATTCAAAAACAAGACCTTACAGAAGTAACTTAAGGGCATTACAAATTACAATCAGTAAGAGATTAAAGGACTGATCGAACGGTTTTCACACTGCTTCAGTTGTATGGAATAATTATTTACAGAAACAATATCAGAATGTCCTCACTGATGAAGTCACATCTCTCTTGTTGTGTAGATGTTTTCCAATTTTCCACTCAAACTAACAAACAAAAGCTTCTCTTTAACTTCCTGACTTCTTATGCTGGTCTTTCTTTTTGTACTCAAGTTTAATTTTCAATGTTCTTTTGAGGTGATGAATAACATTATGGAATCCTCTCTCCTTGCTTGACTCACATCTGGGCATTGAAGGTTTGCCATTTTCTTATAGTTAGGGAAAAGGAGTTTGCTCTGGTATGTTACTGTGTTTAACATTCGTTCCAGCCACCAAATTTTTCCTTTTGACTTGCAATTAACTCTTTTATATCAGACTTGGCTCATGCCTTAAACTTGGACTTTGGTCAAATTCAAATGGGCTATGCTGAATGAGTCAACAATTTCTATTACAGATAGGGAGGGAGTTCATTTAAACAGCACTAATATTTCCTTTCACCATCCATCCATAATCAGAAAGGTGTTTTGGTTTATTTCTCTCCTTATGAATGATGGCATTTTTCCCCAACCCCTCACTTTTGGTGTGACCCAATTTTCTATTAATAAACCCACAACAAACTCGAGATAAGATGAACTCAAAAGGTTAGCTTATTTGCACACACTCAAAACGTGGAACGGAGGATCACAACATTCATAGATTAAACAGAGTAGGAGGTTTTACAATACAGAGACCGCTGATAAAATAAGTATTGTTTCACATGGGATCCAGAGTCTTGAATCAAAGTGCAATGAAGTATTCCTTCACAGAGGTCGACAGGCTAAAAACCAATGCTGTAATAAAGTGAAAAGTTAAAGTTTATTTATTTGTCACAAGTAAGGCTTACATTAACACTGCAATGAGGTTACAGTGAAATTCCCCTAGTTGCCACAGTCAGCGCCTGTTTTGGTAACCAGAATGTGAAAGGAAACTGGAGCACCAGGAGGAAACCCACGCAGACAATGTGCAGACTCCACACAGACAGAGATCTAAGCTGGGAATCGAACTCGGATCCCTGGTATTGTGAAGCTGCAGTGCTAACCACTGTGCTACCATGCCGCCTCCAGTGGTGTTGAGTTTATAACATGAGGTAAACATGCAGAGATGAATCAATCTTGGAGGCGATGCTGCAGGATTTCCAGCAGAAGATGTGTGGATTGGACCAGATGTTCACATGGGCAAAATTCCTTGTCTATGAGGCTACTAGTGAGATGATAAAGAGCTGACTGAGCCATTCAGCTCAGTGAGACAATTTTAACTTGTTCAACAAGCCAGAGGCCGATGTTACATGACACCACCGCTCTACCTAAGGAACACCACATCCTCATTTCCACAACCATTTGCAGAAAACAAGGCAACAAAATAAATCGCCACCCTATGTTCATGCTCCAGTAGTTAGATTCTTCCTTCATCCCAGTGCAGTCATACCCTCATTCTTGTTTATTTTATAAAAGCTACCAACACTCCTTCCTGTCTTTTATATTAATCATTTGGCTGGTGATTATATTTTGCTTGAGGATTTTTCACTTTTATTCCTTATGATTTTCGTTAGCATTGTTTGCCCTGATTTTATAATAGACAATTTATTTATGTTGTAGTTTAGTTTTGGTGGCTATGATCTTACAAAGCTGAGGTATGGACACCAGGGCAGAAGGGGAGACACCGACACTCATGACCTGATACCCGATTGAACTGTTATCTTGTGCGAGCCGGACAATTAACTTAGCTTCCACCAGTCTGGTGAGTTGTGGGGGATTGGAGGGTGGGGGGCGGGGGGGGGGGGGGTGGTTTGGGAGGTGGGGGGAGGATTGGATGCTGAGTGCTTACTATCCCAGGGATGGATGTGAACATTGAGATGGTGGCCATGGCATCAAATGACACTGATGGATGTATTTGGCTGCCAAGTCTGGGATGCAGTAGAGGCTTTACCTGACTGGAACCAGCCTTCCCTGATGCATTCAGCAAAGCAAACCATCCCTAAAGAGCAGCCAATAGTCCAACCCTGTCAGCGGATGAAGGCCAACATGTCAGCAAGCAAGTGCTGTCAAGGCCAGAGGATGGAAACTCTTGTTGGCATGGCAGAAGGAAGTTCCTGGGTGTCCTCACAGTTTAGTAACAACTCACTGTATGTTCTTCTCCAGGCTGTGTCCTCTGAGAAAGGGGAAAGGTTCTCTTGCCCAGGGATGGGAGAAGGAGAACTCCCTGCCTAACCAAGCTAACCTGGACAGAAATCACAGAGCAGGTCACCAGCTATGGGGTTATCCAGTGAACCTGGCTGCAGCACCACAATCAAGTGAATTATCTTCTTTATTCCA
This sequence comes from Mustelus asterias, assembly GCF_964213995.1. Lineage (NCBI taxonomy): Eukaryota > Metazoa > Chordata > Chondrichthyes > Carcharhiniformes > Triakidae > Mustelus > Mustelus asterias. The sequence goes on from NC_135805.1 coordinate 38,689,770, forward strand.
CCAAAGCGAGCACTCCACACCTCAGTTTCCCTGGGGCCTTTCAGATGGAAAACTATGCAAGTGCGGTTGTTGTGGAGAATGAGTCTGCTGAAAATGTGTCAGGTTGCAGCATCTCCTGTGAAAAGAATGAATGCTGCTCATCAACAGGTATTGGTCTGTCAGTGGTGACCCTTGCAAGGTCACTCCAGAGTGGCCAAATGGCGGACACATACAGGAGACTCAGAATGAACAGATTGTCAGCCACTTAAAGGCACAGTGACTGTCTTCGTCAGGCAACTAACATTCCTTTTCCTTATTCTTGCAGGGGAAGAGGGACCACAGTGCCAAAGAAAGGGCCCAAATTGGCAGCAGGGTGCTATTTCTCACACATTTCAGACGCATGGAAGAGGGAACTCTGGAAGTGGCAGGGCAGCATGGTGGCTGATCCACTGTGGACGGTGAGGCAGGGTGTAAGCATAAGAGGGTGAGTTGCCTCATGACCAGGCACAAGGAAGCTTCAGGTGGGCCCGAGGGATGATAATCCTGAATCCTCCACTGCACATACATTGATCTGAATGCCAACTGATCCAGAAGGTTTGTGATTGGAAGGGCAACATCCTTCGATCTTCCTGTTCTCTCATGCCAGCCATCCAGAGGAGCATAATCTGGGAAATGAATATTCCCAGTATTGCCAGTATTTGAAGGAAGATTACACTCATGGGGAGTACTGTTGAAAAACACAGGATTGTCAAAATGTTTAAACTTTGTTGTAAATCTAAAATTGCCAAAGGGCATCAATGACCTTAAAAGACTTACAGGAAAAAAAAATAATGATTTCAGTGCCCACAAATTGAAAAACATCATGGAACTTAGGAAAATTGGCTGGAGGACTGGGGACACAGGATCATAAAGATGTTCAATATCATTCCAAAGGGCAAAACATCTAAACCAGAGACCCAAATGGCTGATAACTTTTAAATTACATTCCATGTAATTCCCCTTCCAGTATTGTAAAATTAGTTAGAAAATTACAGTGCATAAATGTAATTTTAGCATTATGCCAAGAAAAGTCTGTAAGGTTTCTAATCGACAAGAAAAAGATCATTTATACAATAATCGATATTTGCATTTTGCCTGCAATTAAAATTCTCCCAATTAGAAGCTAAGTGTGCCCAGTGACAGGATATGCATTCTTAACAACTGACAGTTTGATTATTGCCCCCAAAGGTAAGTTTTCATCTTCATCCAGCTTCATTAAATTCACTATAGAAGCCATAAAAATTTCTGAGGGAATTGTGAAGCATTAATTGGCAAAAGAAATCACACATAAGGAAACATCAGCTTTACAATTTGTTGTAATTTGGGCCTGTTTCTCAGGCCTAGTTCAGTCACTGGATACCCCTCAAGACCTTCCCAGGGGTAATTCAAACTCTGAGCTGAATCTTCACTCATAAATGTACGTGCACATCAACTCCAAAAACGCGAATCAGTCTTATCGCGCAATACCGAACTTCCCAGAATATTTTAGTTGAATAGAATGATAAAGAATTCCATAAGAATATAAGAAACAGGAGCCACAAAGAAAGCCCACCAATGCCTCTACTTTCTCAGAAGACGAAGGAAATTTGGCATGTCAGCTACGACTCTCACCAACTTTTACAGATGCTCCCGTTCTGTCCAAGACTGCAAGGAACTACAAAAGGTCATGAATATAGCCCAATCCATCACGCAAATCAGCCTCCCATCCATTGACTCTACACTTCCCGCTGCCACGGCAAAGCAGCCAGCATAATTAAGGACCCTACGCACTCTGGATATTCTCCCTTCCACCTTCTTCCTTTGGGAAAAAGATATAAAAGTCTGAGGTCACATACCAACCAACTCAAGAATAGCTTCTTCCCTGCTGCTGTCAGACTTTTGAATGGACTTACCTTGCATTAAGTTGATCTTTCTCTGCACCCTAGCCATAACTGCAACACTACATTCTGCACCCTCTCGTTTCCTTCTCTATGAACGGTATGTTTTGTCTGTATAGCGTGCAAGAAACAATACTTTTCACTGTATGTTAATTTATGTAACAACAATAAATCAAATCAAATCAAAGAAACAGAAGCCACAAGACTCCTTGAGCCTCCATAATTTAATAAAAGTTCATGGCTGAATCTTAACCTCAACTCCACTTTCCTAACAGATCCCCATAATCCTTGGTTCCTTACATGTCCAAAACTCATAGAATCATACAATCTCTACAGTGCAGAAGGAGGCCATTTAGCCCATCAAGTTTGTACCGACCACAATCCCACCCAGGCCCTTACCCCCACACATTTACTTTTCGAATCCCCCTGACATTAAGGGGCAATTTAACATGGCCAATGCACCTAACCAGCACGCCTTTCGGACTGTGGGAGGAAACTGGAGCACCCAGAGGAAACCCACACAGACACAGGGAGAACATGCAAACTCCACACAGACGGTGACCCAAGTTGGGAATCGAACCCGGGTCCCAGGTGCTGTGAGGCAGCAGTGCTAACCACTGTGCCACCGTGCCACCCTTCAATCTATTCTTTATCTCAGCATTGAGTGTACCCAATGGCTGAGCTTTCTCAACTCTCTGGGATAGACAATTCCAAAGATTCAAAATTTTCTCAGCGAAGAAAATTTTCCTCAATTCAGCCTGACATAGCTGCCCCCTTATCGATCGTGTAATGTGCTGTATTGGATGCTGGGCTGCTAATGGGTTATTTTTAATCATTTAAAATGCTAATAATACACTGTGCACATCCTCACAGGAAGTGATGTAACACCAGATGATTAGGGCTGGGATTTTCTGGCTCCATCATGGCAGGACCCACCACGAGGGATTCGGCAGCACAGCCAAAAGTCCGTTGACTTTCGATGGAACTAGATGATCCCAGTGGTTAGCAGGGCTGGAAAATTCCATCCATTAAGTATTCTGTATTAGCCCAATAATACCCAAAATGTTGTATTATCTCATAATTATGACCCCTAATGTTAGGAATGAGGAACTAGCCTTTAAGCATCTACCCTGACAACAGTAGGAAATCTACCATCCTTATCTTGTCTGGCTTACATGTGACTCCAGATTCCCAGGTCGACAGAAATGTGGTTTACTCTTCGTGCTCTCTGAAATGGCCGAGGAAGCCACTCAGAAGGACAATTAGGGATGGGCAATAAATCCCAGCCAACCAGCAATGCCTACATCACATAATCACAGAATACTACAGTGCAGAAGAGGCCCTTCAGCCCATCGAGTCTGCACTGATGCACAAAAGGTCCTGACCTACCCACCTAAACCAATTGCCAGCACTTGGCTCATAGTCTTGAATGTTATGGCGTGCCAAGTACTCATCCAGGTAGTTATTAGAGGATGTGAGGCATCCCACCTCCACCACCCTCCCAGGCAGTGTATTCCAGACCATCACCACCCTCTGGGTAAAAAAGCTTTTCCTTAAATCGCCCCTAAACCTCCCATCCCTCACTTTCAATTTGTGTCCCCACATAACTGTCCCTTCAACTAAGGGGAACAGCTGCTCTCTATCTACGCTGTCCAGGCCCTTCATAATCTTGAACATCTCAGTCAAGCCGCCACTCAGTCTTCTCTGCTCCAGAGAAAACAACCCAAGCCTATCCAACCTTTCCTTATAACGCAAATGTTCCATCCCAGGCAACATCCTGGTGAATCTCCTCTGCACTCCTTCCAGTGCGATCACATATTTCCTATAATGTGATGAACAGAAGTGCACACAATACTCCAGCTGTGGCCTCATCAAAGTTCTATACAGCTCCATCATGCCCTCTCTGCTTTTGTAATCTATACCCCGATTGATAAAGGCGAGTGTGCCATATGCCTTTTTCACCATCCTATTAACCTGCCTTTCCACCTTTAGAGATCTATGGACAAACTCGCCAAGATCCCTTTGTTTTTCGGAACTTCTCAGTGTCAGCCCTTTCACAGTAATACTTCCTTGTCAAATTACTCCTTCCAAAGTGTATTACCTCACACTTTTCAGGGTTAAATTCCATCTGCCACTTGTCCGCCCATTTGACCAATCTTGCCTATATCTTCCTGTAACCCAAGACACTCAACCGCCCTGTTAACCACCCGGCCAATCTTTGTGCCATCGGCAAATTTACTGATCCTACCCCCCAACATAGTCATCTATATCATTTATATAAATGACGAACAATAGGGGGCCCAGCACGGATCCCTATGTACTCCACTGGTCTCTGGCCTCCAGTCATTAAAGCAGCTGTCTGTCACCACCCTCTGTCTCCTACCACTAAGCCAATTATGAATCCACCTTGTCAGATCACCCTGTACCACATGTACATCAATTAATATTTTAAAAGTTTAGTATAACATTACAATCTACATTAAAGACTTAGATGAAGAAACCACGGAAAGTAAGAGCACATGAAGTGAGATGCATGCTGATTGCGCACAACATTGACTGTGAGAGCCATCAATTGAGCGGAAATATGTATTTTGCTTTTACCACTTGAAGTTGATGATCAAAGTTCTATACAGCTCCATCATGCCCTCTCTGCTTTTGTAACCTATACCCCGATTGATAAAGGCAAGTGTGCCATATGCCTTTTTCACCATCCTAATGTTCTACTAATATATAAAAATATATGGATGTTCTGTAACTTGTTATGAAATATTTGGCATGTATTATATGTATTCAATCTTATTCAAGGATCATATCTGGTGAACATGCCCAATTTACATCTTGTGGACCACTGAGATGAAGGAGGGGAACACATGTGGCCTACTCATCAGCCCAGATTGTCCACCACTGTTATAGAGACTTGAAGCAATGGAGTCCATCCGGTCCAACCACCCCATCAGATCTACCCACACCAACTCCCCACCTTCACTCCACAGTGATTTAGCTACATTCATATTTCAAAAGGATAATGTTATCCGGCCATGACTTTTGTGTTTCAAATTAGGTCCCAGCTGCCTGCAGTAGGAGGATTCGTCGGCTTATAAATCAACAGACATAAAATGAAAGCTGATGGGAATGGTGCGAACTCAGGAGGTGAAGTGGATTCAGTCGACTGTGACCTCAGCCCTTCAGCGATATGATCTGGTGCGGGGAGGAGGGGAAAGGGGGAGGAGGAGAATCGGGAGTTAAAACAAGGCCCTATTTTACATTGCACATGTTGCAAACAATTAGAACAATAAAGCTAATCGGTTAGCATCACTTTGACATTAACATCCGGAGTAGTTGTATCATCCAATACAGACCTGGAATTTTAATTTCAGGATGCTGAGATCTTAACACAGCTTGGGCAGTCCAACTAAATCAGTAATTTTTATATGCATAAATGTATTACAATTACATATATAGCCCTCCTGACAACGTACTGGAAGTAAATTTTGTGCCTGTACTTCAATTGACTTAACGGCCAGCTAAATACCATTTGTCCTACTGTTAAAAACACATTCTAAGCTGCAGAGCCTGTAATTAAAAAGAAAAATAGTCAGCTTTACATGGCTCATTATCAAGGCAGAATGAGAAATAGTGATCTGGGGATATTATAGTTTGATTAACACAATTTTTCATTCACACATATTTTTGCACAGAGTATTTGCAGAGACAGTAACCGAGGGCAAACATAACAGAGATCTATTTAATGGCTTTTTAAAAAATCTATTCTGTTCGCGAAACCATGTCTCATTGTGATGCAGATAACTAGTGAAAGTGTTTATTATGTTCCTAATGAATAATATTTTATTGACTTATACAATTTTTCTAGTTGCCACAGTTGGGAGCACTTACTCTTTCCATGAACGTTCTCAGAGTCTTGTTTGTTTCCTGCAAGCTGACAATAATAAGAAGTTTTTACTGGATGGACATCCCACTCTCGGATTTACTTGAGCTCTCTTTTGAATGAAAGTTAAGAATTTGTGGAGTTTAGATAAAAATTGAAACGAAACACCTGAACCCACCTTGGGGTTGTTGATTCACCAAGACTCACTCCAACATTTCAGAGAATTTTCTCTACGTCACAGGACGGTCGCCATGACCATCCATTTGGTGAAATAGGTCTATACGAGTCTTTCAGTTTCATGATGTGGATATGCCGGTGTTGGACTGGGGTGGGCATAGTAAGAAGTCTCATAACATCGGATTAAAGTCCAACAGTTTTTGTATCATGAGCTTTCAGAGCGCTGCTCCTTTATCAGCTGAGTGGCTCATCTTATGAAGGAGCAGCGCTGCGAAAGCTCATGATACAAAACCTGTTGGACATTAACCTGGTGTTTTGAGACTTCTTTCTGCTTCATAAAAGCTTTGTCCCACCTTACTTCACCTTATCCCATCAATTTATCCTTTCATTGAATCTCTCATGTGCTTAATCTGGCTTCTTTGTCATGTGACTATGCTATTCACATAACCCATTACATTTGGAGTTCCACATTTTAACAAGCTGCGAAAGAAAGAAGCCTCTCCAGAATTTCTTACTTTTTCTTATTTTTCATCTATTTGATCAAATGATGTGCTCAGCGTGGACTAGGTCTGCATTTTTGTTGCCCATCCCTAATTGTCCTTGAGAAAGTGGTGGTGAGCTGCCTTCTTCAACCACTGCAGTCTACAAGGTGTAGGTACAACCACAGTGTTGTTAGGAAGGAGGTTCCATGATTTTGACCCAGCGACAGTGAAGGAACGGTGATATATTTTCAAGTCAGGATGGTGTGCAACTTGGAGGAGAACTTGCAGGCGGTGGTGACCCTATGTATCTGCTGCCATTCTCTTTCTAGGTAATAGTGATTATGGGTTTAAAAGATGCTGTCTCAGATGACTAGGGGAGTTCCTGCAGTGCATCTTGCAGATGGCAGACATAGCTGCTACTGTGCATCAGTGGCGGAGGAATTGAATGTTTTAACTGGTGAATGGGGTGTCAATCAAATGGGCTGCTTTGTCCTGAATGATGTTGAGCTTCTTGAGTGCTATTGAAGGTGTACTCAACCAGGGACTGTGTATTTATTGAGAACATTATTTATGCTATGACCCGAGTTATTCTTAAAATCTGCATACATTTCTGGTGGGGTGAAGGAGTATTGTATTGTGCTGTATTCCCTGAAATTGCGTTCTTCCCTCACTGGAGAGAGGTAGAAAAGCCAGTTGAAACTGCTGGGGAAGGGAGCCTTCTTCTGTAATGTAGGCCTTCTATGAGAGCTGCTTCAGAGAGAGAGACAGAACATGCAGAGAGATGGAGAAGCGAGTTAAGAACCACCTGCTGTGTATCCAACCACACAAAAGCCTTGGTCGCAGTCAGCTGTGAAGACAAATGCCTTTTTCTCCTCAGATTTGGCTGCCATTCTCAACTTACTCCACGATGACATGCAAGGTGTGATCTAAGTGGAAATGGTCAAGAGCTTCAAGTTTCTAGGTGTCCAGATCACTGACAACCTGTCCTGGTCCCTCCATGCTGACGCTATAGTCAAGAAAGCCAACCAATGCCTCTACTTTCTCAGGAAGCTAAGGAAATTTGGCATGTCAGCAACAACGCTCACCAATTTTTACAGATACACCACAGAAAGCATTCTCTTTGGAGGTATCACTGCTTGATATGGCTCTTGCTTTGTCCAAGGATGCAATGGGTTGTGAACGTAGCCAAGTCCACCACGCAAATCAGCATCCCATCCATTGACTCTGTCTACACTTCCTGCTGCTTCAGGAAAGCAGCCAGCATAATCAAGGTTTGAAGTTTAAAGTTTATTTATTAGTGTCACAAGTAGGCTTACATTATTAACACTGCAATGAAGTTACTGTGAAAATCCCCTAGTCACTACACACCAGTGCCTGTTCGGGTACACTGAGGGAGAACTTAGCATGGCCAATGCACCTAACCAGCATATCTTTCAGACTGTGGGAGGAAACCGGAGCGCCCAGAGGAAACCCATGCAGACACGAGGAGAATGTGCAAACTCCACACAGACAGTGACCCAATCTGGGAATCGCACCTGGGTCCCTGGCGCTATGAGGCACCAGTGCTAACCACTGTGCCGCTTTGTTGTTAAAAAGATACAAAAACCTGAGAATGTGTACCAACTGACTCTAGAACAGCTTCTTCCCTGCTGCCATCAGACTTTTGAATGAACCTACCTTGAATTAACTTGATCTTTCTCCACATCTTAGCTATGACTGTAACACTTCATTCTGCACCTTCTCCTTTCCTTCTCCCCTATGTACTCTATGAACGGTATGTTTTGTATTATGCGCAAGAAACAATACTTTTCACTGTGTATTAATAAATGTGACAATAGTAAAACAAATCAAATTAAAATCAAAATCTTCACCAATGGAACCACCACAGACCCCATTTAAGTGAAGGCTGGTGTAGAACCACCCTTTACCTTCATTTTCTTCACTGCAATACTACACCTCACTTCAAACAAATTATCCACCGGCATAGAGATAAACTGCAGACCAGATGGGAAAACGGTTCAACCTAGACCATCTTCAATCCAGAATCAATGTCATTCCAACCTCAGCCATTGAGCTTCAGCATTCAGCTGACCCTTGTATCCGTTCACTCAGAAATGAGCTCTAGATAGTTCATTGTCGATTCGCTTCTCCAACGCATATGAGAAAATAAGCCTTTCACTGAACAATGAGAAAACAAAGATCCTCTTTCAACCTGATCACACAGCACAACACTTCCTCTGTCAATTTTTTTTAAGTATTTTCATTCGTGGGACATGGGTGTCGCTGGCTGGCCAGCATCGATTGCTCATCCCTAGATACTCTTGGTCAGAGGGCAGTTGAGAGTCAACCACATTGCTGTGGCTCTGGAGTCACGTGTAAGCTAGACCAGGTAAGGATGGCAGATTTCCTTCCCTAAAGTGAACCAGATGGGTTTTTCCAACAATCGACAATGGTTTCATGGTCATTAGTAGATTCTTAATTCCAGATTTTTAAAAAATAAATTCAAATTCTACTATTTGCTGTAGCAGGATTTGAACGCAGGTCTCCAGAACATTTGGTGAATTTCTGGATCAGTCTAGCGATAATGCCACTAGGCCATCACCTCCCCTTAAAAGCAATGGGACCTTACTATATGTATTGTGGCTGCATTGTTCCTAATTAAGTTGACACAGTGATTGCAGTTCAAAAATGCTTCATTTGTTGCAAAGTATTTTGGGATATCCTAGGAACTTGAAAGCTGTTGTATCAATACAAGATTTTCCTTCTATTTGCTGTGTGGAACCCAAAACCTCAAACAGTACCGAAGTAACAAAAATGTTATAAAGATTCATCGTTACATCCTGGATCTAAAATGTGTGCCTTGTGCCATAGACCTCTCTATTTAATAGAGAATGGTTGCCTCATCATTGTGCTCTATTGGTATTTAAGACAGAGATAGATAGGTTGTTGATTGGTAAGGTGATTAAAGGTTGCGGGAAAAAGACAGGAGAATGTGTTTGAGAAGCATATCAGCCATGATTGAATGGTGGAGCAGACTCGACACAGACAGTGACCCAAGCCAGGAATTGAACCTGTATCCCTGGCGCTGTGAGGCAGTAGTGCTAGCGACTGTGCCACCATGCCGCTCCTGCCATCTTACACGAAACAAACCTACAGCTCCTCTGCATCTTCAGAGTTATTCACTGTGATTCCCATTTTGGTGTTGTATGTAAATTTGACACCACTCACTATCCTGCAGTCCAAACCATGTGTGCAAATTGCATGATTGAGCAATCATAATTTGAGAGCCGCCTCTCCCTCCCCTGGATACTGTTGTGGAACAGGTTAAACAGACAGCCCAACATGAAGGTTCCGATGCCTAATTATTGCGAGAAAGAATTCAGAAAACCATTAATGATCTAATTCAAATGATGCTGCGATGTAATTTGATGGTTATTTTCAAGGAAACATGTAAAACCGAGAGCCAGGGAATAGAATTTACTGAGTACTTTGAAGGAGAAAGGGAGGAGGATGCGTTATCCAACTGGTAGGCAATTAGGACAGCTGCAAAGCGAAGGTGACTAGATGACTTATAATTAATTCACTATATGAAGAAGTATGAAGGTAATTGTTAGTGGAGGGAAGGTGGACTCACTATTGGCAAGCACCAATTATCAAGTAAACGAGAAAGCATTGAATTAGAAATGGAACGGACACATTATAAACATCTGCTGAAAGTGTTAGCAAGGCCTTTGTTCAATTTCATAGTGAATTATACCCACTGTGCTGTCCATACATCAAAGAAATTAAAAGCTTTTGTTTGTCCCTATCTCTGTGCTGAAATTGGATCAGGAGACGAAAGCTGGATCAACCATTGGTTCTGGTAATTAAACACCCACCTACCAATCCCAATAGATAAGCAGTTTCCCGGTGAAATTTTAAAGCATCAAATGTAATTATGTTAGCTTAGATTTATTCATAATTGTAAGAGGTAAAAGAACAGGTTTCTAAAAGGCGAAAGAAGTACTTTGTCGCAGCTTTTCACACTTGTCTGCCCAAAGCTTAGCAGGAGAGCAGGGTAAGACTCAATAAGTTGAAGTAAATGTTCTTTGCACCATTTATCCATGGTCTCTGCACTGAAAGTTCATTAGAGAAAGTGGGAGAACTTCTACGCAAATACACCCCTCCAGTGTTTGCTGCCTGTGTTCCCTTGTGTGAATGTATGAACTCGGAGCAGGAGTAGGCCACTCTGCCCTTCAAGCCTGCTCCACCATTCAGTAAGACCATGACTGATCTGATTGGAACTTCAAACCCACATCCCTGCTACCCCCGATAAGCTTTCACCCCCTTGAGAAATAATCTATCCAGCTCTGCCTAGAAAACACTCAATGCTTCTGCTTCCACTGCCTTTTGAGGAAAAGCGTTCCAAAGACTTACAACCCTCTGAGAGAAAAAAATTATTCTAGTCTCTGTCTTAAATAAGCAAAATCTTTATTTTTAATCAGTTAGCCCTAGTTCCAGACTCTCACAAGAGGAAACATCCTCTCCACAATTACCCTGCCGAGGCTCTCAGGATCTTAAAAGGTTTTATCAAATCTACTCCTGAATGGGTGAGACTTCTATTTTGAAGGTTCTAAACTCCAGTGAATTCAAACCTAACTTGTCCGACTTTTCCGCATCAGACAACCCACCCATTCTGGGTTTTCATCTAGTATATCTTTTCTGAACTGCTTCTAACATACTTCCATCTTTCCTCATTAAGGAAACCATTACTGTCCATTGTACTCCAGGTGTGTTCTGACCAATAGCCTGTACAACTGAAACAATCTCCCTAATTTTGTAATCAATTCCTCTCAAAATAAACACTCAGATTCTATGAGTTTTCCTAATTACTTTCTGTGTACCTACAAATTAGCCTTTTGTGATATATACGTTAGGATACCCAGATCCATCTGAATCTCAGAGCTCCTTAATCTCTCAGCATTTAGATAATACATTTCTTTTGATACTTCCTGCCACAATGGAACATTTCACATTTGCTCACATTTTACTTCATTTGCCAGATATTTGCCCACTCACATAACCTACCGACATTCCTTGGTAGCCTCCTTATGTCCTGAAACACACTGTGGATGCTTTTGTGTTGATGCCTAAAGTAATTTTAAAAGAAGTGAAAATCTTTGCTAAGATAATTGGGAGAGGAATTTCAGATAACTGTGTTAAACCTTCATACTTATGTATACAAACATATGAATTAAGAGCAGGAGTAGGCCATTTGATACAACGTTAAAGTTAGTTTATTTATTAGTGTCACAAGTAGGTTTATATTAACACTGCAATGAAGTTACTGTGAAAATCCCCGAGTCACCGCAATCTGGTGCCTGCTAGGGTACACTGGGGGCGAATTCAGCATGGCCAATGCACCTAACCAGCACACGTTTTGGGCTGTGGGAGGAAACTGGAGCACCCGAAGGAAACCCACCCAGACACAAGGAGAATGTGCAGACTCCACGCAGACAATGACACTGGCCTGGAATCAGACCTGTGTCCCTGGTGCAGTGAGGCAGCAGTGCTAACCACTGTGATCCGATTGCAGTCTCAACTGCACATTCCATCTCCCTCCAGCAACCTTTGACACCTTTGTTAGTCAATAATCTATCCACCTCTGCCTTAAAATATTCATTGACCTAACTGAACTACTCTCTCAGCATATAATCATTACGCACCATTTACATTACTGCAGGGTGTCATGTACAAGAAAATCATGGGAACACACCCCAAATTTTTCTGAAAATCATGTTGTATTTTCAATGGGCAGACTAACCTGAGGCAGCATGGTTTCACAATATTAACCTTTTTTATTCATTCGTGGGACATGGGCATCGCTGGCTGGCCAGCATTTATTGCCCATCCCTAGTTGCCCTTGAGAAGGTGGTAGTGAGCTGCCTTCTTGAATCGCTGCAGTCCATGTTCTGTGGGTTGATCCACAATGCCGTTAGGGAGAGAATTCTTTTGATTTTGACCCAGCAACTGCAAAGGAACGGCGATATATTTCCAAGTCAGGTTGGTGAATGCCTTGGAGGGAAACTTGCAAGTGATGGTGTTCCCATTTATCTCCTTGTTCTTCTAGATGGAAGTGATTGTGGGTTTGGAAGGTGCTGTCTAAGGATCTTTGGTGAATTGCTGCAGTGCATCTTGTAGATAGTACACACTGCTGCTACTGAGCATCAGTGGTGAAGTGATTGAATGCTTGTAGATGTGGTGCCAATCAAGCGGGCTGCTTTGTCCTGGATGGTGTCAAGATTCTTGAGTGTTGTTGGAGCTGCACCAATCCAGGCAAGTGGAGAGTATTCCACTCCTGACTTGTGCCTTGTAGATGGGAGTCAGGAGGTGAGTTACTCTCCGCAGTATTCCTAGCTTCTGACCTGCTCTTGTCGCCATCATGTTTATGTGGTGAGTCTAGTTGAGTTTCTGGTCAATGGTAACCCCAAGGATGTTGACAGTGGGGGATTCAGTGATGGTAACATCATTGAATGTTAAGGGGCGGTGGTTAGAGAGTCTCTCATTGGTGATGGTCATTGCCTGGCATTTGTGTGGTGAGAATGTCATTTGCCACTTGTCAGCCCAATTCTGGATATTGTCCAGATCTTGCTGCATTTGAACATGGACTGCTTCAATATCTGAGGAATCGCGAATGGTGCTGAACATTGTGCAACCATTGATGAACATCCCCACTTCTGACCTTATGATGGAGGGAAGATCATTGATGAAGCAGCTGAAAGTTGTTGGGCCTAGGACAATCCCCTGAGGGGCTCCTGCAGAGAGGTCCTGGAGCTGAGATGACTGACCCTCCACAACCACAACCATCTTCCTATGTACCCAGTATGACTCCAACCAATGGAGAGTTTGCCTTGTGATACCCATTGATTCCAGTTTGGCTAGGGCTCCTTGATGCCACATTCAGTTGAATACGGCCTCGATGTCAAGGGCTGTCACTCTCACCTCACCTCTGGAATTCAGCTCTTTTGTGCATGTTTGGACCAAGGCATGTTTGGACCAAGGTCAGGAGCTGAGTGACCCTGGCAAAACCCAAACTGGGCATCACTGAGCAGGTTATTGCTGAGCAGGTGCTGCTTGATAGCACTGTTGATGACCCCTTTCATCACTTTACTGATGATCGAGGGTAGACTGGACGGTAATTTGCCGGGTTGGATTTGTCTTGCTTTTTGTGTACAGAACATACTTGGGCAATTTTCCACATTGTTGGGAAGATGCCAGTGTTGTAACTGTACTGGAAGAGCTTGGTTGAAGGAGCAGCAAGTTCTGGAGCACAAGTCTTCAGTACTATTGCCGGAATGTTGGGCCCATTGCCTTTGCAGTATCCAGTACCTCCAACAGTTTCTTGATATCACATGGAGTGAATTGAATTGGCTGGAGACTGGCATCTGAGATGCTGGGGACCACTGGAGGAGGCCGAGATGGATCATCCAATTGGCACTTTTGGCTGAAGATTGCTGCGAATGCTTCAGCCTTATCTTTTGCACTGATGTGCTGGGCTCCTCCATCATTGAGGATGGGGATATTTGTGGAGCCTCCTCCTCCAGTGAGTTGTTTAATTATCCACCACGATTCTCAACTGGATGTGGAAGAACTGCAGAACTTAGATCTGATCCATTGGTTTTGGGATTGCTTAGCTCTGTCTATCACTTGCTGATTATCCTGTTTGTCATGCAAGTAGTCCTGTTTGGTAGCTTCACCAGGTTGATACTTTATTTTTGGGTACGCCTGCTGCTGCTGATGGCATGCCCTCCTGCACTTTCCATTGAACTAGGGTTGATCCCCTGGCTTGTTGATTATGGTTGAGTGGGGGATATACCGGACCATGAGGTTGCAGATTGTGCTGGACTACAATTCCGCTGCTGTTGATGGCCCACAGCGCCTCATGGATGCCCAGTCTTGAGTTGCTGGATCTGTTCGAAGTCTGTCCCATTTAGCACGGTGATAGTGCCACACAACACGATGGAGGTTATTCCCAATGTGAAGGCGGGACTTTGTCTCCACAAGAACTGTGAGGTAGTCACTCTTACTAATACTGTCATGGACAGATGCATCTGCAGCCTGCAGATTGGTAAGGATGAGGTCAAGTATGTTACTTCCTCTTGTTGGTTCCTTCCCCACCTGCTGCAGACCCCAGTCTAGCAGTTATATTTTTTAGGACCCAACCAGCTTGATCAGTGGTGCTGCTGCTGAGCCACTCTTGTGGTGGACATTGAAATCTCCCATCCAGAGTACATCTTTTGCCCTTACCACCCATTGCTTCCTCCAAGTGTTGTTCAACATGGAGGAATACTGATTCATCAGCCGAAGGAGGTAACCAGTCAGAGGTTTCCTTGTCGGTGTTTAACCTGAAGCCATGAGACTTCATGGGGTCCAGAGTCGACGTTAAGGACTCCGAGGGCAACTTCCTCCCGACTGTATACCACTGTGTCGCCACCTCTGCTGGGTCTGTCCTGCTGGTGGGACAGGACATATCCAGGGATGGTAATGGTAGTGTCTGGGGTGGTATCTATAAGGTATGATTCTGTGAGAATGACTATGTCAGGCTGTTGTTTGGCTTGTCTGTGAGACAGCACTCCCAATTTTGGCAATAGCTCCCAAATGTTAGTAAGGAGGACTTTGCAGGGTCGACAGGGCTGTTTGTTTTGCCGTTGTCTTTTCCAGCGCTGAGGTCGAAGTGTATTATAAGATATTTCACAATACTGTAAAGGCTATGGGGCCCTGACAATATTCCAGCAATCACACTGAAGACTTGCACTCCAAAACTATCTGTACTTCAGCAAAGCAGTTCCAGTACACCGACAATACTGGCATCTACTCGGCAATGTTGAAAATTGCCACTTCTGGCCTTATAATGAAGGGAAGATCAGGAAAAAGCAGCAGAATATGGTTGAACCTAGGACACAACCCTGAGCAATTCTGCAAAAAGCAGGATAAATTCAATTCACCCAATTGTTGCCCCATCAGTTTACTCTCAAGCATCAGTAAAGTGATGGGTAACCAGCATGCTATCAAGCAGCACTTACTCAGCAATAACTTGCCTTTTGATACTCAGTTTGGGTTCTGCCAGATCTTCTCAGCTCCTGACTACATTTACCCTCAAATATGGACAAAAGAACTGAATTCCAGAGGTGAGGTGAGAATGGTTGTCCACATCAAGGCAGCATCTGATTTAGGATGTCATCAAGGAACCATAGAAAAATTGAAGTCAATTGTGGCATCAGAGGAAAAACATTCCACTGGTTGGAGTCATCCCAAACACAATGGAACATGGTGTCGTTGTTGGAGCCAATCATCCCTGGATCTTGCTGCTGGAATTGCTCAGGGTTGTGTCCTCGGCTCAACCATATTCTGCTGCCTTTTCCATGATCTTCCCTCCATCATAAGGCCGGAAGTGGCAA
Organism: Mustelus asterias; assembly: GCF_964213995.1. Taxonomy (NCBI): domain Eukaryota; kingdom Metazoa; phylum Chordata; class Chondrichthyes; order Carcharhiniformes; family Triakidae; genus Mustelus; species Mustelus asterias. The sequence continues at coordinate 38,705,647 of NC_135805.1, forward strand.
TGTTCACTGATTAATGCACCATGCTCAGCACTAATTACAACTCCTCTGAAGCAATCCATCTCTATGTGCTACAAGACCTGGACAACATTCAGTTTTGGGCTGACAAGTAGCAAGCAACATTTGCATCAGACAACTGCCAGGCAATGACCATCTCCAACAAGAGAGGATCAAACCATCTCCCCTTAACATTCAATGGCATTACCTTCACTGAATCTCCCAATATCAATCTTGAGGGTTACCATTGACCAGAAACTGAACTGGATTAACCATTTAAATACTGAGGTTAGAAGAGCAGGTCAGTGGATAGGAATCCTGTGATGTGTAACTCATCTCCTGACTTTCCAAAGCTTGTTGACCATCTACAAGGTACAATCAGGAGTCTGCCTGGATGAGTGTACCTCCAACAAGAGACAAGAAGCTCGATACTGCTAAAAAAAAGTAGCCCACTTGATTGGCACCCAATCCACCACCTTAAATGTTCACTCTCCCCATCACAGACACACAGTGGCAGCAGTATGTACCATCTACGAGATGCACTGCAGCAACTCACCAAGGTTCCTTTGACAATATCTTCCATAGCTGTGACCACTACCAACTGGAAGGGCAAAGGCAGCAGATCCCTGGCAACACCACTGCCTGGAAGTTTCCCTCCAAGCCACTTGGAAACATATCGCCATTCCTTCACTATCAGTCAAAATCCCAGAACTCCCTTCCTAACAGCATTGTGGGTGCACCTACACCACTGGGACTGCAGTGGCTCAAGAAGTCAGCTCACCACCAGCTCCTCAAGGACAATTAGGGATGGACAATAAATGTTGGCCTAGCCAGCAGCGCTTCTGTCTTGCAAATGAATAACAAAAAATCCCAATTGACTAGCAAACTTTGTCACTGAAAATCTCCCTCCACTTATGAAAATGTCCGGTTTCTTTGCAAAGCACTGTAGACCTTAGTCACTGCATATTTACAAAGATTTGAAAAGTGCTTTATTTTGTTGGTATCTCGGAAACTCAGTTATTACCGTTTCATTCCAATAGTTTGCCAGTGTATCCAATGATTATGACTAACTATAGTCCTTTTTTTTTAGCATTGGAAAAGCAATCTTGAATTGCTCTGTTTAGGTTCACCACAGAAGCAACGCCAGAAATATCAGAACACTTTTTCGTAGGGTTGACTGATCCAACCCATTTCAGCAGTGGCGTCCTTCTGTTTAATGTAGCACCCTCTCATGCAGCATAAATCTCTAATGCACTCCAGCCACAGTGTTCAATGATCCCGATTGTCCATTTAAACCATCTCAGCACAACAAAAATGTTTTACGCTAATGCTAAGCATAGATGAAAAATCCCCAATCTTAAACAAAGTGTCGAACCATGTACGCGTGTTTGACAGAAAGAAAAAAAATAAGCTCGCATTCATATAGCGCCTTCCCTGACCTAGGGTCACCCCAAAGCTCTTTACAGCCTTTTGCAGCATGGCCACTGTTGTGATATAAAATATATGGCAGCCAAAATGTGTACAGGAAGCTCCCACAACCAGCTGTGAGGTGATCTGCTTTACTGATGTTGATTTTTTTAAAGTTTATTTATTGGTGTCACAAATAGGCTTACGTTAACACTGCAATGAAGTGACTGTGAAAGACCCCTAGTCGCCGCACTCCGGTGCCTGTTCAGGTACACACTGAGCGCGTCTTTCAGACTGTGGGAGGAAATTAGAGCACCCGGAAGAATCCCCCGCCGACACAAGGAGAATGAGCAAACTCCCGCATTGACAGTGACCCAAGCTGGGAATCGAACCCAGGTCCCTGGTGCTGCGAGGCAGCAATGCTAACCATTGTACCACCATTTATGGAATAAATATTGGCCACCGCGGAAGACTGCCCTGCTCATCTTTGAGAGGATAGGGCTTTAGTTTGCTAACGTATATTAATGACAGCTCCCTTTGGCAATGCCACACTCCTCGGTTTATATACTCCAGTCCCAGGAGTGAGGCGTGAACCCACAGCTTCCTGATTCAGGCATGTGAGTTCTAACACTGAGCCCTGGCTGAGATTGTGTACTTTAAAACCGCATTATGTGACATTCAGCTGTTCTTTTAAATATATTTAATCACCATGCATGGGAAAATCTGCCGCGTTGGCTTTAATTATGACAGAAATGGCAGTCTTTTTTTTACGTGGACACCGCACAAAATAGCTCAGATGCTGTTAATTAGACTTACCATGCGGAGAATGGTGACCTACCATTTGCATATTCGCTTCCCAGTCAACAGACCGTTGGCTGGAACATATGCTTCAGTCGCTGCTGGATGGGTTTCAACTGTAAAAGAAGACAGAAAGGGTCGTTTCTACCACGCACTACTGGATTCTGAAATGAACAGAGAAAGAGAAATAAAAATAGTTTTAGCTTAAAGGTTCCATAACCATATGTCCCACTATTTTCCCCCCCACCTACGTCATGGCTAATCGTACTATTTGGATTCAATTTTCCAGTTTAAATGAATGTTTACTTTCAAGGGTAGCTGAGTTTATTTCAGATTTGTTTGATGGAGCAGTGTGAAAGAGTAGCATCGCACTCCATTAGCAATAACATAAATGGAAGATTTTATATTAACGTTGTGAAATGTGTCAGGGAGACACACTGTAGTTATCCAATTCACCAACTTTGTTTGTAGCATTGTCGCCAATCACACCAGCTATCATCAATAAATTATAATTAGATTTATCAGAAGTGGTACTTGTCATTTTAATCCTTGTGTCGGTTTTCTTCCTGCTGTGTGAACAAGCCTATAAATAATTTATTATCATTCAGTACAAACTACCGTGCAGAAGCAAACAAAGATTCTGTTGCATCTTGCGCATAAATCATCAAAGTATTATAAGCTGCAGAGCGAACCATCTCTTCAGTAGAATCAGGTCCAAACAACACCAATCATGTTTAATTGTTTAATCTCATTTCCGATCTATGGCTCAAATTCAACAATAGCTGCTGAATTTTTTTAAACTGTAGTGCGAGTGCATGACACAAGCTGATGATTCAAATGCATAGAGCCCAGACTGCACTCATGTTTGTGGTGACTTGGGACCACAAATAAGGTATGATCTCTTTTAGATAAATAAATAATGAAGTTTAACGATAACAGTAATTCAGCAGATCAGTAACAACAATGAAAACAGCAGCACTAGTAAAACAGGTCTTGTTTACAGTTCACCCTCTTGCAGTGTGAAAAGGCCACAAACGCCCACACATGCTCAGCACCCTCACAGCCGCCAGTAAAACAATTACATAGGAGACAAGGCTTATAAGAACACTCTGCACTCAAAATGACTCTGCAACAAAGTTCAAGTGCACATTTGGCAGCCACTGACCAGTTGAGCCTGGTTCTCCATGACGGTCGCCACTCTCTTCACAGAGGAAGCCAAGTGCTTGTCCACCTGAGGCATGGCTGAACTCTCGGCCTCTGTGGGCCCCTCCATTGTCCGTGCATTTCTGTGCCGTGCCTCTAGCACCTCCACCAGCTGTCCCCCTCCACTGCTACAACTCTGGTAAGTTTCTTGTGGTCAACATCAGAAGCCTGCCATCAACCTGGGGCTCAGCACAGGTCTGTTCTTAATTCTAACCACAATCACATACCCACCAATGTATCTGTGCTGGGGCAGAGTGCATCCTTTCAGGCTTCAAAGCCCTCATTCTCAAAAGTGTAACTCAAGGTCACAGAAGCTGGAATGTGAAGACTTAAATTGAAGAACACAGGAATTAGCAATGCATTATTCACAATCCCTCCTGTTAGGGTACCAGATCAGAAACCCCAAGACATATTGTAAAGTCAGACTAGACGCTAACAATCTTTCTATTTTGGCATTAATGTGAGGATAGAATGTTTCACTCCTAGCACAATTCTACCGACAAACCAGGAAGTTTTTAATCAAAACAAATTTTATGTTAACTATAACAAATGAATTAGCTTAACTTTTAACAGTTGAACAATACTTAAACATAACAAGACATAATTCTTAACTGCTAACCTATGAGTTCCAATCAAGCAATATTTCTCTTATCGATTCAAACCACTCTTGAAAATTAGTTAGCAAAACACTTGCTTTAACTTAGATTACCAGGTTTGGTGCTTTCAGAAAATCTTTGGAGAGGGAGAGAGACAGAGAGACAGTGCTTTCTTTAGGCAGTCCAGGCAGCAATTGTTTTTATTTAGAAATGAAAATGAAACTGGTTTTCCTGCAAGCTTAGTTTCTCCCATTAATCACATGACTCTGGCCAGTATTTTACCACCTCATCCACCTGAGGCTCATAAGATCCCATCCGAGGTCAACGGAGAATGTCGTTCTGCAAGCCTCGCCTGCCCCGATTCTGGGGTGGGCGAGGTGGTAAAATTCTGGCATCTACCCCTGTCAATCAACCTAGTCAAAAACTCACTTGACTCTGCATACCTAGTCTAAAATCCCAGGAGAACCTAAATAAACACAAGGTCTATTAACACTACAAAGTAACACATTCCTAGCTAAAATCAGTTATAAGCATGCATTCGTAGCATCTGCTGCATGTTTGCCAGACAAATCGACTCCTGTAACAAAGCACTGCCTCTTAAAGCAACCCCACCTTAAGCACAAAATATAGCAAAATAACACAATGTCATCACACTCTTTCCATCCCTCTCTTTACTGCCCAGTTGTCGATATCAAGCTTGAGGCCTTTTCACTCTTTTCTTTCTGCAGTCCTGCTTCACCATCCATGATTTTCCAGCCACCCTGCCCTCTGGCCAATTCCACTGCCTTTTCCTTTGCAAATCTGACTGTCTTTATGTCAGCAATTCCTCAGCTAGATTTTGTATATTCCGTTTCATAGCATTTTCTCCTACAGACTAGAGTGGAGAATGAGTCTCAATTTCTAAGGCAACCAACCCTCTGCTTAGCATGCATTCTGCCGCAGATAATCGAATCTATTGGTCGACCCGTCAATCCCCCAACTCTGACGTCACTCGTATAGTGGTGGAAGCTTGAGCCCACCCACATGTATCCAAGCCGTATGATGTATCTGCTGGTGCACCTTAGATTTCATTCATCTAACTGTGCAATCCCTCCCCTCACTGAGCCTTGTAAAGCCATGAAGACTCGCATCCCAACCATTATCTTGCAATTGTGTCTCTGTCTATATATGCCCTGTTTGTGAATCCAACTCTCCACTCACCTGGTGAAGGAACAGCGCTCCAAAAGCTCATGATTCCAAATAAACCTGTTAGACTTTAACCTGGAGTTTTGAGACTTCTTAATGTGCCCACCCCAGACCAACGCCGGCATCTCCACACCATAAACAGGGGAGATAAGAGATTTAGGACAAGAATGGGAATTTTTATTTTAATACATTTGAATCTGTGAAATGCATTGGTCACGTTATTGAGTGGAGTAGAAACCATCAGCAGAATTTAATCATCCCTATAGTGAACCTGTTGATCCCGGCAGGAATGGCTGGTATATGAACACAGTCATGATGTGGAGAATCCGGCGTTGGACTGGGGTGAACACAGTAAGAGTTTTAACAACACCAGGTTAAAGTCCAACAGGTTTATTTGGTAGCAAATACCATTAGCTTTCGGAGCGCTGCTCCTTCGTCAGATGGAGTGGAAATGTGCTCTCAAACAGTGCACAGAGACACAAAAATCAAGTTACAGAATACTGATTAGAATGCGAATCCCTACAACCAGCCAGATCTTAAAGATGCAGACAATTTGGGTGGAGGGAGCATTAAGCACAGGTTAAAGAGATGTGTATTGTCTCCAGACAGGACAGCCTGCAAGTCCAGGAGGCAAGCTGTGGGGGTTACTGATAATGTGACATAAATCCAACATCCCGGTTTAGGCCGTCCTCATGTGTGCGGAACTTGGCCCTCAGTTTCTGCCTGTTTCTATCAGTTTCTGATAGGCACGTTCCGTACACATGAGGACGGCCTAAACCGGGATGTTGGATTTATGTCACATTATCAGTAACCCCCACAGCTTGCCTCCTGGACTTGCAGGCTGTCCTGTCTGGAGACAATACACATCTCTTTAACCTGTGCTTAATGCTCCCTCCACCCACATTGTCTGTATCTTTAAGATCTGGCTGGTTGTCGGGATTCGCATTCTAATCAGTATTCTGTGACTTGATTTTTGTGTCTCTGTGCCCTGTTTGAGAGTACATTTCCACTCCATCTGACGAAGGAGCAGCGCTCCGAAAGCTAATGGTATTTGCTACCAAATAAACCTGTTGGACTTTAACCTGGTGTTGTTAAAACTCTTAATATGAACACAGCACAGGCTTGTGGCTCATCCAATAATGCGGCCGTCATGGGCAAGAAGTGGCCAAACCTGCTTAGCTGATGGTATCATTTTTAAGTGACAGCCAGGCATTTCTGCACTGACTACAAGGCATTGCTCAGGCTGACAGGAATGCACTTCAGCACCCTGACCTAGAGCTTCAGCCTCCTATGTTCTGAGCTATGACGGACCTCAAGAATGGACTGTCAGGTGAGATGGTAGGATTTTGCAAGCCCAGGCCAAATGGTGAGAGTTACATGCAGTGTGACATGAACCCAAAATCCCTGTTGAGGCCGTCCGCATGTGTGCGGAACTTGGTTATCAGTTTCTGCTTGACGATTCTGCATTGTCATGTGTCTTGAAGGCCGTCTTGGAGAACGCTTACCCGAAGATCGGAGGCTGAATGCTCTTGATTGCTGAAGTGTTCCCCGACAGGAAGGGAGCCTGGTGAATGTCCCCTGTTTAGATTGGTCAATCACGAGAGTCAGTTTGTCCGAATCTTTCATAATCTTAAAATATCTCTAACGATCCTTCGCCTAATCTCCAGAAAGTGCAACAGTGAAATAGCAGTCTGTCCTCAGTCATTAGGTTAACATGAGCATTTTTCCCTGTCTGGTGTAATGTTGTGTCTTTCTCAATGGGTACACAACATGTTCAATTTTCACACACCCATTTCAAATGAAATGCAGTGATTTACAACAGAATGATAATAAATTCTGGTCCTGCATATCATGCTGCATGTACATTATTCACGGAAAAGGCATAGCGTGAGTAAAGATAGGACATATGAGAATTAATAAAAAGTGCATTATGGAATGGAAGTGAAACTGTTAGTGGTTATGGTGCAGAGGCGTGTTGATGTCAAATACTGTGGGGTGGAATTTTCCTGTATTTGTTCAAAGTGTCAGGCTCTGACTGAAAACCGGGTGTGCAGCTCTCCAGCTGCACCGCCTAACCTTTGGTCCCGATCTTGAGCCTCTCAGAGTGAAAGAAAAATCAGTGAGAGGGGTTTACACAATCACTCTGGCAGCCGAAGCCTGGTAGATCCAGCAAGGCAGGTTCCACAGAGATCGGGGTGTCTTTTTAAAGGGTACCCCGATCAGCGCAGAAACTGAACAGCCCTCCCCAACAAATGTAACAGGATCCCCTCCTCTGGGGCTGCCCAAAGACCCAGTCCTGGCACTGCCCCTTGGCACAGGTTGGCATTGAAGTGGTTGGCAAAGCAGTGTTTTCAGGAGGAAACAAAAGGTTACAGCTTTAAGTACTGCCGCAGCATGAACAAGTGAATGACTCATAATCATTGAACTCATTGCTTTTCAGCACTGAATCTTAATTTGGACAAATGTTAACCTCCTCTACTTTGTACCTTGTATTTTTGCACACTTGTGGATGTGATTGTGTGTGCTGCAATGGTTGTGATGTGTGTTTGCCTTTTTTAGTACTTTATATTTACCTGGGTGCATTTTGAGCCTAACAAAACTAAGCCCTTACTCCTTTAAACTCAAGAGTCTGTCGGACTGAGGATTTTGCAATCAGTATGTTGAATAGTTAAGTACATGCACTGAATTAGCACATTCATCCTTATAAATTTCACAAAAACCTCTGGGAATGGGAAAAAAGGGAGAGTCTTTGAATCTGGGCTCGACCGGTCATAGTAGTTGTAATGGAAAAATTGAGATGAAAAGTCTCCAGCATCAGAACTGAAGACCTGGGGACCCATTAGAGAAGAACTACAATGATGATATGTTGCAACAGAGCCCACAGAACTGAGGTACGCTGGAACAGCTGGAGAAAGCTGAGCTTCTTTGGAACTAGGAAATTGACTGAAATTAGTGAGCGATAAGAATTAGGTAAACCTGGAATGTGGGCTGGAATTTTACCGCTTGGGGCGAGGCTCGCTGAACGGTATTCTCTATTGGCCTTGGGATCTTACAAACCTCGGGCAGGCGAGGTGATAAAATTCCAGCAGTGATCTTCGACAAAACCATGATGAAATTAGTAAATAGGGTAAAATTCATACTGATAATTCACAAAGAATGATCAATGCATGGAATGGACTTTCAGTTAAGAGTACCAGAGATTAGAGGCCCAGAATAATTTGAGATAGTTGGATGCTGTAAATTAGTTCATCGGTTCTCACCTGGATGAATGAACTAACATGGCTAACTGAGCTTTCTCATCTGTACTTCTTTTGTCATCTTGTGGCTAGCTCATGCTTATTGGTTCTTCGACATGAGGACAAGGTGATGGGTGGGGAAACGTACACAATAGACAGGCTTTTACTCCCTCTCTGCAGCGCGTTTCACTGGGGGCTGGCAGCAAGTTCTTACGTTCCTGCTGTTGTCAATGGGATTTCCCATTGAATGTGCCTCTTGCCACCTGGAAACCCATGGCAGGCGTGCGCCGTCGGCATGACGGTAAGATCCCGCCAGCATGAACGGCAGCAAGATTTTGGCGTATGTAAATACATATTTAGTCTGACAATAGAATTCCAATGGTCCAAAACGCAACCGCTTTGAACAAATTTCACAACCCACACCGAGTCAAGAATTTAACATTCCATAACTATTTGCTTCCATTGTTTTACACATTAAAAATTCTTGTTCCCTGCACCACGTCAATCACTTTTAATTCTCTAACAAGTTCTGGGAACAAATTTGATCTTTTAAGAACTTCATATTTGTAATTTAGATTACATTTCAGTGCATCATTAAATGGACTGAATTACAAATATTGCAGATTGGCCTTTAATATTCATTTTTGTGCTTTACTGAAAATTTCACTCAAGCGTAGCATTTCTTTGTAAACTAGATAGGGGCTTATCTGGATTCAGCCTCTAACGAGGTTCTTTTCTAAAAGGTTTGAGCTTAGTTTCTGAATATACCAAGCCCCTAACCAACATGCATGACCATCTCAGCTGATTTTCACCCAGAATATTAACATGTCTTTCAGCCATCTCTGCTTTACATATAAATGTAAGAGAGTATGAATCTGATCTGTGGATTTGGAAATTTATTTCTGACTGCAATTATCTGCTGTTGAAATCAGTTGTGTGGGTCTTGGCTCCTCCAAAATCTTTCATTGCATTGCAAATGTAAATGATGTTTGACATCTAAAATGTAATCTCAGTTGCAAAAACTGAGAAAGAATTATTTCAGCTTGTTCTAATTTTGAAATGTAACTTTTTTTATACATTCATAGAACATGGGCATCACCGGCTGGCCAGCATTTATTGCCCATCCTTAGTTGCCCCCTTGCAGGGCAGTTGAGAGTCAACCACATTGCTGTGGTTCTGAAGTCACAGGTCGGCCAGACTGGGTAAGGATGGCAGATTCCCTTCCCCAAAGGACATTAGTGAAGCAGATGGGTTTTTCTGACAATCGCCAATGGTTTCATGGTCATCAGTAGAATCTTAATTCCAGATATTTTTTATTGAATTCAAATTCCACTATCCGCAGTAGTAGGATTCCAAGTCCCCAGGACATTCACTGAGTTTCTGGATTCATAGTCTAGCGATAATACCACGAGGCCATTACCTACCTCTGCAGTTCATCTTTGGATAAGGAAAACCTTTCACGAGTGCAATGGTAGCGGGGGTTAAATTATGAGGACACTTTAGATAGGTTAGACTTGCTTTCACCCCAGTGTAGAAGATTAAGGATGGTCTGATTGAGGCCTTTAGGCTGTGTTGATATGATTGACACAGAGGCATTATTTACCCTGGTGAGTGAAACCAGAACAAAGACATGGAGCTGTATTTTATGCAGTCTATTATCATGGTAGGAAACATGGTGGTGGACCCCATTTAATCATGACAGAGGCCCTTTGTCAGTCTCCCCCAATTAAGGTGGGTGGTGGAAGAGAATGATGCTGGATTTCTGACTGGCAGCATCTGTTAAGCTTATTAATGAGTTAATCAACACCTCACTATCTCTGAAGTTAGCTGTGGCTCAGGAATTAAATGGAGGCTGCACAGGTCTTTGCACCTTCGGAAGATCACCCAAAAAAAACCTGCTGAGTTTGCCGACAGCCTCTCAGTGGGGTGTCCGGCACTATGAGGTACTCTATGTCTGATCAAGTGGCTGGCCATCGGGCAAGGGGACACCAGTGAAAGTCACCCATTTCCCTCAGCTCCGACCCCCTCTCCCGCGACCTTCATCCACTGCCTTCAATCCCGCATTTATTTGCCTATGCCCTGCATTCTTTCTGTGTTCCTGGGCCATGGGTAGGTGCATTGTCACCTGCAGCCACTCCCCTCACTGCCACTGGCAGCATGCGGACATGCTGGCAACTGACTGGCCAGCAGCTCTCGACTGTGAGGACCTCATGTGGGGAAGACCTGATGGTGGCCTGTTAAGTGCCTGAAGGACCCTTGATTCCATTGGGCCTCACCCATGGAAATGATGGAATGGGTTTCCCTGCAGATTCTCCAACAAAATTCCAACCTGTCCATCAACATTAGAGTAAGAGGTGAAAACAGGATGCAGAAACGAGTAATGGAAACCTGGAACATTAGCCCCCTCCTACCCCTCCCCGCATCCCCGCCCCTCACCACCCCCCCCCCCCCCCCGCCCCCACACCACATGACCTTCCCACAAAATGACCTCAAAATGTTCAGCTCAGTTCACTATGGATTTGATACAATTTTGATTTGATTTGATTTATTATTGTCACATGTATTGGGATACAGTGAGAAGTATTGCTTCTTGCATTCTGTACAAACAAAATATAACTGTTCATAGAGTACATAGGGGAGAAGGAAAGGATAGGGTGCAGAATATAGTGTTACAGTCACAGCTAGGGTGTAGAGAAAGATCAACTTAATGTAAGGTAGGTCCATTCAGAAGTCTGACAGCAGCAGGGAAGAAGCTGTTCTTCAGTTGGTTGGTATGTGTTCTCAGACTTTTGTATCTTTTTCCTGACAGAAGGTGGAAGAGAGAATGTCCGGGGTGCGTGGGGTCCTTGATTATGCTGGCTGCTTTTCCGAGACAGCGGGAAGTGGAGACAGAGTCAATGGATGGGAGGCTGGTTTGTGTGATGGACTGGGCTACGTTCACAACACTTTGTGGTTTTTTGCGGTCTTGGGCAGAGCAGGAGCCATACCAAGCTGTGATGCATCCAGAAAGGATGCTTTCTATGGTGCATCTGTGAAATTGATAAGTGTTGTCGTGAACAGATTATAGATTAGGACAGAGGAATAGTTTTTTCTAAAAGGTAACTGCAGAATAAGTTACCAATGATGTAATTTAAGCCAACAATATGAAAGCTCAAATAAATAATTAGATGTGTATCTGGAGAGAGATGAAGTTGAGAAGGAATGTAAATGAGATTGAAATACAGATTTGTTGGGTTTGTCTTGACTTAGATAATAATACAGTACTTTATAGATCATAGAATCCTACAGCACAGAAGGAGGCCATTCGGCCCATTGAGTCTGTACCGACCACAATCCCACGCAGGCCCTATCCCCATAACCTAACACATTTACCCTAGCTAGTCCCCCTGACACTAAGGGGCAATTTAGCATGGCCAATCCACCTAACCATCACATCTTTGGACTGTAGGAGGAAACCGGAGCACCCGGAGGAAACCAGCGCAGACACAGGAAGAATGTGCAAACTCCACACAGACAGTGACCAGAGCTGGGAACTGAACCTGGGTCCCTGGCGCCGTGAGGCTGCAGTGCTAACCACTGTGCTACTGTGCCGCCCCGTAACTGTCATAGAATGTCGATCATTTACTAAGTAAAGGACTGTTTGAAACTCCTACTAAAAGGTGGCAACTGCAGATAGGACCTGATAATTCAAACACCATTCAAATCTGGAAAGAGACTCAGTTTCATTTCAATTCAACTTCCCTGTGATGGCCTGGCAAGCATAATCTCTTGATAAATCAAAAAACACTCATTGTATGACTGGCATGCAAAACGCTGCTGAGAACAGTACATTAATAGAAATAATCTCCCAAGTAATACACTTTAAAACAGAGTTGTTTTCAGGATTTGGGTGACACTGGCAAGGTTACATGTGTTGTCCACTCCACTTGCCTCGAAAAGCTTTTCATTCTTGTCAGAAGCACAGAATTATTACGGTGCACAAGGAGGCCATTCAGCCCATTCTCATTGAACGGATGCAGATTTTCTGGTGATTCAATCAAAGATTTCAGGATATTTACTCTTGAGGGATGAAGACACGGCAATGTAGGTGAGTGGCACAGTGGCCAGCACTGCTGCTTCACAGCACCAGGGACCTGGGTTCGATTGCTGGCTTGGATCACTGTCTGTATGGAGTCTGCATGTTCTCCCCGTGTCTGCGTGGGTTTCCTTCGGGTGCTCCGGTTTCTTCCCTCCGGTTAGGTGCATTGGCCATGCTAAAATTTTCCCTCAGTGTACCCGAAGAGGCGCCGGAGTGTGGTGACTAGGGGATTTTCACAGTAACTTTATTGCAGCGTTAGTGCAAGCCTACTTGTGACACTAATAAATAAACTTTTAAAATCTGAGTGCTGTGTAACTTGACTCTCGCACATCAGTTGTATTTCCTTGTGGTAGAAAATTTTGCCTTGTGGCCAGTTGTGTTCAATCGCTTCAGAAATGTCCTGGAGCTGGAACTCACAAGCATAATGGGTAAATTTGCAGATGATACAAAGCTAATGAAGGTGCTGAGTCCGTAGGGTCAACAGAATAAACTACACGAGGATTTGAATGTGCTTGGAAATTGGACAGACAGATGGCAGATGAAATTCATTACAGAGAAATGTAAAAAGCTTCACATGGGGGAGAGCAATATGGAAAAGGACTATTACTTAAGTAGAAAGAAAATAATGTGCGTGGAAAATAAGAGATTTCGGAGTGCTGATTGAAAATAAATTGAAACTATCAAAACAATACTTGATGGCAGTGAGTGTAGCAAATCAGATGGCGGGATTATCAAAAGGTCAATATTGAGTTGCAATAGCGAGGGAATCCTGCCGTACTGTGAATCATTGGTGTGACTGCACTCAGGATACTTTCTCAATCCTGGTCGCCACAAGTATAAAAAAAGCTACTGGAGCTTTTGCAGGTATTTAGAATTAAACAAAGCAGAATGATTGAAGTGCGTGATTCTACAAACTGGGAAAGTTCTCACTGTGAAAGAGAAAGTCAATATGTGTAGTACAAGAGCAAACATTTACACGGGAAGATTTTACGGACCCACCAAAGTCAATGGACATTTGAATGGCTCGCTACATTTATGGCCCCACTCCCACCATGAAAGGACCATAAGGTCCCACCCTCACTGTCTAATATGATCATGAGACACAGTCTGCACCATCACAGGAAAGAATGCAATGTCTCGTCATCTTGTTCCCTCTTGGACAACCTCACAGTTGAGATACAGTCATCGTTAGAGATGTACCAAAATTTTTCGTGTTTGGTTTATCTCAGTAGACTCAGTAAATATTCTGTGTTAGCACAGGAGGCTAGGAATATTATATGATGGCAATGAGTGAAAGAACAAGTTTGACAAGTCTCTGTCCTTACCATAAAGCTTTTAGCAGGCTGTAGGTCTGAACCACGCAGAAGCATGGCTAAACTGGCGATGAAGATTACCTGCACGAGCCGTTTGTTGTTGGCACAGTGGCACAGTGGTTCGCACTGCTACCGCCTTGTGCCAGGGATATGTGTTCAATTCCAGCCTTGGGTGACTGCCTGTGTGGAGTTTACATGTTATCATAGAATCATAAAATCCCTATAGTGCAGATGGAGGCCATTCGGCCCATCGCGTCTGCACCGACCACAATCCCACCCAGGCCCTATTTCCCCGCAACCTGATGTATTTACCCTGCTAATCCCCTGACACCAGGATCAATTTAGCATGGCCAATCAACCTAACCCACACATCTTTGGACTGTGGGAGGAAACCGGATCACCCAGAGGAAACCCACACAGACACAGGGAGAACGTGCAAACATGTGCAGACATATTCTCCCCATGTCTGCATTGGTTTCCTCTGGGTGTTCCAGTTTCCTCCCACAGTCCAAGGATGTGCGGGTTAGGTGGATTAGCCATACTAAAAAATAATTGCCTCTGAGGGTCAGGGGCATTAGCAGGGTAAATATATGGAGTGACGGGGTAGGGCCTGGGTGGAATTGTTGACAGTGCTGGCTTGATGGTCTGAATGGCCTCGTTCTGTACTCTATGATTCCAGATACCATACCGCATTGGGCTGCATGGTGAGCAGGTCAGTATGCTATTATATGCAATGGGTGACTGTGTAGATGTTATCACTGAAGGAATCAATGAAAAAAAAAGCTATTCTGATGAAGTAACAAAAACACTTGATGTCTTCTTGAATCTGAAAGAAAATACCATTGTCGAGTGGGCTAAATTTACCAAGCGCCCCAATGGCAAGGGGCAAGTATTGATAAATTTATCAATGATCGTTTAAATTTGCAGAGAACTGTCAATATGGCAGCTTAAAAGATGAACCTACCAGTGAGAGAATTGTCAGAGTCTCATCGCTTGGAAGTGATGATTTAACCTGAACAAAGGTAATTCTACTGAGCAGACGAACTGAGGTCAGGAAGCAAAATCGATTGGTGATTCAGGGTGACAGGGGAGAACCATATCCCGGAAGCAACCAACTCAGTGGAGTATGTTAAAATTAAAAGCAGAGAGATGGCCAGATCATTGATAAATTTATCAATACTTGCCCCTTGCCATTGGTGCGCTTGTTAAATTTAGCCCACTCGACAATGGTATTTTCTTTCAGATTCAAGAAGGCATCAAGTGTTTTTGTCACTGCATCGTACATAGCTTTTTCTTCATTGATCCCTTCAATAATATCATCTACACAGTCGCCCATTGCATATAATAGCGTACTGACCTGCTCACCATACAGCTCAATGTAGTACAGTATCTGGAATCATACAGTACAGAAGGAGGCCATTCAGCCTATCAAGCCGGCACTGCCCAACAAAAGCAGGGGAGGCAGGGAAAGCATCCATTGACCACCCTCAGTTAACTTCAATCCATACAATGGGGAAAACATCAAATTCCACTTTTGCAGAAAGATGCGTCGTTTAAGGCCACCTGTACAGAATAGGCAAAAAGAGAACCCTTCAAAGGCTGGCAAGATCCAGGAAGTAGAAGATACCAATGATATCGAGGTAGCTTTCCTCGGAGAGGTCTAGGAACCAAGCAGAAGTTACTGGGGCGCTGATATCACAACACAGAAACAACACAAGCCTTAAGTTATACACAGGTGTAACTGAACCGTGGTTGGAGAAAAGCTCTCTTCAGCCATTATGCACACATAGGCCTGGATGTATAGAACTCAGGGTCAGAGGATAACTGAAAGCAACCCTTCAATACAGAGAACAAAATTCTTATGCATGATCCTGAACCAGACGTGTTCAATCTTAAGCAGGAAAGCCTGTACCAACTTTCATCTCGTTTGCAGAGTAGAGGAATTGGAAAGCTGAGAGAGTCAGCCTAAAAGCTTCAGGGCTGAATATCCAAGGCTGTTCACAGGACTAGGAAATCTAAAGCCAGTGTACCACATCACTGTACATCCTGAAACAAAGCCAGTGTGTCTGTTTACACCCAGAAATGTTCCTCGGAATTTGCGTAAATCTTACACAGCTGAACAAAGAGTCAAACGCAAAGTTCATCCTATGTCATCTGTGGACGAGAGCTTAGCAAGATTTGGAAAGAGTTCAATCTTCACAAAGTCAGATGCAGATAGTGATTTTTTTTTAGTAACTTGGAGTTTAAGTTGCTCATCACCTTCATCACACTATTTGGGAGGTTTTGTTTCAACAGATTACCATTGCGTCAAGGCCAAAAATCTTTCAGAGGATGATGTCAAATATGCTAGAAGGACTTGTTGGAGTGGCATGTCACATGGATAGTGCCCTGATCCATGGGTCCACTTAGACAGACATGACACTAGAGTGTGAACTATGGTGCAACATCTTCAGGAAGCAGGATTTACACTCAACAACAAATGTGAATTCATGCAACCAACTGTCAAGTTCCTTGGGCACATTAGATTTGATTTGATTTATTATTGTCACATGCATTGGTATACAGTGAAAAGTATTGTTTCTTGCACGCTATTCAGACAAAGCATACCATTCATAGGGAAGGAAAGGAGAGAGTGCAGAATGTAGTGTTACAGTCATAGCTAGGGTGTAGGGAAAGACCAGCTTAATTTCAGGTAGGTCCATTCAAAAGTCTGATGGCAACAGGAAAGAAGCTGTTCTTGAGTCAGTTGGACGTGACCCCAGACTTTTGTATCTTTATCCTGATGGAAGGAGGTGAAAGAGAGCATATCCGGAGTGCGTGGGGTCCTTGGTTATGCTGGCTGGTTTTCCGAGATAGCGGGAAATGTAAACAGAATCAATGGATGGGAGGTTGGTTTGAGTGACGGACATTCATAATCCTTTGTAGTTTCTTGCAGTCTTGGGCAGAGCAGGAGCCATACCAAGCTGTGATACATCCGGAAAGAATGCTTTCTATGGTGCATCTGTAAAAATTGGTGAGAGTTGCAGTAGGCATGCCAAATTTCCTTAGCCTCCTGAGAAAGATGAGGCTTTGGTGGCCTTTCTTAACTATAGCATCAGCGTGGAGGGACGAGGACAGGTTGTTGGTGATCTGGACACTTAGAAACTTGAAGCTCTTAACCATTTCCATTTCATCCCCATTGATGTAGACAGAGGCATGTCCTCAACTATATTTCCTGAAGTCAATGACTATCTCCTTCATTTTACTGACATTGAGGAAGAGATTATTTTTGTCGCACAAGTTCACCAGATTCTCTATCTCTTTCCTTGTGGATGTGTTGATGTCAGTGTTGCTCAACGGAAGACAAGAACAATCAAGAAGTTTCCAGCTCCTCACAATGTGACTGAGGTCCAGAGATTCATGAGTATGGAAAGTTGGATGTTGGACAGTTCCTGCTCAACCTAGCTGTCATCAATGAGCCAATACGTCAGCTGTTATGACAAGACAATACATGATGCTGGGAGGAAGCATAACAGAGGTATTTTGAAAAAAAATAAAGAGATGCTGATATCACCTGATATTTTAGCTCCCTCTGACTCAGAGCTATGCACTATTATTGCTGCAGATGCATCCTCTACAGGACGGGGAGCTGCACTCTTTCAAATACAGATGGATGGAAAGCATAGACAAGTTTACTCTTTATCCCGTTCACTGACAGGGACTGAACAGAGATATGTGGTGATAGGGAACAAAGCATTCACTGCTTCATGAGCTTATGAAAAGCTTGTAGATTATATTCTTGGTCTCCACTTCAAGATAGAGACAGGTCACAAACTGTTAAATTTTAAGGAGTGAGCGAAAATACCTCCATGAGTACAACAGTTCAGACTGAGGATATTGAGTTTTGATGCAAAGACAGAGTATGTTCCAGGAAAACAGCAGGCACAGCAGTGTTTGCCTCATATGCTTTGTCTCATATCCCAGTGGCAAGATCTGAACAAGGTGATGTTGTGCTTGTCAAAGAGGTAGAAACCTTTGCATTGACAACAACCATAATTCTACCAGCTTTTCCAATTCCCTTTTCGAAAGCACAATTGAATCTGTCTCCACCACACACTCGGGTAATGCATGCCAGATCCCCATTGTGTAAAAAATGTTTTTCCTCATGTCACTTTTCACTCGACCAGGGGTGGCACAGTGGCAGAGTGGTTAGCGCTGCTGCCTCAGCGCAAGGGACCCGGGTTCAATTCCCAGCTTGGATGACTGTGCACGTTCTCCCTGTGTCTGCGTGGATTTCCTCCAGTTTCCTCCCACAGTCTGAAAGATGTGCTGGTCAGGTGCATTACCCATGCTAAATTCTCCCCCAGTGTACCCGAACAGGCGCCAGAGTGTGGCAACTGGGGGATTTTCACAGTCGCTTAATTTCAGTGTTGGCATAAGCCTACTTGTGACACGAATAAAGAAGCTTTTAATTTATTTTCCTTTGGCTTTAATTCAGTGTACTCTGGTTCTTCAGCATTCTGGCAATGAGAAAAGTTTCTCCATATGTACTCTGCCTAGGACTCTCATGGTTTGGAAGACCTCTATCAAGTCTCTCAGACTTCTCTAAGGAGAGCAACCCCAGTTTCTCCATTGAAGTCCCTTACCCTGGAACCATTCTTGCCAATATTTTCAGTATCCTCTTTCAAGCCTTCAAATGCTTCCTTAGGGGCGGCATGGTGGCACAGTGGTGAGCACTGCTGCCTCAGAGCGCCAGGGACCCAGGTTCAATTCCAGCCTCGGGTCACTGTCTATGTGGAGTCTGCACGTTTTCCCCGTGTCTGCATGGGTTTCCTCCAGATACTCCGGTTTTCTCCGACAATCCAAAGATGTGCGGGTTAGATTGATTGGCCATGCTAAATTGATGCTAGTGTCAGGGGGATTAGCAGAGTAAATATGTGAGGGTTATGGGAAGAGGGCCTGGGTGGGATTGTGGTCGGTGCAGACTTGATTGGCCGAATGGCCTCCTTCTGCACTGTAGGGATTCTATGGTTAAGAGCACTGCTCAGAATTGAACACTATACTCCACCTGAGGCCAAACTAGAGTTTTATAAATGTTCATGATAATTTCCTTGCTTTTGTAATCTTTGATTCTAATTATAAATGCATTTGAATTAATCAATGCAATCTGCTACCACCATCTTCCTATGTCACCTGTTCCATAAATGTAACATTCTTCAGTGAGATAACCTGAGCTGCCAGTCACTAAATTCACATTATCAGATAAAACATGAGTTTTACACCCAGCCTAATATTACTCTCTATTGTCAATAATGTCACAAGTTTCCTGATGGGCAGGAAGATAAAATTGTCCCCAGTTTCTCTGCAGCTTCATAATAAATTTCCCTGCCTTTGAGGGCAGGCTGGATCTTTTGATTCCAGTGCTCCAGACATTGCAACTTGTTACAATCTACATTACCTATTTCCTTTTTAATCCCAAGAACAGCAATCGTATTACAATACGTGTGGTTTAGCACCTTGTGAGTCCCAAGTGGGAAGAAGACTGTCAAATCAGCTCCCTAATCTCCCATACACGACTCATGCCTCATACATCCACCGCTATTTTGCATGCGGCAGGGAAAAGCTCACATCAAGTGGGTAGCCTGGCAGCACTGAACTTAATACTGAGGGTGGGGCATTCCAAGGGCCTGCCTTGCCTTTTGGAGGCACCATCTCAAGGTGTTTTTTTAACCTTCACCCCTCTTTGCCTCCACTTGCCTCTCAAACCTTTCCCACCACCTTCCCCATCCCTCTCCCCACCTCGCTGGGATATGCTGGACAGGTCCCGCTGATACCCCAGAGTTACCTGGCAGTCCAACATCACAGCCTCCTGTTCTTCAGGGATTGCCTGTAGTCCCATCAGTGGCCACTGCTCGCAAGTGGCGCTGCTGGGACTACAGAGCTGCTGACCAATGAGATTGGCTGACAACTGCTTCTTCCCCAAATGGGGATGGGTAAGTCCTGATCTGAAGCAATTAATGAATGTCGCTTTCAGTGTAACATATCTGGGGGGGGTGGGGGGAGGTGGCGGTCGCAGAGGGGAGGGGGGGCAGTGGGAGTTTTGGTGGGCGGGCTCAAGATTGACCTTTTATTCAAGGTGGTGTGGGGTCAGAGTATATGGAACCCAGTAAGATCAAGACCTGGTTCTGGGCAAATTAGAATTTCTTTCAGAAATCCCATATTTTGGTCTACCGATCTGGTAACTGGAGAATTCATAGATGGTAAATGTAGCCCATGTGAACAAACAAACAAAGAACAAAGAACAATACAGCACAGGAACAGGCCCTTCGGCCCTCCAAGCCCGTGCCGCTCCCTGGTCCAAACTAGACCATTCTTTTGTATCCCTCCATTCCCACTCCGTTCATATGGCTGTCTAGATAAGTCTTAAACGTTCCCAGTGTGTCCGCCTCCACCACCTTGCCCGGCAGCGCATTCCAGGCCCCCACCACCCTGTGGTGGAATGTGGTGGAAAAATGTGGTGGAAAGAGGATACGTTTGAACTATACCTCCCTCAGCTCCCATGCCCAGACTTTTCTAACCTTCATGCCTGACTTTGTTGCGGTTTGTTGTAATTGACACAGATTGATGTCTGCCGCCATCAGCTCCATTTTCAATGTATCGCGTAATTACCAGCACGGCAAACAGTGAACTAGATTTGCCTTAATCCTTCTTTGGTGAGTAATTCCTATGTTTTGGGGAAGGAAGTTGCCTGTAAAATGACCTTGGCAAGTTGGTCATTGTACCCTGTCAATAGTACATACTGCAGCAATGATGCACTATGAGCAGGCTTAATATTAAATTCTCTGTCACCTCCACGATATAACATTTCCAAGAATTGAATACAATTCACCTCAACAAAATACATCTTGAATACAACCGCCTCCTGGCACATTTAACTCCGAACAAAGCATGGAATGTACTGAACTTACTGAAAAGAGTTGTGTTCAAAAAGTTTGAAACAGTTTTTAACTACTATAAATCAGCTGGTTCGGCTGCAGTGAAATGCAAAGTGCTTTTCAGCATATCTGTAAAATGAACATAGCCTGGAGGTTAAATGCTTGCGTGTGGCTTCAAATTGATGACATGAACAAGCTGTGGTGCAAGTGGTTTTAATGGATTTATAAGGTGCATATGCCAGTCAGTAGATGTGTGTTGAAGAAGACCATTTGATATTCAATCAGTCGGCTGGGAAAGGTCAATTTCAAGGCTTTCTGAAGCTGAGTCTCACCACAGGGGGAGGCGGTGTCATAGTGATATTGTCGCTGGACTCGTAATCCAGTGACCCAGAGTCTGGGGACCCAGGTTCGAATCCCACCACAACAGATGGTGAAATTTGAATTCAATAAAAATCTGGAATTAGAAAGTCTAATGATGGCCATGATACCATTGTCGATTGCTATAAAAAAAAACCCATCTGGTTCACTAATGTCCTTTAGGGAAATCTACCATCCTTACCCGGTCTGGCCTACATGTGACTCCAGAGCCACAGCAATGTGGTTGACTCTTAAATTGCACTCTTTGAATGGGAGGGCAAATAGGGCTGAGCAATAAATACTGATTGAATATCAAATGGTCTTCTTCAACACACATCTATTGACTGGCATATGCACCTTATAAATCCATTAAAACCACTTGCACCACAGCTTTTTCTGGCCTACATGTGACTCCAGAGCCACAGCAATGTGGTTGACTCTTAAATTGCACTCTTTGAATGGGAGGGCAAATAGGGCTGAGCAATAAATGCTGGCCAAGCCATAGACGCCCACATCCCATGAATGAATGAAAAAATACAGTCCTGTGCTTGTATTAAGCATGGCGTGATTGCCACTGTGGATGCAGTCACCATTAAAAACCAGAACAAGCATCCACTTCTTGACATTGCCACTGAACACTCCAGGATCACCCAAACATGGACGAGGCTGATTTCTGATTCATGCTTTGCGAGACAAAACCCTTTCCCTCTACAGAGATCAGCATATCAGTGGGAGGAAAATCCGAGGATTATACTCTGATTTGTAACCAGATGGGTGCTTTTGACTGTGCATAAATTTAAAGGATAAACTGACACGCAGAGATTGTGCAAATATGACAGCTTCGGATAAATTGCCAGTGAAAGGTTGCGCAAATATATAACAGCTTCCAATTGCAAGATGAGACCACCACGTCAGTAAGTTGCCCCATCCCATGGCAATTCCTTTGAGCATCCTCTTCTACTCTTTTGAGTCAAGCTAGTGTCTGTCCCTACCCATACCACAGTTTAATTCATTGAAAAAGAAGGAACGTACAAATGTCAGGCTGAAGTACCCACCATATCGACTATTCAGCATGATGGTGGAGTAAGCTTATGGCAAGGAACATTCGCTGGCTTGATGACTGTGAAGTTTAGTCAAGGCTGGCTGAGGTCAAGTGATAATCGTGGATCATAGAAAGAATCCCTACAGTGCAGAAGGAGGCCATCCAGCTCACCGAATCTGCACTGACCACAATCGTACTCAGGTCCCACTCCTGTAACCCCCCATATCTACCCTGCTAATCCCTTAACACTAGGGTCAATTTAGCAAGGCCAACCAACCTAACCCACACATCTTTGGACAGTGGGATGAAACCGGAGCACCCGGTGGAAACCCACGCAGACACGGGGAGAAGGTGCAAACTCCACACAGACAGTGACCCGAGGCCAGAATTAAAAGTGCCAGTCAAACACTGAAGGGGACACTCAGATGTGAACCGAGAACCGTGTGACCTGCAGTCAAATGCTTTACCGCTGAGCGATACCCCTCAGTGTCAGCTGCAAAGCAAAATGTTGATTCTTCGCTTAACTGAGATTGAATTAACATGTTTGCTGCCTCTGACTAAGGGCCAAAGGGTCTGCTGCATCCTGCCCACTCATCCGCCAACATGGATGCTTGATTGGGAGTAGCTTGGGACCACAGTAGATTGGGACTACTGAAGAACACAAGTGTTGTGATATATCAGTTTCCACAGTTGAAGCAATTGCGCACAATAGTGGAAGAAAGGGAGTGAGTGCAGGAAAGCACCACCAGCGTTTCTGATGGAAGATACGCGAAGGCTTAAAGATTGTCCATGGCACGCAATTTGTAGGTGACGTTTTGAGGATATAAATTCTAGCAAGAGACAAGAAGGCAGCAGACAAAGAGCTCTTTCTTTTAAAATCAGATGCTTTAATAAAAGCGGTGTGATTTTAAACATATTTAAACCATACATTGAAATGCGGTTTTTCTGCTGTAATCCTGGTAAAAAGAAAGATATTAAAATAATGTCAACTGCCATCTGAGATTTAGTGCAATCATCCTTGTATTTCCCCTGAGTCAACTGCTTATCTGACACTTTTCACCAGCCCCTTGCTGTTCTACTTATAATTAGCCCTCGGGTAAAGGGTTGAGGCAACCTCTACCAGAAGTGCAATTTCCAGCTGGAGATGGAGAAACTGAAGGGTGTGTTGAGGAATAACCATTGCTTTCAATATGGGCCAATTTTTGAATCATAAACTATAGCTTGTTCTCGCAATGATTTTGAATGGCTTGGGTCATCGTCCTTGACAGAACTAATTTCATAATCGTGTCAGAGGCTGCAAGGGAGCTACTTAGGGTCAGGAAAAACTTATTAAAAAGCGGTGACATCAATCACAGCTCAGAAATGTGTGTTGACTGTTAAAATTATTGCAGCCATTTTCAGTGTCTAATAAAACATGGTTATTAATACTGGCCAATCTTGCGAGAAGCGCTTCAACACTTTGGGGCCGAATGTTTGACCTGCCAGGGTGGGTGGGTTTCAATGGGGGCAGCAGATTGAAGTACCAGAAACTGCTGGGTGTGCCAGGAAGCTGGCAAGAACCCTTTGGCATCCAACCCAAGAACGATTGTGGTGCAGGGAAACCCCATGTGGAATAAACGGGTCAGACATTTACGAATGTTAAATGTTCATGAACTGCAGTTTGAACCCTGACTCCTGTTTTGAAAATTGAGAACACAGGTTTCCCAGGTATCCTGGACTTCAGCAGATTGGGCAGAGCTAGAGGATCGTAGGAGTTGACGGGGCTGTGGTCTGGGCAGGCAAGAGGGCTTGAAAATACTGAGATACTGAGAGAATCTTTCTCGCCTAAGTGAAAGTCTTTTGCCCAGAAGACCTATCCTACGAGTGTGCTTTCATTAGTTTGGGGGCAATTTTCGGTACTTTGGAGGGAATATCTCTGACTTAGGAACTTTTTTGCCTTTGATCTGCCTTTACAGCAGCAATGCAAATAGCATATATTGTTCGACCCTGCAACTCTGACATCTTATACTGCAAACGGTAGAACGGTTAGGAACATTAAAAGAGAAGGGTATGGGTGTGCAGGTCCACAGTTCCCTAAAAGTGGCAACGCAGGTGGCCAAGGTGATTAAGAAGGCATATGGCATGCTTGCCTTCATCAGCTGGGGCGTTGATACAAGAATTTGGAAATCATGTTGCAGCTATATAAAACCTTGGTTAGGCCGCATTTGGAGCATTGCGTGCAATTCCGGTCACCACACAATCAGAAGGATGTGGAAGCTCTGGAGAGAGTGCAAAGAAAGTTCACCAGGATGTTGCCTGGTCTCGAGGGTGTTCACTATGAGGAGAGGTTAAATAAACTAGGATTGTTTTCACTGGAAAGACGGAGGCTGAGGGAAGACCTCCTCGAGGTCTACAAAATTATGAGAGGCATAGAGTGGGTGGATAGTCAGAGGCTTTTTTCCCAGGGTGGAAGTGTCAATTACAAAGTGGCACAGGTTCAAGGTGAAAGGAGAAAAGTTTAAGGGAGACGTGTGGGGGAATGTTTTTCATGCAGAAGGTGGTGGGTGCCTGGAACGCACTGCCAGAGGAGGTGGTGGAAGCAGGCACATTAACAACATTTAAGAGGCATCTGGATGGACACATGAATAGGGAGGGAATGGAGGGATACGGACCGAGAAAGGGCAGAAGGTTATTTATTAATTTAGTTCGAACTTCATGATTGGTGCAGGCTTGGAGGGCTGAAGGGCCTGTTCAAATGCTGTACTTTTCTTTATTCTTTGTTCTCTGTTCTTATTCATTCATTCACAGGACATGGGCATTGCTGGCTGGCCATCATTTTTTACCCATCTCTAGTTTCCCATGTTGAGAGCTGTGGCTCTGGAGTCACATGCAGGCCAGACTGGGTAAGGACAGCAGATTTCCTTCCCTAAAGGGTATTAGTGAACCAGATGAGACTACCTGGCAATCAACAATGGTTATCAGTAGATTCTTCAAGTTATTCTAGGTGATTCTCCCAGCCTAAAGCAGCATAGCGGGTTGGGAGACTCAAGTGGAAGCCGTTTCATAGGCTTTCCATTGGGTGCCACGGCCTCCGCGAATCTCCGTGCGCCAGATTTCCAGCGTCGTCAGCTCCGTGCCAGAAACCAGCGCGGAACTAGTTAAATTCTGTAGATGTTGCTTTCCGTACAATTTGAACCTAATTATTGGGCCTGGGACTGAATTCTCCTGCCATGGGGGCAGGGCTTGTGGGGGGTAATTGATGGAGGTGGGTAGTGGGGGGGCGGGGGGGGTCCCACTGCCACTCTGCACTCAGGATGGGTAACAGAGGGAGGGAGACCAGCAATCAGGGCTGGTCATCGGGGGGCAGGGTTGGCCTGCTATGAGGGGGGGGCGGTCAGGCTGGGAGATCGGGACTGCCTGTGCGGGGGAGATTGAGGCAGGCTGGTGGGGTGGGGGGGCGGGGTGGGAAGAGAGAGAGGGGTGGTCGAGGCCAGCCCGGCCATGTTTGAAGGGCCAGCGGTGGGGTTGTGGGGAGTCGCAAGCCAGCGATCAAGCTGGACAGCAATTGAGAAGCCGGCAATGCGGGGCTACTGTGCATGCACTGATCTCGGCACTGACAGGTCGGCAGACGCGCAGTGACTCCCTCATCGCTATGCTACCAGTCTCTCTGGTGGGAATATTCCCAGCCTACAGATTTTTCGTGAGATTCACGCTAGTGTGTGGGAGATTCATTTTGAAAATCTCACCGAAATAACCAGCGGGATTTACTCCAGTTTCTACGAGAATTCGACACCCCAATTTTTTTATTGAATTCAAATTCCACCATCTGTCATGGCGGGATTCGAACCCGGGGCCCCAGGACATTAGCTGAGTTTCTGGATGAATAGACTAGTGCAATACCACTAGGCCATCGCCTCCCCATGGAAAAAGAGGAGCAGCACCAGCATCAGTAAGAGCTTTCTCCTCAGCTACCTGCTGCTCCAAATAACAGGAGCAAATGGACAGAGAGCTGCAGTTGGCAGGGGGCAATAGTCACAGCAGGAAGTATGTAGGCAGAAGATCAGCTTCTGGAACATGTCCTCACTATTTCCTGTCAGGTGGATGCTGACATTTGCAACTATCTGGAAGAACATTTCAATGGACCAAGTGCAGCATTTAATTTCCTTGCCTTTGGCTCCTTCCAGGGAACTACAGGGAGGTATTTGCAAAATCCCACAATCTGCTGCTTGCTAAGTGCATCTCTCAGCCGACCAAAGCCGTGTTTGCAAATCCAGCACTTAATGTGCATAGTGCCACTGATGAGACCAGTGAGAATGAAAGGGCCCACGGACTTGCTACGTTGGCTGACCTCCTCCTGACCCATGAAAGTTATAGATTTCATGTATTAGCAATCAAGCCACCCTCAGCTCATCCAGCAGTATTCATCAACTGAGAGAGATTCCACCCTATCAATATTCAGATGCTTTCTACCAGAAGGTTATTATGCAAGTCTGTGCAAGATATTGCACAGTCAAGTCTCCCACAGATATTCGCACCTCCAAATAGCGTCAGCAAATGTTCCTTTGGAAACATGGGCTAGGCTTTCAACATGCAGCTGATGGCAAAGGTAAGCTAGCCAGGCTCCCCCTGGAAAGATACAACAGAAGTCACATGAATGCAAGAATCGCCATTGGGCATGCCATTAGGATGCTGAAGCTGTGATTCAAGTGCCCCAATAGATCTGGGAAGGCCTTTTAGGGTGCAGGGGCAAGGCAATCCAGAATGGCAACACTGGGGAGGACAGCAGAGGTGTAGGAGGAAGTAAGAAGGCGCTGACTGCTCTGTATTTTAGGAGTAGAAGGAGGAGAGGCTGGAAGAGAAGGAAGAGGAGAAGGCAACCGAGGTGGCGAGGGTACCTACAGCCGCTCAGTGAAGCTTCCAGGGATTCCTGGGACAGTGTGATTCAGACATGCTGCAGCAGGTCTGAGGCAGTGCTGCCAAATTCTGATCCTTCTGGGCCTCTCCAACCCCAGGAAGCAACAGTCCATCCTTTTTATACACACCAACCACTCACCTTTTCCCCTTGTTAAAATAAATGCAGGTTAGGAGGATTTGTCATGCTAAATTGCCCCTTAGTGTCCAAAGATGTGTGGGTTAGGTGGATTAATGCGGGGTTACAGGGATGGGGCAGGGGACAGGGCCTGGGTAAGATACCCTGTCAGAGAGTTGGTACAGATTCGATGGGCTAAATGGTCTCCTTCTGCACTGTCAGGATTCTAGGTTCCACCATTCTTCACACGGCAGAAGGTCACTTGACAGCTGTCAGGCATCAACGAGGAGAACAGGATAATGGAGCAATGATGTGAAATTTATGGTTGATAAACATTAAACACAAATATATTAATTTAACCGTCTAAAATGCAACTCCAAATCTTTTTCCTTTTCTCATTACTCCAATATAATGCTGCATCTGTTTATTCCTGTCTGACTCGTGGCTTGCAGGGAAATGTGGCAGAGACATGAGAGTCACCCACGCTGATCTGACCTCCAAAGTGCAGATGACAACTCTAGTATTGTAAAGTAGCTTTTCAGCACAAGTATTGTGAACAGTTCTGAGAAAGGGTATATTATATTCTTTAGGACTGAGGAGTATCTTCAAAAACTCACTCCACAAACAGACGTCAAAGAACACAGATTTTTATTGCAGTCTTACTCGCTCCATACTCCAAATGACAACTGCCCTCTAAGGGTGGTCCCTGGGCAGATCACCCCACACCCGAGTCACTTAAAGCTTTTTGAAGTTTCTAAGTGTCACAAGTAGGCTTACAATAACACCGCATTGAAGTTACCGTGAAAATCCCCGAGTCGCCACACTCCGACACCTGTTCAGATACACTGAGGAAGAATTTAGCATGGCCAATGCACCTAACCAGCATGCCTTTCAGACTGTGGGAGGAAACAGGAGCACCCGGAGGAAACCCACGCAGACATGAAAAAAACATAAACTCA
This sequence comes from Mustelus asterias, assembly GCF_964213995.1. Taxonomy (NCBI): domain Eukaryota; kingdom Metazoa; phylum Chordata; class Chondrichthyes; order Carcharhiniformes; family Triakidae; genus Mustelus; species Mustelus asterias. The sequence goes on from NC_135805.1 coordinate 38,733,737, forward strand.
CATACTTTACTTTGCAATTGTTTCCCAATAAGAGCAGATTCCACACCCAAGAGTTACGACTGCCATAGATTTTATAATCCTCCTCAATATATCCGCACAGACAATGACCCAAGCCGGGAATCGAACCCGGGTCCCTGGCGCTGTGAGGCAGCAGTGCGAGCCACCGTGCCACCCCGCCTGAACCATTCCCTTAAAGGGGTTACGCCCTAACATGCATAACCGGGTCACTCTCTGTTTCTCTCTACAGGAGCTGCCTGACTCGCCAATATTCCCAATATATTTCCAGCTTTTTCTGTTCTTATTTCAGATTTCCAGCATCTGGAGTATTTTACTTTTGTTTGTGAACAAGCAGATAATAAAGCAGCTGTGAGTACTTATCGCCATTTGTTTCCTGGCATGACCAGGCTACACTGTTTGTCCAAAGCCCGAATTAATGAAATATTAATAAGGTACTTCATTATTTTTTGAAAAAAAACATAAACTCACATACTTTACTTTGCAATTGTTTCCCAATAAGAGCAGATTCCACACCCAAGAGTTACGACTGCCATAGATTTTATAATCCTCCTCAATATATTTGCCAATTAGCAGTGTGCATATTCATAAATGTTGTTTGCTTATGTGGTCGAGTGAGCCATTAGCTTGCATATGTGCATGCAATATTTTAGGCACACTCTACCCTCGCCTGACATAACAAAATATCAGAATCAATGCCAGCAATTCTGCTGCAAGCAAGAAAGGGAAACGGGTGCTGATATTTCCTGCTGAACAAGGGGAAAGAACCCCAGTGCAATGATTTTAATCAGGCAATTGAGGTTGGCCTGCTTGAATATGAACTTTTTGATTAAGGGCCAAATTGATGGTCCAATCAGGGAGCCCCATGCTCTGTACTTAAACAGGAGTTTCAGTTCCTCTGGTACTCCGGATGTAGATTGTGTATTGAGAGCACTCGGTATAATGTTCGATCTTGTAAATGAAGAAATTTTGGTGAGGGGACTTCTGCCTCCAAGGACTTATTACACCCGGGAAATGGCATTTTGCAACAAACAACTATCTTCAGTATGTATTTTTGGCTTTACGAGGGTATAATTCTCCCAGATACTTTGCTCACTCTCAGTCACAGCTGTGAAGTTGTCTGAACTAAGGAATAGCATGATGGGAAAATTGGTCAGCTATTTGGTACAATATAAGCAAGGCTGACTCCACATAGCTTTAAGACTGTATGAGTAAATAAAACAAGATAAGGTCAGGGATGATGGAGTCACCGACCTTTTCCTGTTCCATCAAAGGGCAAGGTAAGGGTATGAATGATGAGACAAAGAGTTCCAGGAGGTCAGCAAGTTTTGACATGATTAATGACATTGCTTATGCTTCTATTACTAATCAAATTCCTGAATATGCTCGGGTCACGCAAACTGATAGTGATTATGTATAAATACTGAACTGTTTCTTTCTGTAAGCGCGGACTTGAGGAGGAATTAGCAAGTTGTACCAACTGCTCTCTGAACTCAAGTTTCAGCCAAATACTGCATGCAGTCTTTAGTAAATAAATACTAGTTGTTTTGTCGGAACGAACTTTGAGTTTTTCTATTACAGTCAAGAAGCAGGAAAGTTTCCACTTCAACATTTGGCGCTGCGAAGCAGAAACCAATACCCTGAGTGAAGTCCGTGGGGGACTGAAGAAGTGATCGAGCCACGACCCGGAGGGAAGAGCCAGATGCTGGCACAAGGTAAGATTCACCTTGGTCTCTCTCTGTCTCTCGGATCGGTGCTACGACCCCTCGTCCCTGACGGAGGACACTAACAGGTGATGGTATTCGAATCTAAATTGGACTGTGAGTAGAGTATTTAGGGTCAGGGACCCGATTGTGGCTAGCCTAAGGTCAGGGACCCTTTGATCTCGTTTTACATCCAGTTCAGGGTTACACAGGCTTAGTTAGGGTCAGGGACCCTGTGATTTGAATAGTTTGGGTCAGGGACCCTGTGATTTCATTAGTTTGGGTCGGGGACCCTGTGATTTGACTTTGGCACCAGGAATTCTTTTTATTAACGTTTTTGCCGGGGGCACAGTATACTGACATTATGGGACAGAGTTTAGACAAAACAGGGGGAAATTCTCCTTTGCTTTTGTGAAATTGTGGGTCTAATCAAAAAGAAAAGAGGCATACATGAGGTCCAGGCAGCTAAAAACTGGAGGAATACAGAGAAAGTAGAAAAGAACTCAAACAGGGAGTTAGAAGGGCAAAAAGAGGTCACGAAATGTCCTTGGCAGATAGGATTAAGGAGAATCCTAAGGCATTTTATACATATGTTAGGAACAAGAGGGTTGTTAGGGAAAGAATCGGACCTCTCAGGGACAAAGGAGAGGAATTATGCTTAGAACCAAAGGAAGTAGGAGAGATCCTAAACAAATACTTTGCATCAGTATTCACAAAGGAGAGGGACATGTTGACTAGTAGTGTCTCAGAGAGATGTGTTGACCCATTAGAACAAATCTCAAGTACAAGGGAGGAAGTGTTAGGTTTTTTAGGAAACATTAAGACGGACAAATCCCCAGGGCCAGATGGCATCTATCCTAGACTCCTCAGGGAGGTGAGAGATGAAATTGCTGGGCCTCTAACAGAAATCCTTGTCTCTTCACTGGACACAGATGAGGTCCCAGAGGATTGGAGGATAGCAAATGTGGTCCCGTTATTTAAGAAGGGTAACAAGGATAACCCGGGTAATTACAGGCCGGTGAGCTTGACGTCCGTGGTAGGGAAATTTTTGGAGAAGATTCTTAGAATATATGCACATTTAGAACTGAATAATCTCATTAGCGATAGACAGCATGGTTTGGTACGAGGGTGGTCATGCCTCACAAATTTGGTTGAGTTTTTTGAGGAGGTGACAAAAACGATTGACGAGGGAAGGGCAGTGGATATGGTCTATATGGATTTTAGTAAAGGGTTTGACAAGGTCCCTCATGGCAGGCTGGTGCAAAAGTTAAATCTCATGGGATAAAAGGTGAGCTAGCTAGATGGGTGGAGAACTGGCTTAGCCATAGAAGACAGAGGGTAACAGTGGAGGGGTCTTTTTCCGGTTGAAGGTCTGTGACTAGTGGTGTTCTGCAGGGCTCTGTACTGGGACCTCTGCTGTTTGTGATATATATAAATGATTTGGAGGAAGATGTAGCTGGTGTGATCAGTAAGTTTGCGGATGACACAAAGATTGCTGGAGTTGCGGATAGTGATGAACATTGTCTGAGAATACAGCAGGATATAGATAGGCTGGAACATTGGGCGGAGAAATGGCAGATGGAGTTTAATCCAGATAAATGCGAAATGATACATTTCGGTAGATCTAATGTAAGGGGGAGCTATACAATAAATGGCAGAACCATCAGGAGTATAGACACACAGAGGGACCTGGGTGTACAAGTCCACAGGTCCCTAAAAGTGGCAGCACATGTGGAGAGGGTGGTGAAAAGGCATATGGCATGCTTGCCTTTATTGGATGGGGCATAGAATATAAAAGTTGGCATATGATGTTGCAGCTGTATAGAACGCTGGTTAGGCCACATTTGGAATACTGCGTCCAGTTCTGGTCGCCACACTACCAGAAGGACGTGGAGGCTTTGGAGAGAGTACAGAAAAGGTTTACCAGGATGTTGCCTGGTATGGAGTGTCTTAGCTATGAGGAGAGATTGGGTAAACTGGCATTGTTCTCCAGGGCACCCTATCACTGCCATTGACAATCTCTTACTGCTCGGGCATTCTGGGTAAAACATTGGTCCATCACCCCCAACCCCCTACCTTTTTAGCCTCCACGACCACAAATTTAAATTAAATTGCGGAGCAATACTGAAAGAGTTATCTTTGAAATATTAGATTGCAACTTACAAAGCAGAAATTATCCAATTATGTAATATCTATTTTGTCTACATAACACCGGCCACCATGTTTGATGGACGGTATGATTTTGAGTAGCTGATTCTTTATTGGGTTTCATTCAAGACCTTAATGTCATCATGACTTTTTTAAAAATTCATTCATGGGACATGTGCATTGCTGGCTGGCCAGCATTTATTGCCCATCCCTACCTGCCCTCCATTTTACAGGGCAGTTGAGAGGCAACTACATTGCTGTGGCTCTGGAGTAGTCCAGACCAGGTAAGGGTGGCAGATTTCCTTCTCTAAAGGGCATTACTGAACCAGATGGGTTTTTTTTGACAATCGACAATGGTTTCGTGGTCATCAGTGAGTTCTTAATGCCAGATTTATTTATTGACATTGAATTCCACCATCTGCCTTGTCAGGATTCGAACCTGGGTCCCCAGAACATTAGCTGACTTTCAGGATTAATAGTCTAGCGATAATACCACTGGGCCATTGCCTCCACATTTGCCATTGCATCTCCCATTTTTGCCATTAGCTTTAATGAAAGAGAAAAACCTCCAAACTACTTGTTGAAAAAGGGGCGAAACTTCAGAGTCAGACCTTCCCTCTCGATAATTGTTACATTTCCAATTCCCATTTGTGTTTCACAATAGTTTGAGGCTTTCTGCTGCTTGGGAGATTTAATTGAGCCAGGAATATGACTGCAAGCTCTACAGTGTAGTCCTCTGTTATTGTGGTTGATGGAGTCTTTTTTAATAGCGTGTGGGATTTTGTGAAGCAAGAAACTCATTTAATTAACGCCGAGAAAAAAATTACAAATACCTGTAGCTAATTAACTATTAGAAAAACCGAGAGGCTGCCAATCCCAAACACTTACGGTTAGGATCCAGAAGTGTTCTGATAATATGTGCAATTGTTTGCTTGATCACACCTGTCAAAGTGGCAGGCAGTTCTGGTCAATCACTGTCTCATCTAATTCTGATGGGAAAAATCATTTTGCTTTCACACAACAAGCAAGGCGAACATGATTCCTCCCACTCCCAATCAAATAAAAGATCAGTCACCATTTGACAGGCTGGAACAATTAAGGTGTACATCATTATCTCACAATAGGCCCTACTCTTGATGACAGGTCCTGTAAGTTAAAACAGAGAGAGAGAATCTGCTTACAGCAAACAGAGAAGATGGAATTGTCCTTTCAGATTTTTTTATTTCTTTGCATCCATCATTGCAAATTTGAATTTTGAACACAAAATGCCACTAGGAAGGGTTGGCTCCCTTTTAGCCAATTTGACCTTTTCCTTACAATTCCTCTCAGTTCTTAAAATAATGATGGTGCTATGGTGATGAGCACCCTGCTTAGCAACCTGTCCCTGCTGTCCTGTGTGAAGAAATGCTTCCTAGAATCTGTCTTACATTTGCTCTTGGCCATGTTGAACCGATGGTTGCTTGCTCCTTGGCATCTTTGACAGTGCTGTATGATATCAGCCAAAGTTACAATATGTTCCCCTGACGAGGGCAGTACCTATTGCATTACATTACATTACTGCCAGTGTATTAATCAGATTCTCCTGCATGTCCTGGTGTTCATTAGCTGGTTTCCAGCATAATAAAGGCAGAAGGATGGCACAGTGACACAGTGGTTAGCACCGCTGCCTCACAGCGCCAGGGACCCTGGTTCAATTCCAGCCTTGGGTGACTGTCTGTATGGAGTTTGCATGTTCTCTCCATGTCTGTGTGGGTTTCCTTCAGGTTCTCTGATTCCCTCCCACAGTCCAAAGAGGTAGATTGGCCATGTTAGATTGCCCCTTAGTGTCCCAAGATGTGTAGGCTAGATGGATTAGCCATGGGAAATGTGTGGGATTACATGATAAGGCAGGAGGAGAGGGCCTGGGTGAGATACACTGTCAGGTAATTGGTGCAGACTTGATGGGCCAAATGGCCTCTTATGCACTGTAGAATTTCTATGATTCTATGATTTAACAAATGATAGCAGCACACTTCAAAATAAAAAACATTGCATTACAATCATCACTCTAGCTTTATGCAAGAACAAAGCTCAATTCGATTAGTGTTTCTTACACTTACTCTTGTTTTTCTTCACTTTATTTTGGTGTAATTTTCCTCTGACAAATAATTAATGATAATCATAGCTCATCGTTCTAACCATGGCAACCTCAAAACAGTTTTCCGGGTTTCGGTGTGGCCCTTTGTTAGAATGATCCGAACTGCCCCTAGTTCCTCTAATTTCATCTTTGAGTAAAGGCACATGTTGAAGCTTTTGTCTTGCACTCACCAGGACATTTTCAAGCACAACAAATGTAAAACGATCAACAATTTAATTGAAAGGACCTGTCAGCTTCAATAGGGAGATGTCCCTGCTTTCTCCCATAAGCACCAGCAGCTCTGAAACCTCATTGAACCGCTTTGGTTGACAGGAAGCTGTCAGTTCCACTGGGGAGATCCCCTTTTACCTTGAAAAGAGCAGCAGCTGGTGCCTGACCTCTTTGAACTGCTTTGATTTATAGAGGCTGTCAGTTCCACTTGCCTTAATAGGGTTTGTTTATACATTGACTTCCTCCATTCAGTTCAAGAGGCTGCTTGATTGACAGCCCAATGTGGTAAAGCACTGTTGGCTTATTGCCTGTGTGCGTGTGTGACATGCCTGGACATGCCCCTGCCGGCCCTGCCTGAGACTCACCCCCCCCCCCCTGGTCCAGGTATAAAGGTTACTGCTCCCAACCCTCCTGCCTCAGTCTATAACCAGTTCAGCAGCATGGGTGTGCTCCAAGTCTTTTGTGAATAAAAGCCTATTTGTTCTTGCATACAAACTAGTCTTTGCTTGATTGATAGTGCATCACATACCATATCAAAGAGGGGATTAGCCAGCTTTGTTGACATAAGGAGCAGATGGTGCATCAGCAGCGAAAAGCTTTTTGACTGACAATTCCAGGGAAGATCAAATCCTGCAATGTTGATACAATCATTTCATGCCACAGTAACCCTGAAATAATTTCCCTTTGCAACAGTCATTGGGCAGAATTTTCCATCCCGCCTGCCATGGGAATTGTAACAGGTGGGACAGGACAATGCAAAGTTCCATTGATCTCGGGCGGGATTTTCCGGTCTTTGGGTGAGAGTAGCCGGAAAATCCCACCCATTTTGTCTGGTCCCATTTTTTAACACTGCACCTTTTTTTTCAAGTTTCTGAGCCTTCCTAGAAAGCAGAATGGATTTGCAGTACCACTTGTTTTATCATCGGCTTTTTTTGTCTTGCCCACAAAGCCTTTCATGAACCCATAAGCTTCATTGTTCTGTGTTTTTCATTTCCTGTATTTTTGTTTTAGTCTCCCAAGCTTCAAGGTTGGATGGGCAAGGATTTTTATGTTTGAGATAGAGGAGGCTAAGGAAAGATTTAGTTAAAATGCATGCAGTATGAGGGAGAACTTAACAGAATGGATATTTAAGCACCTATTTCCAATGGCAGAGGATTCACCAAGGGGGATGGATTAAAAGTGACTGGCTGAAAGAATCAAGGGGAATTGAGGGGAAAATTATTTTAAACTGAGAGTGGGGTGGGGGAGGTGGGTTGGTGATTGGGGGCAGAAAGATGATTAAACATGCAAGGCATTAGAAGTTCCAAGATCTACAGGGCTACAGACATTTGATGGACTGATTGTTCATCTCTCTGCTAGTCTTCTCTCGAAATCCAAAGCCACTCTCCTCACATCATCCCATGAGATCCTCAGAGGACCATTCATATAAGTTAAGTCAGATATCAGAATCATGTTGCCAGTAACAAAGAGGATGAGGATGTAGAATCTTGTCTCATTGAACATCAGCTCCTTAGGTTATTCATTGGCTCCTCGAAATCTCACAAGTCTGACTATTGTTGTGGCCACTTTGGATTTGAAACTCACCTTGGAGTAATGACAATATCTCACTTAACAAACATACTCAATCCTTCATGAGGGAACTCTTAATTAAAGCACAAGACTCTTTCAACAGGATTTTGCTTTCTCCTGATCAATATTCACGTTATTAGGTCTTGTTAATACTCTGTCAATGTCATTCATTGGCACTCTGGGACATAATGAGAACATGATAAGGTGCTATGCAAGAATGCAAGTCTGCTTATGATGATTCTCTCATCATGTTCAGCATCTGTGAGTGAGATGCTGGGCAGCTGTTCACTGGGAGGTATGCAAGGGCTGGTATTCGGGTAACTCTCTCTTCTTGTGGGGAATGTTTATCTTCCAATGATTAGATGGGATTGGAAACTCATGATGCTTTATATATGCTAATCTATATATCTCTGCTTTATTGTCTACAAGCTGAAAACCCTTGTGTCATGTGCCACCCTGATGCTCCTACACTAGGTCCAATTTCAGAACAACATCTCATTCTATTATCATGGGTTTGTATGAAGGATAGAATCCCATTGAGAAGCAGTTGCTTTGGGAAAAATGACAGGTTTGCTTTAGATCTATCACATTTTTACATGGACATTATGTTTACAACCAATTCACTCTTATAATGAACTAAATTTTGTGGGAGGATTTCAGTTACAGACTTGAATGCTTTTTTGGGTTCTTGCTGAAGTACAGAATTTCAGAGGTGAATCCATAGTTCCAAATCAAAAATATTGTTCTGATGAAAGATGTAGGTCAAAACTTCCGGGCGGGCAAGGTTCCCAGAACGGAATTCTCCGCTGGCCTCAGGTGGGATTTTACAATCTCACCCGAGCGAGGCGATAAAGTCCCACCCGTAAAATGAAATGCTTCCTGCAGTGATGAGGTAATGGGTTATTGTCCCTTCAATTCTTGTGACAGAAGGAAAAGCGGGAAGTGATCTTGACTGTCAGCTGAACAGCTGATCACCAATTCCAGCGGGTCACACACCTGGGCCATTCATCACAGTGTGACTCCCGTGGCGGGAGAGATCGCTCATTTAAATGAACTGAATAGGATCTGGTAAACACTGCCAGCACCGGCTGTCAGCAGCACTTAAGAGTGCGATCAGGGGAATTGCACTCCAAAAGTTTCAACATATCATTCCTCAATGATGCTCAAGTTCTGCATTACCCAAACGACAATTTCATCTTTGTGTTGAAAGCACTTTGATGTTTGTCACAAGGACAGAAACTTCTTTATGTCTGGAATTATAGGGTTGTGAAATGTGGCAGGGAATGGCTGAGGGAGAGAACATTGCATCGTTAGATTCCATCCCATTCTGATCTGCACTTTTAAACTTCAATGTAGTAGATACTTCTCCACCTGACTGTCAGTCAATGATTTATCCAAAGCTGGGTCTACTTATTCCATTGGTACCGAAGGATAGGTAAAAATTCCGGTAGAATGAGAAGATTTTGCGGAGCTAGGCTTTAGCTTTCAATGCCAGCTGTTTTCAATGAGCTGCTATTCCTTTTCTTTTGTAACAGTAGTTGCAACTTCGCATCAACACTTCAGTAATTCATGTGATCAGTGTGAGTCCTTTGTGTAAAGCTATCAACATTTAATGCCAACTACTTTTGTGATGTAATGTTATATATACTTCACAAGAGATTTAATCAACAAGAAACAATTGTTCCTTTCTTTGGATAGATCATCATAATCATATCCAGCAAGACAGTACAGCAGTAGATCCTTTGTAATTTACTTATTGAGATGTTTGCTCTCCTCAACATATTTCTGCATCCTGGAAGAACTGATTGTCAGTTCAGGAAGCCAGTTCATGTGGTGGGATTTTAACAATGGAGATATTGTAGAACTCCCCAATTAGAATCAGAGAAACTGTTATGTAAAACTCTCAGTTACCCTTTCCCCCTCACTCTGTATTCACTCTTCCAACCTTATGTGCCTAGAAATTGCTGAGTGTTTTTGGAAGAACATTTATCACATTCATAGCACATAATTCTCTTTGTTACTTAACTAGAAGCATGAGAGCAAAATTGTGTCCAGGGAGAGGAATTCCAGGTGATATTAGTTAATTTTGAAGCACATTGGAAGGTGCAGTGAGCCTTATTTAGAATCATAGAATCCCCATTGTGCAAAAAGGGGCCTTTCAGCCCATCGAGTCTGCACCGGCTCTCCGACAGAGCATCTTACTCGGGCCTTATTCCCGTAACCCCACATATCTACCTCATTGAACTCCCTAACTTGGGACAGTAAAGGAAAATTTAGCATGGTCAATCTGCACATTTTGGAGTGTGGGAGGAAACCGGAACACCTGGAGGAAACCCATGCAGACACGGGGAGAACGTGTGAACTCCACACAAACAGACACCCAAGGCCGGAATTGAACCCTGGTCCCTGGCGCTGTGAGGCAGCAGTGCTAACCACTGTGCCACCGTGCCGCTGAATTCTATCCGCAGGTTCTCTGAATGTTTGCACCAGGTCACCAATCGAGGAGGGCACATGATCCATAGAGCCCAGGTGGGTTAACAGAAGGGGAGATAATCGGGGGCGGCGCGTTGGCACAGTGGTTAGCACTGCTGCCTCACAGCGCCAGGGACGTGGTTCGACTCCGGCTTGGGTCACTGTCTGTGTGGAGTTTGCATGTTCTCCCCCTGTCTCCGTGGGTTTCCTCTGGGTGCTCCGGTTTCTTTCCACAGTCTGAAGATGTGCAGGTAAGATGAATTGGCCACGCTAAATTCTCCCTTATTGCACCCGAACAGGCGCTGGAGTGTGGTGACTCGGGATTTTCACAGTAACTTCATTACAGTGTAAATGTAAGCCTACTTGTGACTCATAAATAAATAAATAAATTTTAAATAAATAAATAAATCCTGTGGAGGGCTGGAAATTAGATTGAATTTTGATGGTGCCAAGAGGAGCATTTTTTCTGAGTACCTTCTTACCTTTTTTTTGAGTAGCTTGCAGCAGCTCCTTTAAGGGCAGCGAGTGGGGCTACTCTAAGTCATGTAAGCAATGTCCATTGATACATTGAAGTCCATCACAGTCATGTGAATGTCATAGGATCCTGATCTGTATGGGCTAATGAGACTTTCATCTGCCTTTCAGTGGGAGCTTGAGTCACCCATTTCCATGCTCACATGAAAGCCATGGACAGTATTAAACTATATATCAAATCGCACTCAGAGTGTGAGCATCTCAAAGAATCAGTTATACCCATGGATACAACAGTACTTTTGTTGTCTATTGTTTGTAAGTACGCTGGTTGACAATATTTTCCACCAAATTAAACTCACTTATGAAAATGCAGTTGGCATTGACAACTGCTAACTTAACATGAATGTTGCATCTGCCATAAATTACCAACAAGGCTGGTTCTCAGAATGAAGATAAAGCTTATATTTACACAGTGGCCCTAAGAATGTCCCAAAAACTTCACAGTTACTTCTTAACTAGGTCAGTATTGTTTATAGGTAAATGCAGCAGTTTGAAGGGTAAATGTTGTGAAGGATATTTAGAGAACGTCTTTGACTTGTATCCTGGCATCAAAATGTGGAATTAATTCAGTGTCCATTTTCGGAAAGACCGGAGCACTGTAATGCAGCATTCAAAGAGCAATGAACAAAGAACAGTACAGCACAGGAACAGGCCTTTCAGCCCTCAAGCCTGTGTCGATACATGATGCCTGAGTAGGATGTTCTTTTGGAGAGTCGGTGCAGCCTCAATGGGCTGAGTGGCCTCTTTCTGTAAGTGCTCAATGATTCTATTCTATGAGCCCCCTCCCTCACCAGTTAAACCCAACATCTTTGTACTAGGGGAAATTCAACACATTTCTTCAAATCCCCCCCTCCAGTCTTTTAGCCTGTGGCTTTTCTGCATCTCTTGTAACATTTATCAATTGGCTAAATTCCGCCTTTCAGCTTTCTGAAACTCTTTGAGCTGAACTTTGCTCTGCAGGAGCAGGTGAGTTTGAATGCTAGTTTGGGGATAAAGCTGGCCAATTCACAGTGTGTAACAGGGAGATGGCTCCAACCTACTGACATTCGTAGTTCAACTGTGTTACGTACTTCCTACGTATAAACACTCGGGAGAGCTGGGTCGACAGTTAACCATATGTCAGTCACTCAAACAGTGATGATCCAACACTGTTGCCACGAGTTTCCTGAAACTTGCTACTTAAAGCAAGGCGAGAACACAGTGCCAACTGCTCTGTGATGCCACCATGATCTGTGCACTCTTGGCGTGGTTCCTGGCTTCTGGTATGCATGGCCTATCTTCCTAGATATTCTGCAGTCTTACTCTGGTACTTGCTTTAAATTAGTTTATTAACACTATAGAGTAGGTAAGTCTCTCCTGAGTACCGTGTGTTCCATTCTCAGAGAAAGAGAATCTAGCACATAGATCCTGATATCACCATCATTGACATCACTCAATAGCATATCTTTTCCATTAACCCATTACATTACAGCTAAGGGGGTTGAATTAATCCCAGAGTAAAAGGCTAATAAGAGCACAGTATTCCATAGAAAGAAACCCTACAGTGCAGAAAGAGGCCATTCGGCCCATCGAGTCTGCACCGACCACAATCCCGCCCAGACCCTACCCCCATATCCCGACATATTTACCCGCTAATCCCTCTAACCTACGCATCTCAGGACACTAAGTGGCAATTTTAGCATGGCTAATCAATCTAACCTGCACATCTTTGGACTGTGGGAGGAAACCTGAGCACCTGGAGGAAACCCACGCAGACACGAGGAGAATGTGCAAACTCCACACAGGCAGTGACCCAAGCCGGCAATCGAACCCAGGTCCCTGGAGCTGTGAAGCAGCAGTGCTAGCCACTGTGCTACCGTGCCGCCCCCATTAAGAGATGCTTCCTTAGAATCATAGAATCCCTACAGTGCAGAAGGAAGCCATTCGGCCCATCGAGTCTGCACCGACAACAATCCCACCCAGGCCCTATCCCCGAAACCCCACATATTTACCCAGCTAATCCCTCTAACATACACATCCTGGGACACTAAGGGGCAATTTAGCATGGCCAGCCAACTTAACCAGCACATCTTTGGACTGTGGGAGGAAACCGGAGCACCCGGAAGAAACCCACTAATGAGCTGCGATTTGGAAGGGGTTAATTTACTGCACTTTTGCTGAGACACTATTTCCACAATTTTATTTTCATTATTTAGGAGGTTTGCTGGTGGGCAGGCCTGTTCCCCAAAAGTTGAGACCATCATTTGTTGCCTTGCCCCTTTTTGTCCCTTTTCAGGTCCTCTGGTCCAGGGGAGCGGGTTGGGAGTGTTGCTGGGCACAAGCCCCTAAGGCCCAAAAACTCAAAACAAAACCTCCACTGGGGGTTCTGCTAAGTCTGAGGAAAAAAAAGTGAGGCAGGAGTTATGATTTCTCCATTCCCGCATAATCCCTGCATTATTAATCCCCGGATGGAAAGCAGAGGGATATCAGCCTTGTTTCACTTATAAAACAAACTATGTTCACTCTGTCTAGAATGGGTGGAAAAGCCATAGCAACCAGTGAAAGAGGAGCAAGGTAGTGAGAATCCCTGTTAAAATGGAAATCAATGTTTTCAAGCAACGCTCCCTCAAGCTAAAATAGCTCAGTTATATACTTCAAAGCTTAAGTTTATTTTATTAGTGTCACAAGTAGGTTTACATTAACACTGAAATGAAGTTACTGTGAAAATCCCCAAGTTGCCACACTCCAGCGCCCGTTCAGGTACACAGAGAGAATTTAGCATGGCCAATGCACCTAACCAGCACGTCTTTTGGACTGTGGGAGGAAACTGGAGCACCTGGAGGAAACCCATGCAGACACGGAGAGAAAATGCAAACTCCACACAGACAGTGACCCAAGCCAGGAATCGAACCGGGGTCCCGAGCGCTGTGAGGCAGCAGTGCTAACCACTGTGCTGCCCACACATGTACTGACGGCATGTTCTCTTTCCATTTCTCTCAACTCAGCTTGCAATTAAAGAACATTCAAGGAAGCTCATTTGACATGCTTAACATATCCACCAAATTGATGGCAGGTACACGAGATAAGCTTTAATTAAATGTCATCATTTTTGACAGCATATGTGCTGATCTTGTCATTACTTGGTTGGAGTGAAAAGAATTCCTTCCTTCAGATACCTTTCCTAGAATCTTGTCTCTGGAAGAGGCTGAGAGGTTCACTGTTCATGATTGCAGATATATTTTCCACAAAAAAAACTGGAATTTTCCGGCCATTCACACCAGTGGATTCTCTGGTCCCGCGGCAGTGAACGGAGATTTAGCTGAGTGCCAAATTCTCTGCCGTCACTTGCAGCGGCAGTGGGGCGTTAATGGCCAGCAAATTCCAGCCTAAGTGTCATAATGGCGGGAGTAATGGAGTGATCCGCGCCGGTCTCTCAGGCACGCTCTGCACCGTAATCGGCCCACACTCGGTCATTTGTTTGGAGAGTGGTGAGTTGTGCGCTGATGCTGAGGGGGGGGAGCTGAACATGCCGGTGAGCCGGCTGCAGAAATCTCTGACACCATTTCGTAAGGGTGCCCCAAACTCACACTGCACTGGCAGACCCCTTCCCACCCCCCACATACATCCCACCCCCCACATACGTCTGGCCGCCCCTTCATTGGTGGCATGTTCCCTCCGACACGGGTGGTCCACATTGGGGCATCAGGGCCCGCCTGTGTGCCCCAGGACACACAACATGCATCCCTCCGTCATCAAGGGCAGTGACATGCCCCCCCTCCATAATGACCCCCAACATGACCCCTCCATGATCCACGCCTGCAAGTCTCCCCTCGCATAGCCCTCCTGTCATGGCCCCACCCCCAGGCACTGCTCCTGGCACACTGGCAGTGCCCAACTGGTGCTGCTGGGGTGCCTGGTGGCTACTGCTGAGGTGCATGGTGGGCACTGCCAAAATGTCCAATGGATACTGCCATGTGGGCATTGCCCGGCCATTCCCCTGACCACTCAAGGGCTGCAATGATCGCGAAGGCCCCCAAGCATGACCATTGAACCAGGTCTGCGCTAGTGGACACCTGTACTGATTCTCCCATTATGGCACCATGCCCAAAATCCAGAACATTCCATGCACTGGGTTTCAAATGGACTTTGCGTATTTAAATGCTACATTAAATATGCTAATTGGCTTCATGCCCTTTCTGTGCGGAAAGCAGTTTCCTGGCTCACCGCGCTGTTTGCCGGGCACAGCAAGGTGGTCAGAAGCTGCAGCATGACATAGGTAGGATGCAAGACTGGTTGGTGAAGTGGCAGATGGACTTCAATCTGGATAAATGTGTAGTGGTACATTTTGGCAAGTCAAATGGGATGAAGGAGTATAATATCAAGGGTAAGACTCTTAGCAGTGTAGAGGATCAGAAGGACCTTGGGGTCCAGGTCCATAGGACTCTTAAATCGGTCTCGCAGGTAGAGGAGGTGGTTAAGAAGGCGTATGGTGTGCTGGCCTTCATCAATCGAGGGATTGAGTTTAGGAGTCGGGAGATAATGATGCAGCTTTATAAGACCCTCGTCAGACCCCACTTAGAGTACTGTGCTCAGTTCTGGTCGCCTCATTACAGGAAGGATGTAGAAATTATTGAAAGGATGCAGAGAAGATTTACAAGGATGTTGCCTGGATTGGGTGGCATGCCTTATGAGGATAGGCTGAGGGAGCTCGGTCTTTTCTCCTTGGAGAGGCGAAAGATGAGAGGTGACCTGATAGAGGTGTACAAGATGTTGAGAGGTATAGATTGGGTGGATTCTCAGAGGCTTTTTCCCAGGGCTGAAATGGCTGCTACGAGAGGACACAGGTTTAAGGTACTGGGGAGTAGGTACAGAGGAGATGTCAGGGGTAAGTTTTTCACTCAGAGGGTGATGGGTGAGTGGAATCGGCTGCCGTCAATGGTGGTGGAGGCAAACTCAATAGGGTCTTTTAAGAGACTTCTGGATGAGTATATGGGACTTAATAGGATTGAGGGTTATAGGTAAGCCTATATATAGGCCTAGGTAGGTAGGGACATGACCAGTGCAACTTGTGGGCCGAAGGGCCTGTTTGTGCTGTAGTTTTTCTATGTTCTATGTTCTAAAATCAGGCCCAAGGTGACTATGCTCCTTGAATGGTTTCACTTCCTCGAGTTTAAGTTGACAACTGGACAATTAGGAAGCAGATAACGATCTCATGAAAGAGCCTCAAATTTGAAGTAGAAGTCAACAAAGTGGAGTATATTTTCCTCATTCAAGTCTCAAAAAACAGTCCCATGTTTCACTCAGCAGTGAAGTGAGCTGTGAGGAGGATGCAGAAATGATTCAGTCTGATTTGGACAAGTTGAGTGAGTGGGCAAATGCATGACAAATGCAGAACAACGTGGATAAATGTGGGGTTATCCACTTTGGCAGCAAGACCAGGAAGGCCGATTATTATCGGACAGCATACAGAATGAGAGAGGGAAATGTGCAACGAGACCTTGGTGTTCGTGTACACCAGTCACTGAAAGTAAGCGCGCAGGTACAGCAGGTGGTGAAGAAGGCAAATGGCATGTTGGCCTTCATAGTGAGAGGATTTGAATACAGGAGCAGGGATGTCTTGCTGCAGTTATACAGAGCCTTGGTGATGCCACACCTGGAATATTGTGTGCAGTTTTAGTCTCCTTATCTGAGTAAGATGTTCTTGCAATGGAGAAGGTTTACCAGACTGATTCTTGGGATGGCAGGACTGACATATGAGGAGAGATTGAGTCAGTTAGGATTATATTCACTGGAGTTCAGAAGAATGAGGAGGGATCTCATAGAAACGTATAAAATTATAACAGGACTGGACAGGGTAAATGCAGGATGGATGTTCTCGATGGTGGGTGAGTCCAGAACCAGGGATCACAGTCTGAGGGTATGAGGTAGATAATTTAAGAATGAGATGAGGAGAAATTTTCTCTCTCAGATTGTGGAGAAGCCGAAAGTTTACCAGCCCACCCATCACAGGAATTGGAGTGGGCGGAGAAAGGGAGGGTCAGTTGACCTCGGGCAGGGTTTTACGGTTTTGGAACGAGCGAGGTTGTTAAATCCCGCCCAGAAAGTAGTTGAGGGAAAAACATTGTGGTTGCGATTCTCTCAAACTGGGACTAATTGCCCATGCCAATAGGAAAACAGGAGTGATACCTCTAAATAACGGGGAACCATAACCCCCCCCCCCAGCGATCATGCAGGCATGAGGGTAACCTGACCCAATGCCCCCAGAACGCCACTCAGCTCCACTTCCCCTTCAGACCCCCCCACTCAGCTCCCCCTTTCCTCTCAAACCACCCACTCAGCCCCCCTTTATCCCTCAGATCCCCCCCCCACTCATCCCCCTTCCCTCCCAAACCTCCCACTGAGCTCCACCTTCCCCCTTTTGGATCCTCACAGCCCCCATCCCCCTCAAACCCCCTACTCATCCACCCTTCCCCCTCAGACCAGCAACTCAGCAACCATCTCTCTCAGACCCCGCCCACTCAGTCCCCCTTATCCCATGAGGACCCTCCCACCCAGCCTCCCTTCCCTCTCAGAACCCCCACTCAACCACCCTTCTCCCTCACACCCTCCATTCAGCCTCCCTTCCCCCTCAGACACTCCACTCAGGCCCCTTTCTCCATCAGTTCCTGCCCTCCCCCCTGACTCAAAGGTTCTAAGCCTGATTGACAGAACTTGGTTTCTTCAAAAGGAATAAGTGGTTTACAAAAGAGGAAGTTAAACCACTTATTCCTTTTGATGAAACCACAGACTGTCCATCAGGCTTAGGGTGAAGATCAACATTGCGGTTAGGAACAGTACAGGTACCTGAGATGCATTCAAGCTGAAAGGGAAATGAAAATAAACACAGCTGTCAATGGGGGTCTCTCTCAAAGCACTGAACTTTGAAATTGACACTGATCAATGCTTTCCAATGGAATTGAGAGGATAGAAAACCTCCGTAGACCAGGAAACATAGAAACATAGAAGATAGGCCATTTGGCCCTTCGAGCCTGCTCCACCATTCATTATGATCATGGCTGATCATCCAACTCAATAACCTAATCTTTCTTTTTCCCCATAACCTTTGATCCCATTCGGCCCAAGTGCTATATCCAGCCGCCTCTTGAATGCATTCAATGTTTTGGCATCAACTATAGAATGTCTGCATTTCCAGACCCATCCACAGATCTGAAGTAAGTTGCATATGGCTGATAGTAATGAAGTAACCTGAAGGGACACTAATAAACATAGGAATGTGCGGAACCAGAAAAGATCATTCCAGTGTGTCTAACTCCAGAGTCCGAAACTGAATATACAATTCACAAATTATATTCCTTAACGGATTTTCTTGAGAAACATGTGTACAACTCCTTAAGACTATCGATGTTCGTGATTTTGATCATCTTCCAACAGACTCATTTCAAAATAAGACATGTTGCCTGTGAAATAGTTATATCTGAGCTATCTACCTGAACCCTCTCCCCTGAGCTTGCAAGCCTATTACAAACATTGGGCCCAATTTTACCAAAACTTCGCGCCCGTTTTGGGGTGCGAAATCGCGGTAAAGTTGGGGGTCGGGCCTATACTGCAATCTGCACCCGATTCCGAGCAGATCGCGGCTTTACCGACACCCGATTCGGGCGGCCCAATGATTTAAATGCATTTGCATGCATTTAAATCGACTTAATGAACCGCGCGCCCAACTCTACCGCAAAATCCCACTTTACTGTCTTCTGGCCCATTCTGCATCCGCGCTGTAAGCGACCTGCAAAATAAAAGTCCGAAGTCGCGCTGCAGCTTCCGAAGAACGGGGTCAGAGCCTCCAACAGCTCTCTGACCCAGATCATCCTCTGGTCGGAGGGGGGGTTCCGTTGCCAGTCTGCGGCTGATCGGTGGGGAGGGAGGGGGCAGGGGGTCCGCCGCCACTCTGCGGGCGATCCCTCCTGCCCAACGGAGGAACGAATCTGTCCTGCCGGAGTGGACGTGCGGCCATGCCATCCCACAAAACCTTCAGGATGAAGCGATTCCTCGCTAAGAAGATGAAGCAGAACCGGCCGATTCCACAGTGGATCCGCATGAAAACCGGCTACAAGATCAGTACAAGTCCAAGAGGAGACACTGGAGAAGGACCAAGCTGGGCCTGTAAAGGGATACACCATCACTGGTACACTACCAGCCACAGCCATCTCTCCCGCTCTCTTGCCCCTGCAGGGAAGAGTAATCTGTGGCTGGTAGTGTACCAGTGATGGTGTATCCCTTTACAGGCCCAGCTTGGTCCTTCTCCAGTGTCTCCTCTTGGACTTGTACTGGCAGCGGAACCCCCCCCCCCCCCCCCCCCCCGACCAGAGGATGATCTGGGTCCCGCCCCAGCCCCTCTTCCTCCCGCTCCCCCCTCCTCCTCCCACCCCCCCCCCCCCCCCCCCCCCCTGCCGACCAGAGGATGACTGTCAGAGAGCCGCTCTCTCTGCTTTCTGCTGTTTTTTCTTTCACACCCGGGCGCGCTCTGGAAAGAGGATTCCCGGCTTGGATCTGCATTACGCCCGAATCCGGCCCTTAGAGTCTGAATGGTAAAATTCCCCTCATTGTCTCAGGGTTCAACTCATTTCTTAACCATGATGAATATCTTGATATGACCCCCTCAAAACCTGCTTCAGGGTAACACTAACCCTCAGCTTTATAATCCTTCCTTGGCGCTCAGGTGTTTGAGGCCAGCCATCAGACGGGTAGACATTTTCTATTGTCCTTCAATGTTCTTCCTGTCAGATCCGAGGGGGTTTCGAAACAGCACAGGGTTAAGATAATTCGAATGAATTGCCTCAAACAAGTGTTGTACCTGTTAATTCTCAGATACTTTCGACCAGTTTGCTTACTCCAAGGTTTTACCCCGGTGTCCTTATTTGCAAGATGGACAAAGGACAAACACAAGTAAAGGTTCAACAAGCTTATTAATAATAACACTTAAATTACCCACATAAAACAAGAGGAAACCCCAGATTCAATTATCCCATCCGCAAAGATGGCTTGGTTAAACTGCAGGCTCGATTCTCTGAGTCCCTCTGGTCCGTTGCCATGAAGATGAGTCTCGATGGCAGCTTCTTCCTTCCTTCCTTCTCTGGTCAGTCTTCCGAATGGGTCAAGGCCGCCTCCCTCATTGAGTCTTCGCTGCTGGTCTGTCTGAAAATGTGTTCCTTTATCCCCCTGCCTGCTTGCCTTTCCAGAGACTTCTCTGGCTTCCGGCCAATGAGGTCCCAGCAGGGGGTTCCAATACCCAGTGGGTTTCTTGATGTCTGCCTGACAGGACACCAGGGTCCACCTCCAGGTGTCCATCTCCATGTTGTTGCTTACATGTAACTGCAGGAACTCTTGGTGACAGAAAATCTGGCCCGATCTGGGCTTCTAACAATAGGCCGGTGCATTTCAATGGGGTGCAATGATCTCCTGCTAAGTATCAGTCGAGTGCAAGGACCTTTGATGGGTGGTTGATGGGTCAGGCCCAGACATGTTTGTGTATTTGTACAATTGGCCAGCCCGAGGTTTGACTGTGTTTGATTTTAATATGTCCAATTCTTTAATTTGGGATATCCAATTTTATCAGCCTTAAAACGAGGCCCTCTCTATATCACCACACAAGATTATGGATAATAAGGATTATGGATAATAAGGAATTACAATGAAAAAAAGGAGATCATTTATAAGAATAAAGCTGCCTCACGGTTTGCAGAAAACAATTATTCATGAATGTTGTGGAAGGAAATAATTCTGTTGGGTAGGACAGTAATTCTGCCCGGCACTTGTTTTGAGAAAGAGTATCGCACTTTAAAGATATCGCTGTGAAGCCTGACAGGTAACTAGAGGCAAAATTATCATGAAAGATTTATCGACTGGATTAATATTATGGACATGAAATTGGTCTAGTGAAATTTCCCCACTATATTATCTTGTCTTATTTCACATTAATTGTGTATGTTTATTGAAATTCTGACCTGTGTGTAAAGATTAATGTGAGCATGCACAAAAATTCCTCCCAGCAGGCTGTGATATTCATAACTTTTCTGTTAAAATTAGCTGCTTTGTTCCTTAATTTATTGAATATTCCAAATGAACTGTGGTTCTGATAATCCCGTTAGGTAATGAAGGGCTTCCTGAAGGACAGAGGAGTTTGACTAAGCAATTCATATTCAGCAGCTCCAGAGTTATGGGAAGGATTTTTACTAGGGGCAGTTTTTCTTCAGGTAGGAGTGGGAAAAGCGTCAAACCTCCCCTCTGCTAGCATCATCAATTTCAGATCTGGGTTATTTTAACCCCTGTGTCCCATTTACATTTTGCCTGCCCAACATAGGCATCAGGGCAAAGTAGTCTGAGCAACTGGGTCGGGGGGGGGAGGGGGGGGGGGTGCGGTAAATATCAGGTGACTTGCAAGCCATTCACCAGAACTCGGGTAAGTCATGCATGTTTCAGCAGAGTGTAGTGAGTGAGAAAAGATGGAGTGAAAGAGGAAGCACACTGCTTCACTTCCTGACCACTCAATGCTGAGCTTAAAGCTTACCTTGCAGGAACTGTTTCTTCCCTCGCGTGCTACTGAGCAGGACAACTATGACAGATATCCTCATCCCGTTGGAAGTTAACATTCTATAGACTACATTCTGTGTCCAGAATAAGTATTGTGGGATATCGGCCGGAATTTTATCACCCCGTCCGCCACGGGAACCGGAGTGGGCGAGGGGCAGACAATGGGAAGGTCCATTGACTTTGAATGGGATTTTACGGTTTTGGGACGAGTGAGACTGTGAAATCCTGTCCATCATCGAAGTGACTTGCAGATCAGATCAAAATCTGACTCCAGAGATCCTGCAATGCAAACCAAAAGCGACAGTACAACTACACTTTGGGGCTGCATGGTGGCACAGCAGTTAGCACTGCTGTCCCATGGTGCCATGGAGATGCGTTTGATTCCAGCCTCGGGTGACAGTCTGGGTGGAGTTTGCACATTCTCCCCGTTTTTGCATGGGTTTCCTCCGTGTGCTCCAGTGGGTGGATTATCCATGCTAAATTGCCCGTTGGAGTCCCAAGGTGTGTAGGTTAGATGGATTGGACATGGTAAGTGTGTGGGGTTGCAGGTACAGGGCGGGGGAGAGGGCCTGGGTAAGTTAATCTGTCAGAAAAGTTGGTGCAGACCCAATAAGCCAAATGGCCTCTTTTGGACTGTAGGATTTCTATTCGATTCGATTCGATTCGATTTGATTTGATTCTATTCTATTCTATTCTATTCTATTCTATTTACATTTATATCAAGGCAAACAGGGATGACAAACAGATACGGACCTTGCCAATGAAACCCACATCCCATGAACATGTAGAAAAACATGCGTAGTTATCTGATAACTGCTCACTGAATATGCTTGGGAATAAATTCAGTTATGTAGCAATGCTCCAAGTGTTTTAAAATGAAATTAATAAAGAAAGCCATTGGGACCATAACGGTAATGAACCTGACCCCAGAGAATCAATGGAAGTCTATGTAGCACCACTCTGCAAACACATTTCTCACCCAGTATTTTGTTCTTGCGATGCTAATGCTATCACACATGACCAGACACTGAGTCCGGTACTTTACGACCTTGCTCGGGCGAGGCTTGTAAAATCCCGCCCAAGGCCAACGGAGAATTCCGTTCTGCGAGCCATGTTTCCGGGGCGGGCGTGTCGATAAAGTTCCAGTCTGAGTCCCAGATTATAACTTGCTTTGCCAAAGTTGGGCAGAGCAACCAGGAGAGGCTTGCAGGAAGGATTGGAGCCTGAAATCGTCATGAATCATAACTGGTCAAATATAATGGATAAAGAGGTAAACCAACAAAAAATATGAATTATCACAAGTAAACATTGGCCCCTTAGATGTAGACAGACAGGATAGGTTATAAAGAGGAATAAGGAAATGGCAGGGATGTTACACATGTATTTTGTATCTCACTTTGCAATGCAGTACTGGAAGTAATAGGGAATGAAGCATCCAATTTTTACAGATGCACCATAGAGAGCACCCTTTCCGGATGTATCACAGCTTGGCATGGCTCCTGCTCTGACCAAGTTCGCAAGGAACTACAATGAAGCCATCATAACACAAACCAGCCTCCCATCCATTGACTCTGTCTACACTTCCCACTAACTCAGAAAAGCAACCAGCATAATCAAGGATCCTACGCACCTTGGACATACTCCCTTCCACCCTCTTCCGTCGGGAAAGTTACAGAAGTCTGAGGTCATGTACCAACCGACTCAAGAACAGCTTCTTCCCTGCACCAACCGACTCAAGAACAGCTTCTTCTCTGCACCAACCAATTCAAGAACAGCTTCTTCCCTGCTGCCATCCAACTCTTGAATGGACCTAACTCATATTAAGTTAATCTTTCTCTACACCCTAGCTATGACAGTAACATTACATTCTGCATCCTCTCCTTTCCTTCTCCATGTACAATATGCTTTGTCTGCGCAAAATACAATACTTTTCACTGTATCCTAATACATGTAACGATAATAAATAAATCAAATCAAAAATGAGGGTGAAGAATTGAATGTAATTCATATCACTAAATAAAAGGTTACTGGAGATATTAATGGGACAAAAGTACAACAAATGCCCTGAACCTGATTGTCTGCGTCCAAGGTTTTTAAAAGAGGAATCATGGCAAATGCATTGATTTTGATCTTCCTAAATTCTCCAGATTATAGAATGATGCAAGATAGCAGAGGAAACCCATTGTTCAAGAAAGGAGGGACAGAGAAAACAGGGATCTTTACAGCAGCTGGAAATATGATCAAAACTATGTTTAGGGTTGTGCAACAGGACTCTGAGAAAATGGTAATATGATTCAGCAGAACTAACATGGTTTTATGAGGAGGAAATTATTTTTGACATTTTGAATCATAAAAATTCATGACATGGTAGGACACCATACATCGTGTCTATGTCGCCCACGAAAAGAGCTTTATAGCCTAATTTCACTTCACAGCTATAGGTCGCTATTGTAAGCTGCCATATTTTATTAACGTTTCCGAAAATGTAACGGTGTTCTTTTTTGTTCTTTTAATGATCCGGGAGAATGTTAAATAAGAGGCAGACTAGAATTATAATCTCGAAACTATTGTAATGGTTTATTACAAAAGAGTAAATAATACAAAAGAAATACATGCAACGATTCTCACAGCCTTCTGCCCATCGGGGATCCCGGCAACAACGGCTGGACTGGAGCCACGTGGTCCTGGCATCATTCGCAATCCCAGTCCAGGGTTATATACAACAAATATCCCAGCAAAGATCTTTGAATCATTGATAGTCACAGGTGAGGTGCCTGAAGATTGGAGGGTGGCAAATGTTGTGCCTTTGTTTAAGAAGGGCTGCAAGGAAAACCTGGGAACTACCTGCCAGTGAGCCTCATATCTGTGGTGGGTAAGTTGTTAGAAGCTATTTTGAGAGTCTTGATCCACAGGCATTTAGAGAGGCAAAGACTGATTAGGGGCAGTTAGCATGGCTTTGTGAGTGGAAAATCATGTCTCACAAATTTGATTGAGTTTTTTGGAGGGGTAACCAAGAAGGTAGATGAGGGCAGTGCAGTTGATGTTGTCTACATGGACTTTAGCAAGGCCTTTGAAAGGTACCGCATGGTAGGTTGTTGCATAAAGTTAAATCTCACAGGATCCAGGGTGAGGTATCTAAATGGATGCAAAATTGGCTTGATGACAGAAGCCAGAGGGTGGTTGTAGAGGGTTGTTTTTCAAACTAGAGGCCTGTGATCAGCAGCATGCCTCAGGGATCGGTGCTGGGTCCACTGTTATTTGTCATTTATATTAATGATTTGGATAAAAATTTAGGAGACATGGTTAGTAAGTTTGCAGATGACACCAAGATTGGTGGCATAGTGGACAGTGAAGAAGGTTATTTCAGATTGCAATGGGATCTTAATCAATTGGGCCAGTGGACTGACGAATGGCAGATGGAGTTTAATTTAGATAAATGCGAGGTGATACATTTTGGTTAATCGAACCAGGGCAGGACTTACTCAGTTAATGGTACGGCGTTGGGGAGAGTTATAGAACAAAGAGATATAGGGGTACAGGTTCATAGCTCCTTGAAAGTGGAGTCACAGTTGGACAGAGTGGTGAAGAAGGCATTCAGCATGCTTGGTTTCATTGGTCAGAACATTGAATACAGGAGTTGGGATGTCTTATTGAAGTTGCACAAGATATTGGTAAGGCCGCACTTGGAATACTGTGTACAGTTCTGGTCACCCTATTATAGAAAGGATATTATTAAACTAGAACGAGCACAGAAAAGGCTTACTAGGATGCTACTGGGACTTGATGGTTTGAGTTATAAGGAGAGGTTGGATAGACTGGAACTTTTTTCTCTGGTGCATAGAAGGCTTAGGGGTGATCTTATAGAGGTCTATAAAATAATGAGGGGCATAGATCAGCTAGATAGTCAATATATTTTCCCAAAGGTAGGGTAGTCTAAAACTAGAGGGCATAGGTTTAAGGTGAGAGGGGAGAGATACAAAAGGGTCCAGAGGGGCAATTTTTTCATTCTGTTGGTGGTGAGTGTCTGGAACAAACTGTGAGAGGTAGTAGTAGAGGTGAGTACGATTTTGTCTATTAAAAAGCGTTGGAAAGTTACATGGGTAAGATGGGTATAGAGGGATATGGGCCAAATGCGGGCAACTGGGACTAGCTGAGGGGTTAAAAAAAGGGGCGGCATGGACAAGTTGGGCCGAAGGACCTGTTTCCATGCTGTAAACCTCTATGACTCTATGTCAAAATCTAAGAGATAGCAGGAAATTAGGAGACCTCAAAAAAATTGTCTCTCCCTTTACAATTTTCTTTTGTTGCCTGTTAAAAGGTGTGGATCAGAGTGAGCCTAGCAGGAGGCCATATCTAGGTGCGGTGGGGTGGTGGAGGGAGGAGGGGGGGTCCTTAGTCCAAGCAGTTGGGTAAGTGATGGAGAGGAAGGAAGGGTGGGCGACCATGGTTGAGGAAGGGAAGCCTATGGTTCTGGATTTCCTTGAAGTGGAGAGATATAGGGCCTGATTTTACCATTTTGAGTCTAAGTGCTGAATCTAGGCGTCAAATAGGTTCGAGCTCGGAATCCTCTTTCCAGCACGCCCATACGGTTTTTGCCGGCTCCGGTCCGGTTCACGCTGTGGGCGGGGCTTAGCGCTGCCGGACCGATCGGAGCTCTGAACTGCACATGCGCAGTCCAATTAAAAAATCCGAAGGAGCGCGCCCGGGCGCGAAAGAAAGCAGAGAGAGCGGCTCTCTGACCCAGATCATCTGGGGGTAGGGGAGGAGGAGGGGAGGAGAGGGGGTGTGACCGATCATCGTCTGGGTCGGGGGGGGGGGGAGGAGAGGGGGTGTGACCGATCATCCACTTGAGAGGGGGCCGCTGCCACTCTGCGGCCGATCGGTGGGGAGGGAGGGGGCAGGGGGTCCGCTGCCACTCTGCGGCCGATCCCTGCTCCCCACCAGAGGAACGAATTGCTCCTCTCCAGAGTGGCCACATACTACAAACACTACGACTGTCATTACTCACCTCAGCGTTCCGCGGAACCCCCTGCCCCCTCCCTCCCCACCGATCGGCTGCAGAGTGGCAGCGGCCCCCACCGCTCCCCCAGAGAATGATACGTCACACCCCCTCTCCTCCCACCCCCTTCCCCCCGCCAACCCCCAGGGGATGATCGGTCACACCCCCCCCTCCAACCTCCCCCCCCCCCCCCCCCCCCAGGGGATGATCGGTCACACCCCCTCTTCCCCCCCCCCCCAGGGGATGATCGGTCACACCCCCTCTCCCCCCACCCCAGGGGATGATCGGTCACACCCCCTCCCCTCCCCCACCCCCCCAAAGGATGATACGTCACACCCCCTCTCCTGCTCCCACCCCCCTCCCCCGACCCCCCCAGAGGAGGAGCTAGGTCAGAGAGCCGTTGAAGTCTCTGACCCTGCTCTTCGGAGGCTGCAGCGGCGGCTTTGGATTTTTATTCGGCAGATCGATTAGAGCGCGGATCCGCATCGGACCAGAAGACGGTAAAATGGGATTTGGTGGTAGAGTTGGGCGCGCGGTTCATTAAGTCGATTTAAATGCATGCAGTTCAATTCCTATGTCCAGTCAACAAAGGGGAGGCAATTAGTATTATCACTAGACTATTAATCCAGAAACTCAGCTAATGTTCTGGGGATCTGGGTTCAAATCCCGCCACAGCAGATGGAATTTGAATTCAATAAAAAATATCTGGAAGTAAGGATCTACTGATTGTCGATTGTTGGAAAAATGCATTTGAATCGTCGGGCCGCCCGATTTGGGCGTGGGCCAGACCCGCGCCCGAATCGGGTGTCGGTAAAGCTGCGATCTGCTCGGAATCGGGTGCAGATTGCGGTATAGGCTCGACGCCCAACTTTACCGCGATTTCGCGCCCGAAAACAGTCACGAAGTTTTGGTAAAATCGGGCCCATAATTTATCTCTTTGGTCCTTTGCTGGCCTGACAGCCTGCTGCATGTGGTAAGGCTGAACATAGCCATCCAGCATTAACATATAGTCATGTGCTATGATTGACCTTTGAATTTTAAAGAGAGTTTGTCTTGTTGCCTGTGCCAAATCATCTGTTTGGTGGAAGGACCTCCATTGCCCAGTGGAAGGACCTAAACTGCCCAGTGGAAGAGCCTAACTTGCCCAGTGGAAGGACCTAACCTGCCCTTTGGAAGAACCTCACCTGCCCAATGGAAAGACCTCACCAGCCCAGAGGAAGGACTTCCTCTGCCCAGAAGAAGGACCTCTTCTGCCCAATGGAAAGACCTCACCTGCCCAGTGGAAGAACCTCCCCTGCCTAATGGAAGGGCCTCACCTGCTCAGTGTGGTACCTATGAAAAGAATTCTTGTCATAGTTGACTTCCACAGTAACTTCATTGCAGCGTTAATGTAAGCCTACTTGTGACTAATAAATTAACTTTAACTTTACTTTTTCCTCTTACCAACCTGATAAACACTTAAAATACAATCAAAATTAAACACAATTGCAATAAAAGTGAAGTGCTGCCAATAATTCATAAGTTATATTTTATTTCAGTATTAAGTTGTTGGAGAATTGATCAAATTGACTAAATTTGTAGAATTTTATCCAAGGCCAAGTTTTCAAAAACAAAAAACATTCTATTAAAATTCAGAATATGAATGCATTCAATGCGAAAAAAAAAGTTTGATCCTTATTTTAAGTTCCAGAAATTTAATTGAGGTGCTGATATTTCACAAAATGTGCACGAACGCTTAGAAGCTAGAACAAAAAGCGAAATTAAAAAAGCTATTAACATTAAGTTAAAGTGTTGCAATTATTGATGGCAGCCTCCCCTATGTTTACATTGGAATAATTGGAAGTATAATGATATTATTGTCAAATAACTGCACCTGTTAATGAGTCACACTCTCACAATGAGCTGATTAATAATAAATTGTGTCAGATGTTCATCATGAAAAGTTAGCTATCAAGTTCTGTGACGATTTACTCAAAGGGCAAGCACAGAATAGGCAGCATCTGAATAATGTGCAACTAGTCAGAAAAATAAACAAGAAGAATGGAAGTAGAAGATGTCTTCCAAAAATACATTTGAGGAGAAGCTAGATTTTGCTCCCATTGCTACATATGATGGGCAATCTAGACCACATGAGAGGTCCTCCTTCATCTCAGTGGGCCACAAGATTGAAATTGGGCATCTACTTTAACCACAACCCCATGACCGAGCTGGCCCATAATCATAAATGTCTGAAAGTTCTGATGTCAGTATCTTCACTAATTGCTGGTAAAAGGCATTGCCCATTTTTTTATTCATTCATTCAAAGGACATAGGTAGCATTGGCTGATCAGCATTTATTGCCCATCCCTAGTTGCCCTTGAAGAGCAGTTGAGAGTCAACCACATTGCTGTGGCTTTGGATTCACATGTAGGCCAGACCAGGTAAGGACAGCAGATTTCCTTCCCTAAAGGACAGTGAACCAGATGGGTATTTCTGACAATTGACTATGGTTTCATGGTTATCAGGAGATTTTTAATTCCAGATGCTCTTTATTAAATTCAAATACCATCTTTTGCCCTGGTGGGATTCAAACCCAGGTCCCCAGAACATTAGCTGAGTTTCTGGATTAATAGTCCAGTGATAATACCACGAGGCATCACCTCCCCATTAATAATGGACCTTAGTTTACATGCTTTTGTTTCATCTCCATATAACATTTAAGATAGAGTATGCATGACCTTTTGCAAAAAATGCATTGATCAGTAGGGACAAAAATAATAGTTATACACCTGCTCAATCTTATTTCTCATGTATAGCAATTCCACAAAACAATGGGGAAATCAGCAGACTCGTTCAAGATGACAAACATTGCAAATTATATTTGTAACCGATGCAGTTGATTTTTGCGAGGACTGATGGAATCAATTTATTATTTGAGAATAATAGAATTCTTTGCTGTACTATTTTGCATTGCATTTTCAGGAACCACAGGATTTTTTAAAAGTAAGAAAGGCTGGTAAGGTAGGTTTGCACATTGTTCTTTCAGCGCTGGAACCTGGACACAAATCTAGTCTCAATTGAAGGGCTGAGTGGTTCCTTTCTGCTGCTTGCATTTCTTCCTTGCTTTCTAAGTCCTTGGATAGACAGTTATCTTTGACACTGCCTTTTCCCCTTCCTTCCTTTTCTCTTTCATGGTTGGTGACCACTCATTGCTCAACATTGAGTCTGGAAAGCCAAAGAAGAAGCGAGAGTAGCTGCTTTTGGCATCATGGTCGCATTTGGCTGATTATGGTACAACAACTGGTGAATGAGGATCAAATCATACGTAACACAAAGGAAAAGAAACACTTGTATTTATAGACTGACTTTCATTATCTCTGTAATTATCTATTACAACCAATTAAATATTTGTGAAGTGCAGTCACCGGTGTAATTGACGGAATATGGCAGCCAATTTGTGCACCAGTACACCTTGGGCCTCACCATCCAGGGCGGCATGGTAGCACAGTGGTTAGCACTGCTGCTTCACAGCTCCAGGGTCCCGGGTTCGACTCCCGGCTCGGATCACTGTCTGTGTGGAGCTTGCACATTCTCCTCATGTCTGCGTGGGTTTCCTCCGGTTTCCTCCCACAGTCCAAAGATGTGCGGGTTAGGTTGATTGGCCAGGTTAAAAATTGCCCCTTAGAGTCCTGGGATGCGTAGGTTAGAGGGATTAGCGGGTAAATATGTGGGGGTAGGGCCTGGGTGGGATTGTGGTCGGTGCAGACTCGATGGGCCGAATGGCCTCCTTCTGCACTGTAGGGTTTCTATGAATTTCTATGAATTTCTTCTATTCTATGAATATACAGTCCACTCCTTTCGAGGCTCTTCTCTCTGATCTATGCACATATCTAACAAGAATCCATGTCAATCATGTAGCCTTAGAAAATGATCTCTTGGGTGTGGTGTGACGCATGCTTTGCATTGCTATAACCTAACATGGTGGCACAGTGGTTATCACCGCTGACTCGCAGCGCCAAGCATCGGGTTCGAATTCCCGACTTGGGTCACTGTCTGTGTGGAGTCTGCACGTTCTCCCTGTGTCTGCCTGGGTTTCCTCCGGATGCTCCGGTTTCCTCCCACAGTCCGAAAGACGTGCTGGTTAGTTGCATTGACTAGATGCTAGCGGGCCCGGAGACTTCAGTTCCTGGCCCACGAATGATATGGAAATGAAGATTTTCATATTGTAATGAGCTCCGCGCCGATTTCCAACATGGAGCTGATGATGCTGGAAATCTTCAACTGGGAGATGCTTGGGGGCCCGGGCACTCAGCGGGAAGCCCCGAAACAGCCTCCGCTGATGTCTCCCGGCCCGCTGCACTGCTAGAGCGGCACAGTGAGCTGGGAGAATCACCCCCCTTCATTTTTTTTAAAGGTTACATTCAGCACATCAGCTGAAAGTCCATTTGTTTTATAAGGTTTAAAAATTACAGTGGAAAATGTTGATGTCAGCACAAAAATAATGTTGAGTGAAGGTTCAATACCAACGAGATAAATGTTGCACCAGAATCTGCAGAAATAATATGCTCTGCAGCTAAAATTCCGATAAACCTTCTGATGGAACCAATTTGTAGTGGTTTTAACCAGGCAATATAGATAGTAAACTGGTGTGAAATCTTGAACCATTAAGTAAAACTAAAGATGAGACAAATGTCAGAATGTTAGCTCTCTGCTGGCTTAGTAGATAACTCTTTCTGTTGCGCTATTGATCCATAGAGACAAAATATCCTGAGTTTTATTTCTGCTCTGTGCTGTTAGCTAATCTCATGCAGGATGGTTGGAGGGTGAGGTATGATTGACATCCATGTTATTCGGCAAAGGAGAAGAACAATTATCCTGGATTCCTGCTTTCAATTGCCATTGAACACCAAACAGAGAGCTTTTCCCCAGTGTTTCTCCTTACTCTCCTAGTGACAATTTTAAACGATCGTCACTGACGTCACACACAAAGGAAGCAAGGGTAGAAACTGGTCTTTCTCAAGCAAGGAGATTTGTCACACATTGGGCGGAATTCTCCCATCCTGCCTGTCTCAGGAATCGTAGCGGGTGGGGGCGGACCATGCAAAGGTCTGTTGAGCTCTAGGCAGGATTTTCCGGTCTTGGGTTGAGCGCGGCTGGAAAATCCAGCCCATTGACTCCATGGTAGAAGCTAGAAGCCTTCAAGGTCACCTGATATTAGGCCTTGAAGATGAAAAATGGAGGCCTACATTGACTATCAATAACCACATTTGAATTCAATTGATTTATTATTGTCACATATATTGGGATACAGGGTGGCACAGTAGGTAGCGTTGCTGCCTCACAACACCAGGACTTGGGTTCGATTCCCAGCTTGGGTGACTGTCTGCGTGTAGTCTGCATGCTCTCCCCGTGTCTGCATGGGTTTCCTCCGGGTGCTCCGGTTTCCTCCCACAGTCCGAAAGACGTGCTGATTAGGTGCATTGGCCATGCTAAATTCTGCCTCATTGAACCCTAACAGGTGACGAAATGTGGCGACTAGGGGATTTTCACAGTAACTTCATTGCAGTGTTAATGTAAGCCTACTGGTGACACTAATAAATAAACTTTAAATTTAAAAAAAAATATTGTTTCTTGCGAGCTCTCCAGACAAAACATACCATTCATGGAGTACAAATGGGAGAAGGAAATCGTCGGGTGCAGAATATAATGTTGGACATGACATCCTAAAAGTGCTTTGTGGCCAATTTTTAAAAAATAACTTGCGAGACTGGCAGGCCAGCAGTTATTGCCCATCCCTAGTTACCCTTGAAATGGAATGGCTTGCTGGGCCATTTCAGGGACAGTTGAGAGTCAACCACATTGCTGTGGCTCGAGAGTCACATGTAGGCCAGACCAGGTAAAGACAGCAGATTTCCTTCCCTAAAGGATATTAGTGAACCAGATGGGTTTTTCCAACAATCGACAATGGTTTCATGGTCATCAGTAGATTCTTATTTCCAGATTATTTTTCAATTGAATTCAAATTTCACCATTTGCCATGGTAGGATTCGAACCCAGGTCCCCAGAACATTAGCTGAGTTTCTGGTTAATAGTCTAGCAATAATACCACTTGACCAGTGCCTCCCCAGAGTACTTGTACTTTGAAGTGGAGTCACTGTTGTAGTGCAGGAAATGCAGCAATTAATTTGCACAGAACAAGCTCCCATAAATAGTAACGTCATAACAGCGATGATTATCTGCCTTTGTAATGTTAAGTTGACTTAATTTGGGTAATTGAGGCAAGCTGCCGATGGATGGTGCAGTTCCAGGGGCAGCTTGCTATTCACCGTGGAGACAATTTGGGCAATCTACCTCACCACCAATGGATCACAGGTCAGTTCCCAGGCTGTGGGGGGTGGGTGAGGTAATCTGTGAGAAGATTAGTGGGATGAAAGGGGCGGGAGTTTGTGGGGAGGCTACCAATAGCTGGCAGCATTCTACAGTCATGATTCCAACAGAGGCAGCAGAGGGGCATTCTGGGAGAAGTCGAATCAGTCACCTCGACTAAACAGTGGGCAGTGGAAGAACCCCTCCAGTGATAAAGAGGAGGAATAGCATCCAGTAGAAGCGGTAGCGGAGCATTCTGGAGACGTTGACTCAGTCACCTCGACTGAACAAAGGATAGCGGAAGAACCTCACCAGTGTTAAACAGTAGGAAGAAGAGCATCCATTAGATGTGGCAGTAAAGCATTCTGAGAGAAGTTGACTCAGTTTTCACACAGAGAGTGGTGGGTGCCTGGAACACGCTGCCAGAGGAGGTGGTGGAAGCAGGCACATTAGTAACATTTAAGAGGCATCTGGATGTACATGAATAGGGAGGGTCCGAGTAAGAGCAGAAATTTTTTTTTAGTTTAGTTAGGGCATCATGATCGGCACAGGATTGGAGGGCCGAAGGGCCTGTTCCTGTGCTGTATTTTTCTTTGTTCTTTGTTATTCTCAAAGTTACACATAAATGTAAATCTAAAAAAGAAATCTCACGTTGCTCACTTTTGGACCCTATATTCGAGCAACAACATTCAGGCATTGAAGAGGGTGCCCCAAAGATGAACTCAAATGATAGCAGCTGACGAGGCATTCATGTTAGATGGACAATGAGGTAGATTGGGGACATTAACATTGGAGAAGAGAAGGTAATCATCTGGATAAGATAAACATCAAGATGTTCGGCAATGTCACATACTCTGCAAGCATAAAACATTTCTCAAACTGAGAAGAGAGAAAATGAAATATCGGTTTTGATTTAACCATCTCACAAAGGAAAGTGAAAGAACTGCTGAGGGAGTCAGTGGGAGAAATAAGTATGAAAGGAAAAATTGCTGGAGTTCTTTGGAAAAGATTTGATAGAGAATTATAATAGCCATTGTGGGGTATATTTACGAGTGCAAGATGCTATAGGGAACATAGGAATACACAGGGTTGGTCCACCTAGTTATTTTAGGTATGAAAACAGAAAATGCTGGATAACTCAGCAGGTCTGGCAGCATCTGTGGAGAGACATCCACAGATGCTGCCAGACCTGCCGAGGTTATCAAGCATTTTCCACAATAGTTGCACATACCCCTTTGTGAGGTATATTTATTAGACACCTGGGGCGCATTCTTACTGGCTCGCCTCTCCGATCGATCAGCATGGAGAGCCAGTAAGACATGGCAAGAGGCTTAAAATCAGGTTCATGACTGGGTTTCCCCCTTCTTGTGACCTTGCCGGCCCTGTTTTTTCGGCAAAATTGGCCTCACACCTTTCCTGCTTTACATGTCATTAACAAGCCCGGACCTGCTGTCTGGGCTCATGTACTTTAGCCTCCTCACCAGTCGAGGTCCTCACCGGCGAGGATCACAGATGGTCTCCATCAACAGGGACCCAATGTGATGGCCTCACCTGTGGGAACGGAAGCCATTGAAGCCCCTGCAGATGTTCAGGGCAGGGCCCTGTAGTGCCCATCGGGCAATGACAGCCTGACACCCTGGCAGTGCCCACCAGGCATCCTGGCACTGTAGCCAAGGGGATGCGGCCTAAGGGGCTGGGCCTGACAGGGGTGGAGCCAGACAGGGGGAGGTGGGGTGGGAGGTCCATAGGAGGGAAGAGGAAAACTCTGCATGGGGGGGTTGATCGACAGGAGCGATTGGTGCAGTGAACAGGGGAGGTGATGTCAGTGGTGGGAAGGATGATATCTGGGGCAGCGATCAGGGATGGGGAGGGTGGGTTGTCCATAGGGTCAGGGGCGACAGAGCTCGCAGTGTGCACAGCATACTGGGAGATCAGGGTATATGCGCAATGGTGCCCCTTAGAGTGCAGCAGCCAGCTTCGCAAGCTGAGACTCTAGCCCCCCTACTGGCGAGAATCACATTACAGCCTCTGTATTGTACAGTTTTCTTGCCCGTTCGGCACTTAGAATTTTTTTGAGAAAATTACATCCTGCGATTAACTAAAAGCAAAATACTGCAGATGCTGGAAATCTGAAATAAAAACAGAAAATGCTGGATAACCTCTGCAGGTCTGGCAGCATCTGTGGATCTCTCTCCACAGGTGCTGCCATACCTGCTGCTGAGGTTATCCAGTGTTTTCTGATTTTCTACCTGGTATAACTAGATGGCCCATCCTATGTATTCTTATGTTCCTTATAACAACTTGCACTTGTATGAAGCCTATAATGTAAAAAAACTGCCTATGGCACTTAGCAGATGAGGAATAAGAATGTCACAGACCTTTTTATAGGAGTGTTAGGAAAGTTAGCCAAAAGGATCCAATTCCCCTGGAGGAAAGATTTTAAGTTAAAGGGACAAATTCAATAATCTTGCATGTACCGTGTGGATTATAAAATTGGAGGAATTCAGCTGAGGCATTTTATTGTGTTCCAATATAAAAGCTTGTGAATGAATCAACTTTGACATAGGAACAAAAAGATCAGAAGAATCAAATATGGTTAAAAGGCTGCAGTGGGAAAGAGGGGCTCCTTTCCATGGGGAACTGCATCAGTTCTGGGGCAGGAAGGAGCTGTACCAATGAGATAGGCTCCACCTGAATTGGGATGGGACCCTTTACTGAGTGAAAAGGGTAAACAGGAGAGAATAGAGCCAACATTTTGAGTCTAGATGACCTTTCATCAGAGTCCTCGGACACAGGGTCATCTAGATTCAAAACATTGGCTCTATTGTCTCCCCACAGGTGCTGTCAGACCTGATGAGATTTTCCAGCATTTTTTGTTTATGTTTCAGATTCCAGCATCCGCAGTATTTTGCTTTTATATAAGGGTAAACAGGAGTTGGTAAAGGCTTTGAATAAGTGGGGGAGTGAAGGGGGGTGGGTAGGGTCTACAAGAAATGTAAGCAGCAAAGGACAGGAGAAAAGAGCAAAATGAGGGAGGATATTGATGGCAAGGGAATATGAAGAGTTTTAGAAGAGGAGTCTAAAAGGATAGTTAAACATAAAGTAATGGAAAGTCCTACTGAAACGAATTAAAATGTTTGTGCAGCAATGGACACAATCTCCGTGAGAAAACAGCGGAACGGGGGGCACACTTGCACAGGGAGGAAGCAGACATAGCTCTGAGAAATGGGTGCAGAAAGATCAGGGCTGAGAGTTACACGTTGCAGGGTATAACACATTTGGAAAAGATAGGGAAGGAAAACAGGGAAATGGAGCAGCTGTACTTACCAGGGATAAAATAATGGCAATAAAAAGAAGAGGATGTAGCTGTCAACATGACAAAAATAGAATCCATATGGATAGAGGTAAAAGAGAGCAAAACAACCAATAACACAAATTGGTGCTGTCTACAGACCATCTATAGTGGAAAGGAGGTGAAGAAAAGTATGTAGGCAAATTAGGGAATTGAGTTAAAAGCACAGAATAAAAATCATGGCGGGTTTTAACTACCATGTTCGAATCCCACCATGGCAGATGGTGGAATTCAAGTTCAATTAAAAATATCTGGAATTAAGAATCTACTGATGACCATGGAACCATTGTCGATTGTCGGAAAAACCCATCTGGTTCACTAATGTCCTTTAGGGAAGGAAATCTGCCAACCTTACCTGGTCTGGCCGACATTTGACTGCAGAGCCACAGCAATGTGGATGACACTTAAATGCTCTCAGAAATGGGCTATAAATGCTGGCCCAGCCAGCGATGTCCACATTCCATGAATTAATAGAAAAAAATGAAGAACGGGGGCACTGCCTGGCTATATCCCTCATTCCCCCAGGGCTATACTTACACATACGGCCCCAGGGAGACTCCCATGACAGGTTCACATCTGTGTGAACCTTTTCTGCCACGTCGGCGTGGTTTGAAGATATAGCGAAGGCTCAAGAAAGGGGGGTGGGGGCGGCGTGTGGGGTCATAGAGTCATAGAGGTTTACAGCATGGAAACAGGCCCTTCGGCCCAACTTGTCCATGCTGCCCTTTTTTTTAACACCCCTAAGCTAATCACAATTGCCCGCATTTGGCCCATATCCCTCCATACCCATTGTACCCATGTAACTATCTAAATGCTTTTTAAAAGATAAAATTGCACCTGCCTCTACTACTATCTCTCGTAGCTTGTTCCAGACACTCACCACCCTCTGTGTGAAAGAATTGCCCCTCTGGACACTTTTGTACCCCTCCCCTCTCATCTTAAACCTATGCCCTCTAGTTTTAGACTCCCCTATCTTTGGGAAAAGATATTGACTATCTACCTTGTCTAAGCCCCTCATTATCTTATAGACCTCTATAAGGTCACCCCTCAGCCTCCTACGCTCCAGAGAAAAAAGTCCCAGTCTATTCAGCCTCTCCTTATAACTCAATCCATCAAGTCCCGGTAACATCCTTGTAAATCTTTTCTGCACTCTTTCTAGTTTAATAATATCCTTTCTATAATAGGGTGACCAGAATTGCACACAGTATTCCAAGTGTGGCCTTACCAATGTCTTGTACAACTTCAACAAGACGTCCCAACTCCTGTACTCAATGTTCTGACTGATGAAACCAAGCATGCCAAGTGCCTTCTTCACCACTCTGTCCACCTGTGACTCCACTTTCAAGGAGCTACGAACATGTACCCCTAGATCTCTTTGTTCTGTCACTCTCCCCAACGCCCTACCATTAACTGAGTAAGTCCTACCCTGGTTCAATCTACCAAAATGCATCACCTCGCATTTGTCTAAATTAAACTCCATCTGCCATTCGTCAGCCCACTGGCCCAATTGATCAAGATCCCATTGCAATTGGAGATAACTTTCTTCACTGTCCACTATGCTACCCATCTTGGTGTCATCTGCAAACTTACTAACCATGCCCCCTATATTCTCATCCAAATCATTAATATAAATGACAAAATAACAATGGGCCCAGCACTGATCCCTGAGGCACACCGCTGGTCACAGGCCTCCAATTTGAAAAACAACTCTCTACAACCTTCTGTCAAGAAGCCAACTTTGTATCCATTTAGATACCTCACCCTGGATCCTGTGAGATTTAACTTTCTGCAACAACCTACCATGCGGTACCTTGTCAAAGGCCTTGCTAAAGTCCATGTAGACAACATCAACTGCACTGCCCTCATCTACCTTCTTGTTTACCCCTTCAAAAAACTCTATTAAATTTGTGAGACATGATTTTCCACTCACAAGGCCATGCTGACTGTCCCTAATCTGTCCTTGCATCTCTAAATGCCTGTAGATCCTGTCTCTCAAAATACCTTCCAACAATTTACCCACCACAGATGTGAGGCTCACTGGCCTGTAGTTCCCAGGCTTTTCCCTGCAGCCCTTTTTAAACAAAGGCACAACAATCTTCAGGCACCTTACCCTTGACTATCGATGATTCAAATATCTCGGCTAGGGGACCCGCAATTTCCTCCCTAGCCTCCCACAATGTCTTGGGATATACTTCATCAGGTCCCGGGGATTTATCTACCTTGATGCGCTTTAAGACTTCCAGCACCTCCTTCTCTATAATATGCACACTCCTTAAGACATCACTATTTATGTCCCCAAGTTCCCTAACATCCATGCTTTTCTCAACAGTAAATACTGATGAGAAATATTAATTTAGGATCTCACCCATCTCTTGTGGATCCGCACATAGATGTCCTTGTTGATCCTTGAGAGGCCCTACTCTCAACCCAGTTACGCTTTTGCCCTTTATGTATTTGTAGAAGCTCTTTGGATTCTCCTTTGCCTTATCTGCCAAAACAATTTTGTGTCCCCTTTTTGCTCTCCTGATTTCTCTCTTAACTCTACTCCTACACCCTCTATACTCTTCAAGAGATTCACTTGATCCCAGCTGCCTATGCATGTCATGTGCCTCTTTCTTCTTCTTGACCAGGGCCTCAATATCCCGAGTCATCCAGGGTTCCCGACTTCTGCCAGCCTTGCCCTTCACTCTATCGACTGCTGAAAGCATTATGTTCTTCTAACACTCTTACAGAATTGTCATTGTTTTTAGATAAAATGTTTAGTTATATTAAAATGCATGCAAATGCATGCAAATTAGGTTCACACCTGTTATGGGGTGTGGGGGAGGGACCATCCAAGGTTGGGTCCTCACCATCAAGTACTGCCAATTCCAGAATTTTAAGCCCCCTGCCGGCATTCGCACAGATGGCGAATGTGGGCTCAAGATTGCCACCATCGAACTCTACAACACCAAAGGAGGCCCTTCAGCCTATCGTGTTCGTACCAGCCATAAAGCACCGATCTGTTCTAATCGCATTTTCCAGCAATAGATTAGAAAAGATTGGTGGATGTTGGAGTGGTGCATAAATCCCAGCATGGTTTGGTTGGGTCAGATGACCTGTTTCCGTGATGTGTGCCCTTTGTAACATGTAGATAGCTTGAGGAATTTACTGAGGCGGGATGTGAGCATTTCGATTGAAGGAAAGTTCCATATAAGGCTAAACTTCAGCAATGCATGATCTGGAATTGGTTGATGCTGACCCTGGATGTAAAGAATGGGAATATGTTATAGACTCCCGTACTGACCCCCCTTAGCCTGGAAAGTACAAAAACAGACAGCAAAAAGAAAAATATAACATTATGAAGAAAGTCCTCCCGACACATAACTCTGCTGGAAAAAAATATGATTGCTTAAAGTACTCTGGGACAATGACTGCTGAAAGCATTATGTTCTTCTAACACTCTTACAGAATTGTCATTGTTTTTAGATAAAATGCTCAGGGACCTCTGTGGAGTCGGGAAGCAGAAAAAGCAATTTGCACGATCGGAAACAAATTCTAAGGTGTAAGTGAACCCAACGCCTGCACGATCTTGAACGCAAGATGATATTCAAAGCATTTGTTGTGAATGATGCACCATTGAAGGATTCCCCAAATGCTCAGAAAAGATATTTTTTCATCCTTTTTTAAAAAGTTCATCCAAGGGAGATGGGCATCGCTGGTTGGCCAGCATTTCTTGTCCACCCTCGACAAGGTGGTGGTGAGTTAACGTCTTGACAACTGAGTGGCTTGCTAGGCCATTTCAGAGGGAAGTTGAGAGTTAACCAACTTCAGAGTCACATAGAGGCCAGACCAGATAAGGATGGCAGATTTCTTTCCTTAAAGGACATTAGTGAACCAGATGGGTTTCCTCGACAATCGACAATGGTTTCATGGTCATCAGTAGATTCTTAATTAGCTATTTTTTATGGAATTCAAATTCAACCATCTGCTGTGATGGGATTTGAACCCAGGTCGCTGAGCTTCTGGGTTAATAGTCTGGCAATAATACCACTAGGCCATCACCTCCCCTGAGGACCCAGCACAGTCCTTAATAATAGAAGATGACGAAAATGTTCATGAGATTAAAGACATGGATAATGACGTTTCTTCTGACCATCATCTTTCAATGGCAGGACATATCGTCTTCTACCTTCTTCCGTTGGGGAAAAGATACAAAAGTCTGAGATCACATACCAACCGACTCATGAACAGCTTCTTCCCTGCTGCCATCAGGCTTTTGAATGGACCTACCATATATTAAGCTGATCTTTCTCCACACCCTAGCTTTGACTGTAGTATTATATTCTGCACCCTCTCCTTTCCTTCTCCCCTATGAGTGGTATGCTTTGTCTGTATAGCGCGCAAGAAACAATACTTTTCACTGTATCCCAATACATGTGACAATAATAAATCAAATCAAATCAAATTATAATTCAATAGATCTGGTATATTGTGAGCTAGCATTAGTAAAACAGCGAGTTGCTATAAAAAGCCAACTCATTCATTAATGCTGTTCAGGAAAAGAAACTTGCTGCGAACGTTGGCCGTGATTTGCTGGCTGTGTCATGCCGACGCGAAACCTCATTTCAATCTCTCCAACCACCGTGCCTGGCCCGAATCCAGTTCCCACTCAGTAAGGGTGAGAACCAGATTGTTTTATTTAAATACGCTTAATCCATTTGAGGTCGGATTCTCCTTGCTCCCACAATTCAACGACCCTCGGGCACAGATGATCGTTAGCTGTGAGGTGCTCATCAGTGAGTGACCCAGAGGCCTGCCTACTTAGTGACCGTATCGAGGTGTGAGTATCTGCGCTGGTGCAGGGTGCGGGTGAGAGCTGTGGGACCTCTTCCATGGTGAGGTCAGAAAAGTTTCCCTCAGAGCTGCTTGTGGCCGTTGGGTCCAGGGGGTGCGGTGATGGTCCAGCCTGCTCAGCTGCATTGCCTGCAAGAGAAGGGAGATGGCATTACTGCATTACAGTGGATAAATGAGGGGACATTGATTACTCACTTGAGACTTGGAGAATGACTGCATGTCTTGAGGATTCACACGTTTGTCTGCTGCCCTCACTTCACCATCAGTGCAGGCGCACTCTTCCACCTCCCTGGCCAGCTCGAGGGGTCTCTCCTCAAATGGCATCAGGATCCTGAGCTCCAGCATCACTCCAGCTGGGTGGGCTTGCTGATGCTTTTTGTGGTTTATTTTGTCCTACAATGACAGAGGAGGGGTATAGGCAGGAGTCTTGGCATTTAAGATGGTGATGAAGTGTGGCAGGTGTATGTCTTGAGTGGGAGCTGGAGTGTGAGGAGCATAGTAGCAAGTGGGAGTGGGGGGATCATGGTGATTGGGAGAGGGGGGAGGGAGGCAAAGGGCCTCCTTACAGCTGTTGCCAAAGGCCGAGGTGGCTGGGTGAGAGATGAAGTTGGAGCTACGAGGGTTGTGCAAGGGAATCCAAATAAGACTGACTTACCCTGGCTGAGCGAAGAAGATAGTCCTCTTTTGTCACTCACCAGGGTTGCCACTGCGTCGCAGGCGGGGGTGGTGATGTTGCTGGAAGGACGTGTTCTGGAGTAGGTGTGTCCCACCTCTGCTGCACTCCATCCAGCAATCTGGTGAGGACTCCTCCGCGAATCGATGTGGGATCTTCCTGGCTGCCATCCTCTTCAGTTGCTATCAAACAAATGCTGAGGAGCTGTTTATATGGAGCTCCCCAGTGATTGGCCTGATTAAGTAGAGCCGGGGTGGGTGAATCAGAAAGAGACCGCTGCGAGTGCGGTGTGATTCTCGTGACCGTAATAACTTTGGTGAATTCGGTCAGATTCGGTCAGAAATTACGCCGGCGCCATTAGTGGGATTCACTCCATTTTTCTCACCGGAACAGACGCATTGCTGAATTCTGGTAAGATCACCCCATACACCCCCCAGCCCTCCGCCCCCACCCAACCCTCTCCCTAGTCTTTTATTGGGAAAATTCCACCCGTTGTCTTTTGATTCTTGTAGAAAGTGACTTCTCAAGTCCCTCCTTTGTAGAAACAATGGCCGGAATCATATCGTGTGGAGATGCCGGCGTTGGACTGGGGTGAACACAGTAAGAAGTCTCACAACACCAGGTTAAAGTCCAACAGGTTTATTTGGTAGCATATGGTATTTGCTTATGGTATAAGCTTATGGTATAAGCATATGGTATAAGCTTATGGTATTTGCTACCAAATAAACCTGTTGGACTTTAACCTGGTGTTGTGAGACTTCTTACCGGAATCATATCACCGAACATGTCGGTGGGATTTTCCCATCCCTCTGCAGTGAACGGAGATTATTTGGCAGGCCGCCAAATTCTTAAACCTCACTGCAGCAGGAGAGTGGTGTGAACGGCAAGTAAAGATTGCGCCCAATGTCTACAAGGGATCGGCGACCAAAATGGTCCTGCAAATTGAGGAAAGTCGGTTGATTATTCCATTGATTATCGATCACATTTATTTTCAAAACAGGAACAAAAAACATCAGCGCACAAAGCTGACAAAACTCCAGCTAATTCCAAAAATAAGTCGGGTGAAAGTGTTCCTCTCATTGGTTATTTCACAAATCTGAAGATGCAAGTTGCACCCAGTTTGAGATCGTAAGTTGACAACCAGACCTTAGTTTCAGTGCAGTTACAAATCCTTGTAGACAAGGAGAGAGCTCTGGGCAGAGATCCAAAAAAAAGCATCTGATAAATCCTTATCCTTCGGAAGGAATATCCCTTTGCCCCTCTCAGAACATTAAAAAGTCAGCTGAGCTGAGTTTACGAAGTGTGCAGGGGATCTACAGATTTTGCAAACACTTTTAACACCCAGCTTCAAGCTGCACTAGGAGCAGTCTTTGAATAGCATTAAGGCAAAGCCTCACATCAATTGCTTTCAGTGTGTTGCGAAGTCAGATATGAACCTGACTCTGAAGTTAGACTGACACTTTGCTGTTGACATGCATTTGAAACTGCAGCACACACCTAGGAAACTAATCAAATGTTGTGATTTTTTGAATGATTGGGCACAAGCTGGTGTGCTGCACTGACTGAAGCATTGAAAACCGTGAAATATGCAAGGGAATAGAATGTAATTTCAAGAACATTTTCACAGATAGCTTTAGATCTTACTGGTGTCCGCTGAGGACTTATCTGTTTATACCACTTATAGTGCTTCTCCAAAAACCGACTGCTTGGTGCCTTTGAAGTAACCCTGCTCTGCCTGTCTATACATTGCAGTGGGCTTCTTCGATCAAGTCTTATTACCTTTCAACAATAACAAACCCTTGCTTTTTAATTTCTTTAATTAGCTTTTAGTGTAAGGGTTAGACTTAATGCAGGGACTGTGGGATGTCTGGGCAACACCTGAGGGCACTGAAATTTGACTTGCTTAAAAGTAATCACGCTATCAGCTACACTGTTATTCAATCTGACTACTTCATTAGAATTTGATGAGTTAAAGTATTGCAACTTCAATTTCCTGAGCTAAATGTAATCACTGGCTTCTTATTGTTGTTGTGCAAAGAATAATAAATTGAGGGAAAAGGTTTTGTTTTGAGGAACTGTAATTATAAATGATTAGTAGAAGTCTTTTCTTCAGATTCCTTTCCAGATAAGTCAATAAGCAATTTTGCCGGGAATCTATTGTGTCTCTTGTATTTTCGTTTTCATCACCATTCCTATCTCGTTGTTTTACCTCCTGCTTTCCAGGTTATTTTTCCACAGCGAATGTTTGAAAAGATGGAGTTACAGTTTTAAGGGTTATATTCAAAACAAAGTCTATTTACAATTTCTATTTCTTTCTAAAAAAAAAGGCATTCAAATGCTAATGAGAAGTGAGACCTGAAATTCTTTCCCTATAGAATGTAAACAGAAAACAATTTGTCGGCCTGTTTCTCTAATAGATAAAATAAAACTCGCACTCTAATTGTGTTGGGAGATATCTCTTCCTTGGTGTTTAGCTCAGGTGCCTGGTGTAAGGATAGGAGCGCATTCTGTTAAAAATAAAACAGAGTCCGACATTTTCTAGATGGGGAAAGAAATCGGAAATGTAAAGGGACTTGGGAGTCCTGGTTCAGGATTCTCTTAAGGTTAATTTGCAGGTTGAGTTGGTAGTTGGGAAAGCAAATGCAATGTTGGCATTCATTTCAAGAGGATTAGAACATAAAAGCAGGGATGTACTGCTGAGGATTTATGAGACCGCATTTGGAATATTGTGAGTAACTTTACA
The DNA here is from genome assembly GCF_964213995.1 of Mustelus asterias. Taxonomy (NCBI): domain Eukaryota; kingdom Metazoa; phylum Chordata; class Chondrichthyes; order Carcharhiniformes; family Triakidae; genus Mustelus; species Mustelus asterias. Next base: position 38,778,039 of record NC_135805.1, read on the forward strand.
ATCTTGGGGCGAATGGGATCAAAGGTTTTGGAAAAAAAGCAGGCTATTGAGTTGGATAATTAGCCATGATCTTAATGAATGGCGGAACAGGCTCGAAGGGCCAAATGGCCTCTTCTTGCTCCTATCTTCTATGTTTCTACATTTAACTTTGGGCCCCGTATCTCAGGAAGGGTGTTCTGGCCCTGAGGAGGGTCCGGGGGGGTTGCCGAGACTGATCCCGGGACTTAAAAGTTTGTCGTATGAGGAGTGCTTGAAGGCTCTGGGCCCGATTTTACCATTTAGAGACTAAGTGCCGGGTGCGGGCGTCAAATAGATCCAAGCCCGGAGGCCGCGCTCCAGCGCGCCCATACGCTTTTTTCCGGCGCCGGTCAAGTGGGCGGGGCTCAGCACCGCCAGAACTATAGGGTCTCCGAACTGCGCATGTGCAGTTCGGAAGAAATCTGACAGAACGCGCCAGGGCACGAAAAAAAAAGCAGAGAGCGGAGAGAGCCTCTCTGCCGTTCATCCTCTGGTCGGCTGGGGGGGTGGGGGTGGGGGGAGGGGAGGAGGGGGGGGGTGACTTATCATCCCCTGGGGGGGGTGGGAGGGGAGGGGGTGTGACCTATCATCCCCTGGGGGGTGTGAAGTCTCATCCTCTGGGGGGCTGGGAGGGGAGCGGGTGTGACGTCTCATTCTCTGGGGGGGTGGGGGGGGTGGGAGGGGAGGGGAGGGGGTGTGACTTATCATCCCCGAAGAGGGCGACGTGTACCCCCTCCTCTCCTCATCCTCCCCCCACCCCCAACCAGAGTTCCAACTGCCCCCCACCCCCCCACTCCGGCAGACGCCAGCGGACCTGTGTGAAGCCCGGTCACTTCAGCCGTGGCTCGAAGTCAGTGTCCAGGAATGTGCTGCAGGCTGTCGAAGGACTGAAGGTGAGCGGGAAGGATGGTGGAGGGAGACCACGATCGAGGTAGGTTAGGGGTGAGGACTGCCGGGGGGGCCTGCCTCCCAGAGGGGTCCGATCCGGGGGGGCGGGGGGCCTGCCTCCCAGAGTGGTCCGATCCCGGGGGGCGGGGCGGGGGGGGGGGGCGGTGTCTGCCGGGGTGGTTAGAGGGGGTGTCCGCGAAGGGTGGGCCTCGGCAATTCCCCTGCTGAATAAAAGTACAAGTTGGACTTTTATTTATCAGGTCGGTAAAGGCGCACGCGAATTGGGCCGAACACTGGTAAAGGGGGAATTGATGGTAAAGTTGGGCGCGCGCTTCATTAAGTCGATTTAAATGCATGCATGCTGGCCGATTTGGGTGCGCACCGGAACGGCGCCCGAATCAGCCATTGGTAAAGGTGCGATCCACTAGGAATCGGGTGCGGATCGCGGCATAGGCCCGACACCCAACTTTACCGCCAAACGGGCGCGAAGTTTTGGTAAAATCGGGCCCTCTGGGTCTGTACTCGATGCAGTTTAGGAGGATGAGGGTGGATCTCAGTGAAACTTACAGAATACTGAAAGACTCAGATAGAATGGACGTGGGGAAGATGTTTTCATTCGAAGGAGAGACAAAGATCCGAGGGCACAGCCTCAGAGTAAAGGGACGACCTTTTAGGACCAAGATGAGGAGGAATTTCTTCAGCCGTGGTGCTGGCACTGTATCGCTAAAATTGGCATCAGAAGAAACTCCACTTAGTTTATGCCAATGTAAAGGATGTGTATGTAGCATTGGCTGTGCAGCAACCGGGGGCTGCGGAGGGGACTAACCAGTCAGACATTCCCCGCGATAAATGTGTGCTGTGCTGTCAATGAGAAATAACAGCTGCTGCAGTGAAATGTGGAGAATGGCTTATCTAATGGAGATGGAATTGTTAATTTAGCCAGGAATAGAGGTTTTAAAACTCAAAAGGCATATATTGTGAAGGGCAATAAAAGTTAATTAGTTGCTTAAGATGAAGCAGAATGGGTTGCTGCCTTCCACTGGGTCCTAAAAGCCATCAGATTTTGTGGTTTGCATAACTGCTGCTGGAGTCTAACTAAATGGAGGTGTCACCTATCTGATATTTGATAGCTTTTACTGATACATATGGATGAAGCCAATATTAAGACTTTCATTGATGAGATGAAGTACAGGATTGATTTTCTTTTAAAATAACAATAAAAATACTTGCACCTCTCCACCGCCTTAACATCTTTAAATCCCTCAGAATACTTCATGCATTGACTTCAAGCTGTTGCTATGTTACCAAATGTGGCTGTCATTCTCCACTAACAGAGCAGAGAGGAACAACCAGTTAGTCTGCTGACTGAGGGAGGACTGTTGCTCCAAACAGCAAGGCTGCAATGTTGCAATCTGGACCTCCCCTGTTTTTCAATGCACAATGGGATGGCAGCAAGACTGAAGTAACAATAATCTGTTAGATTTCATAGTGATTTATCTCTGATACCAGCCCACGAAAGACCACATTTATTGAACCGACTCTCACTGTGTGCCGTGGTGGGAATTGAACACGAGGGGATTAAAATGTAATTTCAATGGAAAAGAAAATCATGCAGGGTGCATAACATGCCATTAAGTCACTATTGACTATTCTGCTCCCCTGCTAAAGTAAAGTTTTACCCTCGTGATCTTTGATTGCTAGTCCAGCATCCTAACCACCATTATACCATATTCCTATTCATTTGCATCCGTTTTCACTCCTCCCACTTGCAGAGGATTGGTTAACTAACAGAAAGCAAAGAGTGGGGGTAAATGGGTGTTTTTCTGGTTGGCGATTAGTGATGAGTGGTGTGCCTCAGGGATCAAGCGTTGGGACCACAATTGTTTACAATTTATATAGATGATTTGGAGTTGGCGGACCAAGTGTAGTGTGTCAAAGTTCGCAGATGACACTAAGATGAGTGGTCGAGCAAAGTGGGCAGAGGACACTGAAAGTCTGCAGAGGAATATAGTTGGTTAAGTGAGTGGGCAAGGGTCCGACAGATGGAGTACAATGTTGGTAAATGTGGGGTCATTGGTAGGAATTACAGCAAAATAGACTATTATTTAAATAATAAAACATTGCAGCGTGCTGCTCTGCAGAGGGACCTGGGTGTCCTTGTGCATGAATCACAAAAAATTGGTTTGCAGGTGCAGCAGGAAATTAAGAAGGTAAATGGAGTTTTGTCCTTCATTGCTAGAGAGATGGAGTTCAAAAACAGGGAGGTTATGTTGCAGCTGTATAAGGTGCTGGTGAGGTCACACCTGGAGTACTGTGTACAGTTTTGGTCTCTTTACTTGAGAAAGGGTATACTGGTACTGGAGGGGGTGCAGAGGAGATTCACTAGTTTGATTCTGGAGTTGAGAGGATTGGCTTATGAGGAGAGACTGAGTAGACTAGGACTATACTCATTGGAATTTAGAAGAATGAGGGGGGATCTTATAGAAAGATATAAAATTATGAAGGAAATAGATAAGATAGAAGCAGGGAGGTTTTTTCCACTGGCAGGTAAAACCGGAACTAGGGGGCATAGCCTCAAAATAAGAGGGAGCAGGTTTAGGACTGAGTTGAGAAGGAACTTCTTCACCCAAAGGATTGTGAATCTGTTGAATTCCCTGCCCAGTGAAACAGTTGAGGCTACCTCACTGAATGTGTTCAAGGCAAAGATAGATAGATTTTTGAACAGTAAAGGAATTAAGGGTTATGGTGAGTGGGCGGGTAAGTGGAGCTGTGTCCACGAAAAGAACAGCCATGATCTTATTGAATGGCGGAGCAGGCTCGGGGGTTCAAATGGCCTACCCCTGCTCCGAGTGTTCTTATGTTCTTATGGACACTCTGTAGAGTTTACAGTAGAGGATCTGCACCTGTAGGGTGGCACAACGGCACAGTGGTTAGCACCGCTGCCTCAGAGTGCCAGGGACCCGGGTTTGATTCCCAGCTTGGGTCATTGTCTGTGCGGAGTCTGCACATTCTCCCCGTGTCTGCATGGGTTTCCTTTGGGTGCTCCAATTTCCTTCCACAGTCCAAAACATGCACTGGTTCGGTGCATTGGCCATCCTAAATGCTCCCTCAATGTACTTGAACAGGCGCCGGAGTGTGAAGACTCGGGGATTTTCACAGTAATTTCATTGCAGTGTTAATATAAACTTACTTATGACACTAAATAAACTTTAAACTTTAAACCTAAAGCACAAAATTTACTGTGAAATTAAGGGCAAGTCCAAGGCACCTGCTGTTATTAGTGAGATTAAAATACAACAATTTGTGGGAAGGCACTGAGTTACAAATAGTACAAATTACTGAATGCTTTGAATTAGCCTCATAAAAATGGGAACTCATCATCAGCCTCCCCAATGGTTTCAGGAAATTACTGGACTTTGGCTGTGAAAATGAACTTAGCTCACTGGAGAAAGTTAAGGCTGGTATTTCATGGCATAAGGATCAGGTTAATGGTGATAAAAGCAAATTGCTGCAGAGGCTCAAATCTGAAACAAGAACAGAAAATGCTGGAAAATCTCAGCAGGTCTGTAGCATCTGTAGAGAGAAACCAGCTCTCTGAAGAAGAGTCATCCAGACTCAAAACGTTCGCTCTGTCCTCTCTCCACAGATGCTGTCAGACTTGCTGAGATTTTCCAACAGTTTCTGTCCATGTTAGCGTTCCTACAATGCCTCCCAGCTTTAAATGTCCAGAAAGCGAACACTTGAAACTTTGGAATCTCACATATGCAAGTGGGAAATTTCCCTCACATATTTTTAAATGTAAAGATAATTTTCTAAAAACTATTTTCTGTCTTTTTTTCTCTGTCTCTCAATCTGTAACGTTACATTCTGCACTCTCTCGTTTCCTCTCTATGAACGGTATGTTTTGTCTGTGTAGCGCGCAAGAAACAATGCTTTTCATTGTATGTTAATACATGTGACAATAATAAATCAAATCAAATCAAATCAATCCACTCTTTTCCTCTATTTTTCTATCTGATTCTAATTTAACTCTTATCCATTCTATGCCCTTCTCCATCTGCTTCTTCCTCAATCCTTAAATCTCGATGGTTAATGCGATAGATGATTAGTTATGACATTCATTAGGATCCCAGATACTCATTTGACCCCACCAGACCATTATCAGTTCACACTTCCAGCAATTTGCAAATCAAAAATAATTGGAGTTGAAGGGCGAGAAAAATAAATATTAAATGCCAGCAACTTAGGTTAGGTTGATTGGCCATGCTAAATTGCCCCTTAGTGTCAGGGAGATTGGCAGGGTAAATACGTGGGGTTATGGGGATAGGGGCTGGATGGACTTGTTGTCGGTGCAGGCAGGATGGGCCGAATGGTCTCTTTCTGCACTGTAGGGATTCTATGATCCTATGATTCTAACTTCTGGATTATTAACTCACTTATTCTCTCCGCACATGCTGACTGTGGACCAGTAAATATTCCTGGCATTGTTTGTGTTTGTTTCAGAATTCCCGCATCTGTCTTTGGCGATTTTATTAAACTCACTGTCACTTTCTTGGTATATATATTTTAAAAATCTATTAGTGTTATTTTGTGTCTGTCCAAAATCATTGTGACTATTAAGGCATGATCATATCAGCCCGGGTATAGTCTGCTCCCTGGTTCTCTTCAGAACGTGCTGATCTCAGAAATTATCCCAAAAACATGCCATGAATTTGTCCGCCATGCTACACTTGCCTATCTGATTTTTCCAGTCTACATGCAGATTAAAATCCCTCACTATAGTCTCTGCACCTGACAAGTTCTTCTATGACACTCCTTCCTGCAATATGAACACTCTTAGGAGGCCTGTACATCACTCTCACAAGTGACTCCTTGCCTTTATAATTCCTCATTTCTACCCAAACCACGTCTCCATCCCAGTTTCCTGAATCATCCCTCTCCACTGCACTCATGTCATCTTTAATGAACTCCTCCATTCTTTCCGAACTTGCTGTCCTTCCGAAAAGTCACATGACCTTCGATGTTCCGGTCCCAAGGACAAACAAACGGATGTTGTCCCTAGATTCTCTGCTTCAACAAATTTGGCAGATCATCCACCCTCCAACCACTGTTAATACCCGTCACCCCAACCTTAAAGTGGGTGATCAGGAGAAGTTTGTGGAAAATCAGGGCCAATGTATTCACAAATGTTAAAGTTAAAGTTTATTTATTAGTCACAAGTAAGGCTTACATTAACACTGCAATGAAGTTACTGTGAAATTCCCCTAGTCGCCACAGTCCGGCACCTGTTCGGGTCAATGGACCTAACCAGCACGTCTTTCAGAATATGGGAGAAAACCGGAGCACCTGGAGGAAACCCACACAGACACGGGGAGAACGTGCAAACTCCACACAGACAGTAACTCAAGCCAGGAATCGAATCTGGGTCCCTGGTACTGTGAAGCAGCAATGTTAACCACTGTGCTATCATGCCGCCACTGGATATAGATCGGAATTCTCCAGCCATTCACACCAGCGGGATTCGCTGCTCCCCCTGCGGTGAACGGAGATTTGGCAGAGCGCCAAATTCTCCACCCTCCTTTGCAGCAGTGGCGGGGCGCGAATGGCTGGCGAATTCCAACCACAGTCACAAAGATACAATGCATTGCACAAGCACCATTTTCACTTTAACGCCATCACCAGAAACCCAAGCAATGAACAACATGATTAATGGTGATGCTCAAAATAACGATTCAGTGGGAGATTAGATGACAATGATATCAATTGTGAGGCAGAAAGGAATTGGTTTTATTAATAAAAATAGAAAGCGTCAGGTTTTTTTTAGTCGAATCAATTGAATTACCCTGAGGCACATTTTTACATTTCTATTTGCCATGTTAATCCAATATTTTTGATGAAGTCCGATAAAAGCAACTCGAATGTCCTAAAGACATTTAAGTGCGTGATCAAGTAAGTGATTCTTAAAATGATTAAGAATTTTATTTTATGTCAAGGACAGATATAGAACATAGAACATAGAACATTACAGCACAGAACAGGCCCTTCGGCCCACGATGTTGTGCCGACCTTCATCTGAAACCAAGATCAAGCTATCCCACTCCCTACCATCCTGGTGTGCTCCATGTGCCTATCCAATAACCGCTTAAATGTTCCTAAAGTGTCTGACTCCACTATCACTGCAGGCAGTCCATTCCACACCCCAACCACTCTCTGCGTGAAGAACCTACCTCTGATATCCTTCCTATATCTCCCACCATGAACCCTATAATTATGCCCCCTTGTAATAGCTCCATCCACCCGAGGAAATAGTCTTTGAACGTTCACTCGATCTATCCCCTTCATCATTTTATAAACCTCGATTAAGTCTCCCCTCAATCTATTCGGGATAGCAAGGCAGTTTTCTTCACCAGATTTTATTGTGGATTTGCAGATAATTCCAGCTTTATTCGTGGATGATTGCCAGCTGAGACCTCGTACTCAAATTTGGGGTGGATTTGTCCCCAATCTACTCATGGCAGGTTTAGTGGAGGGCGGGCATGAGGAATCTAGCCAGAGGCAAAAGTCAGAAACCTGCCGGTGTAACATCGTGTTGCGATGGCAGGTTAATGGTGGGTTGATTTTCCTGTTGGCATGAGGCGCGAATGCCATTTGCATTCATTTGCATCTCATAAATGTTCATTAAAACAATACTGGCGATGTCCCATCAGGCCTTTCAATCTCACCAGCGGGGAATTATGTCAGCATCAAATCTGTTCGCTAATGAATGGCATGCACAAGGCGGTCCTCAGTTCATTAGGAAATTTGGAGTGAGTCTAACAATTTTCTACCATCGTGCTGCACTGCTCTTGATGTGCTGTTCATCACTTTGCTAAGGCAAACCAGTTCCTTTCTCCATCTCCATGCTGAGCTGGTTTTCTGAACTATGCTGCTGGGCCCATGATGAGGTGAGACAGACAGCCCTTGACATCAAGGCCGCATTCAACCAAATGTGGCATCAAGCAGTCCGAGAAAAACTGGAATCAATGGGTATTGGGGGCAAACTCTCCGCTGGCTGGAGTCATACCTGGCCTATAGGAAAATGGTCGTGGTTCTGGAGGGTCAGTCATCTCAGCTCGAGGACATCTCTGCAGGAGTTCCTCGGGGTTGTGTCCTAGGCCCAACTACCTTCAGCTCCTTCATCAATGACCTTCCTTCCGTCATAAGGTCAGAGTAAGGATGTTCGCCGATGATTGCACAAAATTCAGCACCATTCGTGACTCCTCAGATACTGAAGCAGTCCATGTTCAAATGCAACAAGTTCTGGACAATATCCAGGCTTGGGCTGACAAGTGGCAGGTATTGCTGGAATATATTTATCCTGCACTGTTTTAACATTAACTATTTCCACATCATTGTCGCCACGCTACCAAAAGGGCGTGGAAGTTTTAGAGCGAGTGCAAAGAAGGTTCAGCAGGATGTTGCCTGGTCTCGAGGGTGTTGGCTATGAGGAGAGGTTGAGGTTGAATAAACTAGGATTGTTTTCACTGGAAAGACGGAGCCTGAGGGGGGAACCTGATAGAGGCCTACACAATTATGAGAGGCAATGACAGGGTGGAAGTTTCAATTATGAGGAGGCACGGGTTCAAGGTGAGAGGGGGAAAGTTTAAGGGGGATGTGCGGGGTAAGTTTTTCACACAGAGAAGGGTGGGTGCCTGGAACGCGCTGCCAGAAGAGAGGTGGAAGCAGGCACATTAGCAACATTTCAGAGGCACCTGGATGAACACATGAATAGGGAGGGAATAGAGGGATATGGACCGAGTAAGAGCAGAAGGCTTTTTTTCAGTTAGGGCACCAGGATTGGCACAGGCTTGGAAGGCCGAAGAGCCTGTTCCTTTGCTGTACTTTTCTTTGTTCTTTGTTCTTTGCTCTTTTTGAGGCTGTTAGCCTTTTCCCTCCGGGTTGCTGACATCCTGCATTGTCTGGTGAAGACAGAAGGGCTGGAGAGAATGATATGAGTGTGCTGGACTGGTGTTTAAAGGTGGTGCCGGGACATTCAAACATGTTAGCTGACAACAAGCAGATGGATCAGCTGCCAGCTCACCAGGTGACTCAGAGAGGAACTCGCCTGTACATAATCAATGAGATTCCAAGCGGAGAACCTGGAGTGGGATTCCACTGCCTGCGGGATTGCCTGACATCGCACTTAGTCTCAAAATGGGAGAATTCCACCCTTGGATTGATTGACAGTATTGTAAGATCTGTAAATACTGATACAATCAAATCGGGGAGGAGGCCGATAGATTACTGTTTTACATGGAGGGGCAATCCTCTGCCAAATTACACAGCGATTATTAGGTATGAGGCGCCCGCACTGTTGATTCCTTTCTAAATAATGGGTGGAATTTAATGTGGTCGATGGAGAGGGGGTAGTGGGGTTGGGGGGGGGGGGGGCGGGTGGGAGTGAAGGATGTGGCTTCTGCAGTAATGAAATGAAGTCCACAATTAGCAGTGGAAACTCTGCTGTCAGGGCTCCTGGCTCACCGGTACATGTAATAGATACACAACCAAATATCCCACCCGCCTCTACAAGCTTCAGTCAATTAGTGACCAACCAGTTCTGCAGCACCACCAGGAACAGTGGCCACTGCCGGTATTGCACCAGTGCTGCAGAGAGGATCGACAATGGGCCGTCGAGAGAAGGATGCAGTCCTCTGACAGGGTTGCCGGGTTGCAGGGGGGGGGGGGGGGAGGTACGGACTGGGGAGAGGGGGTGTTGCACGAGCAAGAGCAGCATGGTGTCCTCCATTTTAAGGAGCTTCTTTCGGATTTGAGGATGGTCCTTTGGAGGGAGGGGGCGAGGGAGAGTGGGAGGGAGAGAGAGAGAGGGGGAGGGAGGGAGAGGGAAAGGAAGAGGGAGGGAGGGAGAAAATCAAGGAAGGGGGGGGCGGGCAGAGGAGAAAATAGGACCTAATATAATTTTCAGTATGGGAAGGGGACAAAATTCAGGATGTTTGGGCTATTCCATGAATAAATGAGAGAAGGGCCATCCTGTGGATATTGAGATTATCAATGAGCAATCTCAGCGCATGAGGTCACATGACAGAAGGTGAAGTAGGCAAATCAATTCTCATTCATTAATGCTCATATATTTGGGGGGGTGGGTGCGGGGGCTATAATTTTGAAGCATCAGACTCAGGATGAAGCCAAATGGATGGATTTTCAGATGATTTTCAAGCGTTGACGTGACTGTGAGGAGCTATATTGTGCAAATGTTTTGCTCACAATCCAAATTCCCCTGTCTTAATTGAGATACATTAACCCATTCTGAAATGAATCAGTTACATCCCCTGGTAAATACAGTAAGAAGTCTCACAATACCAGGTTAAAATCCAACAGGTTTATTTGGAATCAGGAGCCGTGGGGTGGCACGGTGACACAGTGGTTAGCACGGCTGCCTCACAGCTCCAGGGAACTGGGTTCGATTCCTGACTTGGGTCACTGTCTGTGTGGAGTCTGCACGTCCTCCCCGTGTCTGCGTGGGTTTCCTCTGTGTGCTCCGGTTTCCTCCCACAGTCTGAAAGATGTGCTGGTTAGGTGCATTGGCCACGCTAAATTCTCCCTCAGTGTACCCAAACAGGCGCTGGAGTGTGGCGACGAGGGGATTTTTGCAGTAACTTCATTGCAGTGTTAATGTAAGCTGACCTGTGACACTAATAAATTAAACTAAAAAACTAAACTTTCAGAGCGCTACTCCTTCATCAGGTGAGTGGACAAAGGTTCACAAACATGGCATATATAGGCAAAGGCACAATGGCAAGATAATTACAGATTGGAATGTGAAGAATGGTTGGAATGCGAGTTTTTACAGATAATCAATTCTTTACAGGTACGAACAGTGTGCCTGGAGAGAGGGATAATCAGAGGCTAAAAAGGTGTGAATTGTCTCAAGCCAGGACAGTCAGTAGAATTTTGCAAACCCAGGCAGTATGGTGGGGGTTGCATATAGTGTGAAATGAACCCAAGATCCTGGTTGAGGTCATCCTCGGACGTGCGGAACTTGGCTGTCAGTTTCTGCTCGTCGATCCCGCGCTCACTAGATAACCCCGAACGCCACCCAAGCACAACGCAACACCACCTGCGCTCTCAAGACCAACCGCAACATTGTCATCAAACCAGCAGACAACATACTTAACAGAGCAGACTATCGCAAAGGCATCTCCATCCCCTGGTAAATACCATGGACTGAGCAACTGCACGAGAGATTGCTGCCAGTCATGTCCAAGCTTTGGGCATTCCTCCTTTCCTGTGTGTGGTTTCTTCATTTGAAACAATGGTGAAATGATTGATTTTGTATTAGAAAACTGAGACTCCAGTTGGTTCCTGTTGGGATTTCAAATATAAATACCTAGATGCTCCAAAATAGTGAAATGCAATGTGTTGCATTCAGTTTTCGTTGAGTTGAGTTGGGTTTTACATGCAATCCCTGGTATAATTCATGCTGGCTTTCTTTCTATTATTTATCTGATCCGATTTCCATGGCAATGTAACAGGGTCGGTTTATTTATTTTATTTATTAGTGTCACACGTAGGCCTATATTAACACTGAAATGAAGTTACTGTGATCTCTAAGCTTACAGTTAGTCTCACACTGTACTTCACCTTAAATGATTCTAGAGATCGATGAGGCCAGATTACGCAGACCATGGGCAGGATTTTACAGCCCCACTCGACCCGAGACCAGAAAATCCTGCCCGCGGTCAACAGACATTTCCATTCTCTGCTCCGATTCCGTGATGGGCAGGGTGGTAGAATTCATGTGTTAAGAAAGTCTTATTTCATCCAGCTTTACTTCTAAGAATGTGTTATTTTACAGGGGGCTGAGGTGGGAGAAATTGCCCCACACAATTAGGAAGCTGAAAATATACTGGTAAGTGTAAGGGGAACTAAGAGAAACGTTGGACTGGCACCTCATTAATGGACCATTAACAAAATGTGGTGATTGAAAAACTGGGACATTCAAGCATGAAACTCAGCAGGCAAGAGATGTACATGTTCTAGAGGGATATAATTGAGCAGCACCAGACACAAGATGCACCGTGAATGCAGCACCCGTGGGTTAATGAGATTAATGAGGTATGTCAGTCTCAATCAACTGCAACTATTTTATTTCTTTAGTGTTTATCATAACATCAGAGAGATTTAATTGCTTTTCTTGGTGTAACTTTGCTCGTGCGCATGCACAGGAGACAGGCAAAAAGAATCGAAGGGAAGTGTCTCAGGAGTGTGGGAAGGGGAACTGGAAACAAAACGCATCCAGGAAATATAACGGTGATCTGTGACCTTGGTATGAGGAATGTTAGTTCAAAAGAAAATCATCCAGTAGTTAATTAAAATCTATGAAAAGTTCTACATAGAATTACATAGAATGAAGTGTGGAGAAATAGGCTATTCTATGCTCCATAATAGGCTCCAACCCCTCCTTTTTCATCTCACCCTATTTGGACATTTTTCACTTCCTTCCTCCATCATGAACTTACCTAGCTTCCACTTTACTGGCATTCAACCATTCCATGTGATAGCAAGTTCTACGTTCAAGCCAATCTCTGGATAAAAGATTATATTTTATTCTTTTTTTTATTTGATTTATTAACGAATATCTTGGTTTTGGTTACCCCACAAGTGAAAATTTCTTCCCTACGTTTACCCTATCAGAACCCCTGTGCAAGACTTGTATCAGGTGTAACGGACAGGAGGACAGTTTGAACTGTACTGATCTCTTCGTACCACCTGCCCACAAGCAGAAGGTGTTTTTGAATTATTTTTTAAAAGTATAGGTGGTAGAGTTCTTTCCCAATCCTTAGGTTTGTGTGAACCAATTTTACTGGTAATCCGTAACAAGCTTGAGTTAAGATTCACTCAGAAGGTTTGTTTATTTTACATACTCAAAACCGGAAAAGGAAGTGTTTGCATTTCCCCTTCCACAAATTCACACAGCAAAAGAGGTGGGGGAGGAGAGAAAAAAGGAGTGTTTCTGAATAAACATCACAAATAAATGAATATTAATTCACAGGAGTTCCAGTGTCCAAAGAGTATTTCCTTCATAGTGGGGGTTGTGTTTTGATGAGTTTCTGGCTGATTAAATGATACACAACCCTTCAAATAAATGATGCTGCTTCACAAGGGTCTCTCCTGTGCTTCGACCACTTGACAGCATTAGTTAGAGGCTTCTAAAAGTCAAGCAGACTTTATGGAGTTGAAACTGCTTACCCAGTCTGGCAACTGGAGTTCTACATAGTTGTTTGTTGAAGCAGCAGTCTAGCTGTGAAGATCAGAGATGTTATATTAAACTGTCCAAACAGCCAGAAACTGAAGTCATCTGACCTTCCTTCTCCACAATCTGGAAATGGAATTTGTTTTCAGACTGATTGTGTCTCAGCAATTCGTTGGAGAAAGCGTAGCCATCTATGTTAAGGGTCTGGAGTTTGGGAAACCATTGTCTCAGCAGACCCACTGACTCTGCTAGCAAAGTCAGCTTATCAAATATAAACAATGTCCCTGTATCTCTGAATAGTCCTAGATATGTTGTGAGTATTTTGGTAGCTTTCTCAGCATAATGTGGCATTCCGGAAACTGAGAAAATAATTATTCTGTTCTTGAAACTCCTGGGGATAGCTCCCAGACAGAGTCCACCCTGACTTAGCAGGCATCTCAATTTGATTTGTTCAGCAGGAAAGGGGTGGAAAGAGGTAGTTGTATTGTCACTGGGCTGATAATCTAAAGACCAGAGGTAATGCTCTGGGGACCTAGGGTTGAATCCCACCATGGCTGATGGTGAAATTTGAAACCATTAAAAAAAACTGCAATTAAAATCCCAATTGAAGCCATTGTTCATTGTCATAAAAACCCGTTTGATTCCTTGAGGGAAGGAAATCTGCTGCCCTTGCCTAATCTGACCTATATGTGACTCCAGATCCACAGCAATGTCTCTGACTCTTAAATACTTCTGAAATGGCCCAGAAAACCATTCAGTTCAAGAGTAATTAGAGATGGGCAATAAAAGCTGGCCCAGCCAGCGATGTCCACACCCCATGGATGAAAAAAAGAAAAAGATCAGTTTAAACATGAATAGCAGTAAGGATAAATATATAGCAAGGGGTTTCTTTTCTGTGTCATAGGAACTCAACACTGGCAACTCCTTAACCTCTTTTTCCAAAGAAAAGAGGCTCAGCCTACTTAGCTTGGTGTTGGATGAGTTTGAAGAAGACATAAGTCAGGATAGTCCTTAAATCTGTTATTCTCGCTTTGTAGGAAGTGCAATGGACAAATCCATCTTGCGTGTTTCTGAGTTGTCAGAGTTTCTGAACCACTTCCGATGCAGTAACAACTGCAGAGTCGGAGGCATCTCTGAAAAGATGCAGGTGTAGCATGCTGCAAAGGAACTGATAAATTTGGCATTTTACCTCTGTAACTGTGACAGGGATCATTTTAACCTCAGTTGCCCATCGAGAAGCTGACGAGAGATTGGCTTCGACACTGCCTTTTACATCCTGCCCATTTTTACATTCTGGTAAGTTTCTTGCCCACCTAGTGGGGACAGCATGGTGGCACAGTGATTAGCACTGCTGCCTCACATCACCAGGGAGCCAGATTCGATTCCTATCTTGGGTCACTGTCTGTGTGGAGTTTACACCTTCTCCCTGTGTCTGCATGGGTTTCCTCCGGATGCTCTGAAGTTGTGTGGGTTAGGTTGATTGGCCATGCTAAATTGACTCTGGTGTCAAGGGGATTAGCAGGGTAAATATGTGGTGTTATGGGAATAGGACCTGGGTGGGATAGTGATCGGTGCGGACTCGATGTGCCAAATGGCCTCCTTCTGCACTGTAGGCATCCTATGATTCTATTCTAGTTAGGCTAACATGTAATATGTCCATTAGGCCCCGAATCTCAGTTCAGTGCCAGCAACAGATCTACAGCAGGGGTGCAAGAGGCTAGTGCTGCCCGTTTAATGAGTACAAGACCCATGAAACTGTGCAACTATGAAAATTGATTCACTCATGTCCTTGAAGGGACAAAATTTTCTACTCTCACCTGATCTGGCCTCGATGTAGCTCTGGGTCCACATTAATGCAATTGATTCTTAATTGCAATCTGAAATGGCCCAGCAAACCTTTCAGTTCAAGGACAAGCGATAGGCAATGAATGCTGGCCTTGGTGGTGCTGCCACATCCGACAAAAGAATAAAGTAAATTAGAAATGAACCTTCAAAAACCAGTTCAAAAACATAATTTTTTTCAGGAGCACATAAAATTGCCAATCCAAACAAAGTTCACAGTCCCCTTGACAGCTTTATTAGCAACCCCATACGAGCTAAATCCTTTTGAGGGATTTGGAGCTCAGCCAGGCATTGATGATGAAATTCCATTCCACGACTCTCAACATAAATAGCATTATTGCGACCAGCTTTGGGGTGAGGGCAGGGTGGGAATGGGAACATTACTAGCCCACAACCAAAATGCACAAGTTTATACCCTTTGTATTCTCTTTGTATAGAAGGCTGGGTAGTTCTTTACCCTTCAAACAGATTCATGATGTTCATCGCAGTAATATGTCCAATAATTTGCTTCATTTCTTTATTTTTTAATGGGATGTGAGTGTCACCATGAAATGCAGCATTTATTGTTCATCCCCAATTGTCCTTGAGAAGTTGAACAACTCCAGTCTGCACGATGTAGGCACACCGACACAATGATTTCAGATATTATTATTGACAAAGCATTAAACTTGAATACCAATACGTGACAGCCCACATTCATTTAATATCTAAAACTTAATGCATAGATTTTACAAGAAATCATGCTGATGGTTTTTCCAACTCTATTCACCTCAAAGGTAGAGAGAAGTCTATTTCTTTCCAATGAATTAGAAACACCGTATTGCTTCCTCAGACCATGTTCTTCAGGGTCTTCTTCCTGCTGGATGCAATCTGATGTCTTGTGATTACCCAATTGTTTGAACTGATTTGAAAACAATGAGAGGCCCCATGCCTCTTCATGCAATACAGTTACATGCAATCATTGTTTTCCCTGAACCAGTGCTTTGTTGTGAACACCCTTTGATGCATAATCTATGCCAACCTATTGCCTTTTATATTAACACAGCATCCTTCCCTGCTAACCAAGCCTGCTGTGATGAAAAGCCTGTGTTTGAAAGGTATGTGTCTTTCAACCTTAATAATTCTAATATCTATATGTGTCTTTCTCACAGCACAATGTCCTTGAGCCTGAAATTCATCCATCTCCAATGTAATTGGAAACACCAAGAGGAAACAACAGGCTTTTCAAGAATGCTACTTAACGATTCTGTTTATATTACCATTTTGTCTTTGTTGAAAATAAAATGATCTGTGCTGCCAAGTAGGGTGGTGGAGGCAAACACGCTGACATCGTTTAAGACTTACCTGGATAGTCACATGAGCAGCCTGGGAATGGAGGGATACAAACGATTGGTCTAGTTGGACCAAGGAGCGGCACAGGCTTGGAGGGCCGAAGGGTCTGTTTCCTGTGCTGTACTGCTCTTTGTTCTTTGTTCTTTAAATACACAGATACTCTAACTTTAAAACCTTCTGACAAGACTTGGTTCTTGTCTCTACTCTGGATATCAATGACCCAAACAATTTCAATGAGGTTCCACCAAGGAGAATGCACCTTTATTAAACCTCTAAGCATCAGTATCTACTCCAGATAATACTGGTAGCCTAGCTGCCCCATGAGCTGGAGGCCGTCTTGATAGTCAATCCCTTGACGGATTCCCCATGTGTGACTTCTGAGTGACTGACCAAATCACTCTCACTCATTGTAGCAATAGTGGTTCTCTTTCTTTGCACCATTTTTTGCTATGGTTCAGTGCCATATAAGGTCAAACTTGCTTTTAGTCTATTTAATTGGTTTTTAATTACATCGCTGTTTATCTCCATGTTTTCTCCAGATATTTCCTGGTTAGGACGCCTTTGTTTAAGTTTATTAGTGTCACAAGCAGGCTTACATTAATACTGTAATGAAGTTACTGTGAAAATCCCCCTTTCGCTACACTCTAGTGCATGTTCGGGTACACGGAGGGAGAATTTAGCACGGCCAATGGACCTAACCAGAATGTCTTTTGGGCTGTGCGTGGAAACCGGAACACCCTGAGGAAACCCACGCAGACACGGGGAGAACATACAGGCTCCGCTCAGACAGTGACCCAAGCTGGGAATCAAACTCGAGTCCCTGGCTCTGTGAGGCAGCAGTGCTAACTACTGTGCCACCGAGCTGACCCAAAGCATTGGAGGTCACACTTGAGGTAGCACAGCCGACGTGATTCCACTTTGTAATCGCCAACACTGTTATCAATCTCCAAAGCTGGGAGAAGGAGGCACATTCATTGCTCCTTAACAAAGCACAGGCTTTTTATCTTCCCTGGTACGAGCACTCCTACAGTTTAAGTCATTTTGCAAATCTTATTAATTCCAACAAGGTTTTGACTTGGCTACATTTATCATCATGCTTTGTGTTTTGATCTCACAGTGCAGTTCAGAATGGTTCTTTAGGTATCCTCAGCCTGAGCCATTCTTCCTCCTCGATGTTGCCACCATGAGGCCGACGCCACACATAGGGTTACACCTCAACCAGTCTACATTAATGAATATAACAGAAATAAAGAAACAGTTGGATAGGTGAAAAGCAATTGTACATTAAAAAGGTAAATAATACACTGGCTTACATAACAGGCTACATTAACCAATGAGAGAACTAACCTACTGTAAATCTTTGCAGGAAGGGGGTCAAGGTTTGGGTTCCCATGGTGAATTGTGCCTCTTACTGGCCTTCAAAATTACATCTCAACATCAGGAGATTTCCAGTGTTCAGTCTCTCTTAACTGCTGTGTGTGCTTTGCTGGCCTGTAATAAGAAGTGAGCAGCAAATTATGTTTTCTCAGGCCTTGCCGAGTTTGGAAATTAGGTCTTCTGTTTTTCTAGGCCAGAGAGCAGGAACAACAGAATGGTCTTTTCAACTTCCCCTGCTCATCCCTAATGATAATATTGTTCCAGGCAAGTGTTTTGTAAAGATAAGCAAGTATGCTAGATAATTGCGAGCTGAAGGTGATGAGGATGGAAGTGTGTGCGTGTGTTTTAAAGACATGGAAAGCATTATCAACAGGCAAGTAGAGAACTCACAGACCTGAGCCAGCATCCTGTAGGGTATTCTTTCTTCATCATGAAGTGTGCACAGTAAGAAGTCTCAAAACAGTAGATTAAAGTCCAACAGGTTTATTTGGAATCATGAGCTTTCAGAGCGCTGCTCCTTCCTCAAGTGAGTGGTGAGTTGACTCAACTGAGGAAGGAGCGGCGCTCTGAAAGCTCGTGATTCCACACAAATCTGTTGGACTTTAACCTGGTGTTGTGAGACTTCTTACTGTGCCCACTGCAGTCCAACGCCAGCATCTCTACATCATCATGAAGTGTGTCCTCCTAACCTGGGAGAATGCATTTGCATGCCCCAGCATTTTGACCATGTGGCCTTTGATGCATTGCATTGATAAGAGTACCTCTTAGATCTAAAGGTGGTGTACTTCTGTGCCCACACTTCTTTCATGATTTTCAAGCATCTCTCAGCAAATGCAGCATTCCCTGCCTGCATCCTGGGGAGTTTTCAGTCTTTGTACTCATTTTCCCAGTACCTTTCCCAAAGCTGCTCTCCAGACAAAGGGTTCTGAGCATCGCCCAATCATCACGCAAACCAGCCTCCCATCCATTGACTCTGTTTACACTTCCCACTGTCTTGGAAAAGCAGCCAACATAATAAAGGACTGCATGCACCCTGGGCGCACACCCCTTCACCTTCTTCTGTTGGAAAAAAGATGCAAAAGTCTGAGATTATGTACCAACCAACTCAAGAACAGCTTCTCCCCTGCTGCCATCAGACTTTTGAATGGACCTAACTTATATTAAGTTGATCTTTCTCTACACCATAGCTATGACTGTAACACTATATTCTGCACCCTCTCCTTTCCTTCTCCCCTATGTACTCTATGAACAGTATGCTTTGTCTGTACAGCATGCAAGAAACAATACTTTTCACTGTATCCCAATGAATCAAATAATAAATCAAATCAAATCATTGGAAGGCCAGGCCAGGTGTAAGGTGCTGGATGTGAACTCTTAAATCTCTGTCCTTAAAGTTGTACCCCTGTTCTCTCAGGGAGCCAAACAACAGGCCTTGGCCGTGTCACATCCACATGTTAATAAGGGGACAGCCCCCCGGAGAGGGCTCCACCTCTACAAATAGTCCAAAATACGCTGGGCAAATTTCCCCTGGTTCCAGCTTCTCTGTAAATCTCTCGTTGGTGTTGTTAACCCATTCATAAGAAATTCTTCTCTCTGCTTTGTTAGCCCATTTATTTTAAATTGATGAGTGCCTTCATTAAAACTTTAATGTGTAGATATTATCACGTTTGTATAAATTGCACCACGTCTTTTCACTCCATTAATGTATTAACTAGCAGATAACCAAAAAAATAAACCTTATGGTAGGTGACACCATTTGGCAAAATGTCTTCTCATTTTTCTTTTAAAAAGCAACCATTTGAGTAACAATTTGTTGGCATTTAAAGCGTGTATTGTAGCATATTTTATAGATAGTCTTTTTTTTCGGAGGTGTGGGTGTGGGCGATAGTGGAGCTGTCGCGTCTCATAATGCCACAGTAAATCCACCGCACAGCCGTTTCTCCAGTCAATGTCATGACCCACAAAACAGAGAGGATATTTCCTTCCTTTGACAATATTCCTATCAAAAATCCATCAGTAACAGATTCAAACAATTATTTGGTTGCCATCTTCTAATTTATTAGCCATTAGTCATGGGTGCTCCCACACTATACCATTAAAGAAAAGCTGATTGGTTCATGGTGCGGAATTATGAATAGCTGGGGAATGATTAACTTGATGATAATTTACCCTGGAGATTTAAAATGACGTCATGAACCGCGAGAGATGAGCAAAAGCAGTTTATGAATCTTATGCAAACCCAGAGATTATAGGGGTAACTCCAAATTCCTTCACTCCCGGGGGTGGGGCGGGGGAGGAGGGGGGGGGCAGGGGGGGGCAGGGGGGGGGGGGGGGAGGGTGGGGAGTGGTGATGTGCTAGCAGAGAAAATTGATTGATGAATAGGAGGACAACATTCGCCCTATTTTCAACCCACGTTCAGTTGCTCAGGGTAATCCAGAGTTGAGTACGTCAGGTTTTCATTATTCACAGTACTGACATAGACTAAACAGAGCAGCAATTCACCCATGCTCCCATAAAGCACATTTAATGAGGCAATATATCACATGACTCATATATGGAAAGAAATATTGCGCAGCTTAACTGGAATTGAAAGATGTAGAGCCTCACAGATGATGACATTTGTAATACTATTTATCTTTCAATTTAGAGAATTTGCTATGAGGGATGAGTATCTTTGGCATTGAAGCTACATTGTGGCACGCTAACAAAAAGCGTTTTAAGCATTCGACAATAACAACAGCTTGCACTTACGTAGCACCTTTAACGTCAAGAAATGTCCCAAAGCATTTCACAAAAGTGTAATCAGACTAAAATGATTGGTGAGGCAAGCAGAAATATATGGAGCAGTGACCCACGGAAGAGGTTTGACACTCAAAATCCAGTAGGTTAGGTTTGCGTCATTTGTCAAAATTTTTTAAAATCTCAACTCCAACCCACCCACTTTCGCGGAGATGGGACAAGAGTTGGCAGCCAACCTGATCCCAAAAGTTGGGCTTGCATCTTAAAAAAAGGCTGGCTGCCCCTGAATTAACATGCTCAGAAGGTTTTCCAAAGGGTGACCGAGTGTCTCAGACCTTGGGAAATCCGACAGCTGCAGTGAGGCAAGGGCAGCTTTGGGAAGGAGATTGAGTTCCTTCACAGCACTGCTTGTGGGCCAGAAGGAGTAGGGGTGCATTCCTTGAACCATCATCTGTGCTCTCACTGCCCATCGGAATACCTCACCCACTGCCTGCTGGGACACACAGTGTGCCAATAAGATCTTAGCCCTCAACTGTTTCACAGGCTCGATGCTGCCGGTAAGTGGGTAATGAGTCAGGAAGGGGTTTGGGTTATCTATGCCCCTGTGGACTAAAGGACATAAAGAATCACGAGATAGACTTGGATATTTCAACACTGCGAGCTGCTTAGTGAAGGTGTGCACTCATTTACAGTCAGTTTAGGAAACCTGGTTGGCATGGATGAGTTGGGCCGAAGGGCCTGTTTCCATGCTGTCTCTCTGTGACAGTCTCTCTCAGTCTAAGACTGACCAACGGGATCCCACACTGGGCAGAGCTAATTCTGTGTTTACCCCAGTCCAACGCCGGCATCTCTACATCAGAGCTAATAACTCAGAGGTCGCCTGAGCTATTCTCTTAAAGGGGCAGCCTGCACCCCAAATCCCACACATGCACACACACATATATACATCACAGTTTGTCCAAACATTGGCTTTGATGCAGATCTTTAACTAAATCACATTAGGCATTCGCATCCTATTTCTGGCTTTCCAGCCAATGCAAGAGGGCAGGAGGGATGACACACCAAGTCTGTCAAAGGAAGTACATCCTATTGAACGTGCCCAACAGGGGAGCAGACAGTTGAGCTCCACATTGACTCCTGAGCCTTTAACAACCACAGGAATGGGAAGGAGAACTGGGAAGGCTGCTCACTAGTTCTTGGGCTCTGACATCGCGGTCCTGCTGCTTTCTCAGAATTCTCCTGCACATTACTCCTTAGACTAACACAGCTTATGGTGGCATGGTGGCATAGTGGTTAGCATTGCTGCCTCACAGCGCCTGTGCTTCAACTCTGGTCTTCAGTGATTGTCTGTGTGGCCTTTGCACATTCTCCCTGTGTCTGTGTGAGTTTCTTTCAAGTGCTCCAGTTTCATCCCACCATCCAAAGTTGTGCAGGTTAGGCAGATTGGCCATGTTAAATTATCCCTTAGTGTCCCAAGATGTGTAGGTTGGGGGAATTAGTGGGTTGAATGCAGGGGTTATGTAGATAGGGCGGAGGGGAGGGTATGGCTTAGAAGCTCTTTCGGAGAGTCGATGCAGCTTTGATGGGCTGAATGGCTTCCTTCTGTACTGTAGGAATTCAGTTTTACTGTTCGAAGGTTTCCTGACCTTTCAGTCTCATTAAAGACACACTCTCCACCTGGCTCTCACCTGGCTGAACCTGGGAAATCGATGCGCTGGCCGGTTAAAGCCAAATTCCTGTGCTAAGATCTTCGTTAAATAGGAATTTAAATGTGACTCCATATCTCCATGGGGTTCTTGCTCACCTGGAAACCCATCAGGGGAGGACCTGAAAGGGCTGGCCCATGTTGGATTTCTGACCTGAGCCCCTGGGGCTTTACCCTCCCGCCCACAACTCAAACTGCCTCCACGTGGCAATTAAAATTCGACTTTTACTTTCCCAGGAGTATGTGACTTCCTTTTGGTTCCAGCTAAAAAGTATTATTTATTTTATGGTACATGAGCATCACTGACTAGGTCAGCATTTATTGTTCATCCCTAACTGCCCTCCATTTCAGAAGACCACATTGCTGTGGATCTGGAGTCACGTGTAGGTCAGATAAGGTAAGGATGGCAGATTTCCTTCCCTAAAGGACATTAGTGAACCAATGGTCTTTTAATTCCATATTTTTATTGAATTTAAATTTCACCACGTGCCTTGGCAGGAATTGAATCCAAGTCCCCAGATCTTGCTCTAGGTGGACTAGATTACAAGTCTAGTGCAAATATCACTATGCCACTGCCTCCCCAAGCAAAAGAGGGATGTGAAAATTGTTCATTTTGTGCCAGTTTCTGGTTGCTGGCTGTTGTGGGGTAATTTGAGATGGCCAATGGTTAAACTTAAACAATGCAAAACACATGAGGCCAGTATCTCTGCAAAAGGACGTAACATTTACTTAAAGCACAGATGCAACAAGCAGCTTTGACAAGGGGTCATCTGAACTCAAAACATCAGCTCTTTTCTCTCCTTACAGATGCTGCCAGACCTGCTGAGATTTTCCAGCATTTTCTCTTTTGGTTTCAGATTCCAGCATCTGCAGTAATTTGTTTTTATCACAACAAGTAGTTGTTTGGAGATCACCAAGAGGGTTAAGTAGCTCTGGAATAGAGCGACAGAACCTCTCCAATGAATCTAACATATACATTCAAAAACAAATCAATTATAGATTTTCTTATCAATCATTCCCGCCTCATATTAGTTGAAAATCAATTACATTCAGTAAATATACATCAATAATAATTCCTGACATATTCCTCAGCCAATTGCATTTTACCATTTAGCATAATGATATTTCATTTGTCCATTCAACCCAGACACTAACTCCCATCTTGGCTGAACTCACTTCCCTATTGCTAAGTAACTATAGACAGTCATCATAGAGGTCAAAGTGAACATTCCCACTGGCTCGCTGCCAAGTTGAATTGATATGTGATCCTGCATCCAGGTACATATCTATTCTATGTTTGGGCAATGAATGTCCCTATTCATAAAGTTACAAAATATGTTCCCTCACCAGAAACTTTCTGATATGAATTCTGCTAACTGCTAGGGTTCCCAGGCCTTTGGCTCTGAACTCTTCACATTTACCATCACCCCTCACGTTAACCCACTCTTGGCTGAAGTGAACAATGATTCATACAATACTTAAAATACATTTTATAGCATCAGCAATAGTTTAAAATCATAATTACTTGTCTGATTCTCTTACTGCATTTAGACATGTGTAAACCATTTGTCTTATTAGCTTATTAACTTCATTTCAGGAATCATTTAACTCTTTACTGGTAGTATTGTCAGTGCCTTATGTATTCTGTCTAAAACCTTAGTAGCTGATTAATAACTTCCCCCTTCACTGATGGATTAATTTAATAAAGCAATGAGTTATTTGGTCTGATTTCTTTGTGCTGAGTGGTTCCTCATTCACAGTTGGTTATGGCACCTTTGCCAACAGCTTTTAGTACAAACAAATTAATGTGCTTAAACTAATTTAGCCAGTTAGAAAAGCAAGATGGAGGTCCTTTCATTGAGTATGCATGCATGGCTGAAAACCAATGCTTCAATCACATAGATTTGCAACCAACTCTGGAAAATTAAAATAAAGGATAGCAAAAAATAAAATGCTTCAGACATCATTTTGATTGAAACTTTGACCAGAAATTTTGGGGACTGATTTTCAGCTTCACCATTAGGTAGGAATAAGCAGTGGTATGACAAAAAGTGCAACACTACAGGTAATGGTGCATACAGTTCCGGCTATCATTTTGGTGGAGCTCTTGGAATGGTTGTCCCAGGCATGCACTAGTCCCAGTTCCTGTAGATTAGCTGCAAAAGAAAAACAGAGCTGCAAGTGCACATACATTTTGAAGGAGTAATTTTAGGGCTATGGTTCATATTATTTAAATAAACAACTCGTACTTCACTCTGTCAGGTTGAGGCAGTAATCTGAACCCCTCAACGAATTTGTACAAATGCGTAGTCGTTAATTAGTGTGCATTTAATTGTAATCATTATTATGATTATGCAGTTGAAAATAAGATTTGCACTGTAGATAAATACAGTATTTCAATGCAATACACAGCAGTTGTGACAGATCAACACAAACATGTAGACAGATGACAGAAGGCACCGTTTAGCCCTTCCTAATAATCTCAAATCAAAACCTAATTGGAGGTGACATTGTTACATTTCTGTGTCTGATTTTTCCAGTTCTGCAAACTTTCAAAGAGAAAACCATTGCTAAATATCTTCACACCCATAATTAAATTAGGTCTATTAAAATTCACCTCACATTATTCACCTCCAGTTTCATGCAATGGATGGCTTTACATTTCTTAGCCAAAAATCATACCTTCAGTTCTTCTATTCTGGCTGCCTGGCAATGCTTTTAGCTATCTACAAAGCTTATGTTCTCATTTTAGCTGTCCATTTACATAAGGGATTCTCCAGGGTTACAAGAACACAGGTGACCCAGGTAGTGTCACATTATTGAATTGTTTTAAATTTTGCAACAAAAAAAATCATGTAGGCCAGGAGGGTGCATCAAACGAATGGAAGACACTTTAAATTCTCAGTGACAATTTTCTGTTCAGCCTCTGCTTCACCTCACTGGCATCCATTAAAGTTCTCCCATCTTCGCTGGCAATCTTATTGTTGCTTTTTTAACTCAGTAAGCAGCAATGACAGCATTCAGAAGAAGTCACATCACTCTGGCTCCCTACTCCACCAAGCTGCAGGTGGTTTCATGGTGCTTAAAGGCTTGTTATAAGGGAACGTAAACTTATATAATTATCAGTGAGGCCATTTGATATCAATTCTTTGAGTAATTGAAAAACAGCATTATAGATTTGAATCACATTACTGATTATTACTTCAACTTGACTGCTCAGCTTCTTGAACTCGTTCTTTGAGCACTTCAAAGGGTTGGTGAAATATTTCAGGAGGGGAGATAAATAAGATAAATATCAGAATGCTGCATTATCTTTTTATGTCTCTCTCTTTCTCTCTCTGTGCACAGATCCTCAGTTAACTCTAGCTGTTTCCTTTCTGAAAATAGCAATGTTACAGAGAGGACTGTGGTCTACCTCCCTCCCCGACATCCTCATCGATGCTTCTTATATGCAAATAGGTGCTTGACAGAGTATTCAGCACTTGTAACAGTGAGCAGATGGCAAGGAAATGCAACATTAAAATGATTTCTAACCCATAATTTTGCGTAACTTGAATAATCTCCAAATCAACGCTGATTATTCACATTGTCCTAAAACAAAAGTATTAAGAAGATTACCTTGGATTATTTTCAGACAGAGGAAAAGTAAGCCGCAGTGATTCGCAAGTGGTAAAATACTAATGTCCCTTATCGGCCTATTAATAGCTTTATTTTAGTGAATCTCTCCAATGCATACAAAAAAAATATGACGGAGCTAAGTTAAAGCTGTCTACTGCGTTCTGGATTAATCAGTTTAATACTTTCTTCCATTCATGTACAGGATCTTGGCATCGCTGGCAAGGCCAGCATTTATTGCCAATCCCTAATTGCCCTTGAGAAGGTGGCAGTAAGCTGCCTTCTTGAACTGCTGCAGTCCTTGAAGTCTAGGGTATACTGACAATGCTGTTAGGGAGGAAGTTACAGGATTTTGAAACAGCGACAGTGAAGGAATGGCGATATATTCCCAAGTCAGAGTGGTGAGTGACTCGGAGGTGTTCTTCCAGGTTATGGTGTTCCCACATGTCTGCAAGCACAAGGAAAGTAATTTGAATGGTGGAATGAAGCTTGTGAGCAAGCTCAACCAAACCAGACAGGACAAATGCTCTTGTAGCTCAGAAAAATTGTTTTACAAATTACTTAAGAACATATATATCCATAGATGAAGAAAAGTGATTCGATCATCTAGATCACTTCATTGAATCGGTTGACGCTGCCCATTCGGTATGGTATTCTAATCCAATTTATTTTCAACTTTATCAATTGCCATTTTAATTCATGTTCAAAACGACACCTCTCCCACATCCTGAGAAATGTACCAATGACCTCTACAAGCAAATAAAGGATAAAATCGTCCCTCTCAATTTTCTGTTGAGAGCACACTGAGGGCAAATGTAGGAACCTTGAAATAAAGAATTTATTTTCCAATATAATCAATCCATGGATTCCTAACAAAAACAGTTAATTCATTGCCTCTGGCGAGGATCTTTGCGTCGTCGATGGAGGCGGGAGAGGTTCCGGAGGATTGGAGGATTGCTGATGTGGTTCCTATATTCAAGAAAGGGAATAGGGATAGCCCAGGAAATTACTGACCGGTGAGTTTAACCTCAGTGATTGGTAAGTTGATGGAGAAGATCCTGAGGGACAGGATTTATGAACATTTAGAGAAGTTTAGTATGCGCAAAAGCAGTCAGCACGGCTTTGTCAAAGGCAAATCGTGTCTTACGAGCCTGGTGGAGTTCTTTGAAAATATGACTAAACACATTGATGAAGGAAAAGCGGTAGATGTGGTTTACATGGACTTCAGCAAGGCGTTCGATAAGGTCCCCCATGCAAGACTTCTCGAGAAAGTGAGAGGGCATGGGATCCAAGGGGCTGTTGGATTCTGTGGATTCAGAACTGGCTTGCCTGCAGAAGGCAGAGAGAGGTTGTAGACGAGTCTTTTTCTGAATGGAGGTCGGTCACCAGTGGAGTGCCCCAGGGATCTGTTATGGGACCCTTGCTGTTTGTCATTTTCATAAATGACCTGGATGCGGAAGTGGAGGGATGGGTTGGTAAGTTTGCCGATGACACGAAGGTTGGTGGTGTTGTGGATAGGTTGGAAGGATGTCAGAAGCTGCAGTGTGACATAGATAGGATGCAAGACCGGGCGGAGAAGTGGCAGATGGACTTCAACCCGGATAAATGTGTAGTGGTCCATTTTGGCAGATCAAATGGGATGAAGGTGCATGGTGGGCACTGCCAAAATGTCCAATGGATACTGCCATGTGGGCATTGCCCGGCCATTCCCCTGACCACTCAAGGGCTGCAATGATCGCGAAGGCCCCCAAGCATGACCATTGAACCAGGTCTGCGCTAGTGGACACCTGTACTGATTCTCCCATTATGGCACCATGCCCAAAATCCAGAACATTCCATGCACTGGGTTTCAAATGGACTTTGCGTATTTAAATGCTACATTAAATATGCTAATTGGCTTCATGCCCTTTCTGTGCGGAAAGCAGTTTCCTGGCTCACCGCGCTGTTTGCCGGGCACAGCAAGGTGGTCAGAAGCTGCAGCATGACATAGGTAGGATGCAAGACTGGGTGGTGAAGTGGCAGATGGACTTCAATCTGGATAAATGTGTAGTGGTACATTTTGGCAAGTCAAATGGGATGAAGGAGTATAATATCAAGGGTAAGACTCTTAGCAGTGTAGAGGATCAGAAGGACCTTGGGGTCCAGGTCCATAGGACTCTTAAATCGGTCTCGCAGGTAGAGGAGGTGGTTAAGAAGGCGTATGGTGTGCTAGCCTTCATCAATCGAGGGATTGAGTTTAGGAGTCGGGAGATAATGATGCAGCTTTATAAGACCCTCGTCAGACCCCACTTAGAGTACTGTGCTCAGTTCTGGTCGCCTCATTACAGGAAGGATGTAGAAATTATTGAAAGGATGCAGAGAAGATTTACAAGGATGTTGCCTGGATTGGGTGGCATGCCTTATGAGGATAGGCTGAGGGAGCTCGGTCTTTTCTCCTTGGAGAGGCGAAAGATGAGAGGTGACCTGATAGAGGTGTACAAGATGTTGAGAGGTATAGATCGGGTGGATTCTCAGAGGCTTTTTCCCAGGGCTGAAATGGCTGCTACAAGAGGACACAGGTTTAAGGTGCCGGGTAGTAGGTACAGAGGAGATGTCAGGGGTAAGTTTTTCACTCAGAGGGTGATGGGTGAGTGGAATCGGCTGCCGTCAATGGTGATGGAGGCAAACTCGATAGGGTCTTTTAAG
The DNA here is from genome assembly GCF_964213995.1 of Mustelus asterias. Classification (NCBI taxonomy): domain Eukaryota; kingdom Metazoa; phylum Chordata; class Chondrichthyes; order Carcharhiniformes; family Triakidae; genus Mustelus; species Mustelus asterias. The sequence goes on from NC_135805.1 coordinate 38,806,491, forward strand.
TGACTTCTGGATGAGTACATGGGACTTAATAGGATTGAGGGTTATAGGTAAGCCTATATATAAGCCTAGGTAGGTAGGGACATGACCGGCGCAACTTGTGGGCCAAAGGGCCTGTTTGGGCTGTATTTTTTCTATGTTCTATAACTCGTCTTAAAAAATACTAGAGAAATATAAGTTTAAGTTTATTTATTAGTGTTGCAAGTAGGCTTACATTAACACTGCAATGAAGTTACTAACGCACCCAACCAGCACGTCTTTTGGACTGTAAAGAGTAGACTTGCCACTCCTGAGGGCGGAAACAGATTTAATCAAATGTTTAATCTTGGTTCATACATTTCTGCGACCATTGATGAGGAATCTGAAACTGCTCAGAGCTGTAAGTAAGCACTGTAAAGCTTAATTAATATTTCAAAATAATGAAATTTTGCTTGTCTGCCTTTTGGGATCACAGAGAATCACGCTGACCTTTCGGCTTCTCGCAGGTTTGGCTGTGAATGTTTTATTTGTCTCATTATTTTTCGTTTTAATTTTTTCAGCTTTTTTTTCTGCCTCTTCTCACTTCAGTCGTGTGACTGTCTGGTAGCAATTAATTTGAGCATTAAAAAATCTTGACACAACTTGTCCGATGGGAAACATCACATCTTTGATGGTATGAATCAGACTATGTACTACCGGTACAAAGAAATGAGTATTATCTTGTACCACCATGTGTCAACTTTCCAAGCTATTTTGTTAACATAAAAATTCTATCAGAACATCATTTTTAGGAGTAGGATAGCTCATTGGGCCCCAATAGCCTGTTCTTATTTGATAGCTCGCAACTGCACCTGATCACCTTCCCACCATCTAGTGCTTCATTACTTTCACTTTCAGATTCAGCGCATCGCATCAAAATTTGAATCCATTTGCAACATTGTTTCATTGTCCTTCCCCTTAAATTAAAAGATATGGGCCAATAATTTTCCAGTTGTTCACACCCGCTACCGCTGCGAGCGAGGACGGGGAACTTGACCCTCAGCCAAATCTCCATTCACTGCAGCAATACCAGAGAATTCCAGCAGCGTGAAGGCTGGGAAATTCCGGCCGTGCTATTACTTTTGGAACAATTCCTCATTTTACTGGGGATTACAAGGCAGGAGGTGGGGAGACAAAATGAGGGAAGTTGATGGAGAAACTACGGAGTGAAAATGGAGTGTTCGGAGACAGAAAAAAAGAGATGGCAAAGGGAACAGTTGCATGGTTCATCGCATTTTTGGAGATTTCTTTCTATTCATTTATAGGATGTGGACATCACTGGCGAGGCCTGCATTTATTGCTCATTTCTACCCTTGTCCAGAGGGTATTTAAGAGTTAACCCCATTGCTGTGGTCTGGAGTCACATGTAGGGCAGACCAGGTAAAAATGACGAATTTTAAAGTTTATTTATTAGTGCCACAAGTAGGCTTACTGTGAAAATGCCCTACTCGCCACACACTCTGACGCTTGTTTGGGTACACTGAGGGAGAATTTGGCATGGCCACTGCACCTGACCAGCACATCTTTCGGATTGTGGGAGGAAACCGGAGAACCCGGAGGAAACCCACGCAGACATGGCGAGAATGTGCAGACTCCACACAGACAGTGAACCGAGCCAGGAATCAAACCCGGGTCCCTGGCACTGCAAGGCATTGTGGCTTCGAGCTGCCACTAAACCAGATGGGCTTTTACAAAAATTGGCAGTGTTTTCATGATTAGACTTTTTTTTACTGAATTTAAATTTCACAATCTGCCGTGGTGGGGATTCAAACCCGGAGCATTACCGTGCATCAATAGATTACTAGTCCAGTGATATCACCACGACACTACAATCTCCCCTTGATGGTGCTCTACCCACCTGACATTGGAAGTGAGAATGGCGTTTGAGGAGGCATAGATTAAGGTGACGCACTGTAGTTTCAATACGCAACATGTTGCCAGCCAAGGCTCTCTTCAATTTTGCAAAAGTATTAGAGTTGTGTCAAGGGGTAGATGTTCATTGTAATGTTCCACTGCGTCCTACAGTTTTCCATTCTCTTTCATGATGTGTTTGCAAACCCAGGTGAGATTCAATTAAGACTAAAACAAAACATTTTCTCTGATCATTGTTGCAAAATGTTATTTTCTCGAGAAAACAATCTTTTTGACGAGGGCAGGTGAGGAGTATGTGCTACTCTCAGCGCAGTGTGTGGTTTTGTTTCCTGAAACAATGTGTTGCTTCAACGCTATGAGAACTGCGAGAACAGTCTTGCATAATTCAAAAAAAAAACAGCAAACACTCAAGATGACTTTTGTAGTTCAACCGCGAATGTCATTCAATGAAATAAATCTCATGTCAATTTTAGCAACTGTGAAGCTAGGTGTAATTGGGAATAATCATCCTGATTACAGAACTGAAAACGATAAAGGTACGGTCCGTTCTGAAGCCCATCGATACATTGATTTATGGGAATTCAAAAGTGGAAATTATGAAATCAAATAAAATTGGAAAATAAGATGCCTCCAACAAATGCAACTTGTCAATTTAATTTGTTTTTGTGAGGCTGATACTGATTAATCTGGAGCATTTGGGGAATACCAGAGAAACAAAGAACCGTAGATGAGTTGTCGGATTGTGAATAGGGCTGTATCACAAAAGGAATCCTTCCAAAAAACATGTGTATTACAGTCACTCTACAATGGGGCAGCTGGACCAACCCCATGCGTTGAGATCAACAAGGCATTTCCTGGAGGTCACCATAGTAACAGGCTTTACCCTCCTGAGTCACCAGAGAATCAAGAGTCTGATTTATTTCTTAGGCTTGAATATCTGAGAAAACACTGTTTGACAAAACAGGAGAAAAATGTGCAAATAAACATTCAAACATTCCCATTAATAAAATGGTTCATAAAACACATTTAAGATGAATTTAATCAGCATTTACTGTTTGTTTGTTAGAAAGGAAATAAATTGAAAGTAAGATCAAGTGGAAATATGTAACATGTTGTTGTTCTGCCTCCTTTTATGGGCTTATGTAATTTAGTTGAATTTACAATTCTTCAGTCAGCATGTATTAAAAAGGTAACAGGTGTATTAAAGTTTTAAAGTTTATTTGTTTATTGTCACAAGTAGGGTTACATTAACACTGCAATGAAATTACCCTAGTCGCCACACTCCGGCGCCAGTTCGGGTAGACATAGACATAGAATTCTACAGTGCAGAAGGAGGCCATTCGGCCCATCAAGTCTGCACCCACCACAATCCCACCGAGGCCCTATCCCCGTAACCTCATGCACTTACCTTAACTAGTCCCCCTGACACGAAGGGGCAATTTAGGATGGCCAATCCACCTAACCCGCACATCTTTCAGACTGAGGGAGGAAACCGGAGCACCTGGAGGAAACCCATGCAAACACAATGAGAAAGTGCAGACTCCACACTGACAGTGACCCCAAGCCAGGAATTGAACCCAGGTCCCTGGTACTGTGAGGCAGCAGTGCTAACGACTGTGCCACCGTGGTGCAAATATGTAGCTTTGTTTCCTGTGGGGGAAAAGGCTGATAAGGACCATTTCCAGACACAATGCATGATTGCACTGTGCCCAGTCCCATTGCAGGCAGCATGCAAACTTCCTGCCATCTGCTCATTTCAATGAATGTACAGGCCGGCGAGAAAATCTCGACTGGACCGCAGCACACACTCTAAGCGATCGAGCAGTGTGTATAGCTAAGACAGTGCACAGCTAGCCCAGACCACATAAAGAAAGCTGATCCTTCTTAAAAGGGGCCTAGATTCTCAAGGGCAATTAGGAATGGGCAACAGATGCTGGCCGAACCAGCAATGCCCACGTCCCATGTGAAAGGGTTAATAATCACACTAGTTTAAAAATCACAAAGGCTGCTATGAGGAAATAAAAGCCTTTACAAAAGTCTTCAAAGATAAGCACTAAGGCCTTTAGTCTGAGAGAGTTCACTAAATCAGATATCTGGAATTGGGAGAAGGGTGTGATATTCACACAGATCGACACAAACTGGGACATCACTGATAACTTGTAACAATGATAGATTAGGTCAGCTAACATGATTAAGTCTTCACGCTGATTGAATATTATAATTAAGAAAGCATGAGGTGAGCATGATTGGTTTTAATATCTGCACCTTATGGACGATGTAACCTTAATCAATAACTGTGAATGGATAGAAAAAACTCCTATACCTTGATCAGTATATTCTAGTTACTTGTGATCGAATTTGAAACTATAACTGCTTGTGTATTCCTGAATTCTGGACTCTGGCTAGTTACTGGCACTAGCCTGCGATGGTCTGGGGTCCACACTATATAGCTTGATTAAAAAGCTGTTTAAGAGAATCCATGACTTGGTCTGGTTACTTGAAGGGTGAAGTTGTTGTCAAATAAAAGGCTGACATCAAAGTCCGCAACACCATGAATGAATAAATAAAGCATTCAAGCATCAAGAGCTGCTGCAAGGGTTTCATAAAAGCCTGCTTAAAAGTTAAGGGCAGCAGAAAATGGAATAACAGGCTAGAGAGAAAGAGAGAGAGTTTTCAATATGGAAATATTAATGAAGGCGGTGGAAAGCAGCAGGAGAGAGTACGATGATGGCACTCATTGAGAACGGAATGGCAGGCCAGGCAGATCAATTCTCAGACTTTGACCTGGACAGCCTGTTTCCAGTTCCAAAAGGAGTTCAATCACCCCACACTGGTAGTCAAGCTCAGTGAATGGATCTTCAAAGGGCATGTCTTAGTGCAATGTATCACTAACCTCTCACACTTCTCGATGCACCACCCTCACCCATCAGCAACCTGGACTTTGGCCTAGTATTCAAATGCTCCAGCATCTCTCACACTCTTAGTAATGCTGCCAGCCTCACACCCACATCTCACTGCCTCCACATACCTGCAACTATTCAGCCATGGCAGGAACATTACCCAAACACAGTGCAATAGAATCACTGACACTCTTACTGCTCCCTTGCAGGCCAGGTTTGCACATGACCAGAAGAAGCAGCTGGGGACCAGTGTAAAACAGACAGGCCTGCATTACCTCAGCCCCCTAGAGGAGATAGGGCTCTGCATCCAGCTGTGACTGAGGCTGTCCCATCTGGCTTTGCCGAGAACAACCAGGATGGTGGTATGTTCCCTTATGCCCCTTCTCAAATCACACCCCTCAGCCTGCTGCCAGCCTGCTGCAGATAGTGTGGCCAAGGATGCCTTGCTTTCCATCCCATCACCCACTTCCCTCACTTCACCCGTCTCCCTTTGCATTTCTGCTTTCAGATACCAGCCAGGGCAGCTACACCATGAAAGGCAAGAGCTACACCAGACTGTAAGTTGGCAATGGCCTTGGCATGGGCACTTCATCACATGAGATGGACGGTGGATATCATCCCTATCAATTAGTCTATGAGCTTCCTGTCCTCACTTCCTCAGCCCAATCCTGCTCACTGAGTCCAACAGAGAAACTATAGCTGCAGCTTCCAAATACCCAGCCCCTACATACCGTCCCGATCCCCAGGCCCCCGGTCCTGTCCCCGATCTCCAGGCCCCTGGCTCTGTCCCCGATTCCCAGACCCCTGGTCATGTTTCCAAACTCTTGCCCCAGTTCTGTCTCCAAATCCCTGTTCCTGCCCTGATCCCAAGGCCCTGGATCCTATCCCTGTTTTCCAATCCCTGATCCTTTCCCTCATACTCAATCCTGTTCCCAATCCCCCATCCCTGGTCCTGCCCTGATTCCCAGCCCCCCTGTCCTGCACCAATTTCCAGATTGGACAAACTGAGATGGTTCTCCTTGGAGCAGAGAAGATTTAGTGGGGATTTTGATCGAGGCATTCAAAATTGGTAAGGCTTTTGATAGAGTAAATAAGGAACAGCTGTTTCCACTGAAAGGATGATCACCAATCAGCATGATCACCCAGGCTGAATAGACTGGGACCTTCTTCTCTGGAGCTTAGGAGGCTTCGGGGTGATGTCATAGAGGTCTATAAAATAATGAGGGGCATAGATCAGCTAGATAGTCAATATCTTTTCCCAAAGGTAGAGGAGTCTAAAACTAGAGGGCGTAGGTTTAAGGTGAGAGGGGAGAGATACAAAAGTGTCCAGAGGGACAATTCTTTCACACAGAGGGTGGTGAGTGGCTGGAACAAACTGCTAGAGGTATACAGTAGAGGCAGGTACAATTTTGTCTTTGAAAAAGCGTTTAGAAATTTACAGGGGTAAGATGGGTATAGAGGGATATGGGCCAAACGTGGGAAATTGGGACTAGCTTAGGGGTTAACAAAGGGGCAGCATGGACAAGTTGGGCCAAAGGGCCTGTTTCCATGCTGTAAATCTCTATGACTCTAAACTAATGAAAAGATCATTTTAAAATGATCCAGAGATGAGATGAAGAGAAGTTTGTTTCTTAATCAGTGAATAGTTTTGACTTGGGCAATATAACAGATTCAAGAGGAACTTTTGAAAGTGAATTAGCTGAATTAAAGGAAAAAGATGGAGGGCAATGAGGTAATAACTCCTCCCCTTTACCAAAACCCCAGTCTTGTGAATATCAGGCCCAAGGCCTCAAATTGGTATCCTGCCTGAAAGACGACACTTCCAGTAAGGTAGAACTGCCTCCAGCCTAAACCCCACTAAATCTTTTCTGCTCCAAGGAGAACAATCTCAGTTTGTCCAATCTCTCCACTGGATGAACCAGTCTGCTCAACTTAATCAAGAGCAAAATGTTGACACAGATGTTCTGGATCCACTGGAATATCTCAGTTGAATCAACATTTATGCAGAATTCTCAAGGTCTGGAGTTACTTCCCATCAAAGGTGCAGTATAGTTTGAGTTCTCGATTTGAGTTTGTACCAAAGAAAGCACAAAAACAGCTTGAAATGGGGTAATTATAACGCAGTGGAATAAATTGGAAAACTCTTTTAATGAGCCATCACAGGCACAATGAACTGAATGGCTTCTTTCCGTGGTACATCAGCCAATGTCCCCCTCATCCAATTGCTGTCAGTACTTTCCACCTCTTGTTTAAAGTGCCTTTTAATATTCAATCTCAAGAAGATATCAATGGTATGATTCATTGCATTCTCATTGTTATTCAGTAACTTTGAAGATAAATTAATTAAGAAACCAATTTGGTTGAAGCAAAATTAAGCCCTTATCCCCAGGAATTAGGTTTAATTAAATATAGGATACTATCCTTTGATTAGCTCTCAGTAAGTCTTAAATCAGCCGCAGTAGAAACACAAGTGACGTTAACAGGTTTCCATGTTTCAAGTGTGAGCTTGGTTAATGGGCAGCACTCTTACCTTCAACTCAGAAGGTTGCTGGTTCATGCCCGACGCTCGGACGTGGTACCTCACTTAGGCTGAGGAAGTTCTATCTTATTGGAAGTGCCACCTTTCAGACGGGATGCTAAGTTGAGACTTTGGGACTGATATTCACAGATTTGGCTGCCTGTTGGTCAGGAAATGCTCCAGGAAAGACCTGGGCGAAGGCCAAGTAGGTTTGGTTTGGTGATTGTTGAAGGTAGAGACCACAACCTTAGGAGAGGGGAGGGAAGGAGTTGAGGGGGTAGGGGAGGGGTAGTTTAAGAACATAAGAACTAGGAGCAGGAGTAGGCTATCTGGCCCCTCGAGTCTGCTCCATCATTCAATAAGATCATGGCTGATCTTTTCATGGACTCAGCTCCACTTACCCACCCGCTCATCATAACCCTTAATTCCTTTACTGTTCAAAAATGTATCTATCCTCGCCTTAAAAAACATTCAATGAGGTAGCCCCAACTTCTTCACTGGGCAGGGAATTCCACAGATGGAATTTTGCTGGATAAAGTGTGGTGTTGAAGAAGTCAGGCATGATCATAGAAGGTTTTAAGATTGCTGAGGGTGGGTGGTTTTGGGCAGGGAGGGGAATTGGAGAAGAGTATGTGAAGACTTGATAGTGTGGTGATACTGTGCCTTTTAGAAATATAATTGTATCATGTAAGAGGTAGTGTTTTGTTGCAAGGATTCAATTTGTCTGAGAGAACACACTGCTCCATGATGAGACTGCAAGGTAATAACTCATTTTAGAAAATGGTTGTTTGTCTAAACAGAGTTAATGTATCTGTGTTCATTTGGTTTCTCCCCAGGGTTTCCGAAGTAGCGTTTTGATTAGGTTAACAGAGATTGAGTCATGTGCAAATGGGAAGAGCTAGGCTTGCAGGGAAGATACCTAGTTTCTCTTTCATTTTTTAAAAAAACAAGTAGTTTGCTGCCTGGTTCTGAAAGAAGCAAGACATGTATCTCTGTCTTTCTCTCTCTGTAGAAGTGCTCTGAGAACTCTAGGACTGACAAACCTAAGCACAAGTACATAAGCCTGTGTTTTGCTAACTGATGTTGAAGTAGGGATTTAAGTGTGCCAGAGGAATATTGCTTGAATTCGATCTCATAGGTATAGATTAGCAGTTAAGAATTGTATTTTGTCATGTTCAATTGTTAAGTGTTAAGCTAATTCATTTGTTATAGTTAAACTGTGTTGTTAAATTAAGTTTATTTTGATAAAAGCATCCCAGTTTGTAAGTCGAATCGCACCTGGTGTGAAGCATCATATCCTCACATTAATGCTAAAATAGAAAGTGGTTGAGGTCTAGTCTGATTTCAGAATATACCTTGGGGTTTCTGATCTCATATGCAAACAAGAGCTCGAGAGTCAGAGACCAGGATCAGTGATGGAGGTTGTCAGTGATCAATAGTCAATGACAGGGTAGATTGGGGGATAATTTTGGTGGATATGTATTTATGGTAAGAACAAAGAGAACAAGGAGAAGTACAACACAGGAACAGGCCCTTCAGCCCTCCAAGCCTGTGCTGATCATGATGCCTGAACTAAATTTAAAAAAATCTTCTGCCCTTAGTTGGTCCATATCCATCTATTCCCTCCCTATTCATGTATCCATCCAGATGCCTTTTAAATGTTACTAATGTGCCTGCTTCTACCACCTCCTCTGGCAGCACGTTCTAGGCACATACCATTCCCTGCATGAAAAGTATTCCCCACACATCTCCCTTAAACTTTCCCCTTCTCACCCTGAACCTGTGCCCCCTTGTAATTGACATTTCCACCCTTGGAAAAAGCCTCTGACTATCCACCCTCTTTATGCCACTCATAATTTTGTAGACATCTGGGAGATCTCCCCTCAGCCTCTGTCTTTCCAGTGAAAATCATTCATAGTTTATTCATCCTCTCCTCATAATCAACACCCTTGAAACTGGGCAACATCCTGGTAAACCTTCTTTGCACTCTCTCCAAAGCTTCCACGTCCTTCTGATAGTGTGGTGACCAGAACTGCACACAATATTGCAACTGTGGCATAACCAAGGTTTTATATAACTATAACATGATTTCCTAACTCTTGTACTCACTGCCCCGGCTGATGAAGGCAAGCATGCTATATGCCTTCCTAATCACCTTGGCCACCTGTGTTGACACTTTTAGGGAACCGTGGACATGTGTGCCCAGATTGCTCTGTATGTTAATTTTCCTAAGAGTTCGGCCATTTACATTATAATTCACACCTAAATTTGATCCTCCAAAATGCATCACCTCGCATTTGGCTGGATTAAACTCCATCTTCCATTTCTGCGCCCAAGTTTCCAATCTATCTATATCCTGTTGTATCCTTTGACAATCCCCGGCACTATTAGCAACTCCACCAATCTTCGTGTCATCCGCAAACTTACGAATCAGACCACCCACATTTTCCTCCAGATCATTTATATATTCTACAAACAACAGAGGTCCCAGTACTGGTCTCTGCAGAACACCACTAGCTACGGATCTCCATTCTGAAAAACATCCTTCCACCGCTACTCTTTGTCTTCTATAACCAAGCCAGTTCTGTATACATCCAGTCAGCCCACCCCAAATCCCATGTGATTTTAGTTTTTGTACCAGTCTGCCATGTGGGACCTTGTCAAACACCTTACTAAAGTTCATATAAACTACATCCACAGCCCTTCCCTCATCAATGTTCTTTTTCATTTCTTCAAAAACTCAAATAAGTTGGTGAGACATGACCTTCCCCATAAAAAACCATGCTGCTTGTCACTAACTAGCTCATTCTCCTCCAAAAATGCATATATCCTGTCCCTCAGTATCTTCTCCAAAAGCTTCCCCACCACTGACGTCAGGTTTACTGGCCTATAATTTCCTGGATTATCCCTGATTCCTTTCTTAAACAAGGGAACAACATTGGCTATTCTCCAATCCTCTGGAACCTCGCCTCAGGTCAAAGAGGGTGTGAAGACATCTTTTAAGGCCCCAGCTATTTCTCCCCTTGCCTCCTGCAGTAACCTGGGATAGGTCCCATCTGGCCCCGGGGACTTGTCAACGTTAATGCAATTTAGGATACTTAACACTTCCTCCTTCGATATATTGACATTCCCTAGAGCGTTCAGTTGTTAAACCTGTTGTTAAACCTGCAGGGATCATTCCTGCTTCTTCTGGCAACAAGCTGTGCTGTAAAGGTACATATCTCACTAATTCAGTTATTTTACCTGCTGACTTTCACGAGTCCTTGGTAAGGGGATGCAATGGCCCAGTGGTATTATCGCTAGATTATTAATCCCAAAATTCAGCTAATCCTGTGGGGACCCGGGTTTGAATCCCGCCACAGCAGATAGTGGAACTTTAAATCAATTTTTTAAAAATCTGGAATTAAGAATCTCCAGACAACCATGAAACCATTGTCAATTGTCAGAAAAACCTATCTGGTTCACTAATGTCCTTTAGGGAAGGAAATCTACTGTCCTTATCTGACTTGGCCTACATTTGACTCCAGAGCCATAGCAATGTGGGTGACTCCCAACTGCCCTTTGAAATGTTTTAGTAAACCACTCAGTTGCAAGGACAACTAGGGATGGGCAACTATGTCCCATGCATTGCTGAATATAGAGCCATTGTAAAAATGGAAGCACAGGGCCTCCTCAAAAGGCTCCAATAACACCCCATTCACTGGGAATGCATTGATTTTCCACACTTTGCCCCACTTCTATGAAAGAACCAATTTGAAACAGGTTCCATTTCTGCTCAGATTTTTAACATTTTAATCTCTCACTTAACCCTAACCCATCCTTTTTTGGGGTTAAAATAAATCTCTACATCTGCATGTTTAAGTGGATGGGAACCATCGCATGGCACTATTTGAAGAGTAGCGAAGTTCTCCTGGTGGCCTTGCAAGCATATATCCCTCAACTAACTTCACTGAAATAGTTTGTTGAGTCACTTGTCTCACTCCTTGCAGTTAGTGTGAATGTAGCATTCCAGCAGCGCCTTTCCCATTTGAACCAAAGGAGCAGCCTCACTCCTCCCATTAAAAATTACAATGAGGTAAGACACACATGTGCTTGTTAAAAAGAGATTGTTTAATTATAGTAAACATATTCATGTGAGAAATAGAAAGGGCTTCCATAAATTAGATTTTTGCATGTGAAAACAATCAATTATTTGTAGCTTGCCACAAATTATACAATTAGAATATATCTCAAGCATTCCTTCAATGCTCATGGGATTTCAGAGCAGGTTCTGCGGCTGGAAAAGTTTGGGAAACATTGGCCCAGCAAGCCATTCAGTTCAAGAAGCAAGTATGATGGGCAATATATGCTGGCCCAGCCAGTAACACCCATATTCCATGAAAGAATAACATTTAAAACAACTCAGTGATAGATCCTCATCTCTCAGTCAGAAGATCATGGATTCAAACCACATGTCAGGATGTTTCACAACGCCAGGGACCCGGGTTCAATTCCAGCCTTGGGTCACTGCCTGTGCGGAGTTTGTACGTTTTCCCCTTGTCTGTGTGGGTTTCATCTGGGTGTTCCGGTTTCCTCCCAAACTCCAAAGATGTGTGGGTTAGGTTGATTGGCCCCTTAGTGTCAGGGAGATTTGCAGAGTAAATATGTAGGGTTACGGGGATAGGGCCTGAGTGGGATTGTTGTCAGTGTGGGCTGAATGGACTCTTTTGACACTGTCGAAATCAATGTTGGGTGGAATTCACCAGCCACGCCCACAGCTGGGATTTTCCTATCTTGCTGCAGTGAGTGGAAATTCAGCTATGCACCAAATTCTACATTCTCACTGACGGGGAATGCGAGACTGGCAAATTCTATCCCTTGTCTTTGGATTCCCTAGGTTTAGGGGAACCCTTAGGGACTTAGAGTCTCAGACCCACTGGAACCCACCACCTTTTAAAACTTGGGGCCATTATATCAATGCAAATGCAGAGAGAAAATTATGAGCTTGACTCACAGAGGTGGACGGTCTTTTAAGTCAGGGAAGGCAGATTGTATGAATGTTTTACGAAGAAAGCCATCAAAGGGACAGAGAGCCCTCCAGTTCTCCTGCATGGATTTTCCTTCACATATGTGAAGGGCATCAGAATGAAGATGTATGTGAATGATGGTGGCTTATAATTGCGTAAAGCCAGCTAACATCTCCAGCTAATTTTTTCTCGTTTCTCTACTGCTTGCAGGAATATTAGACAGGTGTCACCCTGAGTCTCTAGATTAGCCATCAATCCTTGTTGACAAGTACCAACATGGCAAGCTTCCAAACTAACTGTATTAACTGCTCCGAGCTCCCCTTTCGGTTTTCAGAGCGTCCCTTCTGCTTAGGGTTGAATGTTAATTGAACTGATAATCAAGTGCATCAGCATTCAGTGAATTCAGCTTCAGAGCTATGCAAACAAGTGGCTTAATATTCAAACTGTGTTTGCTGAAGACAAATGTTACTGGAATAGTAATGGTATAATTAGAAATTAGGTAAGTTAACTGCTTTACTACTTTGCAGCAGGCAGCCTGATGAAATACAACACATTTTGCATTTTGTTGTTGGTTCACATATATTTGAGTTAAGAACATATATTTGTTGTTGCAAATTCCTTAAAACATCATCGGCAGGGTTTTCTCCTGAATATCCTGGGTAGTGCCCAGGTAGTATCCGGGCAGTATCATGGTGGTTGCTAGGGGAGTGCCAGATTAGTGCCCAGACAGCGTTAGGGTATTGCCCAGGCATGATCATCTCCCCACTGAGTACTGGACTTAACTGAGCTCCCCTGGGAGATCTGTTTGCCAGGTGCATGCCCTCCAAGACAAGTCGGGCTTCACACCATTCTGCCATCACGCTCCCATGGATGGGTTTTTTTAATGTGTGGGTATGGTGGGCGGTAGGGAGGGGTTGGGGGGGGGGGGGGGGGTGGGGAGGGGGGGGGGTGGGGGGGGGGTGGGGGAGGGGTAGGGGGGGGTGGGGGGGTGGGGTGGGGGGGGGGTGGGGTGGGGGGGTGGGGGGGTGGGGGGGTGGTGGGGATGATTCCAGTTTACGGGCTTGATAATTACAAATTAATTGGATTCAAATTAAATCCAAGATGTTGATGGGGG